>NC_134585.1:44811512-45424921 GCF_037038515.1 Microtus pennsylvanicus | reverse complement strand
ATTCCCAACATTTCTACCTTTCCTTCTATCCCCTCCAACTCCTCTTTTGTCTCTCACTCCTTCTCTAATTCATGACCTCTCCTTTAATTACGATTACATAGATATGTGTGTACTTGTATTGTATATATAAATACAACATTCTGAGTCAATTTAGTGCTGCTCCTATGGAGATGTGTGTAGGGTTGACCACGTGACATTGGCCGACATATCAGGGAGCTCAGGACCAGAGTGTCATCACTTTTCTCAGCAGCATTAAGCATCCACAGCTCTCTATCACACAAGGTGACTTTGCAATCAATGGTAAAATGCTCAAGGCAATACAATTAATTAGAATCATCCATTTAGGTTTGTTGTGCAGAAGATATCTTTGAGAATCTAGGAAGATTTTGTTGTTCTTGAATGAATTCAAAAAGTCCACCCCTTGGGTATTTGAGGTGCCAGAATCAGTTATATCAAATTTTTGGTTTTAGGAAAGAATGTTACTAGAGATTGCTAAGTTTTAAAAGTGCTTTTAAATGTAGGGAGACATAGATCTACTAAATAAGCTGAACATTATCCAAGAAAAATTAAAATTTAATTGATCTGTTAAGTTTCTAGATTTGAACAGTAATTTTTTGGTTCATTTTTCAATAGTTTCTTTAAAAATAAACTGAATCAAATGGGACTAACATTTAAATACCAATAATTACCTATAGGCATTTTCTGAACCAAACAACCATATGCCCCCAGGCATGAAAAAAAGAAATTGATAGTTTATGTGAAGAAACTAATAGAGAAAATAATATATGGTGTTTATAGAAGAACAGCAACACAGATGAGTCATAAACATGGGAGTAATCATAGTCATAATAGTAAAGATATAAATAAGTAAATGCAAGAGAAATAATATTTCATCTGAAATATTTCCTGTGTCAAAAAATTCTCAATTGCACCAAAAAATTGGAATTTGACTATGGGTGACAAGCAAAATGATGACTATAATATTATCATATATATGATATATATATCAAAATGATGACTATAATATTATCATATATATGATATATATATCAAAATGATGACTATAATATTATCATATATATACATTTTAATCAGTTACCATCTTTCTAATCAAATTACTTGAATTTAGATCCTTGTAGAACCCAAGAGACTGTTGTAGGAAACCACTTGCTTGTTTTCCGGCCATCCAGACTCCTGAAATAACCACATAGAAACTGTATGAATTAAATTACTGCTTGGCCTATTAGTTCTAGCTTCTTCTTTTTTTTTTTTTTTCGAGACAGGGTTTCTCCGTAGCTTTTGGTTCCTGTCCTGGAACTAGCACTTGTAGACCAGGCTGGCCTCGAACTCACAGAGATCCGCCTGCCTCTGCCTCCCGAGTGCTGGGATTAAAGGCGTGCGCCACCACCCCCCGGCTAGTTCTAGCTTCTTATTAGCTAACTCTTCCATCTTAATTTAACCCATTTCTATTAATCTGTATATTGCCATGAGGCTGTGGATTGCTGTTTAAAGTTCCAGCATCTATTTCTGGTGGGGCTACATGACTTCTCTCTAATTGTCCCTTTGTTCTCCCAGCATTCGATTTAGTTTTCCCTGCATAGCTAAGTTCTGCCTTGCTATAGGTCAAAGCAGTTTGTTTATTCACCAATGGTATTTATAGCATACAGATGGGACTCCTACATCAAGAGACCAATAGAAGTAGTAAATTGAAGATAACTTCAGGCATTCACAGCTTAGGTTAACTGTGAATATAATTTCTGAGTAATTAAAATTGTATATAATCATAATTTCCAATGAAAACAAAATAAACTAAGGATGGAGTTTCCAATAATGTCTCACATACCATGTCTGATAAATGAACAGAGTGATAGTTTGACTTTTATGGTATTCCTTCAAAGAAAATGGATAAAATGAGGTGATTTTGGGGACAGCTATAGCTGGACTATGCTGTTTCAAGGAAACTTGAAATGAAATTACAAGATCCAGAAGTGAAAACTCCAACATAGACAAAAGTATCCTTGTGGAAACCTAAGTCAACTGAATATTGGTTGTGAAACCAATGATTTTATTCATAGAGAAAACAGGGACAGCCTAGGACTAGATAAAACGTAATATGTTAAATGTACATTATATACATGCATGGAAATATGTAATGAAACTCCTTTGCACAATTACTACATGCTAGCTAAAAAGAAAAAGAGAATAAAAGAAAAGAGAAGTAAGCAAAGTCAAAATGAAGGAAAAGACACTGAGATAGGGAGAGTGTTCTTCTTGTCACTTAAACTGAAACACTACTTGACAGCTCCTGTGAATAAGCCAGTTCTGATTATAATAAAAGTGATTAAGTAAAAGGCAAGGTAAATTTTAAAATGAGAAGTCATGAATATTGAGTAAAATATTATGTTAAATTAATGGTAGTGGCGGATTCATAATGTACCTAACATATACATAACATAACAAAGCCAAGGTTTGTGTGGACATCGCTGACTTTATTATGATGATGCTCCTGAGATGGCTTTCTTCAATGAGGTATAATACATTAACAAATTTACCCATAAAATGTGGATTCAATGTCTTTGAAGGTATGTACAAAGAAGAAATTCAACTCTAAGTACACTATGAAATACCCAGGAGATCCTAAAACATGATCCCTGAAGTATTTTTATTTTTGAAATGGAACTGAGAGAATGTGCATAGAATCATTTAAAGGAGGCTATATATGGTGTATACACCCGTTATTTTGTAGGAATTCATACTCTAATTGTGCATATACAGCCACTTCACATTTTTTTCAGCAAACTTTTAAATATGGATATCCAGAAAGGTGTGATGTATTAAAGGATGTGGGGGAAGGGCAGACTTTGCATCTTGCTCCTAGGTGAATGCGACACAAGCTCTTCTGAACCATAAAAAAGGGAGGTTCATACCCTGGGGTTCTGAGAATGGGGGTGATGTGCAGTACCCAGGACCGTGGATTGTGATGACCTCTCAGTAATGTTATTACTCATCTGATCCAAGCATAGCTTCTTTACTTTCCATGAAATCACTCCCCATTACACATGAGCACAAACAGACCTTTCTGTCTTGATTCTGGCAAATTTATCATCTAAAAGAAAAATCAGTACCCTGGGAAAATATTAAATAACTCATAATAAATATTTAGGTTGATAGTCTACCATCAGTTTAGATACCCTACACTGTATTTTTCACTGTGTATTTACTGCCTTATTTTTCTAAAGGATTCGGTGTTCTTTTATTCTCGCCAAGATAAGTGAAGTTACTTTATCAAGTTCTCCTAAGTATAAAGCAACACAGTGTCTATCTTTGCTAACTAAATTGGTAATAATATTCACAATTTGTTTTCTAGGAAAGAAAAATCATGATATTCCTTTATTTTCTTTAATAAATATAATGAGTTAAATTATTTCTGGTATTAGTAGAATATCTGCTCCTATGTTTTGAGGGAAAAATTCTCATTTTAAATCATAATGCTGATAGGATGACATAGCTAATATAATAAATGCAATATCAATCGAATTCAGGTTTACTTTTATACAATAAGTAGCTTTGTTCAAGGTTATATTCTTTTATATTAATTTTTATATAAACAAAATTAGTAAATTATAGGGTGTATATATATCTATATATACAGGCATACATACACATATATGTGTGTATGTACTTTGGTAGGGGAAGAATATAAAAATGTATGTATGTGTCTATTTAATTGCTGCTTTAATATGTGTTTCTTTCAAGGGACTTGAGTTCATCCAATTACTTATAAAGAAAAATAAGAAGTGATCTGTATTATTTTCAATGTACTAAAAACAAGCTATTCCTTTTGAGAATTGCTGTAAATGAAATTGCATGCCAAGATGGCTGCTAACACAATGAAGGAGAAAGAAGAGGTAGGCTTTTGTAAGCCAGTTAAAACGGTGGTGCTGGTCACTCTAGTCAGTAATAAATCATGTCTGATTTCTGGAAGCAGAAACACCATGTAAGCATTTCTTTCTTTTCTTGCTCATAAAAGGTTGAAGGGTTCTATTAGAGGGCATATTCTGCTGAGAACAAATACAATCTCCCTTAGATTGTACAGGGAACTTCAGAACTGGTTTGTGAAGCAGAGTCTGAGGTTTTGTTTTGTTATGAAAACTAGGGCAAATTTTAGAAAGGGCATATTTTATGGCAGGTGCAATATATAATTATAAATAATGTTAATTGTTCTTTAATCACAATGAAAAAGAACCTATCTTGCAAGTTTTAAAATCAGAGAATATGACTAAACCTTTAAACTTGGATATTATCGGAAATTAGCACATTTTAACCAAGCTTTTATAATATTAGTGCGGGAGGGGGAAAGGTGAATAGGAAAATTATATGAATATAATCTGTTTATTGAGAATGAAAATTAGATCTACTCCATTGTAAAGAATGTGAATGGTCCATTGATTCTAGAAGACAAGTATATATATATGATTGTGTGAGTCCCTAAGAAAACTGTGATTTCCCTCTTTTGAAAGCTTTAAACAGAGAATCCCTGTTTGTTTCTAAATCTGTTTCAGTAGAAAATTTCTCTTATAGGCTATGGGCACCGTAATATGTAGGCACTGTAATTCTTAATTTTACATAAAAATAATTCAACATAAAACATGGACATCAATTTCAATATTTTGTCTTTTCAAATTTACCATAGACTATATAATTTGAAAACTTTTTGGAGACAGTAATAATGAATATTTTTGCCAGGATAACTGGAATATAGATTCCCTCCCCCCCCTTCAAGTTTACTTACAAATTTGGGAGAGGGTAATCTATTGTAAAGTAGTGACATTGGCCTAGATGAAAATTCTGGCTTTGAGGATTGTTAATTGTCTGACTGCTTCTGCATGTGAGGCTATGCAAATAAATGGAAAGGAATGTTTGAGAAGACTGAATGAAATAACACCTAAGAAGATCTTTCTGAAGTACATAAATCACTCAAGGATTATCTATGATAAAAATTTGATGGTAGTAATTCCAACATGTTTCCGTGAGACTGAAAAGACAGGTAATATTGAATAGATACAGTGCATTCCTTTAATCCATTCTTTACTAAGAATCCATCCCTCTGTTCTCACCCCTGGCAAGTGTCATTTTGAAATGCCAACATCTAAGAGTGTCATTAATATCGAGATTACCCATGAATCTGTTTCAATTTAACATGAGAAGTACTTTTAAAACTTGAATACTTAATTTTAGAAGCAGGCTAATCACATATCACAGCAGCTCATGACTCAGACATGTTCAGAAAAGACTTCTTTTAGGAAGCAAGGGGAACAGTGAAAAGTACATGGTAAAACAAAGGCTGTTGGCTTGAATAAAAATGACATTCAAATTCTTTCTAATTTTATTCATTTACTTTCTGTCTATCTTGCCATCCAAACATCCATCTAGCCCTACGTCTATCTATTCATCAAACATCCTTGACAATCTATCTGAAGCTGTGAAGACTGAGGGCAGAGCCAACCAGTTCTGGTCCTTCCCTGGAGAACAAGGATTGTTGGTGTTTTGCTGTCCTTTGTTTGTTTGTTTGTTTGATGGTTAAGAGTTTCTCACTTTGGCAGAAGAACGGAAAGATTCTAAAGATGCAAGTTACGTCAAAACCCTTATGTTATATGTTCATGTCTTCAAAGCTCTATTTATACGAGTACAGATGAATGTCTGGCCAATCTTAGACTTTGTCGTGTGGGGAATATTAGTAGGCCCCTTCTCAGAGGAGTGGTACAGGTGGAGAAAGGCCACTTCACTTAGAGAGAGAAAGCATGACAGTTTCTTTGGCTTCCCTTTAGATTCTAATGTCTGAATTTAGTGAACTAAACGAGGGAGAGGGCCAGGCAAACATCATGACAGGCCTCTAAAAACTCAGTTAAGAATTAGACCTCAATTCACAAACAAAAGGCAATCAATCATCAATACCCCCAATACTGGACAAGGTCTGTACACCTGGGCCAAGTCCCTTCCCCTCCACAGGTGATATCCGAATAAAGACAATGCCTGGGCCTTGTCCAGACTTGCCCCAAGAAAGGAAGAGCTGTAGCCTTGGCCCGCCCCTGTTAGCCGTAACCAATTAGAAGTGTACTCATATGATTGCCACTTGTGTAACCCAATACTAAATAGAACGGTCATGCTGTTTTTAAAATTCCTGTAGCTGTGCTTAAAAGGCAATTACACAACTCTCTCAAGGCTGTGACAATTTTGTTTCGGTGTGTGTGACCCCCCACATGCATGTGGTATAATATAAACGTTCTTGCTGATTGCCTTGTGATGGTGTTTTTTGGGGGGATTTCTTGCAAACCTTAACACAAGGTGCCTTTTCATTTTCAGCTGGGTAAAATATTGTTCCTTATGGACTAATATGGCAAACATAATTTGTAATATTTTTGCATCATTTTTCTAGTTATTACCATAGGGATTTGTACTCAAGTTAAAAATATCCTTCATCTGAAGTGGATAGCTATTTTTTTTTTTTACTAATTGATTCTAAACACATTTGTGTATTAACAAATTCTAATCATGAGGGAATTGGCAGCCATATCATAACAGCATTTATTATATAAATATGTACATACATTACAAAGGATGGAAAATTGTAGGAAGCACAGCTTAGCCTTGGAGAAACCAGGATTGTTATTCACCTGGGCCTATTCAACAGAAAGAAATGAATGAGGCTGATATCTTGAAAGGCTGGAATGAAGTGCTCAAACAATCTGGAGATCCTTTGCTGGTCCATCAGAAGACAGTTACCATCTGACCACCACCACCATCACTGCCAGTATCCTGAGCATCGTTTAGACTCAATCCTGAGCATTATCCCTCAGTGAAGAGAGTATATCCCTATGAAAGAGGCCTCATGTACTTTGAATTATCCACCAGTAGAATCTATCCTTACGCTTATCAGATCCTTCCTCCGTAGGCCCTTGTTCTGAGCTCTGTTTATCAGCCAATAGAAGTCATTCTCAATGGAAAGTTCTGTTTATTAGCCAAAAGAAGTCATTCTCAATGGAAAGTTCTGTTTATCAGCCAGTAGAAGTCATTCTCAATGGAAAGTTCTATTTATTAGCCAATAGAAGTCATTCTCAATGGAAAGTTCTGTTTATCAGCCAATAGAAGTCATTCTCAATAGAAAGTTCTGTTTATCAGCCAATAGAAGTCATTCTCAATGGAAAGGTCACTTTGCTTTGCTACTTTGCAAGGAATTTCGATGAAGATAGCCCTGAAGCTTTGCTGTGAAAACTGTTACATGGAGACTGTCCCCAAAGAGGACATTCAATGAAGTAATGTAACTTTTCCAGCAATAGGATTATGACAATTTAGTATTTAAAAAGAGTTATGGCTTAACCATTTGAGTCAACTTTTTTCAGGATAATAAATTTACTGATCAGACACATGCTTATGAAAAAAAATAAATTTACTGAGTTTTTTTTTTAGCTAAAAAATAAACCTTCAAAAACAAAACAACAAAAAAAAAACACCCTTCAGTCTGGAACTATTAAGAAACAAAACCAGTCACCCAATCTTTTTGGCTATCTGTCCTGATGTCATTTTAGCTTCAAGAAAACTCCAGGTATCTAAGTACATTATGCAATGATTTTAACACATTTTTCAATGTTCAATATTTTTGAATCATCAAAATTATTTCTAACTCCAAAGCCAACACTTTGGAAGTTTGTGTGGTCCTGTGCCTTGATACGCACATTTTGATGGTGTGGACTTCTCTGTGTCACAGGGTTTGCAAAAGAACTGTTTGATATGCCCTGAACATAAACCTTTAGACTTAAGACTTCTGAAATCCCAATTCCTCCACACACACAAAGAAAGCCACTGCACTCTCTGTCTGACCTTTGTTATCAAGACTCTGGCTTTTGTGCTGATGGGAGGGTTTGCCTTGACGAAGGGTCTCACTCCCTGAGGAACAATACAGGAGTACAGCTTTTCCGTTGTTTCTCACTTAAAAGCACCACCCTCGAAAATAGCTTTCTAAAAGTTTTACATCTGAAGTAACTGAATGTCAAAAAGACAGTGTCAGAATGTTCCATTTTTATAAATGGCAAGCTTATGAAAGATGAGCCAGGGAGCCTGCTGAAGAAACGGCATTCCTGTACTTATTTGAAGCGAATGGAAAGATGGGGAGGGGGTGAAAGAACTGAAAAACCTTGTAACAGTATAGAGTCAGGATATCTAGGGGTCAGAAGACAGATCATTTTCTAAATGGAGCCTTTACCTGCGCAGCCTAATCCAAGTGGCAGAGTGGAGGTTAGAAGTATGAAAAAATCCAGCACATGTACCTCCTTGGCTAGGTGTCACTGCACAGGATATTGCTGTATAACTTGATGTTAGCCATAGAATTCTACTTCATTATTGGTTCTGCTTACAGTATTGTCTACACAGGGTTTCTCCAATTGTTTGTAACGGTCATTGCAGGTGTTCTTCTCTGAGCTAGATACCTTCTCTTCTTTTACTACTTCTAGTCACAAAGTATTTCTAAGTTCCTCAACTTCCTATTGATTATTTGAAGATCTATCTATCTATCTATCTATCTATCTATCTATCTATCTATCATCTATCTGTTATCTATCTATCATCCATCTACCTATATATCTACTATCTATCATCTATCACCATCATCATCTATCTATTCAAACATCTAAATGATTGTGACATTAGTCTTGCTTGGTTCTCTTGCTCTATAGCATTCTGACTTCCTGTCAAATTACCATTCATTTACAGATAATTGTCATAGACCGATGGCAGATACTCAGAACTTTTAAGTATCAAGTGCTCTACACCAAATTTCTACTACACAAAATGAATCCAAAGTTGTGATTTCTTATGTTCTCCTTTTAAAAGAGAATATTAAAAAAAGCTGTGAGGAATTTTAGCAAAATAAAACCTAAGCCGATTTTGTGAGGTCTATTTAATTAAAGTTTAGTAACTTATTTCCTTCTGTTAGGCAAATGTGTATTCACACATATAATTTCAAACTAAATTTCGTCAAGTATGTTTACACATCTGCATTTTTCATTCAATTATTGAAGTTATATGCACTTCCTTTCTGTATCTGCTGTACAAATATCAGAGATTAATGAATTAGAATAATTTCATAAAAGCCAGGCTGAAAAAATTTACATATATTTTGGAGGCAGATAATTTAAGTTCATGCAGACATAGAAGAGGAAACAAAATGAAGAAGCTTGTGTACTTCCTATATAAATGAAAGGTTTTCTGATCATTTCTCGAGAGGTTATGAGGATATTGACAATAGAAGCGATGGTATTTAACATCCTTAGGTGGTGTCCTTAGAGCAAAGTAAAGCCTGAAGTTTTAAGTACTTCCTTGCTTTAAATTACAGACTCTTTGACAATGCAACCACATGGCAAGGATGGCCTGAGCTAAAGATTTGACAAATCTGCATTAGAGAAGATATACACATAAAAAAACATATCTGGATCTTCACTTTGGGTACTTTCCTTAATTTTTTCTTTTTCTTTTTGTTTTGTTTTATATAATACTAAGATCTTCACAGAGCAGAAATAAGAAGAAAATGCCTGAAGCAATGAGTGTTAAAAAAAAAAAAAGCAGCCAGAGTGAGCATGGTGGGGTAAGATTTCAAAGGAGCATAAAAAACGTGGAAATATCAAAACTCCATAATCAGATGGTTTCAACCATGACTATTATCTTATATGATGTGATATGTGGCTAAGTTACCTAATTTACCTAATCTCAGTAGTAATATATATATTTGCTATTATTTTTGTTTTTGCCGGGAAGGCTGATACAGTGACATGGGAAGTATGTGCAGGAGTGAATTTTCTAGGTGACTTGCCTTGGTTTTGGCACTGGTTACAAATACAAGCTATTATTTTTTCACTTGAATTTGATATGTGGTGCCCTTCCATCGGAACAAGGATGAGCAGTGTAGACCTTTACTGCACTATCAGCCTTTTCTCCTTAAAGATTCTTCGGACTAAAATGTGCCCCACTCACTGCTACACAGTTGGGATCTTCTAGGACAAGGGGAGCACACACTAGGAAACACTATTAGTAATCTCCAGTTGTTAGCTGAAAAACATGTAGCCAGGAACCATGTAAATGATATGCCCTGATTTCAACACATGTTTGGCCCTGGACTTGGGACCAAGTTTTCATGACACGTCTCCAGCTGGCAGCAGAATAGGCTGGCATCTGAATGGTGCTGTTCTTTTTTTTTGATAGCAAAACATCCTGTTCAGGATCCTTTATGATCAAAGCACTCAGCATGGGGATTACTAGCCTGCCAATGATACAATGCACACAATCCTACAGAGCATGGTGGGCCTTTATGCAACCCTGAGACAGGCCCAACGCTGTGTAGTGAATCCTGAACTGCACGTAGTAGCTATCATTGTGACCGGATAAAGGAGATTATGCCATTGAGGTGCTCTGTATATTAGCCTCCTGTATTTTGGCCAAGGCTGCTTTCCAACAAGCATTCTGCAATGACTTTTAGACCTGTTCTTGAATGACAGTGGAACTGTAGGTAGAACTTTGACAAAAAAGACAGAACCGAACAGTGAGGAGAAAATTTGATATTCAGACCTGAACGATTTAGAATTTAGGGCCCAATTCCCACAGTTCTCAAGCATGGTGGTAAAGTTGTTTCATTACATTTGGTTCTAGTTCCTCATCTGCATTAAGGATTAGAGTAGCTATCTACAAAGTTGTTGTAAGGATCAAGTGAAGCAGTGGGGCTCTTGTAATACAGATCCTCAAGGAATAAGGTTTGTAACAAGTGCATAATGGACTAAGGATGTGAATTTATCTTCATAGAGTAGATTGCAAAATAGCAGAAAAGATATTTAGCTGTGAACAACAATGTTCTAGTATTGACTCAGAAGTGAAGAACCCTGTGTAACTGTTTGGAATGTATTTTTTCTATTTCCTTTCCATACATTCCTCTGAACGTAGTAAATGTCTGAAATAACAGCAACAAAAAATAAAAACTAAATTTTATTATTCAAAATTTGCAGAAGTAAATTAGTAAGTGCAAATGATTAAAAACTGCTGAAATTTGAGACTCATTCTTGCTCTGTAATTAAATCATGTATTGATGCTATAACCAACAGAAATGGTGTATTTAAGTAATTCTACATGACTTGATAAAATCAAATTCACTCAAGCTTCCATGTATTAAGATGTAACTATTATTAACTGTTCCTTTATGAGACCATCTTTTTTGCAAGCAACTAAACCAATATATCAGGGGCAGAAGGAAGGAATTAAGAAAAGAAGGAGGCAAAAGAGAAAGGACAGAAAATAGGAACAAAGGCCAACTACCTTAAGTAAGGCACACTGGCCCACACTTCCATAACGAGTCAACACTGCTTCACAGTAAAGAGTCTGTGACTTTTGAGTTGACATTAAATTGGTAAGATTGCTAGCTAATGCTTTCTTATATGCATGTGTGAAGCAGTTTTGTGTCCTGAGTAATAATGATGGATCATTCTTACAGGACTGGAAAAATAACAGCTCAGAAGATGGGGAAATTGCTAAAAGTTGTATCCCAAGGTAATAGTCAGGGCAATCATGAGTAGAAGTAGAAGTACAAAGGAAATGGCAAAGAAAAAAAAAACTCTGAAAAAGAAGAAATCAGAAAAAAGAGATGTTGAGGCATAAGAATTAATATAGAGATAGAAAATCTTGACACAGCTTTGATACTTGGGCAATGAGTACTTGCAGAGAAGGGATAAAGGTCCTCTGCAATGTCACAATCATACAAATATGAATAATAAACCTTTTCCATAAAGTAGCCATTATATCCTTCAGAGCTGGTGAATCACTATTTTGTCCTCATAATGTTTACTACAACACACACTGCTTATTTGTGGGATAAGCATTTAAATATTTAGTATTTTCAGCTTTATCATTTTTTCTTACCATTGTCAACCACAAAATTGTTTTAAAATGAATAAAGTACTGTAAAAAGAATAATTCCAAAATGAATGTTTGTTATGGAAATACATATATCTAGATGGAAATGGTGCACTGCTTTATTGTGCAGGCAGAAATTGCCTTTTCTTTTTTGGATCTACTTATTCCCCCTTACCTACCATGAGCTATTTTAAAGAAAAAAATGGTTTTCATTAGTTTTGAGAATGGCTGTGGCACTGCCTTCCCTAGCAGCTAAATTTCTTTTCTCCAAGCCCTCTAAATTATTTTCAGAAAAATACATTATGCTTAATGAAAAAGAAGTATTATAAAATCATATGCAAAAACAGAAACCTAAAAACATAAATTTTGGGAATGTATTATTACAAAGAGGTGATTAGATCAAAGAAATATTGCCAAAGTCGAACATAATTTTTCATGTCAACTGTTGCATCGTACCTTCTGAAAAGCAGAGCTCTTTGATCCACTTTGTATTCTGCTGTATGCGTATCAGGACTAACATTGTAGGGGGTCTTGAAAGACTATCAACTATCATTTTTCATAAATATAAGTTTAGACATATAAATAAGGAAATAAGAAACAGCCTGCTTTTTTTGTTTTATTTTTTCAGCTGTTTGGGCTCCTTGCCATTGAACTCATTCAAGGCATCATTACTTGTTAATCTATACATTATCCATATGTTATAGAACTTTGCACACATACAACACTGACAGAGCCAATTAGTCTGTCATAACCTGCTTCCAGTTGTTAGTCTATCTTCTCCAGATAAACAATATCATTCCCCTTTCTCTGTTGGTTTTCATATAAATAACATTGCAAAGGTGTTTGGCTTGGAGAGAAACAAAGACTTGCTGAATATATAAAACACAGTGCTAAGTTTTTATTTTACCCCAAGAACAATGAGATACCAGCAAAAACTTGTTGATTATAAGGGTTATCAAATATCAGTATGAGTTCAGGACATTGTCTCAGAAATGTTTCCATATTTTGGAAAGCCACTTTTTTGCCATCTGAGAAATTTGACAAGAAAGTAATAAAAGAAAAGGTTGAAGGAGAGAGAGGAAGGGAGTAGAGGGTAGAGAAGATAGGGGAGAAAAACCATGGTGTGGTGGTTTGAATAGGAATGGCCCCCATACACTTGAATGCTTACGGAGTGGCATTAGGAGGTGTGGCCTGTTGTAGTAGGTGTGGTGTTGTTGGAGGAAGCATATCACTGGGAAGTGGGTTTTGAGATTTCCAATGCTTAAACCAGGCCCAATGCTCTCTTTTCTTCCTGCTGCCTGTGGATCCTGATGTAGAACTCTCACCTCCTTCTCCAGTACCCTATTTGCCTGTGTTCTACCAAGCTTCCTGCCATGATGACAATGGACTAAACCTCTGAACCACTAAGCAAGTTACAGTTAAATGTTTTCCTTTATGAGAATTGCCACAGTCATGGTATCTCTTCACACCAATCAAACACTACCAAAACACAGGGTTTCCTGTCCATACGAGAATACTAACAACAACAACAAAAAACGTCTTGCTATTGTCCCTTTCCATTCATTCCTATATCTTAAGTAAACTGAAAGTTGTGTCAACTTCCTTCTTAACTACAGTAGTCAGATTTCAGTGTCTTCTCTAACTCTTCAATGGGGCAATCCTCCCAGCTTGTGACTGGACCTCCAATCGGTTCATCTACAGCTGACTGGATAAGATGACAACTGACTCAGCTGGACCATCCAATCCCTGTCCAAGGAATTCAGAACTGAGGAAAAGGACAGGAGTCAAGGCTTTGCCCCGGGAAAGGAGATGGTATGAGAGTATACACAGAGTCTGATCTGGACTTAGTACCCATTCGAGTCATAATGACATGCAAAGATATAGCAGGTCTATGAAGCCAATCGTGGACTGAGAAACTATTTTGCAGAGGGAAGGAAAGTGACAGCTACTGAAGAGACTGGAAAAAAAGAACAAGAGACCTCACTGAAGAAAAGTTTTTTCAGTTGAAGTAAAGGACTTTCACTACCTATAAAATGGGCATAGACCACGGATCACTAGGTATGGTTTTATGAATGCAGAATCATTTTGAAAGTCTTCTTCTCAGCAGAATTTACAGTTACAGCATAAGTGAGAACCCTAAAACATATGCTCTGTCCGTTCATCTTCACGTCCTTTGATAACCAAGCAGCTTCTCACAGACATCCAAAAGTTCTCTAAGAGAACAGGACGACTCTTAACCTGATTTGTCAGGAAGCTTTTTACTAAAAACTTTTAAGTAGGGACATTATGAACCATGGAATAATTTCAAAAAAAGGAAAATCACTCAGAGCCTGTCTGCTCCTGGCACTTGGGTTGCCATAAGCAGCCAATTTGCTAAATCCACACACACCTCACTGGCTCTCCCATTTCAATTTGCTCCTGACCATCTGAAGGTTTATCTGTATTTGAGAGTCTCCTCTAAGCAGTTCGTAAAGTTTATTTTTGTGTTTGGAATTTCTCTGCTTGGTCTGCACAGCTACAACCACCTGTTTTTGCCTTGAGTCATTATGAATAAAGAGGAAAATTCATGAGACTCATGCTGTTCTTCCCTTTGGCTGTATTTCTCCATTCTGGTCATGTCTTTGAAGGGTGTCAAATAGCCTGGCGGGAACACTTTAATCCTATCATCCTGGGAATGTAGGAGACTGAATAGCAACCCTCTAGCTTCTCTCTAAAGATGTGAGCTCTCCAACTTAATATCCACAGGACTCTTCAGATAAAGCTTCTGAGATTGTGTATCAATACTAATCTCTAAGACATGGGTCAAGAATGGAGCCGAAGTGCAATCAAAAGGAAACCTATTCAAGATAGTCTCCCCTCATTCTCTCTCTCTCTCTCTCTCTCTCTCTCTCTCTCTCTCTCTCTCTCTCTCTCTCTCTCTCTCTCTCTTCTCAAGGGATATTAGTGAGCCAGAAAAACAATAACACAAGATGAAACAGAAGTAAAAATCACCAGAATTTACCTCATACCACTAAAGAAATATATGAACTATAGCATTTCTGAGAGGATCACTGTTCTAGGAACAACTAGTCTATCACATAGAAAGATGATTTAAGTTCTAGCAGTAGAAAATATCTAAGTTGATTCTCTTAAAGTCACTGACTGTGGTCAGCTTAAAAGACTAAGTTTTGGGTATTATACTAAGTACTTTTGGTGAACTCCATATTTTCCGAATAGTTCCTCTGGTCTTCTCTTTGTTTAAGTCTTTTTCTCATTGCTATTGCACCCGTGATTTTACAGATGAGTATTCATAAGCTTCAAAAACGTTAAGCAAGGAAGGTAAATTTGCACTGTACAGTGAAGTCAGGCTAGAGACTCCAGAAACCCAAGGATTTAAGGCCTTTTTCTCTGAGATGGTCCAAGTGTCCAGCAAAGGTCTTACTGAAATCATGGCTGAAGGTCTCAGTAGGCTACCATGAAAACATGCCAGCAGAAAACAGCGGGGGCAGCACTGAAGTGTCACTGGGATTGGGACAGGTAGATAAGACACTGAAGTGTCACTGGGATTGGGACAGGTAGATAAGAAGTCTGCAGTATTTGTATTTGTATCTCTATGCCTGTGCATTGTGTTTTTCAGGAGAGAACATTTTCTCCCCCTTTGAGGTACCAACATCTCTCTACAACTCCCATCTTCTTTTCCAACCTAAACCTCCTCATTTATTGACTACGGTGAAGTAAAGTTGGACCTCAGCTGCCAATCAAAAATGATTATGTTCTAAGCGAGAGACACAATGTCCTTTCTAGGTAATCGCCTCTCTGAAATCTGGGAAAATTCAGTCTTAAGAATGAGATCTGTTACTGCCTGGTAGCCACCGGAACAAGGCAAAGGCAGTATGTAGTACTTTGACTTTTCTACACAGGTGTATATAAAGTTAATGCTATGAATGGTTATTTTTGAAGCTTGCCATTTTATGCAATATTTAAAGGACAAACTGTTTAACATGAAATCAGAAGGTATTGCTACAATGTGACAGAAGTACAACTTTACCCACAATTCCTCTCACAATCACACATTCAAAGTTATTCTTTATAAATATTATTGATTTTATTGAGCTCTACATTTTTCTCTGCTCCCTTACCTTCCCCTCCCATTCCCTTCAACCCTCTCCCATGGTCCCCATGCTCCCAATTTCCTCAGGAGATCTTGTCTTTTTCTACTTCCCATGTAGATGAGATCCATGTATGTCTCTCTTAGAGCCCTCACTGCTCTCTAGGTTCTCTGGGATTGTGAAATGTAGGCTGTTTTTGTGTGTGTGTCTAAAAGCCACTTATGAGTGAGTACATACGATATTTGTGTTTCTGGGTCTGGGTCACCTCACTCAATATGATGTTTTCTAGCTCTATCCATTTGCCTGCAAATTTCAAATTTTTTCTGTTGTATAGTACTCCATTGTGTAAATGTACCACATTTTCTTTATCCATTCTTCAGTTGAGGGGCATTTAGGTTGTTTCCAGGTTCTGGCTATGACAAACAATGCTGTTATGAACATAGTTGAGCACCTATCCTTGTGGCAGGATTGAGCATCCTTTGGATATATACCCAAAAGTGGTATTGCTGGGCCTTGAAAAAGGCTGTTTCTTAATTTTCTGAGAAATATCCAAAGGGACTGTACCATTTTGCTCTCCTACCAGCAATACAGAAGTATCTGCTTTACCACACATCCTCTCCAGCATAAGTTGTCATCAATAATAAAAGAACTTTTAGAGGTGTCACAATTCCTGACTTCAAACTCTACTACAGAGCTAAAGTACTGAAAACAGACTGATACTGGCATACAAACAGACAGGAGGGTTAATGGAACCTAATCGAAGACCCAGATATTAATCTGCACACCTATGAACACCTTGTTTTTCATAAAGAAGAAGAAACATATCAAATGGAAAAAAGCATATTTAACAAATGGTGCTGATGTAACTGGATATCAACATGTAGAAGAATGAAAATAGATTCATATCTATTGCCATGCAAAAAACTCAAGTCCAAATGGATCAAAGACTTCAACATAAGCTAACCACACTGGACCTCACAGAAGAGAAAGCAGGAAGTACACTTGAATGCATTGGCACAGGAGACAGCTTCCTAAATATAATCCCAGCAGCACAGATACTGAGAGAAACAATTAATAAATGGGACCCCCTAAAACTGAAAAGCTTCTGTAAAGCAAAGGACACGGTCCACAAGACAAAATAGAAGCCTATAGAATGAGAAAAGATCTTCACCAAACCCACATCAGACAGAGGGCTGATCTCCAAAATATACAAAGAACTCAAGAAATTAGTCATCAAAAGAAAAATAATCTAATAAAAAATAGATTACAGACCTAAACAGAGAACTCTCAACAGAGGAATCTAAAATGGCTGAAAGACATTTAAGGAAATGCTCAACATCCTTAGCTGTCAGAGAAATGCAAATTAAAACAACTCTGAGATTCCATCTTTCATCTGTAAGAATGGCCACAATTAAAGGCTATTCTTATTTAAATAAAGAACCCATACTTATTCTAAGACCTGTTACTCAGAGAAAAGTGTCAATAATTGCATACTAAGGTCAGAGACACCCAAAGTGACAAAACTATTAAGTTCAATCAATGGGACCTAACAATTCTTGGGAAATAACAGGAAGAGGAAAATGGGGAATTGGGATGGGCAAGGAATTGTTTTGACAAGAGTTTCAGAGCTCAAAAAAATAAAAGAAAGTATCAGATAAACTAGATGTTGAACTGTAAAGGTCTGCATAGTAAATTATATACAGTGGTGGGTGCAAAATACCTTCAAACTATACATCTGACAACCTTGATATCCAAAATAATAAAGAATCCATAATGTCACTAGCAGGAAGGCAAGTATCATCACTAAAGAAATGGGCAATTGATCTTTACAAGTATTCTTCAGAGAAAACATAGAAAGGACCTACGGATCTATGAAAAAAATGTTCAACATACTTATGGTTCACTACCATCACAAACCAAAGCCACAATAAATTATAAGACTGGTTTTCATGAAAATTATATTTAAATTTAAAAAGTGAATGAGAGCAAGTGTTAGAAACTATGTCAAGAAAAGGTTAGTCAGTGCACACTGTTAATGGGAATCTGATTCAGTACACCCAATATAGACAACAGTGGAGAGGACTTTGAAAATATTAAGCATAGAAGTAGCAAAAAGATCTAGTCATCTCTGCTTTGAAAGAAGTTATGCAATGCTGACAAAAAGCCATCTGCCTTCCACGCTCATTGTAACACTCTTTACAAAAGCGTTGAAGTGGAAATGATCTAAGAGTTCATAGCTGAAGAACCCAAAACGAAAACATGGCACATAGACACAATGAAATACCAGAGGGTCATATGAAGACTGAGATCCTGTTAATTCTGGCATTGTGGGTGGAACCAGAGATAATTATTTTAAGTGAAAAATGACGTGGGTAGAAAGAAAATTTTCACATTGTCTTATTCGTGTGTGCAACCTAGAAGTTCTGGTCTCATGTAAGTTGGGAGTAGAATAGTGTTTACTGGAGATAAGCTTGGACTGAAAGGATGGGAAATTAGTTCATGGGTATTAGGTTATTGGTGAATGAGAACAAAAGGTTCTTGTGTGGTATCCTTGGTACCAATATATATTGCTATATACATAGCAATAGTGTGCTGTATAACTCAGATAGCTTGAAGATCTTTGAGTGTTTTCAACACAAAATGTTAATAAATGAAGAGAGGGGTATGTTTAAACAGCTTTAAACAAAACAGTGTTTTAATATATATGTAGGTTAAAATAAATTTAATCAAAAGCAAGAATTATCAGCAGTTAGTAAGAAAGAATAGCACTTAAGTTGAGAAATACTAGAGGAATGATCAGCTATTGGGAGACATAAAGATAAAATCGTAGGTCACAGACTGTCATATAATTGAAAGAAAAGCTAAAAAACATGGAGGAAATATTTTAACATTACTTTCAACTGATTCTATGCATTGAAGCAAGATTAATTAAATAATTACTGTTATTCATGTTTAGGAAAAACAGAATACTTTCACTTATGATAAGTTTTAATTACTTGACAGGGATATTTTTCTCCTACAATTATAAAATATGAAGACATATATAGTTTAAAAGAAAAGTTTGTCATCATAATAGCAACATTTTAGTAAAATTTTACTAAAAGAGTCAGAATCATTTAATGAGGGGGCATATGTTTTTGAATACATACCTCCACACACAAGCATAACATCATTTACACTGACAGGTCATAAACAGGGCTAATCACAACAAAATGGGGATAAAAAATGTTTCTTTTATTGTGACACAGTTACAGACATAGGAAAGTCAACAAAACTAGTATTGAGACATCTGGCTGCCCCTTCCCAGCTTTTCCCAGTGAGAACAATGAAGAAAACTGGAACATTTTATCAGAACCAAGAAATCCTCATTGGTACAATAAGAAGAACTGTAGGTTTTTCTCATAGTTAATCACTTTGACACTCTTTGAATGTTTGCATGTTGTTTCTTAAACTCTTGTCACCTGTGGAGACTCATGGGACCACCATCAAATTCTCGACACAGAACTAGAGAGCACCCTAATGAAGGAGTGGGAAGCCAAGCTCTTCTAAGCAAGAAGGCTTTTCTAAGAGAAGCAAATAAATGGAGCACAGAGGGCAGAAATTTGAAGAGGATCCAATGGGAAAAATATGAGGGAATGACACACAATGTACTGAAAATACAAAAAGAAATATAGGGAAGGCAGGAAAATGAAAAATTGGGTCTGAAGCTAATATTTTTTATCACGGTAGGGGAAATACATAAATTATAAATAAGCCACATTCTGCATTTATATGTCAGAGAAACTTTTTCTTTTAGAAAGGGAGTGGGATAGTCAGAGAGGCAGGGACGCTGAATCTCCCTCCTCTTGCAAATGCAGAGGGGCCTATGAGGGAACTGTTAGAGGAGTGGAAAGGGGCCTGGGGTAAAAGGGTATAAGAGGCCAATGGTGGGGGTGACTGTGATCAAAATGTTTGACGAAATGCATTATGTGCCTCATTTATGGAGTCTAATAAAATGGTGGTAAAAGAAATTTAGGTAAATTCACATGGATTTAGATATGTAGACATAACTAGGAGATGTAAACAGAAGAAATAGCAACTACTCAGTAATAGATGGATAATGCGGTGTTTTATCGGGATTTAAAAACATCATACATTTTTCTAAATGGTAAAAAGCTTTTTATGTCTATACTGGAGCAAGTGTCCACTTCCATTATGTCTCCTACTGCAGCTGTTGAACTGGCTTTGTCATGGTGTTTTGCAGTGAAGGAACATTCATGTACAATTCATGTTCCCTGGATGAACCCTGAAAAGAGAGCCTCCTAAGGAAGAGGACTGAGTCCCGCTCTCCCTGCTAGTGATGCTTTGTGACGAAAAGGACCTTGGATCTGTTGCTACCATTTTGTAATCACAATGTGAGGAAAGCACAGACACAGAACAATAGTTTATCATTAATCATACTTTAGGTCTTTCCTGTTTCTGGGCTTCCCGTTATGAAAAAGCAAATCCAATTTTTAATTCTGTTATTATACTTTGTGATTGAAAATACACGCCCTGACTGAGCCAGATCACAGTCACATAGGAATGCAGCCATCAGCTACCTGTCATGATCCCAGCACTAAAGCAAAACAAAACAAAACCCAAATATCTTCTGTACATGAAAGAGAAATGGTCATAAGTGGAGGATGGCCAAAATATATCAACGTGTATATGTAGAAGCATATAGAATAAGGCATGGGATTTTGTAGTTATAAGAAAAATAACTAAGTTTGGATGAACCGTAGCCATTTTTTCCAGTGCTGCATTCTGTCTCTTTGCACTTGCTGGGGAAGGAAAGTGAAGGTTCAAAGTCAGAAAGAATGACTTGAGCTCATTAACCTCATGTTGACCATTGGAAGGAAAAAAAAACTCAGTTAATAGAAATGACATGCCCAGTGGCTACAATATATTTAATAAGTAAGGAGATATTCATGATCCATACACATATTTAAAAATAAATGCATAAAATTTTAAGTGAGCCCAGTTTTTCCAAATGTGTTCTCTGTATTTACCAATGCTGTTCCTCAGGGAAAGAGTGTGCCAAAGCTCAGTATCACAAGAGGTTAAGGATTATTTTATTTCTAATATACTCTCAATATATTATTCTTCTATCTGTGATTCTGCTCAAATTCTGCTTTTTCCAATGGTTTCCCTCAAACCACTAAGCTCTTATTCTTTATTTCTCCAATCCACATCATACTTCAAAATTAACTGTCTTTCTGACAGCTTTGAATGCAATTCTAAAGGTGTTGAATTCTTGGAGTTTTGTTTTCTCGTGTATCCCTAGAGTTTGCACCTTGTCTTGTACAGACTAGGAATTCAGTAAATGCTTATTGAATAACTCTGTGGTCATATTCTCATCTACAGTGGTACTGAATACCCTCTGAGACCGTACTCAATGCTGTTTACCTGTATATGTGGGCTACTACCAACAAGTAACTGTTAACAAGCCAATCTAATGACATACAACATACTGAGCAAATTCCCATTGCTTTTGCTCACGGGTCAATGTTTTGGGTCAATAAGCCATTGCTTTAACTTCCCCGACTTGCAAACCTATGATAAGCAGGAATGCTTTTGCTGGGCATTCTGTATAACTGAAGATTCTGTATAACTGAAGGTCCTTTAGCTTTACTCTTAATTCCAGGACAGGTCTGTGATGAAAGAGTAGCAAAAGCTTCATTTCTCAAACTTGCTGCGCATCTAAGACTGTACTTCCTGTAGAAGATGCTGAGACTAAGAACTCTGAGTGTGACTATAGAATTGAACCATGGGACATGATCAGTAATCAACAGGAAACTTATTGATGAGTGACTTTTCAAAAGGCTTTACGATAAAATATATAAAATGCTCTCATTACTAGTTATAAAAAAGAATGAAAAGTCTGAAAGTAATATTGCAAATTAAAGAACTTAAAATCTTACAAATGCCGGTGCGCTCTTCTTCTGATTCTGAATATGAATGAAAGCACGTAAGCCTTCCTTTCCTCGGCTTATTTCACTTATCCCAGTGTTCAGATTGGATTCTAGCATAATGATTTTACTAATCTAAATACACACTGAAACCTAGAATATGTATAGTTATGTCTTGATACAGAATAAAAAAGACAAGACACAAAGAGACTAGTTTGACTAGTGCTTGGTCATATAATTTACTGGTGGATGAAGCATCAGTGCACAGCTTGTCCTGCACATTCAGAGTGTCTTTGGAAACAGAGTGTTTCCTTACTGGGCAATGAAGAAGCCACGTAGCCTGTGCTGGGATTGTTGCCTTATGAGGGAGTGTCTTTCCTTGTACCAGGCTTCACATATAATCTTTTGTTCTCCATCAGTGTTTGTGACTCTGTCTTTCAGACATGCCCTAAGCTTTATGCTCTTCAAATCCCTAAAGGAAGGGGTCAGGCAGGGTTCACAGTCCTTTTACTGTAGCGTGAAGAATGGCATTTGCTGCTACACTGCCCCAGTCAACTACCAAATGCCTGGGTGTCCGAAGCAACCATCACATAGCTGACGGTTAGGGCCTGTGCCTTCTCTCTTGGCTCTTGCTGTAATTACTACAATAGTTGAGTCTGGTGCTATTTGTCTTAACATGTCACTGACTGATCTCTAGGAAGCCAGTTCTGCCTTTTTAACTTGACCATATTATCTGGCCACCTATTGAACAAGGAAACATGATATGGGGCAAGGGTCTTTTCTATGGCATGGGAAATTATACTCCTTGTAAGTTTGAGATAGTTTCCACATTTTCCCCTTTGCACTTTCACGACTTGAACTACCTCTGAGTGTTCACTGAATGTGAGTATTTTGTGTTGGGGATGTGGCTTATCAATACCATCCTCTTTAAAATCCTCATAGGTGCCAATGTGTTGATAGGTTTTCTCACCAAGTTCATGGGTCTGGATTCCTAGAATCTGACAAACTGCCATGCTGCCAGTGATTTTTCTCAATAAATCCACTTAGATTTCATTCGAATTTCATTTGCCAAAGTAAGACTTTTTAAACTTAATTTTGACATTTTCATTTTGGTTAGACAAGCCACTCTTTATTTCTTCTGATATGAATTTATTTTTTAAAGACATTATAAAACTGAATAACAATATACTATGCTATGATTTTTATTCTTCAAACAATGTCGAGAGAGGCTCTAGGAAGTTGGAACTAATTTTCACAGAAGCAGAAATGGAGGTCAGAGAGGTCAGTTGCTTCATCATGCAGAGATGGGGCAGCAGGGAGGCTCTGCACTCTGACTTCCAATATTCTAAACCCTGGCTCCCGCCCTCTCATTTGTCCCCTACCCACACACACTGGGATCCAATGTCTCAAGCAGCTTCACTCTCATCTAATGACTGAAGGCCTTCTTGTCTCATTTTCCTACTACAGAATGAGACAAATGAAACATTTCCCCTTGGGTAGGAAAATGCAGAGGCGATCTTTTCTTTAATGTGAATAAAATGCATACTTCAGTTAGGGGCAGGAATTTATTCCTACTCCTTTGAAGTCCCTTTTTAGAGTATCCAGTTTTTATATTGTTTTATGGCTTAACATTAGGAGACAAGGCTACATCGCAACTACATTGCTTGCTGTCTGTATGTGGACTGAAGAATGGCTCAGCATCTCTACTAACCACAAAAGAAGTGAGATTAATTAGTCAAAAATGTTGGCAATAGAACAGATGATGCAAATTTGTTGTCTACATTGTAATCAACAAACTTAAGAGCTAGCTAGCAAAGATCTTGAGATAACCCATGCTTTATAAACTTACTCAGAGCTCACATATTTTAACAACATGAATTTGGACCCACACTTTAGGGGCTGTTATAATTTAACAGATAGGTAATTGAGACTGTGAATGTTGTAACTGCATAAAATCAGGCCTACCTATAGTATGTCACATGTATGTTCAAAGTTCTACGAGGGACTATAGAAATGGCTCATCAGTTAAGAACACTGGTTGGTATTTTAGAGGACCTGGATTAAGTTCTCAGCAACCAAATGGTGGTTCATAACTGTGTATAATTCCAGTTACAGGGAACCCAATGCACTCTTATGGCCTTTATGAAAAGCAGACATGCATGTGGTGCGCAGACATGCATGCAGGAAAAACACTCATACACATAAGATAAATATATCTTACAAATATTTGATATTTATCAGAACTTCTCTGATAAATCTATGGGAAGTCAGTTTATCTGAAGTGAGGGATTAATTAGAGAACACTCACAAATTAGCTTATTAGTTTATAGATATTTCTATAATAGTCATTGAGTGTAAAAAGATTATTTGTCCGGGAAGTACGACCTGGACTTCAAGTCTCCTGATGACGCCAGCAGGTACATCACCCCTGACCAGCTGGCTGACCTGTACAAGTCCTTCATCCGGGAGTATCCAGTGGTTTCCATCGAGGACCCCTTTGACCAGGATGACTGGGAAGCCTGGAAGAAGTTCACAGCCAGCTCAGGCATCCAGGTGGTTGGGGACGATCTCACTGTGACCAACCCTAAGAGGATTGCCAAGGCTGTCAGTGAGAAGTCCTGCAACTGCCTCCTGCTCAAAGTGAACCAGATTGGCTCCGTGACCGAGTCTCTGCAGGCGTGTAAGCTGGCCCAGTCCAATGGTTGGGGCGTCATGGTGTCCCATCGCTCTGGGGAAACCGAGGATACTTTCATCGCTGACCTGGGCTCTGCACTGGGCAGATCAAGACTGGTGCCCCTTGCCGATCCGAGCGCCTGGCCAAGTACAACCAGATTCTTAGAATCGAGGAAGAGCTGGGCAGCAAGGCCAAGTTTGCCGGCAGGTGCTTCAGGAACCCCCTGGCCAAGTAAAGTGGATGCAGATCCCTGGAGCCACCAGCTGCTTAGACCCGGTCCCTGAAGTCATCGAGGCGGCTCAAGACCGGCCCAGTGCTTGCCCCTCCCATGCCACTGCTTCCTTAGACATCTTCAGTCCGCCCGACCCGACCGCCTGGAGCCCTGCTGGAAACCCCAGCTTTGTAATCATGTGACTGGTCCGAATCATTGTCACCTCACTTCCAAGCTAGTGTCTGGAGCCCAGTGTAATCTCTAGGGTGGCCACAGGGAAGACCCCTGCCCCAGCGGTTCTACATGCAGAATAAAAGCCTCAGTGACCCATAAAAAAAAAAGATTATTTGTCATATACAGGTTTTGCTTGGTGGGGGATGGTTTCAGGGTTCCTGTTTCCCATAAATACTCAAGCATGAAGATGATTAGGTCTCATAGAAAATGACAAATTTACATACAACCCAATGCATCCCTTAATACTGTAAATTATCCCTGGGTTAATTAGAACACCCCACACAATGTAAAATCCATATAAACCTAGCTATCGTATAGTTTTTTAAAGTAATGGGAACAGTCCATACATGTTAAGCACATAGAGATATTGATTTAGTTCCTATCTGCAGTTGGTTGAATTCAAAGATGAAGAATTTATAGATATAGAGAGTAACGGCCTGTACTGACAAATTTGAAGCAACATTTTTATTTAAGATTTTCAGAAAATGGGCCATTAGCTAAAATCTAATTTGAAATCTCATCTGTACCAGAGGGTGAAATCGGCATGGTGGATTTTATGTCTCAGCTGGTAGCACTCATTATTTCTATCACTTAATCTGTTTCTGACTCATAAACCGCTCACTTCCAAGCCCCTGGTTCTCATTGTAATTCTTTTCCCCCAAGTCTAACATTAGCGAAAATTTCATCAAGTTCCTTTCCAAATGACATCAAGCTCTGTGAACACCAGTTTTTTGGTGTCTTGTCAGAGTACCAGAAAATATTTTACCAAATTAAATGAAAATGTCGTGTATTCTAGACTTGTCTGCAAACATAATGAGTATATACTGTATACAATTTGCGCAAGACCTTGCAAGGCCTATCTCATTCTGAATGGAGATAGAGGAGAAGTGGAAAGGGGAGGAGATGGGAGGAGACGAGGGAGGGAAAATTGGTTGGTATGTAAAATAAATGAAAAAATGTTATGTAATAAAAGAGAAAAAATACAATTAAGACTTGATTACATTTGCTTAGATACTTCTCTATGCATGTATGTGTACGTACTGATACACACAGAAGCCTAGGCTGCCTTCCTGCATTTCTACTAATGATTTTTAATAATTCCCCCCTTTAACTCAACATAGTAAAATAATTCATTTACAATAATTGACTTACTAGACAATTAAAAAGTGCAGGTTAAATTTAATAAGAGTTTTCATCATCTATAGAAATAGGGGTTAAAATTTAAAATAGTTTTAATTAATTCCACTTAAAATGTTAGAACGGAATACTTTTGTCTTTAGTGACATTGTTTCTTATCTTTCTCTTAAATGTGTGAACTTAATTTGTCAATCTGGGGAAGACATAGTGAGAACATAATAACTCTGCATTGGATAAGGTTTGGTGCTGTTTCTCTTCCATTGTTTGATAATTAATATGAAACAATGGCCACTGATAAGTGAGTACTTCTTGTTCCTCTGAATTAGGGTAGAATATTATTATCCATGGCACAAAATGTCGATATCAAGGGCCATTTGCTCAGCGAGGCCAGGGACACTGAAAATGATAATTATCTTTTCTTTCACAAGGCCATATAATTATAATAGGAAAATTGAGAGCTCATAACTGACATTTCTCAACTGGCGTGATAGAATTAATCTTTATGTTCTAATCAGTCAGGCACCAGGGTGTGATATGTGTGTGCTTATATCAGTGTGCATGCGTGTGTGTGTGAGTATATATGGAGGGAAGGAGAAAAGGAGAGGAGATCAAGATTCAGTATGACCTACAGCATGTCTTAAATGAAAAAAAAGATCAATAGAAAATATAACCACCTAAAAGAACAAAATATAATAAAATGCCCCTTTAACCTTAATTTATTCTTGGCCTCTTTTAGGAATGAATGCTGAGACTTTTTATAGATTTCTTAATTGTGGAAAAACAACTGTGGCAGAATTGAACAGCAACATTGACTGTTTTTGTACAAGTGAGGATATTAAAAGTCATTTTCCATCGATTAAAGCAACATAATTCCTAAACCATTTTCTAGCTTAGATAATTTTATGTTTAGGCCATTCTAGAGAATTGTATGTAAAGGATGCACTTAAGCATTTTACATAGAAGGCTAATTTGAAAATCTAAAGTGACTGGATAGTAGTAAAATAACTTATTTACATTCCTACATTCTCTCTTTTCCAGAACTTGACTGCAGAAGCATGCTTGTCTACTCATATAAGGGTCTAATTTCAGAGGTGGGCAAAGGCTACAAAGATTTAGAAAGGGTAGGAGAGGGAAATTCCAAGGACCCCGCTTTGTTCAGAATATACTCTGTGCTTAAATGTCACCCTTGCCCTGTTTGTGCTTAGAATCACTCCATGGTAATGCCCTACACATTATCTACCACAAAAAACACCACTCATCAAAAGGAAAAC
Source organism: Microtus pennsylvanicus (assembly GCF_037038515.1). NCBI lineage: Eukaryota > Metazoa > Chordata > Mammalia > Rodentia > Cricetidae > Microtus > Microtus pennsylvanicus. Next base: position 45,397,430 of record NC_134585.1, on the reverse strand, counting down.
AAGGACAACTTCATATCACAAAACCTTAAAACCTGTTTTATAGAATGTAGACAAATGCAGATCTGGTTAGACTATAAAACACTTTCTCACTTTGACCCAAGTTTGCCAGGAGAATAGTAAGTTGACATAAATGTTAAACAGCATCAAATATTTGCACAATAATTCAGTAAGAGTGAATAAGTGGTGTGCTGGCAAATCTTTTCTGGACATTGTTGAATTCTTTGGTGTAAATTCATCCTCCATGTCTGACATTGAGCTCACAGTCTCATGCTCCTAAGTGTGAAGTCAAGAAGAGAGCTCACTGTCATTTAATATACCCACAATACAGATGTAAAACATAACTTCAAGAATGTGAACAACAAATATTTGAAGCTGCTGGGTTTTTACTACATTATTTTAATGAAATTTCTTTAACTGGTTGCATATAGTGTAGAATTTTAAAATGTATAAAATTAACAACTGATTAACAAATCTAAAAATTAAACACTTCGCTTTCATAGGCTTGTTGGCGCCGTGCCTATCATGCTATTGAAATATTTCAACTTTTACGCTTTATAAATATATGAAATGTATGAAATAGACCTACTTATGCATTCTTTAACTACATTTGCATTTTTTAAATTTTAATATTAATATTTATTTTTAAATTTTGCTAGAAGGCCAAAGCTTGCTATTTAGTTTTAATTTTGTAAGAAGAAAAATAAGAAATAGGAGAAATAGTTTATTATCCACTAACATCTGTATGTACATACACCAAACTAATTGCATCTCTGTATACCTATAGAGTTAGCCTCTGCCAACATATTGGAGTCAAAGTGGTCAACTAAATCCACTTAAAAACCTAAGAGAGCTTTAAAATGAATTCTATACACACACACACACACACACACACACACACACACACAAATATAAGAGTTTAACGCAGTTTCTTGCTCTGTTTGCTGATGGAAATCAGAAACGTGGATCCTTTAAGAGGTTTCCTGACTCAGTGTTAGCAGTAAAAAACTACATGGCTTTTTAAAAAAACATCTGCTCTCTGGTTTGCCAACACTAACAGCTCTGAGCTCTGACTCTTTTGGGAGGTCTGACTATGGAGCATTTAAATGGGGTTTGGGAGCATCATGATACAAATTGCTTAACTGTAAAACAGACCCACTGTGACCATAGAACTGGAGTGAAGGAAATGGCTCTCAGAGGCAGTGACTGTGCTTCTGCCATGTTGGACTGGGTGGAGTAAGAAGGCAGGATTGTGGAGTTGGTCCTAGCCATCCCTGTTTAGCATTAAAAAAAATGCACTCTTGGTCAAAAACTAATTACAGATACACATGCAATAAAGACAAATCCAGATGGAAAAGACCTCTAAATGGATCACAGTGTTGAATAAATATGAGTAGGCTTGGGAGAGAGAAGAAAAAGAACACAGACAGTTATAAAAGTAAATAAATGGTTATAAAAAATAAAACAAAGTCTTTAAAAAGACAGTACTGACAGTCATAGATGAAGGAGTAAAGAAAAATAAGCTATGTAAAGATGGAATATACACAGACAGTCTGAATTATGTATTTTATTCTATTTCCTATAAATTTTTTGACTGTGAAGGAGCTAAGTACAGAAAGACATTTCATTATATGGGCTGCTAAGCTAAGCAAACATATATATTTTAAAGATATCTTGACTTCAAAATTTGGGTGTAAAGATTTGTTGCTTTGGAGAAGAGATCTTTCTCCTTTATTTTCCCACAGAGGATGAGAACCTGTGGATTCCTTCCAGACTAATGTGGTTTGATGGAACAAAATCCTGACCCCTAAGAGGACTCCATGAACCCTAGAAATGCACTACACAATAAACAGCAGGAAGTAGTTTGGAGACAACTATGCCCCAAATCACAAATATCATTTATAAATGTTTATTTACATTTAAAGAGGGATATACTATAGAGTGGGATACTTTACATTGGTATGGATGTTGGTCTCTTGATACAAATTTTAGGTCAGTTTTGTTATATATAAGCTATTGTGTTTGTGCCGCTCACTTAAAAATGCATTGTATAATTAAGAAATGTAGGTTAACAGATAGTCACCTATAATAGGTAAGCATGTAGTCATGCTAGTTAGGTTTTCTAGATATACAGAGATATATTTCAGATAGATAGCTATTCTTCAAACCTCTCAAAGACTAACAGAATATGGCATTTAAAAATGTTTTAAGAACTTAGACTTTTTTTTTTTTGTTAATTAGCCTTTTTATTGGTTTTTTGTTTTTTTTTAAATTGAAGGTCCCTTACTGGTCCTGCTTTCATGAGTGGCTGAGAACAAGGGGAAGGGGAGGGCAACCAGCTGGCAAGGGAGGGTCATTTCCACATTTCATTTACACACAGAACTAAACAGACAAGCACAGAGTCACTATTGTGGTTAGAAGTTGGCAGCATGGGATGGGGGGATAAGGAGTAGGGTGTCGTTAAAAAAAAATAGGTCAGGCTCCCCCCAAACTGGGTGCCTGGGAAGGGACTTGGTCTGCTTCAACCCAAGAGGAGTCAGAAGATCAAAAGCAGTTTGGGAAGGCCAGAACCGTCAGGGTGGAGGGAGAAGGGTGGGCAGGAGACTTGACCCTAGAGGGGCTCCCAGGTGCCCAAGCTGAGGTCCCCAGTTAGTTCCCTGGGCAGCTGAGGATAGGGAACCTGAAATGACCCTACCCTGCACCCTGGCAGAGAAACTAGGTGGCAGTGCCGTCATCTCCCTGGAGGGCAAGCCTTTGTGAGCCACCTCCAGCCCCCTGCCTGGAGCATCTAGCAGCCCCAGACCTGCTCATGGGTGTTGCAGGCTGCCCCTTTCCTGCCAGACCTGAGGGGCTGGGGGGATCCCAGCAGGGGGAGGGTAATCCCTTCACCCCAGTTGCCAAAGAACTTAGACTTTTTATCACAACAAGACACATCTGTTCCTGGCAGCAGCAATCTACTTCAAGAAGATGACGGGCATAAAGAAACTCCTCATGGAGTTTCATTTGGGCAAGAAACTGCTCTGGCCTGAACTGCTTGACTGGACTCTCAGAAAAATGACTGCTGCACTTGCCTAAAGAAGGTGAGATGATCCTTTGGGGTTCCTGCTTCATGAAAGAGTCTGCCAGACATTCTGCAGGACACAGAAGAAAGTGACTGACAAACTGCCAATACTTAAAAATGGGAATCAAACTTTGCCCAGAGGATATGAAGTGTTTTGAGTGGAAGTACCAGTAGCTAGACTTATTTCAATCCCAGGAGTCTTTGTTGACTTGGATCCAGATTAACCATGAGGATGAGCTCCATTCCTGACTTCTGAGTGGCAGTTAGTACTGCTAACTGTTGGCACACACAAGAAGAGGTGCAAAACTGTATTTTACATGAAGTGCCATTGAACTGATAATTTCAGATGTGTGCTGACAAGTTTAAATGGTAGAGGTTTTCATCAGGTTCTTCTATGTGTCCACTAAAACTTTCCGATGAACTACATTTTGAAAAGCTTTCCCCGATGGCATCTTCAACCTGATAATACATTGTTTTAATGTGGTGGCTTGCAAAATTACTTTGGAATTCAATAAAACTTTAGAAAGTATCTCCTTAAATTATTTATGAGACACTTCTAAGCAGTCAATCACTTAAGGGTTTTGAATATCTTTTGCATGATCTTTCCTGAGTAAAAAGAGTATCTGTTAGGCAAGAAGCAAGACCCTTAATTATTTGTCTCTACTATACAAAGATTTGAGGTCTTCCATTCAAAAGGACTGAAAGAGATTAGGATACCTTAGTCCATACTTTAGCAAAATATAATTTAATTTCCATATCCTTATCTTCCACTGGGCCATGAGTCAGTAAATGTATTAATAAAATAAGTATAAGCTATCTCAGAATAAGACAGCCTCAGGCCAATAACACCCCATCAGGAAAACACAGTTTGCTAACAAAATGCCAGGCTCTAGCTGCAGCCTGGAGAGGCATCATTCTTCTATGTTTATATAATACATCCATCTGAGAATTTCACATCCTTCACAAACATTCCCTTGTCAACTTTCACAGAATCTCCAGGAACTAGATAAGTGTGAAAAATTATTATTCCCACAGGAGAATTGAGGGCAAGAGTCATGAGAGATGTGTTCAGCAGGAATCCACATAAACTTGATAAAGCAGTTCCTCTATGCACACAGTAGGCACTCAATGTATAACATTTAGTGAACCTGAGTCAGTATGTAGTGCAGTCTTCGCATGAGGAGTGCTCACCCTTGAGTGGAATGTCATTGTCAAATCCTCTCCGTCTAGATTTGGGGTTGGATGCTGAAGAGGGGGCGGGAAGAGTGTAAGAACTAGAGGTGAGGGACAACTCCAGGGAAACAGCTTCTTTCAGATTCAGCAAGGCGTATGCACACATGAACTCACCGAGACTGTGTCATTATGAGCAGGACTGCACAGGGTCAAACCAGCCAAATTCCCAGTGCTGAGAAGGGGAAGTGAACACAAAGTCCCACTCTCAAACAAGCAGCTGTTTCCACCGATGCTTGATGGGAAAGTGAAAATCAGTATCTCCAGGTGAGTGTCATCAGGTATATCAACCACACTCCACGGCGGGCCCCACGAACAACAAAAATTTGACTCTGTATTTTGGTGTGTGCGTATGTGTGTGCACGTGTGGGATTTTGTTGTTTTGTGTTTTTTTTATTTTAAAATTAAATTAAAGAGCATGAAGTTGGGTGAGTAGGGAAGAAGTTTGAGGAGCTGCAAGGGGAAAATAATATGAACAAAACATATTTTGAAGAATAAAAAAAAGTACTTAAAAATGAATATGGTTGTCTAGGTTTGGATTTTACAGCACTCAGGATTTATTTCTAAAGATGTGCATACAAACCTCACAATCAGTTTTCACATGCTCACACGAAGCCTCAAACTCCTGAATCACTCCTAAATTCAGATCTGGTTAAGAATGTCTTTGCATGGTTTGAAATACCTGCTCTCCATTTATTTAAGTTACTCATGATCACTTTGGGAACACTGAGGTTAAACAGTTTAAATTTCAAATGCTGTTGTACATCTGGTTAAACTGGCTGAGTCCTTCATCTTTTCCTTCTTTTTTCTCTTGGCTGTTTTATAGCAAGGCATAATCACATAGTCATATTTAACTTCTACCCAATGTCTGAAGGCTTGAATGCTATTTACTAGTAATTTTTCTCTTGGATTAGATATAATTCAAGGTAAATGATATTTCAGGTTACAAAACCAGGTCAGAATCTGAATTTTTACTCAAAATTGTTCAAAACTCTTTGATTTTAATCTTTCTAATCAACTACATTTGTTAATAATGAATTAGAGATAATCAATGTGAGTGTCTACAGACATTTATTCTTATCAATAGTAGACCATATAGATATTGAATCAATATTGTCCTGTGAGTTTATTATGAAGATGGTGTAGTAGTAGTCACATCCAGCCTTTTATGAGCTCAGCAAATATCACTGCTCTAATATCCTTGACACCTCTGGGACATGGATTTGACTACTTTAATATATTTCCTGTGGAAACGGGTGGTTTTCATTGCAGCTTGTTTGTCCTGGCTTTTCCAGATGGAGTTATAATTTCAGAATTCAAGGTTCTATTAAGCTATTCACAACCTAGGGATGTTATTCCAACAGCAGGGGTGATTTAAAGTTCTACACTATTCAGTCCCTCCTCTAAGAAAGGTCATGACTCTCCTTCCAAGTTGCAGGCCTGACTTACTTTGCACTTTGCCTTTTATTGGATCTTTCTTTGATGTTTCTGGTGAATGAAAGCAAGGCAGAGGGAGTTAAGTTTTCTTCTCGGTCAAAAAAAGGCTGCATTTTCTTTCAATGAAATTTTCTTCTTAGGTAGATATTAATGGTTGGACATACACATAACAGCATGGTGCCTATTGTTATCACTTTCCAGAAAGCAAGCATAGAATAAGAAATTAATTCCCCGAGAGGGTTTGTGCCATCAGCTATTTAGACGAGAAAACAGAGGCAGGGTAAACACCAAAGCTCGGGATGTAAGTTTTGTCTAAAGACAGTTTGCAAGTAAACTCCTATCCCTTCATCTCCTGGGAATTACTATTGACTGTCTTTTTCTCAGCACCCCTAAGGACTCAGGGAAAACAAGAAATTATTCCCAAAGGGCTTTGGATGTCTTACAACATTCAGGATACTTTCATGGTCATACCCCTTACTGTCTCTCTGTTCCCTTTGTTATTTTCCAGCAAAGAATATGCAGAAAGGCAAACATTTGCATAAATCAACTGTAAAAGAGTAAGGCCCATTTGGGGTTCCCCTAAGCAGCCACTGAAATCTGTTTAATGGACTATAAATATAAACTGGAAAGCCTTCATTAGCTAAAGTCTTTTGGAGAGGATTCACAATGAATGTCAACAGTACCTTTTGAATTTAAACAGCTGACTCCTTTCTTGTCTTTGAGGATCAGTTTTAACATTTTAATTGCCATGTGTATTGTAGAGACAAATCAGAAGAAGGTAGATAATGAACTGTGAGCAATCCTTTCTTCTGCTGTTGTTTTCGAAACTACAGTAGGACTTTAAAGTCGGGAGGCTAGATTTTATAAATGACTGTGGCTCTAAAATTAATTCCCAAGAATAGCTCCACAACTGTCTTAAAAAATAGTGGTGACAACCAGACACATTGAGAATGTCCTAACGTGGGTTATTGTGATGAAACCGTGTGTACATGAGACCAGTGCAATTCAACGCTTAAGGGAGAGCCTCATTGCTTGATCATTCCATTCTGTGTACAGGTACTACACTTTGGTATTTTTCTCCTTTGTTCCTTTATAGAAGAGATTTTGTGAGTGGACTGAGAGCAGATGGGGATGGGATCAGATTGGAGGAGGGATAGAGGATGAGAGTACCGAAAGAGAATATGGGAAAGAGGGGCATTTCGGTGTCAGGCCAAAAAAAAAAAAAATGGTGCAAGGGAATCTCGGGAATCTACAAGGAAGAATAAAATAAGATTCCTAGCAATACCAGATAAGTAGCCTGAAACTGGCCATCTCCTGTGATGAGACTGGTGCCAAGCCCAGTTGTCATCAGAGAGGCTTAATTCAGCAACTGATAAAAACAGATGCAGACCAGCAGCCAAACATTAGGTGGAGTTCGGGGAATCCTGTAGAAGAGGATGAGAAGGATTGAAGGAGCCAGAAGGGTCCAGGAAACCACAAGAAAACTGACAGAATCAACTAACCTGGGCTCACAGGGGCTCACAGAGACTGAACCAACAACCAGGAGCATGCATGGGACTGACCTAGACATTCCGCATATATGTTAGAGTTGTGGGAACAGGGGCTGTCAGACTTTTTTGCTGGCTTGTGGGATCCAGTTCCCCATACTAGGTCTCCTTGCTCAGCTTCGGTACATGGGGAAGTGCTTAGTCTTACTGCAACTTGATATGCCATGTTTTGTTGTTACTCATGGGAGATTTGTCCTTTTCTAAACAGGAACAGAAGAGGAGTGGATTGGGGGAGTGGGAACACAATGTTGATGCTATCTGAAAGACTACAGTAACAACAACTGGGTAGAAATCTAATTCATAAAGGTCACCTCAGTCTCCTCACCTAGATACAACTTGTTCAGTATTAGTACTGGGCAATGCAGTGAGTAAATGCATCCATTACTGGTACTCACGGTAAATGCTTCAAAATCAGGGGATATCAACAGAGTTTTGCTTACAGTGTATTCTGTGACACTCATTCAGCTACCCAAATTACTGGGTTGAGATCAAATGTTGGAGGAGGCCACTTGCTTGTTTCCCAGCCACCTAGATTCTAGAAATAATCACACAGAAGCTGTATTAATTAAATCACTGCTTGGCCCATTAGCTCTAGCTTCTTATTGGCTAACTCTTCCATATTAATTTAACCCATATCAATTAATCTATGTATCACCACATGGCAGTTGCTTATCTGGTAAAGTTCCGGCATCTGTCTCTGGTGGGACTACATGGCTTCTCTCTTACCCCACCTTCTTTCTCTGAGCATTCAGTTTAGTTTTCCCCGCCTACCTAAATTCTGCCCTATCAACAGGCCAAGGCAGGTTCTTTATTTACCAATAGTATTCACAGCATACAGAGGAAAATCCAACCTCTATCAAATGGAATAATAAAACCTCAAGTAAAAATATGAATAAGTTAGACAGTGATGATCAAAAAACACCATTTCATATGAGGATGCAAAATTGCATGAATATAAAATCCTCTTGCATTTTCACAGATTTATCTTAATAATTGCACCAGTCACCACATCGTGACTTGTTAGGACAACAGTATCTCAATAATTGGTAATTTAAATTAATTTATGGTACTTGTCCAGAACATTTCACTAATTCAACAGATGCTTTGAAAAGAGAGCTGTTTACCTTTTAACTATAGAAAGCATATTTTCTCCACAGAACAATAAAGGAAATCTGAGCTGAACAGGAATATTTGGCTTAATATCATCTTATCATTATATTACAAATGTGGCCCAGGAGATTAAGTAGTTTTGAAATCAAGTTACGGGTAAGGCAGTTTTCAAATGCAGTTTCTAATATGGGAACTTCATGGCGATAATCCACATCTGACCTGAAGACAAGGAACACTCGTAGAGTTCCTTCCCTAGGATAAGGCTCTGGGGGCTTCTTTTCTTGCCCCAAGTGAGCAGAGCTCACAGCAATCTTCCCACTTGCACATGGTACACATTCTCGGCATTTACTCTCTGCATATGAACTGCACACACACCTAAATTTCTTATCGTGTGGACACTATTAGAGGTAGTCTTCTGTCTAAGAAAATGCTGAGACATAAAAAGGCCTTCCCATGAGGATTTCCAAGCAATAGTTTTAGTTAAAATTGATCCCACCAAAGGTCTGATTTCCCAGTTACTTTGGCATCTACAATTATAGTTTCTCAGTCTTTAATGCTTAATTAGGAGCCTTTGGTAAGTTTCGTGTCAAGCTAAAAATATTTCCAATGTACACTTTTGCTTACTCAAAGCTGCACGGAGCTGTAATTTACAAAGGAAACTTGTTTCCTTAATTGTTGTGTCAGTCAGCAAAAGCACAAGGAGCCGGCACAAAATAATCTGCTTATATTTAGCACCACTGGCCAAGAAATGCCACAACCTTCGTGTAATGTAGAAGAAGGTTAGGGATGCCGTGTTGATGGAACTGATTAGTGTATAATTTGATTTATTTTTAAACTTTTGTAGTACGCAGGGTTTTTCCTGTCCGCTATGACTGTTTTGATTCTGCGCAATTCTAAAAGGTAAACCTGTGAGTCAGGTTGATGTCTTCAGTTTTAGTGTAGTTGTCTTGTAAAGTTAGACTAATGGAAAGCAAAGATTAGCACGCAAGTTGGGCTCCAGAGCTCTAATTTTTCACAGTTCTGCTATTTTTATGCTGCCGTCAGTCACTGAAGATTGTTTTGTTATAGAACAGATCAAGAAAAGAATAACCTAAAGCGAAGTGCACATTTTCAGATGACTCACGTATTTACCAAGTGTGATGAGAGAAAAGAGGGAGAACAAAGGAAAGAGAACAAATTAGAGGGAACAATGATTCTCCAGCACTACCCTGCGTGTGCGGCTTTTCCATATCTACGATGTGAAAGCTTCCTGAGAGGCATAGAGGTGTGTTCTTCCTAGGTGCGCTCATCCCTCTAAACAGCACATCACATGTAACAGGTACAGATGCTCGATGGAGAGCTGGATAGATGTGTGCTATAATCCAGTCCCACCACAGCTGTCAGTGTGATGGTAGATAATTCACATCACGTTTCAGAGCATCAGGTCTCCCCTCAGAAAAAGGAGAATCATGATATCCGAGTTACAGTATATCTGGGCACACAAATGAACCCAAAGCAAGAGCATCATTTTCAGTGTTATTCCTGCTGCTCCTTAGCCCTACAAGGAAAGGGGATGGTCTCCAGCTATAGAATAAAGATGGGCAACTGAAGATGGGCTGGGGACACCTGAAAATGGACTAAAGGAGAGACAAGTGTTTCTCTTCCTTCCTGGCAGTCATTTCCACAGATAAGCCATCAGCAAATTGGAGTCAGAAATTTCCACATCACACCAAATCATGGATGTTTTTTTCTCAGAGCCGATACTTCGTCATCAGAAAACTTTTTTATTTGTATCTTTCAGAAATTGTTGTCACGTGATATGTGTGGCTAACTAGTTAACAGCATTTGCAGAGCCTGTGGTATTTAATATCCATTCTATACCTGAGTCTATTTAACCCCAGTTTTCTTTTCCTTTTATCACTTTATGTGTATTAATTAAGAGACCATTTGATACCAATTAGGGACAACATAACAACCAAGATCCACAAACAGTTGTCTAAAGGACCTTTAACAGCATCATCCTTTTGCTATGTCTTTTTATGCTGCATTAGATTAAATAATATGACTGTTTCAATGTCTCACAATAAGTGCAGTGATGTACAGAACCAACCTGTTAAAGACAACTAATGAATGTGTGAGTCCCACAATCTCTCAAGGAGTAAGCACTAGAACTTAGTGTTCAGATTGCACTAGATCTCAATGAGAAAATGTACATTTTCATACACATATTAGTATTAAGGACAGAAAAATAACTATGAGATGAAGAGATGGTTAAGAGTACTGTCTGTTCTTCCAAAGGTCCTGAGTTCAATTCTCAACAACCACATGGTGGCTCATAACCATCTGTAATGAGGTATGGTGCCCACTTGAGGAAGATATATATAGTCAGTCATCCTCTTCATCTTAGATCATGAAACCCAACATGGACAAGTTCAACAGAACCACTATATAGGCTGCTCATGCATACTTCAACACTGCTAGGGCATAAATTTCAATTTATTTTAAATTCGTGGAAGAAATGCTGCACTATAATGTTTAAAATCAAATTTATCTGAACTGACACATAAAAACAAAATTTATATATTAATAGAATAATTAATGGTATCTCAATGTATGTGTTTAGTATACAATGTTTAAATCAGGTTGTAATTTCCCTCTCCTCAAATAGCCATCATCTTTAAGACAAAATCTTTCAAAACAAGATATATGAAGAACAAGTAAACTTTTGGTATCTATATTTAGTATATTATACACTAGTAATTTGAATTTTTTATCCTTCTATGTAACTGTAGCTAAGTAGCCATTTATCCCAGCACTCACCCCAAGCCAAATTACCTAGCCTCTGGTAATCAAAGTTTTTACATTCCACGTGAGTAAGATCATGCAGAACTTCTCTTTCTGTGCCTGCCTTACTTCACATGACTTAGTGATCTCCAGACCCACCCATGTTGTGGCAAATGACATAATTTCACTTTTTATGGGTATAGGATTCCATCATGCATATACAACCTATTCCTTATTCATTTGTAAATTAATAGTCATAGGTTTTTTTTTCATGTTTTGACTATTGTGAACAGAACTCCTATAATCTTCAAAAATTGTAGTTTGGGGAATCATAAACACAAAAGGAATGTGCAAATAGAGTAGCATGTCTTTCAGTGTCTTTAACAGAGCAAATCCTGGAACAGACAGATGGTGTATCTGTGATAGAATAAAAGACAGAGAACATGCATGATACCATCGTGAGGAACTTGATAGTATGGGAGACAACCGGGTTTAATAGTCTCTTTCAAAACCAGCTGGGAACTGTAACTAAGTAGGTGAAGTTATAATAGTAACCTTGCTGGTCTTTGTTAGATGTTACAACGAACATGTCTGAGGTCAAATGCATAGATCATAGTCATAGGTACTAATGTATACATAACAAAAACAAGGCAGGGGATTTCAAATGTTCTTACTGCAAAAAACAGTAGTCAGTGTTGACTTTCTGGTCTTTTCCTAGGGTAGGCATATATTAAAGCATCACATTGTACCTGTATATCAGTACACTTATAGTTTGTCGGTAAAAAATAAACAAAAACAATGAGCAAGAAAATAAAAGCAAACTGGATGGTAATTACAGTTGCCAAGAACAGTAGGAGAGATCACATGCAACCTGACAGTAACAAAGTTAATTACCCATTACTGTCGAAACACAATGCCATTTTAAGCAATATGATAGAAACCAGTCTCACAACATTCAAGATATAATTCAAATTTTTTGACAAGAGCCCAGGAAAACATGACGTATTTTCAAGAAAAAAAAAAACAGTAGCTGCCAGCATTAAAATGGCCCTAATCCTGAAAGGATAAGATAAAAACTTTTAATCAACTTGTAAGATGCTCAGCATGATCGGTAAAAATGTACTTATAATAAAGAAAATGCTATGGCATCGCAGCAGGGGGAAATGAATGCTAAAACAGCTTTGCCTCTGGAATAGAAATAACATCTGAAAGGAAAAGTTTCTTTCACTAATTTCAAGAAAAGCACTGGAGGGGACCATCAGTCAATGCATATTCTTTTTTCCCCCTATAGTTCATGTTGATTTATTTAAATCAGTTATGAAACAGCACATCAAAATAGAGATTATCCTTAAGATTATTAATGCTTTGTTGATGATCAGATAAAATTAGAGGGTGAGAAATGGAACTGGGTAGGGGGAGAGCCTCTTAGTTCCAAGGCTTTACATACAATGCCGTTCCTTACATATTAATCAGCCATTACATGTGGGGGGTGACTGGTGGAGCAATAGTTAATTTATCTACAGGAAACTCCTACACAAATCAGATCTACCTAGACCTTCCCAGTGGCATCGTACTCTACTCCATAGGATCCAAAAGCCACCTGGACGACACAATTTCCATTCTTTTTCTACAGTCCTTTACCTATGCATAAATTTCCCCCTCCTCAACAGTGCTGTGTAAGCTGAGAGCAGCCTGCTATCTAAGAGATAGCAATATAGAATATAATATAATACAGAAGCTCACACATTGGAATTGAACAAAAAAAATCAACAGAAAGAAGGAAAGAGCCCGAGAGAAGAAACAGAGTAAAAGAAACAGAGACCTACTCTTTCATACCCTCAAGAACTCCACAGAAACATTAAACTGGAGTAATATTATATACACAGAGCACCTGGTGAAAACACATACAGGTCCTATGCATGTTGGTTCACTTCTGTGGGTTCATAAGAGCTTTGATCATGTTGACTTAGAGGACCTTGTTTTCATATTGTCCTCCATTCCTTCTGGTTCTTACATTTTTTGGGGGGGGGCTATTCTTCTGCAGGGTTCCCTGATCCCTAAGGAGAGGGATTTGATGGAGACTTCCCATTGGAAGCCTAGTGTTCCAAAGTTTTTCACTGTCTGCACAATATCTAAGTGTGGATCTCTGTATTTGTTCCTCTCTGCTGCAGTAGGAAGTTTCTCTAATAATGGACAGCCATATTTCAACTTTTCAAGCTAACCATTAGTACAGTCAGTTTCTTCCCAATGCAATGCCAAGTCACTGAGTACAGAAATGAAGCAAGTGAAGGGTTCCCCATGCCTTCAGCAATACCAGCAGTCCCCTATCCTCACAGTTTAAATCTTCCTGGCAGGGAGAGTGACCAGAAAACCACTGCATTATCACGTCTGTCTCTGTCTGTCTGTCTCTATTTCTCCCTTTCCCTGTTTGAAGATCATAAGTCTTCCCTACACAAAAATAGAATCAGATCTGTTGGAGATTAAGCAAAGGCATATGGATTCCTACAACACACACACACACACACACACACACACACACACACACACACACACACACTGCAGATAGAAACCCAGTTTACAGCCATCTTTACTGCTGGACGTTTACAGTGGAATGGCTTTGGGGATCACAGAGAATTTGAGTTTTCAGTCTACTGGGGCAGGGCATAGACTTAACAGGAGAATTTAACAGCGTGAAAAGTGCATTTGTTACTATTATGCCCACTGAGAAGACTCAGCAGGATTAGTCACACCACCTCGCCTCCATCTGCCCCAGGAACTTTGCATAGCATGCAGGTAAGGAGAGAATGCAGTCAACTCAAGCATGAAGGGCAAGTGTCACCCTAGGCCCAAACCAAGTGTCCAGCCCAAGGATGGATCCTATAGTTGAGAGAACAACAGACCGTGGTGAAGGCTCAGATGCTTATTTTATGATCGCATATGGTGGGAGACCTTTCTTACCCTGGAAAATCTGGAGGGTGAAGGCTTCCAAGCGAAGGCTAATAATGTCCACCCATAGCAGAATTCAGCTCCTCAACCGTAGTGGATAATTTTCCTGATCTGGAAAGTGCTATGGCAAGTATGATTTGGTAAACTTAGTCCTGGGATGTCAAGACACATCCCTAAAACGTGGCCTCTGTTCTGTTTGCTTCTAAGATTCTGGCCTAACCTCCTATGCAGTTCGTCTGGATGTCTTTATTCCAATGGCCTGGCCCTTCCACACACATTTTTGAAAAACGCCTGAAGTACTTACTCTTGAAAAGCCATAGAACAATTTAAATTAGCCCAAGAAAATTTCCTTTTAAGTATATAGACTCACTCAAATGTAAATACTGAACTAAGATATATTTGCTACCCAGTGTAAGAATAAAATATGCAAATTTCTCACTTATTTCCATATTCTAACAGCTTCAAAACAGACACAATGTCTAACAGCATTTATAAAGAGAATATCAGTGAGGTAGAGTATGTGAACCTAAACTTTCTCATAAGTTTCTGGTATGCATACTTTTTAAATACTGTCATTTCTTCTAGGTTATATAATGCAAGGCATATAAAATGATTGATAATATGAAAGCTATATAATTTTAAAAAATTCTGGTAAGCTATTGTTATTCAGTTATGCTGTTCACGTACTGGGTACAAAGAAAGTGGGCAAATGAGACTTGGTAATTCTTCACAAATATTCCTTATCATTTTGCTGTGACTAACACATAAACAACATAACTCAATAATATCTTCATACAATACAGACATCAACTTTGTAAACTGCTTTAACGAGAAGTTTCCAGCACACCCCAGAAAAAGCAGGGGAATTAATCAGTAATGGTTTAGAAAAGAAAGGCACAATATTGGATATTGGATGGTGATGCTCTAATCAGAAACTTAGTGATCAAGAATGTTGTGTGAAAAATATTATCAAGTAGCAATTAAAGATCTTGGCCAATAACGATACATATTATCAGTTTTCTTTCTAGCTCCACATATAATCACATCAGTTCAAACTGTATTGTGTTCTACAAATGTTAAAAAAGAACCCAGCAAATCAGCTATAAAGATTCACAATATTTATTCTTTTCTTCTGATGTGTTTTCTGCATATGAGTATTTCATGTGGCTAGAACATGTCTCTGTTTTCAGTGGATGAACACCTTGTAGACATGTGTGTAGAACTCCAAGGCTGGTGCTGGAAATCTTCCCCAACCATACTTCCATTTTATTCTTTGAAGCAGGGTCTCTCAATCAATCCAGAGCTTACTAATAGGGTTAGTCTTATTTGATAACTTGCCCATGGTGATTACACAACTCTAACTTCTGAGACTAGAGTTACATGTGAGTTGCCAAACACATGTACTGTTTATGGGAGTTGTGAGGATCAGAACTCCATTCTTCCTGTTTTCCAGGCAAGTGCTTTAACATCCGAGCCATCTTCCCAGCCTTCATATGGATTTTTACCAAGATTGAAAAGATGTAGGTATTATAGTTATGAATAGAAATGGTATGGAAAAGGAAATACATATGAAGAAATTATTGCTCATTTCTATACTATAACTGACTTCTAGGAAATGTAATATATAATATTTATAAAAAGAATAGCAAAATCAAACCTGATTTCCAGATGAATTTGTTATTTATTATTACCTACAAATTGCAATGTTTCATCCAAACACAGAGGCAAGATATGGAACAGACAAAGCCTGAGTTGGAGAGATTGCTCAATGGTTAAGAGAACCAGAGGACCTAAGTTTGATTTCCAAAACCCATGTCTGGTGGCTCACAACTGTCTGTGATTCAAATTCCAAGACATCCAAAATCACCTTCTTGCCTCTATGGGAACCCACAAATTTGTGACATACACTCACACAGACACATACACACATATACAAATAACTAAAAATAAATCTTAAAAAAGCCTCTCCATATCCTCAAAGTCTCAGTGTTCTCTTAGAAACTAAACAGACTATCAAACGTCAGCAATCTCAGACATTGCCAGCAGCTGGATACTATAAAATAAATATCTTGGCCATAAAGATGGGCTTTTATGGTACCAACTTTGTAAGCTTCCTCTGGTTTTGGCACAGTGTATCTTGCTGGTAAAGGCTTGACAATCAGATACCAAGAAAAATAAACAAACACAGATTCACAACATTTACCAATTTACGTGGCATGAATTCTCCTGTATATAAGTGATTTCAAATTATTAGTGTGAAGTCTCTGACCATGGAATTGGGAGGACGGTCTTTCATAGACACAGCACATGTAAGCAATCTGAACAATTATACCTATACAAGAAAGCAATGATCAAGGAATGATTGTGATGTAAATATTTATCACTTTTGTCTTGTATGTAATTTAATTTCAGATCTGATCTTTTCTGACAATGGGCATGTCTAAGAAGTAGCTCACTTAAATCTTCAACATTCAGCATTTGGCACTTGTGAACTGAATATAGGCACACCCCACTCTGACTCCGCACACAGTATTACAGTTATAGGGTTTAGCCTGTGTATTTGAGAATGGAGACTGATACTCTCCAATAATACTGGCCAAATTATTTAGCTGCAGTATGACCCAGTTCTAAAATCTATATAACTATGTCTAATTAGTGTATTTGTTGCAAATATTAAATATGAAGTATATGTAGTACACTACATATCTGAAATACAACATAATTATCAATGAAAACTTACTCTACCAATTTAATTCATGATGATAACGCATCAGATTAATTAATTATAAATTGTCACTGCCACGCCTAAAGACAATAAAACTACTACTATTTTATGGCATAAGTATTATACAATTTTGGTAAAATTTGCTTTCTGGATATCTGAAGGTAATCTATTACCAAAACTGAAAGGGAAATATGGTCTCAAGTCCCAATCAGTATAATTGATAAAACATTTAATTACCTGGATTGTAAAGTGGAAGGGATTCTGAAATACATCCTTAGCAAGAATAATTAGGATTCATGATGATAAAGATTCATAGTCTGTCTCTAGAATAGGCCAGGAAGAGAATGTATCCATATGTATGTAAATGTATAGATATATACATTCCTATGTGTGTGTGTGTGTATCAACTCTCTGTCAATCAAATATCAATCATTCTCTATCATTTATCCATTTTATTACATAACTATACATCTATTATCTATTATTATCTCTCCAACTATCTGCAATCCACTTACTGTTTATAAATTTATCTAGAATATAGCCATTATGGTAGGTGATTTGAAAAGACAATATATATCCTTATTTTGTGTTTATCATGATTAGAAGAAATATTGTACAACAAACCCACAGCAAACATTATACCAAATGAGGACATACAGACAGAATTTCCACTAAAATCAGAGTAAAGATGCCCACTTTTACAACTCTTATTCAAAACAGTGTATTACATCTTAGCTCTAGCAACTAAGCAAGGGAAAATATAGAAGAGATAAACATAGGAAAGGAAGAAGTGATGCTATGTCTGCTTGCAGATAACATATATTTACATATCAAAGACCCTATATAGTTTACTAGAAAATTCTTAGATTTAATAAACTCTATCAGTAAAGTTGCAGGACAGAAAATTATGTTAAAAAAATCAGTACCGTTTAAATATACTAACAGTGAACTTGAATAGGAGAAATTAGCAAAATTATATCATTTGCAAAAGCAACAAAAATAAAAGTAAAGTATCTAGGAAAAAACATCACTAAAGAAATAGAAGAGTTCTACAATGAAAACGTCTTGATGCTGTATAACGAAATCATATACACTAGATGATGGTAACATGCCCCATGCTCTTGGACTGGCAGACCTTTACCATGAAAGGGCTTAACTACTTTGCTGGTTAAAAAAAATGATGAAATCATCATCATTTGAAGATACTCTTGAATCTGGGAATGTCATGCTTTGAAGAATGTTGACTAAATATGCTGGTGACTTGTAAAACATACACTATATACCACAAAGCCAGAACACAGAATTAAACTGATTTAGACAGGGATGTGTGAGGGATAAAAATGGATGGAAAAATCATATAAAGTAAAATGAATTTCGAATCAAAGGGAAATCCTTCTTGGCTCATTTCTTGTATTGCCTTTCAGAGCTACACAAAATCAATTTTAGAATATTGTTATTGACATGTGTTAATAGAGATCATTTGTGGATATTCAGAAAATACTGGACTCTTGCATTGCTTTCTTCTAAGTGGCATAGCAATTCTTTTTCCACATACAGTGAGCAAGTCCTAAATGATATTACAATAGAGAGCTTATTATAGAGTTTCCTTGAGTGACTTTGGCAGGAATTTTTGTGCCTTGATGTTACTAGTGGGCATCTATGTTGTGCAAAATTATGTTCTATCAAGCCTGTGCCTAGAGCCAGACCATCTCATTTCATGAGTACTCAAACTACAGAAATTCCAAGAGTCTGTAAGCATTTTTAAGGTATTCTGTTGAAAGTTTCAAGACAAAGATTTCTCCTATGTAGGCACATACTTCAGAGGCAAGCAAATGTCCACGTTAGTCAATACTAAAGTTCTTTCAGGGATTGGAATAAGAATTCCTTTTGAGTAATACAGATCTTAACAAATCACCCCAAATTTAGGGTGGTATGCAGTCTATTAAATTCCGATTTTGCTCCAATTCCCCACTTAGCAAAATACTTTTCTTTTTCGAAAGCTTGAAAATACAAAACATAATACAACAAACACTCTGACCTCCAAACTCAGTGTCCTTCTTTTGTCATTTTGCTTCTTATTCATTTATTTTGCTTTTTAAAAGAACAACAAAACTTTTAATTAAGTTGAGTTTTTACTCTTTCCCCCAGACTATTCTTCTGAATTCCTCATCAGATACGAATGCAATTTATTTATCGTGTTGCATAATGTATTTTATTATATTTGTACAAACTGTAGTTTTAATATTGTTTTGTACCTCACTTTTTAATTCACATTTGCTTTGATATTTATTGATGCTGACAACTGTAAATATATCATTATTTAAAATTGCAGTGTAGCTATTCTGTTATATAAATATAGAACAATATATTTACTACTTTCCCGTGGATGTTTAGTTTTTTTATACAAATATTAAAATATGAACTGATATTGTTAGTTGACAATTTCTAATAAAAACTAATTCCAATTATATTAAGAATCGTTCAAGCAAAAAACAACTATCCAATCCTATTATCCAGCAATTTAAGCAAATTAATTATATATTGATATAATTTAAATATAGGACTACACACATACATGCAGAGACTGCACATGCATATAATGTAAAATAATAAAACTAAATCTTTTACAAACATGTTCAATTTCTAAGTTTTTAAGGCTAAAAGGAGACAGACAATTTTTTGTTGAGTATTTGCTGTCCTAGATCCCTTCATTAATTTTTTGTAATGAGTTTGTTTATCATAGCTTATGCCATAAATACAGAATTAAAGAAAAAAACCACTGCATGGTTTCTATACGCCAGGTATTTACTCATCATGGTAACTCTGAGACGGGCACAATGCCATCCTCACTTTGCAGATGACAAAGCTTAGAAGGGATACGTGTCATGTATGCCAATACCACACATGTCTGAGAGGAGGATCTAAAAAGAATGACCCAGAATCTCCTTTTGTAAGCTCTGGGCAGTGATGCTGTCACTCAGAGAAGCTGAGGGTCTTGTGGGAAAGGTCATCAATATTTTGACTCCTTATTCTTACAGTTCCAATTTTAGGAAAATTAATGATGCAGCTCTTAAGAAACATTGTAAACTAAAACCTTCTTTTCAAATGAGAAAGGCTAGGAACACGCACAATGAAGTAGAATCAGATCCTTGCCCAGGTGGACCAAGGCTTTGGTTGTTAAGGAAACAGGAGCTACTCATGCAAAGGTACATGCACAGTATTTATCATGTATATCCCATCTCTGGACACCAAATGTACAACCAAAACAACCACGTGTAAGCTCTCTTCTACTTTGAATCCCAGTGATTTTGATTGTTCATAATATTTTTTTTTTGGCTGTGCCTTTTTGAAATAGAGGGTGAGGTCATTGTCTGTTTTGTGAATTTCTTTTAGTGTATCATTCTTATCTGGATCTATGAGTTTTCTTTTGTAGGAAAATGTGAGAGAAATTTTATTTTGTTTTATTTCTTTATTTTTTTTTAATGCACAATGTTGGACTGCAGAGTTAGAGAGTATTTTAGGAAAACGTATTACGATTTCTATTTTTCAGTTCTGTGGACCACACACACATTTGGGAGATGATGTGTGTTAGATCAAACATGATATTGAAGTGATTTCATTGGGCACTGGACACATTAGGGCACACCATTCCCAGTCATGGAAGGCTGCCTGTGTACAACAGGGTGTTGGGAGGTGCTCTTGGCATCAACCCAAGGGGAGCCCCATCTCCTCATCCGATATTTGTAACAAAATCCTCTTTGTTGGTGTCTTTGTGTGTAGAGAGTCATTCAAAACTGTGATAAAAAAACCTAAAACTGGTCATTAATATATGGGTTTTAGAAGTAAGCTTCTGTTCTTCATGCATTCACACACTTCTTCTCCAGATACAGTTCACTGACTCATTTCTCTGCATAACCTTCTAGCTTTGCCCCGCCGCGGAGACTCTGTCCCAAGTCCCAATTCTGTCATTTTGCTACCTCCCATATATGTATCTATGGGCAATTTATCACCTTGTGATAGAGATTTCTGTCTTTAAAGGGCACACTGTCCTATCTGACATTGGAACTGACACCTAGGACGTGACACTTCCTTCCTAGTCATCCCCACCATCCTCCTGTAGGATCTCTTAATATTTCCTCATTCTTACACCCTCCAGATCAGGCCTTCATCACTTCACTAAACCTTACTTGGATCTTCATAAAATAAAAACTCGGACTCAAGCTACTGGAGAATCATCATTAATGGCTCCTTTACCTACATATACAAAGAGCTAAAGTTCCTCTGACTATACTTGAAATTGTCCATGATCCATTCAGTCACAGTCTTCTTACTCCCTCATTGTTACTACTGCTTTGGGATACCTTCCTTCACATTGACTTCAGATTGTGTCTGTTTTCAAACATCTATTCTCTTTGTTACATGCATGCTTTTATTTTTTTTTATTTATTTTTTTATTTATCATGTTTCCCTTTGTCTTTTCCTCTGCTCACTGAAGCTGTACTTACACTTACTACTCTCATTGGTAATTCGGGTGCTACTTCCTTTCTACATGTTCCTGCTACTGGTGCTTTAATCCAAAGGCTTTCTTTCTTCTCGAACACCTGCGGGGCCTGCAGAATAGACAAAGCTCTACAGCGGAGTCTTAGCTATGTGCAAGTTCAGTTCAAAACGTTTTCTATGATTCCTGTCACTAGGCACTCTTGGAATGCAATCAGGAAACATATATTGGATAAATGAAGGATGTGGGGGAGAGAAACTTTTATTTTGCAAAGCCATTTGTAAACTACATCAAGTGGGCTTTTTCACATGGTGTGAGCTAAAACAAAACAAAACAAACAAAAAAAATAACCTGGGCTAAAATGATCACTTTAGCATGATTTCTCTATGAGATTACAATTTAGAAAGTAAACACCCAGGCTTGAGATAGAAAGAGGGCTCAGTGGTTAGCAGTACTGGCTGCTCTTTTTTTTTTAAATTTATTTATTTATTAAGGATTTCTGCCTCATCCCCACCACCGCCTCCCATTTCCCTCCCCCTCCCCCGATCAAGTCACCCTCCCTCATCAGCTCAAAGAGCAATCAGGGTTCCCTGAACTGTGGGAAGTCCAAGGACTGCCCACCTCTATCCAGGTCTCCTAAGGTGAGCATCCAAACTGCCTAGGCTCCCCCAAAGCCTGTACGTGCAGTAGGATCAAAAACCCACTGCTATTGTTCTTGAGTTCCCATTCTTCCTCATTGTCCGCTATGTTCAGCTAGTCCAAATTTATCCCATGCTTTTTCAGACCCAGGCCAGCTGGCCTTGGTGAGTTCCTGATAGAACATCCCCATTGTCTCAGTGTGTGGGTGCACCCCTCAACAAATTGTGATGGCAAAACTGGCTGCTCTTGAAGAGGACCAGTGTTTCTAGCAGCCACATGGAGGCTCATAACCATCTGTAACTCAAATTCCAGTGAATCCAATGCCCCCTTCTGGTTTCTGTAGGCCGTACCCATGAGTGTGTACACATATACATACGAATAAAGCAAATTTTAAAATGCCTTTGATGTCTGAGGTTTTGCAGTTTTTAAAAACGTATTGATACCAGCAATAAGGAGTTACTAAGAGCCTCTCCATATATAGGCCTAACCTTATAAATACAATCTATTTAGTCTGGTCTTTCTTGTGTGCTTATTTTCAGGTGTGATCCACTTAGAAGAAGTTCATCCACATCCCTGAAGAAGACTCCCACTCTCAGCATACATGAGTTCTGCGTAGTTCTGTGTCGTGAGTGGGACCGTGTAAGGTTTGTCCTTCCCTATCAGCATCTCTGTTAGTGTTGTAGCTAGTCATATCTTGTTTAAGGCAGACATATGAATGAGGTAACACCGGTGAAAATTCTATGACATTTCCAGGAGACACCAAGTCTAAGGAAAAGACAAATTTCTTAATTACATATATCCACATTTCTTAATTACATGATTAGGAAAAGAATAGCCTTTGTGTGTGTGCATATATATGCAGGCATATACTTACATATACATGTCTATATAATATGAAAATGTATTATACATACATGCATATATAGTATACATTTATACATATACATATATAGAATTATGTGTGACACTTTATTACCCTATGCATAGAAAATTGTGTGTGTTACATAAATACATTCATTTTATGGCTTTAATGAAAGGCAAAAGCACTCTCTGAAACAAAATTATGCTATCAGGAATACTGAGAAAATAGTACCAAGCATAAACCTACTTTCATTTAAGCAGATTGGCACACATGAGAACAGAAATAAATGCCATTCTTCAGCGAGAAGTATAGCTTATCGCATTCATCGCTTCTTACAGCTTCCTTAGAGCTTCTACTTGAAAAGACTGATAGGCACCGGCTTTCACAGTTTCTAATCTACAAAAATGACTGTTGTTTCTAAATTTAGCTCATTATAATTATCTGGTTTTCCCCAATGCATTAGCAAGGCTAATAAGGGGGTCTGATGACTAATCTCACAGGAAGAATAACTGGTGACTAATGCTACATATGTGTGCATTTGTCTTTTAATGGACAGGGCCGATTGAGTTGGTATCTTTCTCTTGCAAGCGTGCTGCTTAGCTTCATTCCCTAAGTTGGTGTGTGCAAATTGCCCAGAGCTGAAGCATTTGTCATAGATCCCTGAAAGAAACTGAGGAAAGGAAAGGGGTCTCAGATGCAGAGTGAGTGACCTATCAGCTGAGGAAGCACAAACTCCTTCTGGCATAACACAATAACATCTAAGGTTGACCTCAAGAAGAGAACCATGATTAGACAACGTACTCTAGCTCCTAGACTCCAAATAGCTCTAGTTTGTTCTCTTGCCTGGTCCACGCTTTCATTGGAAAGTCATAAATAAAGCTTGACTACTACCTGCTTACCTAATACAGGCCCACTGATTTCATTTCTTCTGTATTTGTTCCTTAAAAACACCACAGTGCCTCATATGCATTAGAGTGAGTAGATGAGAAGAATTGACCTTAACAGGGGTGCCAGGTTTAATGAGAGTAAACACAGGACACTGTCCCCTGAGTTCCAAGCAATCAAGGAGCCCACTCTTAAGGTCAGCTTTTTGAAGACCCTCCAGGCCATACACGCTGCAAGGTATTAATAGCTAAATAGCTATTGCTCAAGGTCAGACTTCTACTGTGAGTCAGGCTATCAGTGCTTTGCATACAAGAGTCCTCACTCTCACCTAGGGAAGGGAGAGCATGTTCTAATGACTCATCTTGCATTTTGGGGGCTTCCTTCTTGCGTTTCTGCCTGCCCATTGCCAGTGGTGCCATAGGAGCTGTGGGGGAGACATGCACAAACATATGACAAGCCTCACCACCAAATATCTTTATAGTTTATGGAGCCTGGTGATAACTACATGAAATACATAGTATATCTGAAAATAGTAAGTTCTGGGGGGGATTATAAATAAACAAACGAGACCTGAGAAAGTTGCAGATGATGGGCAAGTATTATTATTTTTGCTGATTAAATTCTGAAAGCTGGAAAGCAGACTAAAAGGATCGAATACTTGGAGGAGAAACATTGAAGCAAAATGTGGATTTACTTACTGAATGGCAGAAGAACCACACAGAGGGCCCAGTCATATTTAAAGCATATCAGGCAAATATGCCTCGCTGCTCTTTGTCTGTCCCCTAGCTTATGCCTATAGCAAAGTCCACCTGGCAGCTAAAGGCTTGGAGGCATCAGCAGACAACATTACCTAAGGTCCTCTGAGATGCTGAGGCTCGAAGAGTTCCCCTCCTGTGTTGAAAGAGGAAGATAGCAGTCTCTCCTCACTAGTTAAATGCGTTGTGAAGATCAAGGGAGAAATGGCTATGGCAGCGCTTTGAAGACCATGAGAGCTCTACACACTGGGAAGACATCATTACTGCAGAACGAGGGTAGAAAGAAGTCAGAGTCTTTTCCGTGTTTCCAAATGTTATCAAATATACTACAACGATGAGACAGCGGGGAAGGGAGAAGGGAGGACCTACAATCAAATTTATCAAGCTGTTAGCTAATAACCACCAGGTACAACGACACCATTTGTTCCCTGTCTAGAAATCACTGCAGTTGATTGAAATGGTTTGGCTTTCTGAGGGTGGGTGTTTTGCTCTTAACATGAGAAGACAATGTGCATAATCAATTCCTAATGTGATTTAAAAAAACAATTGGTTTTTACCCAAATAAGTAAAAGTGTAGGTTGAAAAGTAGGCTAATTTCTTTAGAGTTGTAAATTACCTGAGCAAAATATCAGAAGCTGCCAAGCAAAAAAAGAGAAATACTGATAAGAAAAGTATTTTTTAGTTTGGTTAAATTTTGTTTTATTTTTAAAGTATGCTCAGATACTGAGAAGACAAAAATATTTAAGGTTTTAGTTTTTGCCTTTTGTTATTGATTTATAGTTGAAAATATTTAAGAATAAATATTAAGCACGAAGTCTACTTTAAAAGGTAAAGTCAGTCCGGTGATGGTGGCACACGCCTTTAACCCCAGCATTTGGGAGGCAGAGGCAGAAGGATCTCTGTGGGTTTGAAACCAGCCTGGTCTACAGAGCAAGTTCCAGGAGAGACACCAAAACTACACAGAGAAACCCTGTCTCAAGAAAAAAAGAAAGAAAGGTAAATTAAGACTGAGTCTTACTATATTGCCTAGAAAGTCTCAAACTTACAGACTCAAATACTCAAATGAGCCTCCTGCCTCAGGCTCTCCAGTGTTGGAACTACAGGCATGTGCCTACAAATGTTTGGATATAAGAAGCAGAACTGCAAATTTAGTTATCACTTTTATAAAAATGTAAAACTTTTTTTAAAATTATGACACAGATTCAACCTCTAGGCTTTCTGTAGATTATATCTGATAATTTTCAACACATTCTCTATTGTTCACTTGGACTCAAAGTAGAAGGTAGGAGCTTGAAATTATTTAGAATCTTCAATTATTAGTAATTTAAAAAAGAGACAAATTTTCTAAAACAAAATAGATGCCCAGCTGTTGTTTCTTTCTCAGTACAATACACTCACCCAGGATAAAACACGGGAACCTTGGGAGAGGGTTGAAGAGGAGGGGAGAGTAGCAGAGAAAAAAGTAGAGCTCAATAAAAATAAATAAAAAAAGATGTTAAGTTCCACAAGTTAAAAACCCATGAATTTCCTAAGAGAAAAATAAAAATGATAACTGTTAATAAAAATAATTTGGAGACATTAAACCAGATTTGACACATTGAAGTACTTTCTATGTTTGGTTATTATATTCTGTGGTGTTACATTGATGCACTGGACAAAACACACCCCAATGATTGATTTGAGGCTTGTCCAACTTCAATGTGTGAGATGCACACTTGCATGATGCTCTCATAACCTACATGATCTACCCACTTATATTTGGCTTATGCAGTTAGTGACAGCTTTTCTCATTCCAGTGTTATTCATACCCGAATCCCTGAACCTGCACATACTTTGTAATATAAAATGTAACCTCAAGTGTGACACAGAAGCCATACTGAAAGATGTGTGATCCATCTGGTAGACAAGAAATGATCTGGGTCAAGGACTCCAGCAAATCCAGCATCTGCTGGACAACATGTGGGGCTCCTGTGGACAGCTGTCACTGGCGCCTAGGAAAAACAGCAAAATGCCTATGTCCACATACAATGCCAAACAAAAAATAAAGGAGAAAGAAAGAAAGGGGGGACGGAGGGAGGGAGGGAGGAAAGGAAGAGAGGAAGAAAGGAAGGATGGAAGGAAGGAAGGAAGGAAGGAAGGAAGGAAGGAAGGAAGGAAGGAAGGAAGGAAAGAAGGAAGGAAAGAGTAAAGGAGAAGCAGGATAAGAAGGGAAAATGTCACTGGGCGGAATTTTTTGGAAATGTGACGATTCTATAAGCAAAAATTTTGGTCAATTCTTGCAAGTATATGTTGAATTAACTCTGAAAAAATAGATTTCACTCATTTTAATTCTATAATATATATAAACCAGTCAGCAACAGCAATCATATATAACCAGCTTGGTGAACTAAGAAACTTTTGTAAATATCCTCCATAAGGTTTTTAAACATAACATTCCATTAGTCATTTAGTATCTGCCTGATTTGAGCTTAAAGTTTCTCTCCAGGTTTGGTGTAGCATACCTGCTACTCCAGCATGCAAGACACTGAGACAGGGGGATCCTGAGTTCAGCTGAGAAAGGAGGTTCTCAAGTTCAAGGCCATCCTGAGCTAAGGAGCCTCATAACAACAAGAATATCAACTAAAAATGTCTTTGTTCCATTTGCATATGAATGCAGCTATTCAGTCTAAGAAAATATATACATTTCATATTAATACTAATATAGAGTGAAGTAATTAGGGAGTCAATGTTCTCATGTCCAGAACCTGTGGATATGCTGTCTTACACGGCAATGACCTTCAGAAATATGGTTAAGGCAGGAATCATGGGATGGTGATATTATTCTGAAAGCTAAGGGTAGACCCAGTGTAATCACAGTTGTTCTTGTAAAAGAGAAGCAGGGAGGTCAGATCCACACAAGTTGCAATAGGCACAGAAAGGCAGTGATGCTGGGATACAAACCAAAGAATGCAAGTACCAGGGGAATCACGGTGATGGAGAGGAGATGAATGACCCCAAGAACTTGCAGGGAAGAGAAACTTTGCCTACACCTCAGTTTTATCTGTCTTCATGTGACCTATTTTGTATTTCTGACTTTCAGAGCAATACAGTGACAAATAAATATTGTTTTAAACAATGAAGTTTGAGGTATTTTTCTGCAGCAATTGGAAATTAGTATATGAGGCCTATATATTGATGTATTGTCTCAGGCTTTCCCAATACTGGATGCTTAGTAATAACAGAAAGATTGATGGAGGAAGGTCATTGGCTAATAAAGGAACTGCCTTGGCCCATATTATTGGTTAAGACATAGGAAGGTGGAGTAAACAGAACAGAATGCCGGGAGGAAGAGGAAGTGAGGTCAGACCCGACAGCTCTCCTCTCGGGAGTAGACGCCTCAGGAGAGACACCATGCTCCAGGCGCCTGGGCAGACACACGCGATGAAGCTCTGAACTAGAATCTTCTCGGTAAGACCGGTGCTCACAGATTGTTAGAGATGGCTTGATTGGGATATCAGAATTAGCCAGTAAGGGCTAGAGCTAAGGGCCAAGCAGTGTTTAAAAGAATACAGTTTGTGTGTAATTATTTCGGGGCATAAGCTAGCCGGGCAGGCAGCTGGGGTGTTGGGGACGCAGCCCCGCCGCTCCATATTACTACAAAAGATGACCAAGTTTATTTAAGAAAACAAAACAAAACGAGCCCCCCCACACACACGCTCTCAGATGTACAGATTAAGAGGGCATGTCTCACAGAAGCATATTGGGAATCCCTCTCCTGTTCCCATACTTAGTGTTTCTAAACCTGGTTGCCAGAATGCAGACCACCCTTGTGAACATGTAGAGCAGGCACATAAGGAAAGATGTCTGACAAAGATTACCTTGAGAAACATATATTTTACTGACTTTTATCAGGAAACGAAGTCTAAGCATCAATTACAAATATCACATGTTTCTAGAGAAGAGTTTGCAAAAATATAATCGTCCAAATGACCACACATACAAGCAAGAGTTGACTAGGGAAAGGATAAGACACCACAGATGATAAAAAGTGTTATGGATAAGGATCCCTGAGCATTGTATCCAGAGCTAATTATTTCAGAGATTTGCGAGTCCCTAGTCTCTATGATAGAGAGTTTGAAAGCTTCTTTGAGAGAAACAAGGAGGGTACAATGGTACATGAAATACAGCAGGTAGAAAAGACAGACTGGAACAGTAACCACTCTTGTGAGAGCAGCAAATCGAAAACATAAGTGATGTGCCCTCCATTCGGGCTGTGCTGAGAGGGGAACTCAGAGCCTGCGGCCCTTATTAAGTAAAAAGGAGCATCGCAAGGGTGCTGAAGACAAAAAGCAAACCATAGAAAAGACTCAATTAAAAGCCCTCTGGGAGGGGATTTGACAGTGACAAACACATGAGGCATAAAGCTCAGAGGTGCTAGGGACTGAGATCCCAAGAAACAGAAGAAAAGCAAAACAGTAAATAAGAAAAAAATGCTGTTGTTGTTTGAGACACATTCATGCTGTGGAGACCATGGTTACATGATTTGGGACTCATGAGTCCCCTGCCTCAGTATCTCAAGAGCTCAAATTATGAGCTTGGGCCACTATGCCACCTTTTGAAACTGCTTGAAAAACAAAGGGAGAGTAGGGTTGGGCTGGGAGATGTGAGGGAATTTATCAGACGTGAAGAAATCTGTAATATATTTTCAAAAGCCCTTTGAAACTTTCTGAGCGTCCATCCTGCAATAAAGAGTAATCAAAAGGAGAGACAAATGACTGTGACATTTCAGTCAAGATAGAATACTTAGCTCACAATGTCTTCCACAGTGACAGAGCGTAATATGTGAAACTCAATGAAAGGCAATTTGGGAAGTAGACAAGTAAATTTGTCTCTCATTTATATGCGTGCTGCAGTTGAGCACAGGAAGAAGAGAATGGCTCTGAGTGTTGAAATGAGAGGGGGGCGGGACCTGGGGTGGCTTTTTCTAGACCTGGTCCAGAATGGCTTCAGCAGAGAGGTTGCAGAGCATAGAATCTGAAACCTGTTGACGATGTTTCCAGTTGCTTAGAAAACCATTAATATTGGATTATAATTTTGACGATCAACATCCTTTATAAAACACTGCTACCATCTTTGGCACTTCTTCTAGTCTCATTGTCTCCATCTCACGATCCTAATATCTCCACTCTTCCATCAGCCTCTGAGCTGCATGGACTTTGAAAGTTTCGGTCGCTTTCTTATCTGTGCCCTTTCTCTCCTGCCACAATGCATGGCCATTATCTGTGTATTAGCATCTCCTCTCCTTCCCTCACAGTACAGCCAAAAGTACCAGTGTAAAGAATTAGAAATCCCTCATGAAACAAATCGGTAAGCACAAGATGAACATAGCAAACAATTTGGAAAACAACAGTTCCAATAATGTTTCCATAAAACTTCAAATTCATAAATACTACATCTACTCTGGCCTGGAGGCTCAATTGGTAAGCAAAACAGAACCTCTCCAGAGAGGAAATGATACATCGTGTTGATATCTCAGTGGCTGTCTGTCTTTTTCTGTGAGTTTGTTCCTAATTTGATACCAAAAAGAGAAAGGAAAACTTAGCCTGTCATTTTTTCTGGGCTTCTCCCCAGGACTCCTGACACCCTGTTTAAATGTATTTTATTCTCTATATTATAGGAAAGTGAAATATTTAAATGCATGTCTTATTAAATATGATATATATTTATGTGTATATGTATATAAACAACCTACTTACAAAAATATCAAGAGAAGTTCTGGCTGGAGCATATAAAGATGACTAGGTTTCTTAGACTTTTTAATGTTCCAGTTGGCCTGTATCTCAGCAAGTCAAGGTAACTCTCTAGGTTCAAATCCCAGCTCAGCTCTTATAGACTAATCGAATTTTCTTGGTGATGTAACCATGTTCTTCATCTATTCCACCAAACTTTCAATCGATTGTAATAGTACCTGGATGTATCAATAAGAAAACACTTTCTACTGGTTCAATCTAGTCTTCTATACACTATCATAGCAAGAGCTAGCAGGTGACCCCAAGCAAAACTACACATCAAGAGATGTTACCTTCCCAGAAAAAGAAAGTACATGCCCCCAACTGGCATTTACTTCCACACAGTGGTTCAAGGCTCCAGGTGTAGAGAGAGAAAGTCTGGGTAAAAAGGAAAACAGAGGGAAGCCTTAGCAAAGGAGTCTGTAAGTGAACCAGCAGAGGAAGAAATGGAAGGTAAAAGATAAGAGAGGGCACAGGGAGGACTTAGGGACAATTGCAAAACTGTGCTCACAAGCTCAGAAACAGAAAGAATCCTAGATGTGCTAAGTCTTTTTATGATACAGCTTTGGGGGTTTGGCCAGTCTTTCCAAGGCTAAATTACCTTATGTCTCTGTTATCATTGTCTTGCTAACATCACAGAAATGCAACAGTAAGGTCTCTGTAAGACTTCCTGCTGAGAATGCATTCCACGCTCCCACAATGCATTCAGCAAAGAGTAGGAAGAAGCCTCCTAACCCTTACACATTAACAACAGGAATCAGGTACCAGCATTTCACTGGCCTGAGAAGTACAGGGAGATAGTTCTGGTATTGCCCATTCACTTCTAGAATACATGTAACCATCTATGTGAGTTAAACGTAATAAAAATTTCTATGTTTTCATGTACAAGAAAGAATATTTATGAGGCTTCATCTTGGAAATAAAATAATCTTCAAATGCTACAAAATAGTGCTATGATTACATTATTACCAGAACATCTTAATAGATATGATGGTAAGGTACTTTCTTGCTTACGTTCATCAAACCGAAAAATGACACAAGTCTAAATAGTTCAACAATGACATAATTAATTAAAACAGCAACAACAAAACAGCAATGAGGCAGTAAAATAGCTGAACAGGTAAAGGTGCTTGCCACAATGCCTTTCGGCCTGAGTCTGATCTCTAGAACCCACATGGTGGAAAGAAAGAACCAAAGTCCCCTTCCTCTGACTTCCACATGAATTCTGAGCTCCTCGTCCCCTTTTCTCTCTTTCTCTCTTTTGCTTTCTCTCTCAATGTCTCTCTATTTCTCTCTGTCTCTCTCTCTGTCTTACAGATACACATCACTAAATAAGAAAATAAATATTTAAAAGTTTTATATGTTCATTGAATACATACATAAATGCAATATTTCTAAATATCTATTGCTCACTAGATTCTAAAGTTATTACAGGAACAAATTGCTACAGCACCAACCCAATGGTAACTGAAGATGCAGTTTTAAATTAGGAGCTACATTTCAAAAACTACATTAAAATTGAGAATGAGATTAAGAAAATACAGTGCCATCACAGAAGCAGAACGGAAGTGTGCCCCTGGCAGACTCCTGACTTTATACACAAGGATGCTGAGGCCCATGGTGCCAAGGAACCCAATTTGATGAATAGTTCCAGATGGAGCCCATAAACCGCTGCAAAACGGGAGGCACACTAAGCTGTGATAGAGTTTACATTTTTAGAATGATTTAATTAAGGAAAAAACTCCAAAATCAGTTTGAATGAAGCTTATGTTCAATCATTTTATAGTCAAGAGTTCAAAATATTTTTGAATAATCTTGCAATATTAAACTTCTATTAACTGAGATAAAATGTTAATTTTAAAAACATATGTCAAGCAGTGGTAAGAGGAAAGTTTATAGAACTAAGTGCCCACTTACAGAAAACGGAGAAAGCATACATCGGGTAATTAACAGCATACCTGAAAACATTAGAAAAAAAAAGAAACAGACGCGCCCAGGAGGAGTAGAAGACTGAAAATAATCGAACTGAGGGCGGAAATCAACAAAATTGAAACACAGAAAACAGTCCAAAGAATCAATGAAACAAAAAGCTGGTTCTTGGAGAAAATCAACACGATTGATAAACCCCTATCCAAACTAATTAAACAACAGAGAGAGAACACACAAATAAATAAGATCAGAAATGAAAAGGGGGACATAACCACAGACACAGAGGAAATTCAGAGAATCATTAGATTTTACTACAAAACCCTGTATGCCACAAAACTGGAAAATGCAAAAGGAATGGTCATTTTTTTTTAGATAAGTACCATATACCAAAGCTAAACCAAGACCAGGTGAACAATCTAAACAGACCTGTTATTTGCGAAGAACTAGAAACTGTTATCAAAAATCTCCCTTCCAAAAAAATCCCAGGACCAGATGGTTTCAATGCGGAATTCTACCAGAACTTCCAAGAAGAGCTAATAACTATACTCCTTAATGTATTTCACAATATAGAAACAGAAGAGTCATTGCCAAATTCCTTTTATGCAGCTACAGTTACCCTGATACAAAAACCACACAAAGAACCAACCAAGAAAGAGAATTTCAGGCCTATCTCACTCACGAATATCGATATAAAAATTTTCAATAAAATACTGGCAAACCGAATCCAAGAACACATTAGAAAAATTATCCATTATGATCAAGTAGGCTTCATCCCAGAGATGCAGGGCTGGTTCAACATATGAAAATCTATCAATGTAATCCACCATATAAATAAACTGAAAGAAAAAAAACCATATGATCATTTCATTAGATGCTGAAAAAGCATTTGACAAAATTCAACACCCCTTTATGATAAAGGTCTTGGAGAGATTAGGGATACAAGGGTCATCCCTAAATATAATAAAAGCTATTTACAGCAAGCCAACAGCTAACATTAAATTAAACGGAGAAAAACTCAAAGCCATCCCACTAAAATCAAGAACACGACAAGGATGTCCACTCTCTCCATACCTCTTCAATATAGTGCTTGAAGTTCTAGCAATAAGACAACATAAGGGGATTCGTATTGGAAAGGAAGAAGTTAAGCTTTTGTTATTTGCAGATGATATGATAGTATACATAAGCGACCCCAAAAACTCTACCAAAGAACTCCTACAGCTGAAAAACACCTTTAGTAATGTGGCTGGATACAAGATCAACTCAAAAAAATAAGTGGCCTTCCTATACACTAAGGATAAGGAACAGAGAGGCTTTCACGATAGCCACAAGTAGCATAAACTATCTTGGGGTAACTCTGACAAAGGAAGTGAAAGATCTATTTGACAAAAACTTTAAGTCTTTGAAGAAAGAAATTGAAGAGGACACCAGAAAATGGAAGGATCTCCCTTGCTCTTGGATTGGGAGGATCAACATAGTAAAAATGGCAATTCTACCAAAGGCAATTTATAGATTCAATGCAATCCCCATCAAAATCCCATAAAAATTCTTCACAGATCTGGAGAAGACAATAATCACCTTTATATGGAAAAACAAAAAACCCAGGATAGCCAAAACAATCTTATA
Source organism: Microtus pennsylvanicus (assembly GCF_037038515.1). Classification (NCBI taxonomy): domain Eukaryota; kingdom Metazoa; phylum Chordata; class Mammalia; order Rodentia; family Cricetidae; genus Microtus; species Microtus pennsylvanicus. Next base: position 45,363,655 of record NC_134585.1, on the reverse strand, counting down.
CAATAAAGGATGGTCTGGAGGCATTACCATCCCTGACTTCAAACTCTATTACAGAGCTCCAGTATTGAAAACAGCTTGGTATTGGCATAAAAACAGAGAAGTCGACCAATGGAATCGAATAGAAGACCCTGACACTTAACCCACAAACCTATGAACACCTGATTTTCGATAAAGGAGCTAAAAGTATACAATGGAAAAAAGAGAGCATCTTCAACAAATTGTGCTGGCAAAACTGGATGTCAACCTATAGAAGAATGAAAATAGATCCATATCTATCACCATGCACAAAACTCAAGTCCAAATGGATTAAAGACCTCAATATCAGTCTGAACACACTGAACCTGATAGAAGAGAAAGTGGGAAGTACTCTACAACACAAGGGCACAGGAGACCACTTCCTACATATAACCCCAGCAGCACAGACATTAAGGGCCTCATTGAATAAATGGGACCTCCTGAGACTGAGAAGCTTCTGGAAAGCAAAGGACGCTGTCACTAAGACACAAAGGCAACCCACTGACTGGGAGAAGATCTTCACCAACCCCGCAACTGACAAAGGTCTGATCTCCAAAATATATAAAGAACTCAAGAAACTAGACTGTAAAAGGCTAATCAACCCAATTATAAAATGGGGCACTGATCTGAACAGAGAATTCTCAACAGAAGAACTTCAAATGGCCAAAAGACACTTAAGGTCATGCTCAACTTCCTTAGCAATCAGGGAAATGCAAATCAAGACAACTTTAAGATACCATCTTACACCTGTCAGATTGGCTAAAATAAACAACACCAATGATAGCCTTTGCTGGAGAGGTTGTGGAGAAAGGGCTATCCTAATCCATTGCTGGTGGGAATGCAAACTTGTGCGACCACTTTGGAAAGCAGTGTGGCGGTTTCTCAGGAAATTCAGGATCAACCTACCCCTGGACCCAGCAATACCACTCCTGGGAATATATCCAAGAGAGGCCTTATCATACAACAAAAATATATGCTCTACTATGTTCATAGCAGCATTATTTGTGATAGCCAGAACTTGGAAACAACCTAGATGCCCTTCAATGAAAGAATGGATGAAGAAAGTATGGAATATATACATATTAGAGTACTACTCAGCAGTAAAAAACAAGGACTTCTTGAATTTTGCATGCAAATGGATGGAAATAGAAAACACTATCCTGAGGGAAGTAAGCCAGACCCAAAAAGAGGAACATGGGATGTACTCACTCATATTTGGTTTCTAGCCATAAACAAAGGACATTGAGCCTATAATTAGTGATTCTAGAGAAGCTAAATAAGGAGAACCCAAAGAAAAACATATAGGCATCCTCCTGAATATTAACCTTCATCAGGCGATGAAAGGAGACAGAGACAGAGACCCACATTGGAGCACCGGACAGAAATCTCAAGGTCCAAATCAGGAGCAGAAGGAGAGAGAGCATGAGCAAGGACCTAAGGACTGCGAGGGGTGCACCCACACACTGAGACAATGGGGATGTCATATCGGGAACTCACCAAGGCCAGCTGGCCTGGGTCTGAAAAAGCCTGGGATAAAACCAGACTAGCTGAACATAGCGGACAATGAGGACTACTGAGAACTTAAGAACAATGGCAATGGTTTATTTTTTTTTATTTTTCATTTTTGGCAATAGGTTTTTGAATCTACTGCACCTATTGGCTTTGCGGGAGCCTAGGCAGTTTGGATGCTCACCTTACTAGACCTGGATGGATGTGGGTGCTCCTTGGACTTCCCACAGGACAGGGAACCCTGATTGCTCTTCGGGCTGACGAGGGAGGGGGACTTGGTTGGGGGAGGGTGAGGGAAATGGGAGGCGGTGGCGGGGAAGAGACAGAAATCTTTAATAAATAAATAAATTAAAAAAATGTCAATTTCAGCATAGTTTTTTTTTTAAAAAAATGAACTTACATTCTCTGTAAAACCATACATTTCCTCCTTCAATCAATTTTATTAACATTTATACACTAAATTGCTGCAGGACCTTTTAGGCATTTTTACGAATTTAAGAGCCTATGTGTGCCCCACAAAGTGAGCATATTAGGTGTAGAAACTGGGAAAGAATACTTTTGTAAATGTTAGACACTCCTGCTGTGGTTTTGCTTTTGTGCCTGATGAAACAAGTGACCTATGAGAAGATCAATTTGTTTGAAACTGATATAAACATTGCCATCAGCAATGAACTAAGACCTAGCATTGTTTTAAGTGCACTTTTCACATTTGATATTCTATGGTAAGGTAAATATTACACATGAATACTTCCTTTTAGTGAGCAAGTATTTTACATATAAAATCTGGAATATCTAGATGCCTTCAGGGATTTTTTGGTAACAGGATTAGCTAGTAATTTAATAAAGACTTATTTTAGTTGAATAATCAAAATATAGGACAACTCAAATTTAATTTAAAAATATTTTCTCTTTCTCTTATATTTTAATCATGTTATTTTTGAATATATTTAGATATTTATCTAATTAATACATAATGATGTTAAAATTGCAGGTTCAGATTTGAAGTTTTTTGTAGCATTTCTTCAGTTAGTGATGTGGGTGTGATTTAGAGGTAATATGTGTTCTAAAAAGACACATTGGTGTCTATGCAAATGTTTCTTGTCAGCATAAAGTCCTGCTCATTGCTTCATAAACTATAAAGCTGCAGGGACAGTAAATGTAGGAGAGTTGCAGGGAAGCAATACCCATCAAGACACCTTCTTACAAACAGCACAACATATATAAAATATCAACATTTTAAGTAAAATTGTGGTGTTTTCCATGATTCACATACATTTAATTGTAACCTAAAGTTTTTTTTTCTGAAATAAAAGAAAAATCTTTAAAATTTATTCCAAGAGTATTTAAGGTAAAAATGATCCCGCATTCTAGAAGAATGGTAGACTAAATAATTAATAAAACTGTTGGAACAGAAGGGTGGATCGCTATGCTCCAGCAGGGATGCCTGTCTCCTCCTACCTAGTCCAGATCTCAGGACTCCTGTTTATAGACAAGCCATCCTTTGCCCTTGGCTGCTTCACTCCCCAGAGGAACTTCATAGCTCTCATCTTCTGCCCAGTGGCTGTTCAGCTCCTCTGAAGGTGACTGAAGCTTCCTGTTTGAATGTTGTAGAAGCACCTGTCATCTATTTCTGCTTAGCCTCACCTGGGCCATTTTTCAGTTTGATGAAAGGAAACAGGAAAGTACCTTTTCATCTTATCGGTTAGCTCTGACAATAATACAACTGTAACATTATTTCATGGCATCTGAACATGATTTACTTCCAAGATGAAGCCTCATATATATTCTTTCTTGCACATGAAAACACAGAAACTTTTATTACGTTTAACTCACATGGATGGTTACATGTATTCTAGAAGTGCATGGGCAATACCAGAACTATCTTCCTGTTCTTCTCAGGCCAGTGAAACGCTGGTACCTGATTCCTGTTGTTAATGTGTAAGGGTGTTAGGAGGCTTCCTTCCCATTCCTTGCTGAATGTGCTGTGTGAGCATGGGTTCTTTCTCAGCAGGAAGTCTTACAGAGACCTTACTGTTCCATTTCTGTGATGTTAGTAAGACAATGATAACAGAGATGTAAGGTATTTTATCCTTGAAAAGACAGACCAGACCTACAAAGCTGCATCATAAAATGGCTTACCACTCCTGGGATTCTCCTCACAACCGTTCCTGAGCCATTTGGAGACCCTGCTAATGCTACGACAATATAAGTTTGCAATTGATCTTACAAAGTTGGGACAGCTCAGTTATGTTCATGGTGGTGCGCTTCCCCATTTGCTCAGGGAGTTCCCTCTCTCCACTCTTGTTTCTCAGTTTGTTCCCTTGTCACCCACAGGGACGCCTCTTGCCATTTCCAGCACTGTCCAAGTGTCACCATTCCTTCAGAGCTACCTAAAATTCACTGCCTCCTTAAACGGAAAAGTGGAATTGCTCACTCTTGGGGGGGTCTTACAATTAATGTGTAGCTCTTTCTTTTTCCTCTTGCTACCAAACATGATGATTACGAAATCTCCTGGTCATTGCCTCGATTTTGTCCACTGCATCTTCCCTCTTTAACCTATTACAGCATATCTTTGGTTCTCGCTTCTGTTCTGCTCCCAGGAAAGGTCACATTTCATTTTAGTCTCTAAAGTTGGCGTCTCGTCTCAGATTCCACGTTAATTTGGAACAGTGGAAGTTCTACATAGTCTTTCATTTTAAAGACTTTCTCACTGTCCTTATGCCACACTCCAGGACCTTATTCTCATCTCTGTTTATTCATCGCTTGGGCACTGTTGTTTTGTTAGTGAGATGTTCAAGGAAATGACTTTATCCTCTGCGATCAAAGCCTTTCTCCTGCAGCAGTTCCAAGGCTTCAGTCGTCTCCTCTGTGTGAGTGCTCTTTCCACTAAGAGGCTCGAGTGCATTCTGATATCAAATGTCCTGCCAGTACTTTCAACTTAATACGTCCCTAGTTAAACTCCTCATCTCCCTGTCAGTCCAACTCTTGGCCACCCGACTGTGCTAACGGCACCAGAATGAGTCGTATCAACTTTTTTTCTCTTGCACCAGACTTCTAATTTCTCAGCTCATCGCCAAATGGTTCGACGCTCATATTAATCATATTCATCGTTTACAATTTCATATTCGTCTTAATTATTTGATCCTCATGAAGCTCGTCTCAAACAGCTGAAATGCTTTTCGATCAGTCTTCTCAGCAATGCACTCTTACCCAACTGCACACCACACTTCCCACACTTCAGAAAAGCTGTCCAACACCACGGCCTCTCTTCAGTCTTCTCTGCACACAAAGCCTTAGAAGACAGAGTTTGATTGCCCTCACATGTCTTCCATTTGTTGCCTCGTGAAATTGTGTGTTTCCCTTAAAGTATTTATCAAAAAATATCTTTAACCTTTATAATATTGGGTCATTTTGTTCTGTTCCAGGAAGACAAATCATGAGCATGCTAGGTGTATGGGTTCTTGGGTCATAGAGTTCTATACACATGCCACCTCTTGCCTGACAGAGTTTGTAGGCTCCTTGGGAAGAAAAGTATGTCAAGGGCTGGTCGGATGGCTTAATGGGCAAATGTGCTAGCCATGAAATCCTGCCCACCTGAGTTTGAATCGTGGACACTCATATAAAAAAAAATCCAGACATGGCAATATGCATTTGTAAGCCAATCACTCCTAGCATGAGATGGGAGGCAGAGAATGGAGAATCATTTGAATCTTAGAGGCAGCTCTATAGAGTACAAACACCCTCAGAAACAAGAGAGATTGCCTTAAAACAAAATAGAAGGAGAGAACCAATCGCCAAAAGTTGTCTTTCTACCTCCACAGCCCACTTTGGCATATGGCACACACACACACACACACACACACACACACACAGAGAGAGAGAGAGAGAGAGAGAGAGAGAGAGAGAGAGAGAGAGAGAGAGAGAGAGAGAGAGAGAAATAATATTTTCTAAATGTGTATCTAATTCTTTTTTGTATTATAACTCCAGACATTGCATGAGTTTTAAGATGGATGACACAAAGCTGAATCCTATACTTCCTTCCAAAGGTTTACTTCTCCCCCTTTCTCCATTTACTTCCCTGACAGATATTTGATTTGGTTCCTGAATTCATTTGAAAAGATTCTGCGTGCAAGTTGATGTGAAATTATGAACATTACACTAAATTGGTTCCTACTTAAAACACCAATTAAGGGTTCTGTTCTGTCAAATTTTCTTCCACCTAAAACTCAAAAGTAAGGATATTCCTGAAAAAAGGAGACACAAAAACAACAGACAAAATGTTCCTCTCCTTATCATCACCATGATTTTCACCGCTTAAATTCCTATCCACTTGGCCAGTTAATGACAAAGGACAGAGATAATGTGCACCTGCTCAGGTGTGCCACACAAGTGAACTATTAGCTTTAAAATAAAAATGCCCAGAGAGGCATGAACAAGGTAGCAAAGATGGAAGCAAAGGCTGATGGTGAACGAAAGGAGGAAAGTTATACTAAATCTGAATTTAATGTCATGTATCTGGTTCCAACAGTCCACAAAATGCAAAAATGCAACAACTTTCTATTGCTCCTCGCAGAAGTGAGCTTGAGACTTTACAGAGCCAGGTCATTTTCCAGAGGTGCTTGTGAGGTGAATAACAGCGTGTAACCTTTATTTTACAGATGAAGACATCAGAGCAGCTCCTAAGGCGAGGGACTTAATTAGCAACTAACGCAGTGAACATCTGCAGGTTGGGAAATGAACCATCACACTTTACTCATGACATGCAGCGAGATGCAGCTGATGTATCCCGGTCTCACAGGGGTCCTCTTCCTATGGTGGACAGAACTGCCATCTCCAGGGGGGATGTCCCTGTGTTTTGTACCTGGAAGCCTAGTCCCCTTTTAGCCAGTCTAACTGTTCTGTAATTCCAGCTCAGTTTCTGTGATGTGAACCTTATGTATTATTTCTTCTCTGTGCTTTTTCTGGGATGTTCATCAACATCCCCAAGGTGGCTTCTGTGTTGGCCACACCCTTCTGACAGAATATCATCTGTTCACTTACTGCTCCAAGGGCGACTAACTCCCTGGTTCTCCAGGTAACTCTAGCACAAACCAGAGCACAATGCAGTGAACAAACTCTCAGTAGCCCTCACTAGCCCAGCGACTGCTCTGAAATGCCTGTTCCAAGAACTACAGTAGTCATTTCAAGGAAGACGTTCATTTCAAAAGGTGGTACAGGAGACATACATAATAGAGATGAAGTAGTATCTACTCATGGTGGGAAGATGAGAAAGAGATATAGTTGGAGAAGCACAGTTTATTTTTTAGCCCAAGCTATGTACAGCATACATAAACAGAAAGTGTGTTCGCACTACTGTTGCTAATCTAATTATACCTGAGTGGGCTTCTAATAAGATTTTTTTTTAAGTTGGCCTAACTTATTTTCAGGGTGTGACCTCCACACTGGTAGAATCCTGGAAGCGAGCCTCTGGAAAAATACTCTTTTGAAAGAAAATCTCTTTGGTTTAGATACATGCTTCCTGGGATGTTCATTTTAGCCACAAGAACCCAACACAAACACATAGAGTGAACTGCAAAATCTTGCGGCAGAAGCACTGTGTGTCCTTAGTGTGCACCTTGGGAAGAGATAAGAAGGCAAATATAAAAATCACCATTCCTCAGGAAAACAATCACCTTAGGAACGTTCTCAGAACAGTTAGGTTTATTACAACCTAACAGCAAACAAATTCTTAATAAATTATAAATCACCAGGGTAGTTTTTTTTTCATTTATTCCATTTAAAGAAAAAGTGATTTCCATTTCAAAGATTCCTCTTTGACATGGTAACTCTTATACCAGGACATACCAGGGCAACCTTAGCTTGGATTCTAAGTAGATCAAACTTTTGAAGCCAGTTCAATCAAACTATCTCCATTTAATAAGTTCCCCTGTTCCCATTCCTGAGCACTGAGGGTCTTCAGACAAAAGGAATAATATCCTCCTTCTCAACCATATTTTATGAGGGCCAAAACAAGTAGCTCATTGTGCATGGTTTTGTCTCTAAGTTAACGAGAATACATAACAGTTTCCCACTAGATACATTTTAACACTAAATTATTTTTGACGATATATGTTATTTTCCCTGTAGGCTCCCTCTTCAATAGAATTTCATTCGATAGTCAAGGTTCTAGTACCTACTATGGGTGAAGAACTGCCCTAGGCATTACCCATATTCCATAATGTGTGATGTATGGACAGGCTCTCAATCTAATGTCGTAGAGAGAACTACCCTTAAATGACTCTAATACATGACAACTCCAACATGAAACATGCATTGAAGTGTGGAAGAATAAGTCTCACCAAAGTCTCTTTTAAGAAAACTGCTGGCAGAATACAGAAATGCATTTCTGCTAGGAAAGATATACTTTCATATATCATTTACAAACTATCCACAAATGGGAAAAAGAAATTATGATCCATTCTGATGACAAGATGCAAAGACCTGAACAACAGATGACATCATGAGAGACTCTCTAGAATTGAGATTTTTTTTTTATAACATGTCCTATGATTCAGAAAACACAAGAAAACTGTTCTTCTGGGAGAGGGGGAATGCATAAAGCTTAGCATCTTCCTTCATGATTCATTCTATTTGACCCGTCTTTTCAGAACTCACCATCCACTGAGTTTTCCCAGTCGAAGGAAAAGTTATGCTGAATGTCACCCCAGGCAGTTAGACACACAGGCTGACTTCCATAACCCCAGCGTCCCCAGCATTTTGGAGTCCTCTAGAGTGTCTTTGCTTGGGTAATGTCACAAGCAATTCTATCATGCATGGAATGTGGGGGAAAAAACACAATCTTATTTTTGTGTCAAGAAATCATTATCAGTGAAAACTCAGTAGAGGAAAGAGAACCAGACACAATATTCTTAGTGTCTCTGACTTTACTGGCACAAAATGTTAGTATGCTGTTTTAGAGAAAATGCAGATGAAAAGATATCAACTTTTCACAGTTGGAGGTGTGTAAAACAGTTTGAACTCCATACAGGAGACTGAAAAACATGTTTCTGCTCCTGATAGCTTTTTTGTCCTCTCTTCATTCTTAACCTCAAGGTTATGACTAAGCATGTCCAAACATGCTGTTTATTTTTATAGCTATGATTGCTGAAAGCCACAATGGCACCAAAAAGATTTTTCCCCTCTAATTGCTTGCAGTCATAATTCGTAATGCTGACATCATAGTAGCAGCATTGGTGTGTTTTCCGAAACAAGCACTTCCGTTTTTCATATAAGCACACAGAAGAAGAAATGGAAGGTTCTCTGTGGAACTGCTGTTTTGATACTCTCATTACTACTCTGTGAAAAGAAACAGACTTTATTTTGCCAGATACTAAAATTTCTGGTTCTCCAATTTTTAAAGGAAAACAATTCTGGCTGTCACAGCCGAATACGTTATCATATGCATTCTTTATTTTAAAAATTTTGGGGAAGAGACAGAAATCTTTAATAAATAAATAAAAAAAAAAGCGTATTGCTTAAGGGAAGCAAGAAAGCTATTACACTTGTAAATCAATTTATATATAGATTCTGTTTACTTTAATTTGTCATATATTTTATAAAAATGGTGCTCATGTTTGTATTATTCATGAGCAACTGAAAAAAAAATAAAAAAAATTTTACATTCTTTAATTATGTGTATGCCTATGTCTGTGCATGAGTATGGCCTTGTTTGTGTAGAAGCCTATGGAGACCAGAAGGTTCTGGATCCCCTGGAACCAAAGTTACAGTTTGTTGTAAGTGGCTAATAAGGATAAACTGAACTCAGGTCCCCTTAAGAGAAGTTTGTTCTGTTATTACTTCTGAGCCATCTCACCAACCACCATAGTGAATACACTGTATATAGTATAATGACTTGTCTGCCTTAGTGATAAGATCTGTGTAGTTTTGATCTCCCCACTTCCTTCTGAAAAGGATTCCTTTCTCCCAATAGGCTAGGGGGAAATAAGAAGAAACAAGGACAGCCTTTTAGAGTGAATGGCTAAGTTTCCAAAAAGTTTCCTAAAGCTCACTAAAATCCTGCACTGAAGAAGTATGCAGGCACAGAACAGCAGCCTACAGAATAGGAAAAGATTTTTTTTACCAACCACACACCTTATAGAGCACTAATATCCAAACTATATAACGAACTAGAATCAGTAGATAGCAAGAAAAACAGATAGCCAAATTAAATAATGGAGTACAGATCTAAAGAGAATTCTCAGAAGAAGAAACTCCAATGGCTGAGAAAACACTGAAAGAAATGTTAAACATAATTAGTTATCGGGGAGATGCCAATCAAAACTACTTTGAGATTTCATCTTGTACCCATCAGAATGGCTACGATCCATAAAACAAGCGGCAGCTTATGCTGGTGAAGATGTGGAACAAGGGGAATACTCAACCATTGCTGGTGGGAGTGCAAACTTGTGTGGACATTATGGAAATCAGCTTAGCCATTCTTCAGGAAGATGGAATCCATCGACCTCAAGCTCCAGTTATACCACTCTTGGACATATAACTGAAAGTTGTCCCACTACAGAGACACTTACTCAACCAAGTTCATGGCTGCTCTGTTCATAATAGCCAGGTGTCCTACAGAAGAACGGAATGAAGATAATGTGGTTCTGTTTTATTTGGGGTTGCTATTGCTATAATGAAACACTATGACCAAAAGCAAGTTAGGGAGGACAGGGTTTATTTGGCTTGTGCTTTCATATTCATAGTCCATCCATGAAGGAAGTTATGAGAGGAAATCAAAATGTGGAGACAGGCGTTTATGTAGAGGATATGGAAGGATATTACTTATTGGCTTGCTTTCCATTGCTTGCTCAATCTGCTTTCTTATAAAACCTAGGACTACCAGCTCAGTGGTGGTCCGGATTAAAGATGCATTTTCCCACCTCAAAAGATCTGGATGAAGGTTGTATTTTCCCACCTCAAAGATCATGATTAGAAGTAGGTCTTCTCACTTAAAATGATTTAATTAGGAAAGAAATCTCTCACAGGTGTGGCTAGAAATTTAGGTTTTAATTAATTCCAGATGTAGTCAAGTTGACAACCAATAAGAACCATCACAGGTACATTTACATGATGGAGTATTAGTCATTAAAAAATAAAAATATAAAATTCAAAGGTAAATGGATAGAGCAAAAAAAAATCACTCTGAGTGATATAACCCATAAACAGAAAAAGAAAAATGGTATGTATTTTCTTCTATGTGTATATTAACTGTTAAGTCAATGATAAATAAGTTGCAATTCATAGAACCACAAAGGTTAGGATTAAGTAAAGCACAGAGTAGCAGACAGATCTCCAAAGAAAATGAAAATAGAACATATAGTTATGGATGTATGGAGGGAGACTGGAATATGAGGATCAAATTTAATGGGGGAAGGGAGAGGAGGACAAATAGGTGAATAAGGAAAGATACAGCAAAAATTAAGAGCCATTTGAGGGAAAGGGTAGAAATCTATTACAGGAAAAACATCCTAAAATATATGAAGGCCATCTAAATGAAACCACCAAATAATGGGGGCAGACAAAGCAGCAACTGGACATCTCTTATCACTAACTGAAACCTACAATACTAGGAATAAGTTACATTTAATTAAGGTGTTGGCCAAAGGTGTCCCTGGGAAACCCCCAAACAGCACAGGCTGTTGTCATGACTATAGGTTGCCCTCCACAAACTTATGACAAGCCTTTATTGCTGAAGAAAACACCTCCATATCTCATTGAATATTGAGAAGTTATGCTGGTACATACATAGAGTCTCTGACCGTACATTCTAGCTTTTTTGGTATAAGAAGGTATTCTATCTGCTGCCAAAGGAGAAATGTAAACACTAACCCAACCACAAACCCACTGATCTACAGTGGTGTCCTACTTGCAAGATAAGCTAATGCAATGGTGGTACAAATTTTGTGCACATGACCAACTAGTATCTGATTTAGCTGAAGGCCCGTTTCCTAAGAGGAAACCCCATATTTGATACTGCTTGGGTGACCAAGAGCCCAAGACCTAACATAAAATCAAATATTACTGTTCTAAAAACAAATGAGCACAAAACAACATAGCAATAATAAGACTCCTAATGACCATGGTGATATACTTAGATATCAGTGCCTTGCTCAGCCATTATCAGAGAAGTTTTCTCCTGAAGCAGATGGGACCCATAAGCAGAGAGTGAGAGACCTTGGAACTCTCAGCTTTAAATGGGATATCTCCATCAAATACTCCCACTCAGGGCTCAGAGAAATATGTGTAAGAGAAGAATGAAAGAGTGTAAGAGCCAGCGGGATTGGAGGACAACAAAATGCAAGGCCCTCTAAATCAACATGATCAACACACACGTGAACTCAGAGGGTCTGAGGAGCATGCACAGCCCCTGGTCGGTGTCACCAGTTAGGGTCCTAGAGCTTCAAAGAGACAGAGACACAGGCTCCATCCCTAAGGCAGAAGCAATCACACACCAATAACAAATTACAAAAGAAAATTTCGTTTCCACCAAGGGAGTCTTACTGGGGAAACAAATTACTCTTAAGCTTTGGCTACATGTTCAGCAAACAGAAAACGAACTCAGCAGCATCTTTGCAAGACAACAACGACAACAATGACAAGAAGAAAACCGAATTCATCGTCGAGGGGTATTTCTTTGTAGGAGTCTGGAAAGAACAAGTTGCTCTTTCAGAAACAGGCAAATGACAAACGTTCAGTGGAGTGGCAGCTATGGGTCTGGGAGCTGATTTAACTGAACACAGTTTAATGACATGTTAGCTTGATCCGGACGTGTAGTAAACATTTACTGCCCACGGTATGTAATGAAACGGTGGGGCGATGCCTTTTATCGGAGGCTGTTTCCTAATCATTCAGAGCCATTAACAGTCACAACAGAGGCAAACAGGGATGGTGACATGTGCCTCTAAAAATACAGCTTATTGGCAACCGCCTTCTGGAAGAAGGATTTTGTGTTCATTGGAACCATCAGCGTGTGAGTGAAATTTTCCAGCAGTTCACAAAAATACCCGGTCCGCATGAAGGGCACATCTGCGAAGTTTAGAAAAAGTCTAAGGAGTGGGAACCATTAGCTAGCCACGCATCTCTGTTATCTGGGCAGATGGGCTGTCACTAAATGCCCTTTGTCTTGGTGTAATTAGATTAAATCGCAGAGAAGTCTGTGTGAAATTTCCATCAAATATGGTCAGTAGCCAGCTCACTCGGATTATTGTTTTTACACATGTTCTTCTGTGTATGAGGTTTTGCCATGTCAACATGGATGTGACTCAGAAAACGGAGAGTCACTTTGACGGTCATTCTCCACTCACCACCTGGTTTGGGAATGGCTCTTTGCAAGTGCCAGGGCTCCAGACATAAAAATACAACATAAAAAGGGCTTTTCATTTTCTTCCCCAACATTAAATCAAGTTTTTAAAAAGAGGTACGATGAGCAGGTCATTGAGATGAGAAACGCAGGAAACAGGAAACATTTTTGGATAATTGAAAGGTAGTAGGCCTTGGCAATAGCATTGCTTCACATGAAGACAAGGAGTCTTAGAAAAAAAATGTTTTGATTTGGCTGATGCAGATACACTGCTGATTATTACAGAATAGAGATTGTCAACTTAGTTCCTGTTTCTTTATGATAGTTTTTCCATTTTTTCCCAAAGTGGAACTGTGTTTGGAGTATGCACTTGGTTACCTGAAGTAGAATATTCATAATTGTGCTCTAAAACATCTTCCATATATAGTGTTGCGTATCTTTGAAATTGGCCATTTCTCTGCAGTTCCGCTGTTGTTGGTATGAATAACACTACCATGGAAAGTCCTTCCAAATTCTACCCTGCCCCAGGCAGCCTTCTACTCTAGTGCCAGTACACACACATGCTACCATGTATGTCCCCTGCCATTGTTCCTGCGGCAGGGACAATGCCCTCAGGATAAAGTCCGAGTTATTTAATTGCCCTTGTTTCTTTATTCTGCATTTCTACTTTATCTCCTACACATTCTCCATACTGTACTTTCACTACTAGCCTCAGAGCCTGTGTTCGCTTGCTTTGTATGCCATTCTAACTAGAATTTCCTCTGCTTGGAACACTTTCCAATCCAGGCACAGCCCATGACTAAGAGCAATTCTTTCCTACTCATCAATTCTTATCCTAGGTATCACTTCTAAGGGACTGATGTTGGTGAGAGCCCCACACAGCCAATGACATTAGTTTTTCTCACTAAGTCATAGAAAAATGCAAGGTGACAGAGCTTAGAACTTTGTGGGTTCTAGAGCCATCCTCACTACACAGTCTTACTATTTCAGGGTTGGGGTGTGACCCGAATGTCTATTTCACAAGGTGTTCCAGGAAGCGTATGATGTGTTCCATGTTGGACCTCAGAACTGTGCCTCCAGGAAGACTCGGAAGAAATCTCATGAGACTTGCAAGCCTCGCAAAGTCCTTTGCTGAGTTTATATAACCAGGACATAACTGCGTAAGAAGAGGCTCTTCAGCAGAGCTGCCTGCAAGCTGTGCTGGGGGCTCCAGGGGTGCAGCTTCATGGGTCCTCATGGGTGCTGTGAGGGGCTTTTCAGTGATGAAGCTGCTCAGTAGTCCTGATTCTGTAAGTATAATGAGTAAGCTGATCCATTCACCACATTGGACTTGGGTGGATCAAGTTTCCTTATTTATTTATTCTTTGGTTATTTATTCATTTAATTTATTTTATCCTCATGCTTACAGGGTCTTGTCTGAGTACAGTTTCTTCACATCTACCCAGTAAAAGCCACATAACATTAAGATCAAAAGTTTTTTTTTTTCTGAAAGTTCAAGACTCCAAGCTATGTGTTTACTGTATCTGTAACAAAGTAATCATAGGTGTGTGTTGCATCTCCTATAATTTTGATTTAGCTTGTAACTTTAGTGCTGAGTGATTATCCTACTTCCCCAAATAAGTCTCATTTCTGTGCCTTGCATGAAGAACCCTGACGTGGAGCTCACAACCCTCTCTGAAAGTCCATTTGAAGCATTCGGAAGGCAAGAGCAGCATGTGAAAGTGATTACCAGCCATGAATGAATACTAAAGAAGGAAAGGGATGCTCTTTGTCTCACTCTGTAAGATTCGTAGAAAAGCCACAAACCATTAAGATGAAACAAAGGAGCTAAGAATGGGAACAACAAGCAATAACAGAGCTATCTGTCATCATGCCGCATTAAGTTCATCTACATTCTGAGGGATTATATCCATCAGTATACTGATACAATTTGCTAATGACAGTCACTCGTACTTAGAAATTAACTAATGATTCTTTTAATATTCGTGTTTCACAGCTAAATTTCACATTACAAAAGAATTCTTATCTGAATTCTTTCTTTTCTAAAGTCCTCATCTATATTATTACTTGAAAACTTAACTTCCTCTATATGGCACAGATCTCATTAAAACCTCACTAAAAGTGTATGTGGTAAATTACAGCAAGACTTTGGATCCTGAGTTTTACAATATACAGGGCATTAGGTTTATGATCCAGCAATTCCTCTTTAAAGTCTGTCCTAAGGAAATAATCTAAGGTATATAAATGCACACATGATCACAGGGACTCAAAATGACTTTAGCACAAATTCATCATTTAAAATATATAATTGTGAGAAACTACAATAAATTAAATTGTTAGGCACTTGTGAATTTCCATATGATGGATTATTACCAATGATGAAGAGTAAGGTTTGTCAATAATATTTAACACTGTAGGTAAATGATCATGTTGCAAAGTTAAGTGAATATGAACAGAACATGGATCATGATAAAACATGGGAAAATACACACACTGAAAATATCAACAAGACATCAAGTTACACTTAGAAGTCATAATGTTCAGTGAAAACTATTTTTAACATACTTTTCTTTGAATTTTACTCAATAGCCACATAGTTTTTATAATTGGTAAGGCATAGAAGGAAGCGAGCACACCTCTAAGGGCATTCATTGCTTAGCACCCAAGCAGTAGGTGGTATTTGGCCTTTCTCTCATGGAGCACGTGTTTTACACTTTTGCCTATCTTAGTCCCTGAGAGAAATACTTTTCTGAATACTGTCTGGAATGGTAACTCTATTTCTTTCTAAAAATGTAATGGGTTTAATTGTGGTATCCTCATAATATATGTCATTGTCCTTAGTTCCTATTCATCTCCCTCCTCCTATCACCCCTTCCTAACCATCTTCCTCATCTTGATGGTCCCTTCCATCTTTTAAATAGCCCCAACCTTTATTTTAATGTCACGAATATTTCTTTCTTCCTTAAAATTCTTTCTCCTCTCTCACAGTCCACTTTCTGTCTGGACTCATGGACTTTTCTGTCCATCCTCTCTCCCTCCTTTCCTCCCCACCATACACACGTACCTATGAACACATACACACACATGCACACAATTCAAGTCTAGAGTCTACATAGGAGGGAAATGTGTGTGTCCTTTTGCACCTTGGTTATTTCACTTAACATAATATTCAGGTGTATGCATTTTCCTTTATATATCACAATTTTGTGTGTCTTAATAAAATTCTATTGTGTATATGTACTATACTTTCTTTGCCAACCTAGCCATTGATTGATGTCTTTGTTGGTTCCATTTTGTATCTATTGTGAATGGTGCAGGAATAAAAAGAAATGCCACGATCTCTGTGAGAGTAGTTAGAGTTCATTAGGTATACACCCAGGAGTAGGATAGCTACATTCAGTGGGTTACTTCTTCTTGGTAATCCTACATTCAGTATTTTTGAGGATTTTGTATATTGACACACACAATGGCTAGTTTCACTTTATCAGCATTGCATAAGGGTACTTTCTCTACTTCCTCACCAGCATTTGTCCAATCTGTTTTCTTGTTGACAGACATTCTGACTCAAATGAGATGAAATGCTGTTTTAGTTCCCATATCCCTGCTGAGTAAAGATGTTGGATCATCTGTCCAACATTTATTGGCCTCTTGTATTTCTTGTTTGGTGAAACGCTAAAAACATCACTCAGAAAAATTCCAATTTATGTCCATAGATGTGAGTAGAAATTAGCATCATGTGATGAGGACCTCTTTCAGTACCAAGTAAAAAAGAAGACACTTATACAAACTGTAATTAAAAAGGTGATTTGTACCCTGTTACAGAAGTTAATGAATGAAAACTGAAGTACATCAGCAAAGGAATAACATCAAAATCCTCTGATACTCTGGTCTCCACTTTCATCATGCTATTCCTTTATGTCCTTGTCTCTGGGAAGAAGCAAAGTTCTTGAAAACTGAGAAGAGCACAGTCATGGGAATATAACTTATCATCAGTTTGTTTATATTTGGGAGACTAAGTGTTCTGATGCTCTCTGTTCTTCCTCGCCTAAAATGAAACTCAAATTACTCATTGAAAGATTGCTTGATTTCTATCACTCCCAAACAAAAACAACTGTAAGAATGAAGAATCTTTTTTCAAAGACCTCTGAAAAGCTACTTCTGGAAAATAAAAGACCGGGGCTAATACTCATTGCATTACACATTTAGTTGAAAAATTGACCAAGTATAGAGAACTTGATGGGCAACACTCCCCAGTGATGATACTCTGTGAACACATTTGGAATAATGCTGCTCTTTCTTGAAAGATTCCACAAAGTTAAAACATTTACTCGATGTACCCTGGGTTCCGAATTTAAAGGAAAAATTGGTATTTGAGTAATGTATAGTACAAATTCAATGTCTGTAAGGGATATACTGTGACAAGCACCTTGGAAAAAGCTCATTAGTACCAACTTTTAAGACTGAAGCCATTAAATATAAAGTCTTGGGGAAGGATTAGAGAAATCAAGGCTTTAGAGTATATATCCATTAATATCCACATCAGACTTAAGAAATACATCTTTTTAAGACATTGCAAGGAGGCAGTCTAGAAGCTTTTCCCACTAAGTATTTGTAGTAGGTTTAGATCCTTCATCTATTATATAGACTTTTTATTAGCACAAATTAAAATGATGAAACAACAGTAGAATAAGCACCAGCAAAATTACTTAAAAGACAAAATAATGTTAGGAGACTGGAGCTTTCACCACGAGGGAGAGAACTGAGTCAAAGAGCTAATTTTATCAGCACGTTAAGTTCAAGATTGTTTATTTCTTGGTAGGAGAATGTGTGGGTGACATAAAAGCGCCACCATTGTTCTGCTGCACAAGGAAAGGGAGGTCAAAGAAAACTTCATTAGGAGGAGCTGCTTTACTCCTAGAAACTCAAACTGTAGCTCAGAGAGCACAACAACGGTAGGAGAAAGGGTGAATTTTCTCTGATAATTATTTATTAGCCTGGTCATTAAGAGCACATGATAAAATGTACAAAGACAAAGGATTAATAACCAGAATAAACTGGCTTCCTGTGCCTTGCTTTAATAAGAAATTCAAAGAACCCAGTAATTAGAACACTAAAAGAAATTAAATAAAATCAGAAACCCATCTTTTAAAGAGTGCCTGCCTCTTCAGCATCGTTTTAGACAGATGCAACTCTGCATCCTTGTTTTATCATTGGGAAAAATGTTGTGATGTTCCTGTGACTAGTGAATGCGTGCGGAGCTCTTACGCTGGACCACAGACTATGCTCAGTGACTTTAGGTTATCTATCTCATCCAATAGCACGACTCCGAGGCAGTACCCAAAGGAAGGATGACTGTGCCTACATCCAGTTGCTGTTTCATTCCCATGCAAGCTTCAAGCTGAAGCCCCCAGTCACCCTTCAAATACTAATCTAGATCTTCCTTTATAGATATGGTTAAGATCAGTCACCAGCCCACTTTGAGTAAAAGACATTTCCTTGACCATGAAGGTAGGCCTCACCCAACCAGCAGAAATGCCTGAAGACCAAAGCTGAGAGTTCCCTGATGAACTCTGCACTATCATTTCCCTCCTGAAAGTTTACAGACTGCTAGCTTTTTCTAGGGATTCCAGTGTCACCTGAATCCACAGGTCTGTATGCTGAGTCCCTGGAGATAATTTCACGCTTTTGATTTGTTTTTTTCCCCCCACCTCTGGCTACTTTTTGTTTATTTTGTCTCTTATTTCCTTTCTATATATCATAAATACTCTTTCAATTCTACATCTTTGGAGTCTGCTAGCTGACAGAACTTTCCTTCCCATTTAGATAAATAAAAGTCATTTTTAAAAGACATACCCCATATATTCTATGCTATTTATTTGTAATTGTGTATGTGGTTATATGTAAGACAATTTAAATATAGGGTTTATAGTCCTACATTAAATATGTAAGAAAGATATCTGTGTGAAAAGATGGTATTGAGAATAGGTTACAAAGATTTTAAAGCATTTTTAAAATTAAACATATGAAAATGAATTTTCATGGAATAACAACGTCAATATTCCATGTACTGGGGGACTGAACAGTCTTTCGCGTTAAGTATTTGTTTCTGTAAGTTGTGTCCTATATCTCAGTGGGCTGAGATGAAAACTCTCTCCTGAAACTGAAATACTAAGATTAGAAGCCATTTCAGCAATGTGAGGGCAGTGTTGGGACAAGCTGCCTGGGGACACAACAGTGAACGCATCTGCATTCTACTCTGTAGAGCACACTCACTTCTCAAGACTTAGTTCAATTATCATGATTGTTTTGTTGTGAACGATTAGAGCATTTCATTCTCAAACCATACATCAGCTGTTACAGACTATTTTGTATTTGTCCTTATCATCTTAAGTATTTCATATCTCACATATATTGTGGACTTTTCAATTTTTAAAGGTGACGTGTGTGTGTATGTGTGTTTCTGAGTGTGTACGTGTGTGTACTTCCCTATGGGGGTCAGAAAGTCACATCAGGTATGTTCCTTATGTTGACAGCCGCTTAGCTTTTTTTCAGACAGGGTTACTCACTAGTGCACACTGATGACCCTATACCAGCTGGCCAGTGAACTCCAGTGATCTGCCTGTCTCTCCTTCCCAGGTACTGTTTAGACACATGTGTATTATCACTCCTAGCTTTGTAGGTGTATGCTGGGGATCCGAACTCAGTCAGGTTTTCACACTTTCATGGCAAGAAAATTCCTCACCAAGCTCCATCTTCAATCTCTGTTTTTTTTAAAATATCATTTTGATTTTATTATAACTGCTGAGGACAGATTTTTTTTCCATTTCTTAAATGCCCCGCTTCTTAAAAAGCAGTTATTGGAGGTCATAGACTCATGGGTCTAACTTAGAAGAGGGGTAGACTGTCCTTCTTGGTTTCACAAACTGATTCCTGACCACATTGCTGAGTATGGTGACATTCTTGCAGTCACACAACTTCACATAGGCGTTGGAAAGGAATAAGCCTCAGTCAGATACCATCTCTCTGGAAGTGTCTCCAATTACCTCTTCTAAAATGGCAGTGTTCTTGAATACACGCCATGCCCTGTTTGTGTAGGCTATACATGGAGAGAGTCCTTGAGGAATGGTTATTTCTGTTACAGCTGTTGCTTATCATTTTCCATATAAGAACTTGAGATGAATATCCCCAGTGATGGCTATGTTCATTTGTTTCTCACAGTGACAGACTTTGTTGCCTACACACCACAACACTAGTATTTTAGTAGTATATTCAACTTAACTGTTGAATAGTGGTCAATGATACTGATCATAGAAGTTTTAATTTTAATAAAGAATCTTCCCTAAATATATCTGCAAGTCAGATCTGTTACTGTAACAAATATCTGAGATAATTAACTTACAAAAAGACCAAATTTAACTTGACTCTGTGTCTTAAGTTTTCTAGTGAAAGAATGGGAAAACCCTCAATATTTTGCCCCTCAAAAGGTGCTGTATGACAAGCACAAAAACATGCAGTACCTATCCACTGCTTACCTCCTGACTAAGAAGCACAATGAAAAGAGAAAGGGAATCTCTCCTTTTTTTTTAAAGGAATACTTCCCATGACCTAAGGATCTACTACAAGGCCCCACCACCTAATGAGCAACCATCTCCTACTGCTTCTGTCCTGGACACCAGCATTCCAAATCCAGACTATAGTGTGAGACAAAATTTGAACCTTATTTTCTTGCTACTTATTCATGTCACAAATTTCCATTACGGCTAATGCAAAAAGTCACCATGCGAGAAAGGTCGAAAGCAGCTTCCTAATTTGAAATCTATCTTATTCACAGAGTGAAAACCACCATTGAATTGAATAATATTACAATAAAACAGTCATGTAATTGGCTGTGCTCTGATAGTTTGTTATAGTACCAATCAATGTAACTATAATAAACAATAATTTTAATGTAGATTTTAATGAGACAGGCAGGGTGGGTCACAACACCTGAAAGTAAGAACACTTGATGGACTTCAGACAGAAAGATTGGGGACAGTTTGAGGCTACTTACTGAGTTCCAGACTGGTCCAGAC
Source organism: Microtus pennsylvanicus (assembly GCF_037038515.1). Classification (NCBI taxonomy): domain Eukaryota; kingdom Metazoa; phylum Chordata; class Mammalia; order Rodentia; family Cricetidae; genus Microtus; species Microtus pennsylvanicus. Next base: position 45,342,721 of record NC_134585.1, on the reverse strand, counting down.
TGCAGTGTAAGACCTTAACTTTAAGACATTTTATATTTTTAAAACTTAGCGTAGTTGGCAATGATTATGGATTTTGACTTAATATTCTGTTCTGTCTATCATAATTAAAATAGCTATATTATAGATAAACTTCAGATTCATAACAATCTATTTATCTCCCTGAACATTTTTCTGAGACTATAACAATTATTTCTTATTTGTTAAGGAAATCAGCATTACCATCTTCAGCAAACCATAGAGGCCATGAGTTCATAGAAATTGCAGAGTAACATCTGCTTTCTGTAGTGCATGTTCTTGCTTAAGTTAAGGCCTCATCTGCCTGGGAATAATCTCATTATATTCAATGAACAGATTCACTATTCTCTCTTTTTTGCCTTTTAATCCTATTACAGTATCTATTTGTATTTCAATTTTTGACCTTTGGAATTTTAAAAGTCAGTAATCTTTATAAAATTTAATAATATGGTCTTAAATATGACAAAGCCCTCTACTTACATTGAATCCTCAAAGAAGCGTTCCTAGGTCAGTCAAACTACCATCATCCTGTAGTTCCCAAGTTTCCAGTATAGGAGCAGCCTTCTCACCAGCACAGGGCAGTGTATTCTGCAGGGAACTCAAGAGGCTGAGGAGCAATCACCATTATTTACATGTAGCCTGCAAGTCCTTCAGATCTTAGTGACAGAGACACAGTCTAGGTCTCAGTCTCAGATTCAGGGTGCTTCAGGGCATTTCCAGAGAGCAAGTACATCACTTTTGATGCAGTGTCACCAGCTCTCTTGAGCTGAAATGAGCAGTTATATACACAACAAAAGTCTCTCTGGTCCTGAGATCTTATCTGATTTCTGGGATTACAGTAACCTAATCTTCAAATGTGGGTCAAAGCTGGCAATGGCAAAGCCTCATATATCTGTCTTCAAAGCACCAGTAGTTATTTCGAAATACACTCAATATTTTAAAACACCTTCCGTAAATTATATTTAAAAAGAAACTGCCTGTAGTTGGCAAATGCAATTATTTATAAGCTCATATGACTGAAGAATGTGTCTTTTTTGGAAACAGAGGTTACATTTATCAGTAGTAATTAAGACAAAAATGTGAGATTGAAGAAGAGAACGCAAAATTATTTTCCAATACATGTTTTAGACTAGACAGGTACTCTAAAACAGAAGTGTAATAAATGACAGCATGGCTGAGAAGGGAAAAAGGGAGTTTGTTTTTCCAATTTTATACAAGCTTTTGGAAATTCCTGTTATCCAAATCAAGGTGCAATTTCCAAAACACCTTTTAGATACGTTGTGGATAATTTTAATAAAATTTGGATTCATATTTTATACTATTCTTCTCAAGTGGTTTACACTGGCACGGCACAAGCAACTACTGCCATCAGCAAGTCTCAATTTATAAAGTGAGCAAAGTCTCACGAAACATTGACAGTGATGATATTCAACGGCACCATTTATTTACAAAGTCTCTTTTGTTCTTAAAGCTCTGTCATTTCCATATTGTGCGGCCCTAAACAGTTGGGTTATTAGATTGTGGAATAGCCCAGGCATCACGAGAGAGACTTCATCCAGCATCAGATGTGAGCAGATGAAGAGGCCCACAGCCAAACATTAGGCAACAATCACCAGCCCTGTATTGGTCTGAGCTAGGTCCTCTGCATACATTGGAGTTGTGCAGTTTGGTGGTCTTGTGAGATGCCCAACAGTGAGATCGGGAAGTGTTTCTGACTCTTTAGACTGCTCTTGGGACCCCTTTCTTCTCACTGGGCTACTGTGCCTAGCCCTGACACGAGGTCTGTCCCTAGTTGTTTGCATCTTGTTATGCAGTGTTCAGTTGATATCCCTGGGAGGACTATTCTTTTCTGGAGGGAAATGGAGGAGGAGTCGATATAAAGTAAAGGAAATGTGGTAGTGGGAGAGAAGGGGAAACTGTGATTAGGATGTACTGTATGAGAGGCGAATAAAACATTTTAAAACGAAAAGAGGAGCGAGATTAGGTTTCTGTGACTGTGCTATGTTAAAGGTTCTCAATCTCTGGGCTGCTTCCGCGGTGAGGCCACCAGCAATCAATATCTACAGGATATTATTTCCCATCATGCATTCATTTGGTACAGCTGATGCCAAAGTCCTATCTCTTACCTCCCATTTAAAGAGACATGCTCTCAGTCTGACCAATTAGCATTATACATTCCCCCAAAACACAGGGCTACTTATTCCTTCCGTGGACATGTGACCCAGATCCATTTAATAAACAAAGAAACAAAGAACATCAACAAAAATAGGTAAAATGAAACAAAAAAAATCTCTGAGCTTTGTATAGCTTTAGTCTAGTTAAAGCTACTTGAGACATGTTACTTTGATGAGCCCATGTTGAGACTGCTTATATGTTTATACAACATATAACACAAACAGAGAGCAGAACAAAGGGTATGGGGGTAGAATAACAACTTCTTGCTTTGTAAAATCTAGTTATGCATGAAGGTAGCAATTTTCACAGGGTTTCCAATTAAATAAATGAATATAGTTTATCCTTTGCAAAATATTTATAATCAGTATGTGTGTGTGCATACATGTGTGCATTTGTGCAGGACACATGTGTAGGGGTCAGAGGACAACTTGCTACATTGGTTCTATCCTTCTATCTTTCATCTTCTGGGTCCTGTGGATTGAACTCACATCTTCAGGCTTGGCAGCAGGTAGCTTTTCCAGCTGAGCCACCTCTCTGCCACTTATTTTCTTTCTTCATTAAACTCATCTTTTTGTATTTCTGACACTTGCTACCAAACTTTGCTAGCAAGAGCCTTCTATGATTTTAGTAATCTTCCATTTTATTGCAATGACTGCAAAATGTCATTATCTCAACATGAGTTTCATCTCTTCCGAGCGTAGCCTCTCCTACTTGTTCAGTTTCTCCTCACAGTAATACTTGGCTGAATAAAAGACAAAATGTTCAGTCACGCACTCGCTGGCTGTACCTGGCCATCTTCAAAGGGAGGCAAACTCTCACTTATCGAAACTTACCATGGTTTAGATAAATATGTCTGAAATGTTAAACAGAAAAATTATCTTTAATGCTTAAAAATCCCAGGCAATCCTGATCTATGAAAGTCTTCTTTTGTTACCGCAACTAACAGTTAATTGGTTATGATTTGTGGTATATTTTATTTCATATATACATGTCTTTAAAAAGCAATTTCATCAAATGAATTATTGTTTTGTCAGTTTTTGCTTTTACTTCTTGCCTTTATCTTTGAAATTTTAATTTCTTTTTTGTCCTTTGCAAATGCCTGGGATTTGGCTCTGTGAAGATACCACATTTTGAAAAAACTCCATATCTAAAAGTGGATATAAACATATGTGTAGCATTTCAATGTTCATTTATCACTTGCAAATGTGTTCCAGAGGCTATAAATAGTTAGCACAAGCACATCAACACGCACTGATATTCATGCATATAAATTCCTATACACAGCTATGATGTTTTCCCCAAATTTCCTCATAATACATTTTTGTGAAAATTTCATCAGCTACCCTAAATCAGACTGTGAGACTGCCACTTATCTAATAGAATTTTTAAGTAATTCTCACATCCCAGGAGGGCCAAAAATATTCACTTACTCCTCTCCTCTTTTTCTCTTCTCCAAACGTCAAGCACCAACCCTGAATGTGGCACTACAGGGTCACTCTGTTCAAAGCGCTTCATCGCACCATGCACACAAATGAGGACCTGCATTTGAAATGCTGGGCACACAGCCTAACACACAACCAGGCTGAAATCAAGCTGATTTTCTCCTTCCCTTTTTTCCCCCTTTCCTTCTTGTTCTGGAGTGTGTGTATACGCACTTACGCACTGCATTCCTCCTTTTTAGCGGAATGGCATATTTTAAAATCATTCTTCACTTTATCTCACAAAAGTTTTTTTTCTTAAAATTCTCTTGTTTTATAATGTGTAGAAATTGATTTATAGTAGAAATAAATCAATAAATGAAAAAAGGCAATTCATATTCTTTTGCCTAAAATTATAATTTCTTCCTATTCCTGTAACATTAGGAAAGCAATTCAGAGTAATAATGTATTTCAGACAGTAAATGTTCGGACAGGGTATTCCTGTTGAGATGATACAATTGAATTGTTGGATGGTAGCACATAGACACAGAATGCTCTCAACTGCAGCTGCTGCAAATGTTTAATAATGTGGGCATATTTTATTGGCAACTCAAACACCACAAGCTGTGCTGCCATCAATGGTATAATTTTTTTAAATGGCAAAAAAAAAACCCAACCTTCACAGTAAAGTTTTGAGTAGAAGTAGCTACTATATTAGATGAAATCCTGCAAAATTCATTACATATTAGAATTTTGTTTATTTGCAAAATGAAAATAGGCTTGAGTTCGGAAGTCTATAAGTTGATTTTTTAACTACATAGAAATCCAGTAAGGTATCCCATATTACAGATAGCTGACCTCTACCCAGGAATTAAGGCCACCTGAAGACCATGCATCTATTTAAAAACCCTCCCTCAGGGAAAGAAGGAGCCCACATTTATTGGGCCATTTTTTTTAAGACATGGTTTATTTTGGCTCCCATATCAGAGATACAGTCCATCTTGGCATAGAAGTCATGGTGGCAGGAGATTGAAACAGCTGGTCACATTGTGCCTGAAGTCAAGGAACAGAATGATGAATGCTTGCTTTCAGCTCTCTGTTGCTCTTTCAGTTCAGTCTAGGACCTCGGCCCATGAAAGGAAACCACTCATATTTAGGATGGCTCTTTCCATCGCAGGACATTATTCATTTAATTTCAATTTTAACATACTTAGGCATGATAAAATGCGGCAGAATAGTGTTGCAATCACCGGGCTTGCTTGTCTTCTGGCATGAACATGTCACAGTAAAGACTTCAAAAGTCTTTCTTTGTATTCCTATACGTATATGGTGTAATCTCTGAAGTTTCAGTTTGCTGAATGGCCTTGACATAGAGTCATTCTTTACAAAGCTTATTTGGAGACAATGTAATCATGTTTCTTTACCAGAGTCATTGGACCCCTGCAGCAAAGCTAGCCTAATTATTATACAATAGCAGCAACTTTTAAGACAAATAAAACATCAGAGGCATGTGGGATGGAAATAGCATCTCAAAGCCCATTGGATAACTACACAAATATGATGAACAAATGACCCATTATGCCCACGTTTTTGTAATTATGGAATATAGGCATTATAAGGGCCACATTTATTTGAGAACTTTTTTCCCATTCAAGAACTGATTTACTTGTGACACAGTTAGAAAATTATTGTTCCCAGAATACTGATTCAAGAGGAGGCCTCTCTGTTGGCTCACTGTCCTGAAGAATGTGCTGCAGAATGACAGGGCAAGAAGACACAGTGTAAGGGCCACCTTGTGCTTGTATTGACAATTTGGAAATTTTGTGAACTGTGATGTAGAGAAACAAACGGGCATGGTGAAGGAATTACTACTGAAAGAAATTTTTTAAAAAGTAAGAGATAGTGAAAAAAGGAGCAAAAAGTATTTAAAATTTTTGCAACATAAAAGAAAGTTTTATTTACATCTGAAGAGTTATTAATGAATCATAAATGTGTCAAGCAGTTGAATTCCGCACCAGGACTAAGGAATCATGCTCAAAAATATTTAATTTCTATAGTACCTAATGTGATGATATTTTACAAGCCTCCATTTAGATAGTGTATGTACTACCTGTCTAAGAAAAGGTGGTGTTCTTCTCCTTCTCTATGCAGGTCCAATGAAACGGATTGATATACAGATTGAAGAGTTTTTTAAATCAACCCACTAACAAAGCATAGAATCATTTGACAGAACATTCTGCATTGACATTTCCTCTTCCCATGGATGATTATCTTTCATCTTTTACCACATTAGATGTGAGTGATTAGGATAAAGGAATTGAATGGATATCAGAGGATCTAGACAGTAGCCTAGCTGGGGTCTGCATTGTGCATTCATGTGTGTATGTACATGTGTGATGTGAATGCATGTCTGTATGATGTATGCTCTGACCTCCTTTACATTATACCCATGCACTAAGCTGCTGTCTTGGGCATTTATATGAGCCACTCCCTCTGCCTGACATACTCCTTCATGAGCTGTACTAAGGCCATTTCAAAAGTGATTTTAAATAATCATTTTTTCTGCAAAGCCTTCCTCAGTTATCCATAGAAGGGGCCAATGGCACCCATCAGTGACTGTGTGGCACTCTTGGTTACTTTCTGAGATGAAACAACGTTCATTTCCTTCTGACAATGTATGAAACTGCAGCCATCTTAATTGGAGCATTGTTAGGGCTGTTCTCCCATGGCTTCCCTTCCAGAATGCCAATGACTGGAAGGCACTATGTCCATGCCTGTCTTGCTACGCATTCTTACAATGGATTCATGATATTCTATTTCTGTCACAGAAGATGATCCAGATTAAGGCCCACTGAACAGAATGGAAATTATGCCTGGTACTAGAAATCCAGCCAACTGGAGGGGCTAGTGAGGTCGTGGATCTTAGAGGAGAACTTGCTACTGCCAATTTACTAAACCAAACCACTTACCAGCTACAGTCTACATATTTATCATTATACCCATTGGTAACTGTTGTTCTCAAACATCAAAAAAACTTCTCTTTTAGAAGCTGGAAAGATGCCTTATTTTTTCCTTAACGAAAACAACACTGGCTGCCCACCCAAACGACCTGGGTTTGAATGTCTGTGTCCAACTCGACAGTTTACAAGTATCTGTCATGAGAGTCCCAGGCTCTCTTCTGTCCTCCAAAGGCATACATTCAGACAAAATACCCATACACATAAAATCAAGAAACTTAATGACACTTCTCTTTGCAATAGAAAAAGACCATTACAGAAAACCACAAGCAGTCAAAATGTGGGAAACAACTGACCGTACAGTGCCAAGCACAAATTCATACATCTACCACACAACTCCTGCACTTCAGGTTCAGGGAACATTGCGGAAGAGGAGGCAGAAAGATCGGAAGGGCCAGTGTTAGGAATATTTCCTAACCGAGCTCTCTGACGACGCAAAAATTCCCAGTCAAACCAAATCAAAAGAAGCCAAATTAAGAAATATCCAGGTTTAATGGAAGATCTGCGCTCTCGGGCGGCCCGAGGGGGAAACCAGGAAGCCGCAGAAACGCGATGCCCGGGAGGAAAAAAGTGGGAGCACGTGTTCTTTTTTGGGGGGATCACTTATGTACCCTGGGGAGTGGTCCTGACCCCACCCCCAGGGAGGGGTCAGGACCTGGCCTGCTGGGATTTGAAGTCCAGACCAGGCCTGGTGGCTGAGATAAATGCCAGGGACCAGGGCCTAGGCTCCCAACCTACCAAACAGCCAGAAGACAGGAACCCTGCTGTGAAACTTAATCTTCTAAAAATGACAGGGAAGGTTCACCTTTGATACCTCAACAAAATGACCACATAGGCAAGAACTTAAGAAGCACAATATCGGTAAACACACTAACACGAAAGAAATCTCATGGAGCCATACCCATAGACAAAGAGCTACAATCAACTGAAGAATGTTGAGTGTATGAGAAAGTCTTCTCCAGGGATGAGTTCACTCATTGGTTATTCAATAACAAGTGGTCAGCCCTGAATTTATATAACACTAAATAGTGAGAGGTTGTATTTCTACTTATGTATGTGTGTGCGTGTAAAAATAACAATTAAAAAAAGAGTCCATGGATTAGAGAAAAATTGGGTGTGGAAGAGACATGAGAGGGAATAGAGGAGAAAAGAGAAAGGGAGAAATCGTGTAATTATATTTTAATTAAAAATATTAAAAATTATTAAACTAGGTGTGGTGGAATGTGCCTGGAGTCCTATATGTTTGGGACGCTGAGAAGAGCAGGAGTTGTTGAGCTTTTTAGCTCTAGATTAGACTGGGAAAAATAGGAAAATGACATCTCAATAAACATTCTAAAACTCTGAACAACAATAACCTAGTGTCATGCATTAATATGCAAGACCCTTTTGTAGCAAACAGACTAGATAATAAGAGTCTTGCTGGGCTGTGGTGGTGCATACCTTTAATCTCAGCACTCAGAGGAGGAGGCAAAGGAATCTTTGTGATGTCAAGGCCTGAGTGGTCTACAGAGAGAGTTCCAGGATAGACTCCAAAGCTACAAAGAAGCCATGTTTTGAAAAACAAAAACAAAACAATGCATCTTGTTTTCAAGACAGAAAAAGTGGAATTTGCCTTAATAGGATTCCCGGTGAATGGAAATGCGGAAAACTTTTCTTTCAAATGAAGACTGCAGAAAGGATTCGCAGGTAGATTCTTAGGAAACACGTTATTAAATATACTAAAATATTAAGCTATAATGTAAGACTTGTACGAAGACATTAAAATTAATAATTCAATGTGGCATTTATAGTTTCAGAGTTAAGCATAAAAATAATTTTTTTCCTGAAATTGATAAGTATACTTAAAAATTTTACCATTTACTTGAAAAAAAGATTTAGTGGATGAAAAACATTCAGTTGAATTCTTTTGACTCAAGAATTCTATTCTTTATTTTTATGTTTACTGATTTGTGCTTTATTAATTTTCTTAGCTTTCTAAATATTTGTAGCTTTTCCAAATAGAAAAACAAACCTTATACAACTTATTGTTCTGTTTTTAATCTGTGGCTCAATTTGACGCTTAACTGATTTAGCCGCTAACTTCATCTTCATTTTGGTCCCTATGGTATAGTAGGGCTCTCTCTCTCTCTCTCTCTCTCTCTCTCTCTCTCTCTCTCTCTCTCTCTCTCTCTCTCTTCTCTCTCTCTCTCTCCCTCCATCCCCTCCTCTCTCTAACTCTCCCCCCTACTTGATTAAATTTAAAGCCTCATTCATGCAAATGTTCTACCACTAATCCAAGCCCAACCTTCAGGGTTTTTTTTATTTACATAGAGAAATTTTCTTCACCATGGAAATATATATGGTAGTTACTATCATTCTATAGACCACAGAAGACCAGATTTAAAGTTATGACACAGAAGAACTTCTGAACACATCTTTTACAGAACAACACTATTTTTTTCAAAGAATGTGTTAATGCTTAAATCAACATTTTAATGGGTATGCAAGTTACAGCAAACCTTTATCTCAGACAAGTTGAGTCTAGTGCTAACTCTGTTTGGCCACTGAAGGATACCCTCATCTCAATACTATTCTATTTTCTTGCTTTGGGTCTCATCCAATTTCATCATAAAATGGCCCTTTGTGAAATATAAGTTTATTCTGGATATCACTCCTAATCCAAGGGATCTTTTTCACTCAGCTTCCAAATAGCTTAACAAAACAAAATGGCCCCTCCCTCTGCCTGCCACTCACTGTCTGTGCCTGGAAACAGACTTGTAGCATCCAAGGTATCGTGGATGATTTTCACTACCGGTTTCATCCTGTGATAAGTTTCAGTTCAGCTCCAGCTTTCTATACAAACAAACTGTGTTAATTAAATTACTAAACAAAATCAATTGAGGTTGTCAATTCATTCAGAAAAATTCATAAAATGGTAAAAAGAAAAGTTTATAAAGACAAGAGTATATTTTAAAGTAGGCAATTAAATAGTTTTGGATCATTTTTCTGAGTGGCTCTCACATGCTATGTGAACTAATATAAGTTTATTTACCTCTTTGAACATCACCCTCTCCTACCATCCAAAAGTAACCTAGCTTGTGACTTTTAAAAGAAGAAAGGGCAAACAGTGGGTCATTCATGACAGAAATGAACACTGAAAAGTTTTAATAACTGGGAAATATTTGATTATATACAATAACATATGAAGCTACATTTAACTGATGCACTATTACTGAAAAAAAAATAGAAATAATAATATTACCATGCCTCATAGATAAACGCTGTAGGAAGACTTACAGCTAGTAGTTACCCGCCCACTGGGGCGTGGTCTCTATACTATATATGCCCATGTAGAGCATGTGTCGGGCATCTTTTCTGGCCTCTCTTTGTTTTCTCATCTCCATTCAAACAGAGGATTCTGATTTGTGAGTCTACCCTTAAATAAATAACTATTTCTCAATTCTGCGTTAGTGTGGGAATTCTTTTAAGTGCCCTTCCACAGATGAATATGTCCAATGACTTCAATTAAAACTAATTCAACATGTATTTTAAATCTTCTACCACTGATAGTTTATTATGCTCATACATTTAAGTTAATTTCAGCGATATTTCTTTAGAGAAGTTTTGTACACTTCAAGACCATATTGTCTAAAATTTCTAGTCAGTTTCAACTTGGAACACTGGCCCAGGGGTAGCAAACTGCAAACCTGGGTCCCAGTTCCAGTTCATCTTAAGAGAATAGCACCAATTCTGTAACTGCTAGGTTCATTTACCACAGATGCTGAACATAGAATATGAGGTAAACAAGCGGCTCCCAGACTCAGACCCACTTGGTACTTTTCAGTAGACCATAAACAGGTAATGCCTTTATCCTTATATAATTCTAATGTGAAGCTAAGATCAAAAGGTTCTGATAGCCGTGACTCTCCAAGAACCAACAAATAGCAGAATACACTAATATTTTAACCAGCTGAATCATGTTTTCTATATACACATAGATTTTGAAAACCACGTTAACATTAAGTAATTTTCTATCATAAAACTTTTAAAAAGACCTTTGGAGAAAAAAATAAATTGCAGTTTTCTACCCAAAAAGATAGGATCCACCAAATCAATAGGTTTACGTGGTGCTTCCTATTATAGAAAAAATAATCCATTACTATAGAATTGTATTTTCTAGGATTCTTTTAAAAATATTCACTTTAAAAAATGTATAGAAAAATGAAATAGTTTACCAAGTAATCTTTGTTCATATTTTTAGCTGTATAATTTAAAAAATAAGATAAAAATATTTATAGTTGCAAATGATTATGGACAGTGAAGTTTGTGAAAGTCTTCCTTTGACAGAGGAAGGAGGGGGTGAAGGCCACACAAAAGCCCCTCATATTTTTCCTACCTTTTCTTTGGCATTTGCCCAACTTCATTCAGTTTCTAGTGAATTAAACAAACAAGTGACTTAGTGTATGATAAGTGGGGGCCTCAAAGTTAACCAAGGAAAGTAAAGATTAGGTTTTCTAAAGCAGAGGCTCTGGAGCAACCAGGACATATTTGGAGGCAACTGGAAAACAAAGAAGAAAGAAAGGAAAATCAAATTAGCCTTGAGAAAAGATGAAAAGCAGCAATGACTCAGAAAAAAAATCCTGTTGGAGCTGTACAGAACGGCCCCCAGGCTGAGTAGTTGGATTAACTAGTGAGTGCAGAGGAAGAATGTGTAAATTGGCAGAGCAACTGGCTAAATTTGGAAGAATAGGTAGACCAAGTCGCAGAGGTAAACATGACCAGGACTGAGCTGTGACTCAGAGGAACGTGCCTTGGCACGCTGGCTCCTGGCCCCTGTGCTGACAGGCTCAGGTCTAGGATGGAGACCAGGGTTAATTTCCTCTCTCAGGCCCTCGTGTGTGAGTCCTATAAAAATAAAACTATTCACTTTGGTCTCCCAGTGTCGATTAGTTACAGTATATACCTGCTTGTTATTGTTATTAACACCCATATTTATGTCTCAGAAAAGACTTTAAATTACTTCAGTGCGGAGTGTGGATACTGTAATTCTCTAAAGCTCAAGTGAGTGACACAGGGAACATGAGGTTGGCAAACAATTCAGAGCCAGGTAAGTCAAACCTTTGGGCTTAGAGGAACAAATTGTGTGGGTTACCAGGGCTCCACTTCTCCATTGTGGTAGGAAATCATCTATAGACCATACTTGAATGAATACAGTAAGTCTTTATGGCTAATGAAAAATTAATTTAGTTCATTTTTATCTATCTCAAACTTAGGTTGTTTTTCCCCAACTATTTTGAAAAGTTAACAAGCAACCTCAGCTTTTATTTCTATAAAAAAAAATACTTAGCTAGGAGGGACATAGCTTAACATAGAGTAGAAAGAATTCACATCTCCCTCTACAGGGATGCCTTCAACACAGAAACCTCTTGGTGTGAGTCAACACAGTTGGAATGGAACTTGCATCTTTACCCACAATCTCTCAGAATTCCACCAGCAGGACACTGGAGTAAATCAGTTGTAGGATTTTTTTTTAAAAGATTCATTCATTTTTATTTTATATGTATGACTACTTTGCCTGTGTGCATGTCTTTACACCATGTGTGTGCCTGGTGCCCATGCACGTCAGAGAAGTCGCTGGATCCTCCTGGAACTGGAGTTACAGGGGATGGTAGGCTGCTATGTGGTTTCTGGCAACTCTGCAATAGAAGCCAGTATGATTGACCACTAGCCATCTCTCTAGCCCCAACAGTCTTTGAAAGAACCGAGTGTTTCTTGATTCACGTGGCTATGTTCTACAGTCTGGGCAATGATGAAATCAATAAGACTAAAACTTTCCTGCTACTGGAGAACTTACCAGGAAAACTACTGTCTCTCCCCAGGAAAAACAGCTTCCGTCAGAACCTCATGTCATGAACTCTCCCTGTTGTACATGTATTAGGCATAATCAACATGTCTCCAAGCCTTTAAGATGGTGGGCATTCAACACATGTAGCTATTGAGAACTTGAGTTGTGTTGATCCAAAGTGGATGTGTAAAATGCATGAAATGTAAAGACTCATTATAAAGAAAATGTAAGAAATCTTACTAAAAATTGTGAAATGCAGTAATAATAATGTAAAGTGATCATATTTTGGTATAGCGGACTAAAACATATTATTAAAGGTGACTTTATAATTTTATACATTTCTCTGTTTTTTGAATCTTATTTTGATTTTTTGATATCTGTTTTTGCTATTATGTACTATGTTCAGGCTGCCTTTGAATTCGTAGCTCTCCTAGCTCAATCTCCTAGTTACAAGGATTACAAGTAGAACCCATCATGCTTGCCCTCTTTTTGTCTCTTGTTTGTGTGTGTTTGGGGGAGGTATTGTGTGTGTGTGTGTGTTTGGGGGAGGTATTGTGTGTGTTTGGGGGAGGTATTGTGTGTGTGTGTGTTTGGGGGAGGTATTGTGTGTGTGTGTGTGTGTGTTTGGGGGAGGTATTGTGTGTGTGTGTGTTTGGGGGAGGTATTGTGTGTGTGTGTTTGTGCAGATGTAGTGAGTGTGTTGAGTGTATTTGTGTGTATATATGTGTGTGAAGTGTGCCTGTGTGTTGTGTGTGTATGTGTGTGTAGCTGGGTGATGTGCATGTCTGATTCCAAGTGTGGAGACTAGATACTAATGTCAGGTATCTTCGTCAACCACTTTGGCTTATGTTTTGAGTCAGAGTCTGTCTGTGAATCTGGAGCTCACTAATTTGATGGGGTGTTGAACAAGGAACCCCAACGAACCTTATGCTTCTGATTCCTTTGCGTTGGGCCTAGCGATGAACTACTACACTGGTTTTTGCTATTTTGATCTGGATGCTAGAGATCTGAACTCAGGTCCTCATTCTTCTATGGAAAACACATCGTCAACTGAGCCATCCCTCCAGCCATTCTTTCTTGCCACATTTAAAAATAGAAAACTAAAAATTACCCATAGAACTCACATTCTATTTCTCTTGGCAACACTGTTGTAAAAGGCAGAATTTGAACTACTCTAAATTCAGGCTTAAAGCAGGGCTTAGGTTCTTGGTAACCGCCAAGGTAGTGATTACTTTGGTAAAGGCACACACCAGCTGGGATATATGTACACAGTAGGGGCAACTCCTTTATAACACTGGAGGTGACATGAGATACAAATGGATTTTTAGGAAGGGTAATGTTTATGCTTGAACTTAAAGATGCCAAAGACAAGTAGATAAGAAAACTTAATTTCTGCCATGTTCCTATTCTTTGCCAAGGGTCATGAAGGGTTTTCAGACACTACCTCAGTTCCATGACATCATAAATCTTAGATATGGACCCTTTGTCCCAGGCAAGGGAGTACAGTAATAGTGTCAGGGACACTCAGTTGGGTTTCTTACTTTTTCTTTGTTCTAGGGAGCATGTGTGTGTGTGTGTGTGCGTAGTTTTATGTACTATGTTATTTGTTAATGTAAGAGCATAATGGTTTTACAGAATCTAGAATGAAGCAGGGAAAAACAAAATATTTTGGTATTAGTCAATGTTTTCGATAGTCACGATCTTTATTATTTTTTTAATTTGTACATTTTTGTGGGATGAATTATGCTAATTCAACACAAGTATTGGGTAAAACACATTTCTATCAATTCAACAACTAATCATTTTGTGTGTTGGGAGTGCAACCTGAACTAATACAATCATTCTTGTAACTCAGTTTGAACTGAATCAACCAGAAGAACCAGGAAGGATTCTTATTCTTACCCTCCAATTCTTTGGTATCCATTATTGGATGCCATTTCTGGATCATCTGGTTTGCTTTCCCTTTCTTTAGTGTCTGCTATTCCATTCTATCATATAAAGTTGACCCTGTTGGCTTCCACAAATTACTTTATATATGTTTATTGGTTGATGGAGCTTGCTCATCATACAGTTCTTGTTCATTTTATGATTTAGCTTGCTGTTCTTTGTTTTTGATTGTTTGATAAATCGAACCCACTATAGTGCATTCAGAACTCTGTTAGCACCCCTCTTTTCTCTTTTGAGCCAGCCTCTACATCAGAGGAGGGAAACTCATTAAAGAGCTCCAATATGACTCACTTTGGACATGCGTAGAAGCTCCCAGAAGAGAAGTTTCCCATAAAAGGATGAAACTATGCTATGAGCTACTTGGTCTAATTGTCACATTAGTGGGATAGAATTTGAGGTGGAAGATGAGATACTATGTTGAAACTATGAGAAGAAAAAGAGAGAAAAAGAAATATGAAGATATCACAGTATGACTGATGGGCCAGGCAGAGCTGCAGTCCTGGATGATATGGTTTGGGGCTGAATTCCCCCATATTTCTTCTTAGGTAAGAATAAATTCTGAATTTTTGCTCTTAGCCCAATTTTCTATTATCTGCAGTGAATGCAACCTTAGCCAAAACAGTCACCATGTTTTGTGATAAAATTTTTCTTACTGCAAAGAATTCATAACTGGGCCTTGCTTGCATCTTTCATTCAAATGTCTTTGTCCTGTTACCTTTTTCCTTTTCAAGTCATTGACTCAAAATGATTAGGAAAAGTTGAACTTCTCTTTCTTCCCTCTGACGCCCTGCCTGAGTTCTACTTTAAAGGAAGAACAGCTATCAGAACACATTGTTGAGTGTGTGCCCACACCCTCCACCAGACTGGGGGAGGATGATAGGCAGAATGAACTCACACAGGAGCTATGGCAGCAGGAAAGGGGTGCAGCAGCTACCTGTGCATTTGCTTCTCTCCTGGGCGCTCTAGGACACACCTTGGTTCTTTGTGAGCCACATAGTCTATTGTGTTCTGGGTAAACCCACACAAACCTCTTCATCTCAGCAAAAGCATCAGGCCTTAGCTAGAAAAGCGTTTTCCCCAGAGACCAGCAGAAGAAGCCTCTAGTCCACAACAGCCAAGTCAACAGAAGGATGCTGAAAAAGATGCCCAGAGGACAGCACAGAGACAGATGAGCTCATGAAAGGAGAATGCCATTCTCCCCTGGAGCTGTTTATTCAGAATGGCTAATGTAACCAGGTGACACTGGGAAGTGTGGATACAGCTAATTCTCCACTCTTCTTTCAATGCACTGATAATCTCTGCTTTCTTTTCTCTTTCTTCATTTGGCAATAAACACATACCTAGAATATTTGGGATGGAATCAACCTCTCTTGTTTTCTGTAATAAGCCACATAAGAAAACATGCGGACAGACTAGGCCAAGGCACATCCCCATGCCTGGTGACTGAGCATTTGTTTGAATGTGTCTTGCATACTTTAACTTGGCAAAATCAGGTTTTCCTAATGTGACACTCGCATTGTATAGCACTGCTACACTACAGGCTCATTTTCACGGCACTCACAGAAGCAGAAATAAAGGATTTTAAAAAGATGGAGCATGTTGTGAATCACATACAGTAGTGCTTGGAAATGCACAATGTGTTTTTCCTAAGACTGCTATTCACTTGTCATGTATTTTATTTTTAGTTTTTTACAAAGTGTATATACATTTCTCTCTCCCTCTTTCTGTCTCTCTCTCTCTCTTTCTCTGTCTGTCTGTCTGTCTGTCTGTCTGTCTCTCTTTCTCTCTCTCTCTCTCTCTCTCTCTCTCTCTCTCTCTCTCTTTCTCTCTCTCTCTCTGTGTGTGTGTGTGTGTGTGTGTGTGTGTGTGTGTGTGTGTGTGTATGGGTATGTATACTCATGTATGCACATGTCGAAGCCAGAAGAGGATACTGGTGCCCTCTGTGTCTCCATCCCCAAACATTCGAATTATACGTGTTTATAGTCATGATCCACTTTTATGTTGCCTGCAGAGGATTCAAACTCAGGTCCTTATGCTCACACAGAAGATACTGTCTCCTACTGAGCTATCATACCATCTCCCATTGTCTGTCACTATTTAAAAATTAAAATAATATTGCATTTCCTTCACTTCCCTTTCTTACCTCCAAGTCCTTATCAGTGATCCCCTATACCTTGCTCTCCTCAGATTTAACACACACACACACACACACACCACACTTCTAAAAATGTAAACACAACTAATCATTTTATAGATAAGCTTTAGAAAAGCTTAGTTTATGGAGACCTATATCCACACAATAGAGATTTGACATTTAATCTCTCATTGGTAACTACATAGTACCTGGAACACCTTTAACACTGTATCCTTTGACTCTGCATACTGTTTTAAGACTTTTTCTTTTATTTTTGATATCACAACATAATTATATATTATATATAATTATATCTTAATTATATCAATACCTCTCTCTCTCTCTCTCTCTCTCTCTCTCTCTCTCTCTCTCTCTCTCTCTCTCTGTGTGTGTGTGTGTGTGTGTGTATAACCTGCTCAGTCTGTACAATATTTTTTATCTCCTAGGAATGCCAGACTCTCTACCATAAAATCTTGCCAAATTACTGACTTGACTGACTAAGCATGAGCAAAAAGGCACAACAATAAACATGGCAAAGCAAATTTAAGATCATGAGGCCTTAACCTACATACAAAGCTACAGGCACCTAAGGGATGTTGAGAGCAAGAGAAAGCCTTTCCCAGGGAAGAGCACACCAATCAGTCATTCAATACCAAATGGTCAATACTGAAGACATACATATAATTAACATTATACAAACTTTGACTAATTTGAAGGCAGACCCTTCTCCAACACTAGCCTGAAAGCTACCCCCAATTCCTCCCTGGCCTCCTTCTTCTTCTGTAACGAAGAACCACCAGATTCAACACCCATGTCGTTTATCCACTGTTCCTTCATCTCAACACCTATTCCATTTGGCTCCTGGTTACTTAGATGAATTAAGCCATTCACTCCCGAACTGCCTTCTGAATAACAGCAGTTCTAATTCCTGGTTTTGTAGTTACTGGAGTATATAAAGCACATGGGTATCTATGAGTCTTCAAATAGAAACAGTAAATAAATGAAGGAATGGCAAAATCCAGGGATTGTAATAACATTAAATGGCTGACTATATGACAGAAGACTTCCTGTAATGGAGTCATTTCAGAAGGAACACAATTGGAAAAACTCCTCACTGGTGATTCTGAAATCCATACCCTGACTCACTCATTATTAGTCTGTCCTACAAGACCAAAGCCCTCACAGGAGCGAATTTTCAAAAGGAAGTGAACCATGCTTTGTGACCACAGGTTTTGGTTTGTGGAGAACTGGATAACGTTTCCCCCATATGCACTGTTGAGATGCATAGGATGTAGGACATTTTTGGTGCTAGAGAAGTCACCATGGAAACTGGCGAGTGGCAGAAGTTTTCAGTTCATTAGGTCCACGTTAACTCTCTGGAGGAACCCGACAGCCCTTGTGGCATGTGTATGTCGGTTCACACACTTGTGTGGAGATGTCTCTACATCTGATGAGCGTGAATGGATGAGCAGCCTCCGGAAATCTCAAATCTAATTCTCTACAACCCCTCTCTGTGAAAAATAATCGAGAAAGAGAATGATTTCCAGGAACACATGAGCAGAAGGTACAAATGAGTTACGTCAACAAGAAGATGGCTTACAGCAAAGGGACAAGGGGGGTAGACTTAAAGTTGAGTCCATGTCACTGTTTGTCTTGATAGTAAAATGTTATTAACCTCTGTTATTTTTTTTATTAATTGACCTTGGGTAGTTCTGAAATCCTACCATTCTATATTTGTGAAAATGCAGGGCTTCAAAGAAGATGTGAAGACTCTTCAGGCTGAATTGCTTTCCTGGCTTACTAATATCCCTTACAAAAAAAAAATTTCTGACATTTCCAGTCTTGAGAGGCTCTGCCAATCCTGTGGCTGGTACACATAACAAGTCTTATGTAGGCTTGAGAACTTTTTCGTGCTTTTTTCAAGTATAGAAATTATCTGGTTATAAAGCAAGTCTTAGAGTATTGCTATTTCCAGGCTGGGATTTAAAGATTATAGCACACACACAAAATTACTCAAAAGACTGAAAGTGTGGATAACAATATCAGTATGCAGGGAAAATCAAGATTTCCCCAGGGGAATCCAAATGAGATTTATGTCCAGGCAAAGGAGAGTGGAAGAGAATAAGAATAGAAACATAGACTTGGAAAATCATCAAAAGTGAATCACCTTTCTCGAACATTATGTATTTCTTTGAAAGTAATTACAAATAAATGTGAATTTACTCTTAACTGGAAACTGGCTAGAGTTTATATATTTACTAGGTTGCTGATATAAATCTTTACAAAGCTGACATTTTACAACAACAGAATAGGTCTGGGGAGATTATCAGTTGGTAAAATACTGGCTGCGAAAGTGTGGGGAGCAAAGTTTGAATCCACAGAAACCAAAGGAACAATAACAAATGTATGTTACCCTTTAGCATCCCTATAGTAAGATGTTAGGAGGAGACAGGGGAACCGCTGAAATACAGGACAGCTAGTCCGGCACATACAGTGACAAATGAAATAGCCATCTTGTGTCCCACAAGGTGGAAGTTAATGTTCAAAGCCCAAAGTTATTTATCAAAATTATACTTCCTTCATAACATTTCTGTGATTAATTTGCTGCATCTGCAAACATCACTTGTATGGTGCCAGACTAAGAGTGACAAATTATAATTATTAGGTTCCTTGATCTGAAATCCATCCTGCTAATTATTGACAGGGTCATATTTCAAAAACTCAATTCTGATGTCATTCTCTCCTTTGAGAATGTACACTCCAGTTGATTATTAGATAAAGTAAGTTCTCAGTAGATAGAACGCCTCTTCTTTTCTGATCCTGCCGTCTGCCAATTCCTTCCCACTGTCACTATGCCTTAGATGCACTGATCCAAATGCTTTCCTTCTCATGCCTCTTGGCCCTTGCACATACAGTTCTGTCTGGCTCCTCCTCATCTGAAGATACCAACTCAGAGGTAGTCAGTGCCTAGCTCTCCTCCCAGTGGGAAGGAGTCCCGGAACCCTTAGTACCATTGACAAATCGACTGTTCTGCTTTCTGAGCACACTGGTTCCGCACTGCTATTTCTGCCATGGTTGTAGTAGAAATTCCACAAAGGTAGGGAAACATTATTGGTAATTCTTAGTGCTCCAGTTCCTTGGGGGACAAAATCACTGCATTTAACAACATATGTTTTGAGGTTGGTCAGACCCATGCTCTGTCTTTTAGTTAGTAATGCAACCTTGGAGAAACTACTTAGCTCAGAAATTGAAGTAACACAATTTGCAGCCTACTGGGATTGAGGTGATGTTTGTAGTTTATACCCGATAAATGCTTCTAAAGTTTTAAGCAGAAAGGAACAACTGGAAAAAAAAAAACATTCAAGCCTGAGAACATTACCCCCTCAAATTAAGTCAACCACTCAATTGATCTGTTTGTATTTTGTCTTCTTAATTCCCTTCTTCCCTGCTTCCCTTCATCTTTATCTAGACACTAAAACTAGGGACACAATTCATCTCCTTCTTGGCAGATTACCTTCCTTGCTATTAAAATAAAAATGAATAAGTAAACTACTATCAATCAAAGGCATCAAGATTTTTTTCAGCACCTCAGTGCTTCACTACTCCACAGAAAAGGCAGACTCACTGTCTGTATCGCCGTCTGTCTGTGTCCACGTTCAAGTAAACTGCCACAAAACATGCTTTCAGAATCACCCATGTGGGTTGCAGCTCTTTCTGGTTTTAAAAAAAGAAATATTTCTCCACCTGTCAGATGCCAGCCCAGCTTGCACACACCTCTCCCCTTGGTTGCCTTTGCATCTTTCCCCAGAATGCTGCCCCTTGCGCTCTGCCATCAACACCTGCTTTCCAGCCAATATCTTTCCCCATTGCCCCAAAAATGTGCTAAACAGCCCATCTGAATCAGATAGCAAATTAGTCTCCTTTTGCTCGGCCTCTAGATATTTTCTTGCTTCTCTCCTCCTTCAAATTTCTGCCAAACCTTCAAAGGACCACCCAGAAAAGTAGTTTCTGCTTCATCACATGTGCATACCTCAGGCCACTTCAGTGCGACCGAGGACAATTCCTGCTAAAACAGTTCTCACGAAAGTCTCCCGTGGCTTCTCTATTGTCAGATTTCGTAGATATTTTAATGCCTTCTCCTCTCTATGCTCTTTCTTGATCACCCGGATCTTGTGATCTAAAAATTTTCTAAACGTCTCTTTTGAGGTAAGACTCCCCTCTTTAAGATTTTCCGGTAGCTTTTCAAAGGTTGTGTCGACCTTTGCTTTTGCAGAAGTCAATCAGTGTTGCAGAGGTACAATAAACAAAGGTAAGTTATATGCATGTGTAATGGGCAGTGTAATACTGGCATATGAGGGCACCGTGCAAATGGTGACCGCAATCAAGCTAACTGGTGCTTATTCGTGTGTGTGATGAGGTTTAAGATCATGGTCACTAATATCCCTTCTTCCCCAGGCAACACAGTCTTTCAGGGGGCAGAGCCTAACACAGGTGTTGGGCATAGGTTCAAACTGGTGCACCTTAAAGGATATATTCAAAATTTAGAGTGAGTTCTCTGGAGTTTAGCTACAAGGAAAGAAGCACAGTAAGCAACTCTCAATCATGCCAATGATCTTTCTTGGCAATAGGTGTATAGGACCAGAACATACTTTTTTAGTCACAGGATAAGATAGGATAACAATAAGAAATATCTCGGTTGTTTTCTCTAATTTTGTTTCAAACACTGTTAAGTTGCTGATAGTCAGAGCCATAGCTGGGGGTGGAGATTGGAAAAGGGGTGGATGGAGCCCAGGGCTAATGAGCACGCCTAGATATCTGAAATTCCGTGGAACTCTTAGACTCTTTGCCCAGTGCATTCACCTACCTACCCACTTACCGATCATCTAATTAATTATCGTTTTCTTATATCCTTCCTGAATGAATTTCTTCTCCTCCATGTTTGCCAGCGTTCTTCTTACCTACTACCTAACCACCCACCTCTTGAGTACTGCACTGATTTCACTGACTCAATTTCCAAAATTAATAGATGAAAATTCAGGATGGTGAACAGGATGCAGCCAGCCCTCCCTGGAGATGCATCACTTTTCAGGTAAATATGTCCCTTCTCCCTACTCACACCCTTCTACAGTAAGAGCCCAGAGCAGGGCCCTTCCCAGAGATACATTAGTACTTTACCTCTTTCACCTTTGACCTGTGTGATCAGCTTTGTTTGGAATAATTATCTGTCCCCTGCTTCTTCAAGTGTTAAAGTTCTTTCCCTTTTCCACAGAATCAGGTGATGCCTAAGGCAGATCACATGGCCTTAATTCCCATGACACCCTGTACTCAATTTTCTGGCTGCATTGCCTTCATCCATCCTTTTCTTCTTCCTGCTTCTGTCTCTCTTTGTTAAAGGATGAAGTTTTACTCATTGGTATGTGGCTAGCAACCCATCCCAGTTCCTGAAGCATCATAAATGCTTGTTCAGCCTAATCCCACACATTTATTATGACCTTGGGCAAGTCCCAAATTTCCTGGCACTCAGACGTCTCATAGAAAGTTAAGGAGCTGAACTAATCTCTTAAATGTCCCTTTTTGGTTCCAACATTCCATGAGGTTTCTATTATATTTGTTGAAAGTGTGTAATGGAGTGTAAATTAATTTTTAATAGACTGCAATTACCAACAAAACATTCCTCATTTCATCACTCAGCTCTTCGCATCAAGTGTGACATATAAAAAAGTTTAACTTAAAATATCTGTGAGTAACTAATAACTCACACAGCTGCCATCTTAATATGCTGGAGTAAACAGGCAATTCACATTTATAGTTTAATCACCAAACTACATTCAGAGTTGCTGAGAAGGCAAATAATAAATCCAGCATTACAAGGGGAAATTGGGTTGTGAAACCCGTTCACTGTGCCCAATCTTTATATTTTCTCAATGCCAGTTACTTAAAATCACAGGTCAAACCTCTCAGGCAAGTAGAACTAGGTACTTACTACAGTGTTATCTTTATTCTTGCTTTTAGAGCAATTTTGCATTTTGCAAAAGGTTGCAAAGTTGTCACAAAGAGTTCCGTATTAACCTGTCCCAAGCTTTTCCTATTTTTAATATTTTACATGGTGCATGTGACTTAATGAACCACTATTTATACATGACTGCTGACATAATACTTTATTCAGATTTTTAAATTTAGCATCCTGCCTCCAGGATGCCATTATTGATACCAGATCACATTTAGGTGATGTTTATAAGACGATTCTTGTTTTCCAGTTCTCAGGTTTTCTTTGCTTTTGATATTTTTTAATGGTAAACTATCTTGTGGATTCTGTGTGTGCACGTGCATGCGTGAGTGTGTGTGTGTGCGTGTGTGTGTATTACTCAGTGTGTGTGTGTTGTGTGTGTGTTTGTGTGTATTATGTATCTCATGACTAAAGTAGGGCTATGCGTTTGGGGAGGACACAGAGATGTAAATAGTCATATCAAGGTTGCTCATGCACAACAGTTTATTTACATCAACATGGATTTATTGATTGAATTTGAAAGAACAAATATACATGAAGTGGACAAAATTAATGTGAAACATGGATAGGATGTTGTTTACTTATTAATTATCTTTGACTCGCTTAAGCATCTGTACGGCAAACATCAGCAGAGTAAAATACCCATAGGAAACTGTTACATGTGCAATCAAATAATTTTCACAAACTAAATACACATGAATCCAGTGTCAAGTTTAAGAACATTACTGGGAATCTATTGTAGGTCTTACAGTTGATGCACAAGGAGACATTGACTATGTTTCTCCAATTGCATTTTTATACACACTTTAGAAATTTTGATATAGATTTTGACAATGTCTTGCTAGGTAAGTAGAAAAATGGATTGCCATTTTTAAACCTTCATACTTTCAGGGGCTGAAGAGATGACTTAATGGTTAAAGAGCTTTGGCTTCTTATCCAGAGGACCTGGGTTCAATTCCCAGAACCCATATAATGGCTCATAACTGTTGGTAATTCCAGTTTCAAAGGATTTAACCTCCTCTCCTGTCTCCCTCAGGTCCCAGGCACACACACGATGCATACACATATGGGCACACAAAACACCCATATATATTAAATAAATTAAAAGGTAAAAGGTAAAAGATAAAAAGTCTATACTTTTCTGCTATAAGAAAATGCTACAAACGAAGTGAGACTAAAATTCAAAATCCTTTAAACTTGGGCACACTTTGAAAACAAGTTTGTTTATCTGTTCACAGGTTAATATGTTTACAGTGATAATATACCTAACATTGCATTTAATTAAGTGCAACATTACCAAATCAATTTGGGTGATCTATGATATTGACATGTCTGACATCGTTGGCAATTTAATTCAGTCTTAAAATTTCCAATCGTAATTCATGATAGCCATTTTGATTCAGATCTAACAGGTAGGCAGGTAAGTTCTTTGGGAGATCAAAAGACTTCAGGAAAAATCTCTCCTTGCACATTTCTCAGTGTTTTCAATCCAGGTTACAGTGTTTGTGCCTAGAGGCTACAGGGAGGCCCCCCTAAAAGCAATAAGCCTTCTGACCAAATGTGTAACACCTGATGGAATCTTTACCTTCTCTGAGGAGTGGATGTGGGGTGGGGACTGGGGGAAGGTGGAGGCAGCCAGAGGAGGGAAGGGAGTGTAAATGAAATGGTATGTACAATTTCAGTTAAATGATGATGATGATGATGATAACAATAAAGAACCCTGTCACTAAGAAACAAAAAGCAGAAAAATAGCACTCTGACACTGCATGCACCTCTTCCACAAGCCCACTGATGTTTAATAGGATTTGGGATTCACGTTGGACAACATGTTCCAGGCATAGCACTTTTCCCTACATTAGCACATTAGATTCTAGCAATTCTGCAGGGATGCAAGTGAGAATTCCATTTTATTTAAGTAACCACATGTTACAATAACCAAAAGAAACATCCGTGTCTTCACAGAAGCAAGTTTTACTGTTGTGAAGCCATTTATTTTATCAGAATCAAAAAAAATTATCTGTTTAATGTAAAAAAAATTGAGTGACAACTGACAACTAAGTATATAGAAATGTTACAAGCTGGTGTACTTTATCTCAAATTTGCTAATTACTGAATTTGGCAAGTAATTCCTTCCTCATTACTATATATATGTATTTTCGAAAGCTTTTACCATCTATTTCAATGGAAGATTGTAAGTTTAGGCCTACACTGTAATTAGTGTATTATCTTCTAGATCAATATATTAGCTGCAGTGACAAGTCTAAAAGAAAGAAAATATTAAAACTACAAGTGTATGGAAGATAATATATCATAACACACAGGACACCCTAATTTATGGCTAAATTATGCACTACAGTCTATCTTACAAACTCAAGAATAAAGATCTTGACTGAACTACTCAAAATCTTCATAATATACGCAAAACTAGTTCTTATTTTAAGGCAAATGACCATAAGTTTACTAATGTTATGAATCACTTTAGAATTTGTTGAAATGGTAAGATACCTTCCTAGGAAAATTAACAAACATATTTTTGCATGCAATAGTTTACGGATTCTTGGAGTCCTTAAATATTCCTTCCATTGGTCCTACCATGTGTACGGAGGATCCTTCATGAACCCCTACTTTGCTTCTCAGCTCACAATAATTATTAAATCAGTCTGTTACTAGAGTTATATAGCTAAATGAACAGATTTCCCATATTTTTAATTTTTATTTTATGCATTTACAGTGAACAAAATGACCATAGTCAGGTAATACAATATATCCATCATCTCAGATATGTGTGTGGGTAGAACAGCCAAGTAGCAAAATCTTTGCTTCATCAGTAAGCATCAGAGAAATGGAATTTGAAGCAACACTATGTTATCAACGGATGTCTCAGGGGATGACGAGACCCTTAGAGACAAGAGACTACAGCTATGAAGAAGAAGAGAAGGCAATCATGTTGGTTGGAATGTAGCAGCCATTTTGAATTGCTGAAAGATACTTTGATTTATTAGCCTGTTTACTAACCTCCCACTTTCAGTCTGTTATTTAGTTATTTGCTGATTATTTTACATGTCCTTTGAAAATTCTAGTATATATATGATGTGTTTCGGTCATATTCTTCCCTTCCTCACTTCCTCCAGCTTTTCTCAGTACCCTGATCACATCTCCCTGCCAATTTCATGTTTTCCTTGTTTATTTGTTTGTTTGCTTAGTCAAATTGTTTAGTCCATTTAGTTCTGCTCATACGAAAATGGGTCCATGCCTACACATAAAATGAAGGATGATTGGTACCATTCACCATGGAGGGAGTACACACTGTGCTCCTTTGGAGAAAGCTCTGCTGAATCTAGCTACTCACTTTTAACATTGTTTTTTTTTCCCTTCAACTTTTGGTTGTAAGAAGTCTTTATATATTCTGGACATTAAACCACTATTTGATATACAATTCTCAAGTATTTTTTTCCCATCCCTGGGGTATATTTTAAATTTCTTAATGATGTATTTGATTTTTTAAAAAATTTGTTTAAAATTCATTTTATTTTTTTGTTTCTATTGACTATGCTTATAGTAGCATACCTGTGTTTTGTTTTGTTTTTTGCAATGTCTATAGTCATTGTTGTTTACCTATACTTTTTCTGAGAGCATTCTAGTTTTTGTTCTAACATATAGGTCATGATTCACTTTTAGCTAACTCTTTATGTGATATGATTCAAGGGTTGAACTACATTCTTTTGCAAATGGCGATGGCTACCGTGTTCTACTACCACCACTTACGTCATTCCCTATTGACTCTAAGTCACAATTACTGCACGTTGAAATGTCCCCATTCAAGCCAAAACAGAACCTGATTCCTTCTTGGTGAACTCACTGACAGTCTCTCTTCCTTCATTTCCAACTCAGTGACTGACATATTTATCTTTGCTCTACTTTGCTGGTACATCCACAGGCTATTATTCTTTTTCTCTGTATTCAGAAACAATTCGGAATTCACTCTCTTCCTCTCCTTTTCTCTATTTACTTCATCTTCAGGGGATTTCAGAAAATTTTACTTCTGGATTCCTATCTATATACTGCAATATTCCGTACGGAAAACTTTAGTTTCTTCTATTCTATATCTCTACTCCTCATAAATATGCCACAGATATTGCAAAATTTGTGTCTCCTCACACTGATATTTGATGCTCAATTCTCCCTTGCTACATACTATACTCCCCCCTCTTACTTTCAGCAAACGACATTTCACTTACGCAAATTTTCAGGATAAAAGCCTGGGAATTACTTTATCTCCATATTGCCACACTCATATCCAGTGTGCTCAGGAAGCACAGAAGCTCTACCTTCACATCTTCCTCAGAACATCACCAGGTCTTACCATTTCCCTGCTTACAGTGTAGCCCGGTGCACCGCTATCTCTTGCTTTGCTTCCTCAGAGGATCTCCAAATGACTTCCTTTTTCTTACATTCTATGTATAGCTCACACCCACTGTCTTTCTTCATTAATCACTTTTAATACACACTGGATCTAAGTTATTCCATTAATCAAAGCTCTTATGGATTTCCATTATAATTACAATATAATTCAAATTCCTCAACGTGACCTACTTGAATTGTCGCAATCTAGCCTCCATCTGTTCTTTACAGCTTGGCCTTTGCCACTTAATTTCCATCCTGGGGTCTCAATGGTCAAACCCTTATGGCCTCAAAGAACTACAATGCCAATTCGTTAATGAGAGATGCTCCCTAACCAGTCTAACTAAAAGTAGCCTGAGCATTCTTTGCTCCTCTTGGTTGTCCGTGCCCACCTCTGAATCAAAGCTACAGAGGGAACTCTGATTCTTGGCTCCTGATGAATGTCTAATACTAGCTTGGGTACATAGCAACTAATTAGTAAATACGTATCAAATTAAATAATGAAGGAACAAATGCCTATATTACTACCAACCTATTTCAATCCACTGTGCTCTCTGGCTTAACCAAGTCAATCATCCTCTAACCAGATGAATTGGCACTCTTGTCTCCTACAGTCAGAATGGTTTCAGGGAGCAGAAATGTTTCACATCTGCGAACATAACTCATTTGCTTTTGTAAAACTTCACAGGGGCCACTCACTAGCCTTGTAATATAAATCCAAATCTTAAATGTGGTATGGAATTATGCTTCTGACAATGCATGTGCTCAATGGTAGGCTTCTGGCAGTTTGTTCACTTATCCTTCCCTCTCAGTACACTACTGCTGAACTTTCTGAATGCCATGGGCACTCTTACGCTTGGGTCTGCTTTTGTTGGGGCAGGGTGTTTTGTTTGGTCCCTCTGCATGCTCTATTCTTACTGCAACTTCACAGAACAGCTTGCTCCTGAAGCCTGAGACTGAAACTTAAATATCAAGGGACTTTACAGTCTAGCACCCAATTGATCATTTAGACAAATGGCTATTTTAGGTCCCTGCATCACACTTATCTTGATCTAACATATCTAATTATTTATCATTTTATGCACCAGTCTTCACTCACTAAAATACAATCTCAGTTACATTTTAAAAGTATTTTATATAAGATCATGGCTTTCTGCTTTCCCTGTTAAAAATAATACTTCTACATGGTAGTTTTTATGTCAGTTGGCACTACTGGAAACTGTGTGTACGTGTTGTGTAAGATGTTTATGGTTATTTCACCTTATATGATTCAAGACATCCAACTTATTTAAACAATAATTTGAAAATACATTCTGATCAAAACTCAGAGATTTTCCTTTTCCCTTCTTGTCTACTTTCATCTTTGTCCTTGTCAATCAAAGTGAGTACATTTGAAATCAGTACTGCGTAGTCCAACTGAACTAGTAGAACGTTTATCCGTGATTAAAAAGCACTGGCTGACAACATTTCATGGAGTCCTGAGTATGACCTTGACAAATGCAAATATTCTGACGTGCTTAGATATCTTTCCTCTTTATTAGGTAGTTATTATCAAAATAATAAATATGAGACTTTCCATCCACACAATTAGAGTTTACAGTTATTTTATAAGAGACTTCTGGATTTGCTCAAAATACTTGTTTTCATTAGTATGTTTACTGAGACAGAAACAAAAGTGATTAAGTGGTGTTCCCAGAGGATACGGGACATGAAAATATCAGAGCCAGAACCAGAGATGTTTTTTTTTTTTCACAAGGCATATTCTGTCCAAAATAGCATATGACACCTTAAGGGGAAACTTGGGAAACATGGCACTTTAATAGCATCCATCAATCCATGCATGCTCCTCTTCATAGGCTTCCCTTCTTCATACTTACTACACCTTTAGTAGAACAGCTGAGACAGTGGGATAGGGAAAAGACATTACTGGACGCTCCCCTTTAAAACAGAGCCACTGGCTTGAAGTGAGCATCTGCCTACCCTTCATTCGCCTCCTTCCAGGTCTAAAGCAACAGCTCGCATGCTAAGCATTTGGATAGGATACAAGTCAATGTATGACTAGCATCGTCACACTAGCAGCAACTGTCTGTGTGCACACATGTTTAAAAAAATCGTAGTGTGAAACTGGAGATGGGCAAGAAGAGATGAGCGTATGTGTGGGAGAAAAAAGAAAAATAGGTTCTTGAACCTACAATTTTACCTCCCACTCTTGTTTCTTTCAAATGCCTCCACAGATAGTATTTATAATAACTCATCCCCTTGAGGCCAACACTGCCTGTGTGGCTATCAAACTTGTTCAACAAATAATTAATATTAGGTCTGTGGATACTGCTCTATGCGCTCTCGAAGAGCACACTCAGCATCTGGGGCATGATAATTTCTCAGGGAAATACATGTGATGCATATTTATGTGAACATGGATTTCTTTAGTCATAATAGATAAGGGAAATACTACATTGTTCATAGCTCAGAGTTAAATAATGTTTCCCTCTTAATTTGTTTTATAAATGGTTTTTCAAACACCCCACATTAGCCTCAAGCTGAGTGATGCTGACTTTGGGCTCCTGATCTCCTTCCTATCCCGCACAAGTGCTGTGATCACAGGCATGCCTCAATACACATGGCTGAAACTCTACCACTTCTGGAATAGATTTTCATTATGGTTTATGAAAACAGACTGCTTTCTGGGATAATAACTTAACAATTCAATTGTGTAGGCTTCTCTGTGTGTTTTCCCTGAGCTACTAAAGTGGTCCAGTGTTGCTCAATTTTTAATCTATCTTGGGAACATGAGACTAAACATTTCGATGAGATTCAGAGGACAATGATAAACCAATTTAGCACACAATATAAAAAGGAAGTTTAACCAAAATGTGTAAATGTGATTTAGTTAAATAATTGTTAAGACGTAGCAGTAAATTCTAGTTATTTAAACAGTAGCAAATGCCATAAAGCTTTACTCATTTAATCCTGCCTTAGGATCATCTGTTCCTCATTTGGAAAGTTGTGTGTATTTATTCTAATATTTAAGGAAACACTAACCAGAAATATCAGTTTGGCTATCCTGTACAATCTTTTGGTCCTGATATTTATTTTTCCCAGTTTTTGACTATTTATATTTTATTTTTATTTTGTGCATATGTGTGTTTTACCTGCATGCATGAATGCGTTCCACATGCCTAATAGTTATAATGACACAAGAAGGTGCCGAAGCCTGTAAAAGTGGAGGTAGAGTCATATGTGGGGCAACATGTGGGTCTGAGAACGGACTGGGTCCTCTGCAAAAGCAGCAAGGTTTATTAACCATGGAGCCATTTCTCCAGCCACGGGTCCTGATCTTCTCAAAATGCTGCATTGTCAAGCCTTGTTTGACCATGGTAAATACTGAAGTATCAATGAAATGGCAAACAGTTTGATATTATATTTAGAATTGCACTAATTTTCATCAAAGCAAGGGAGGATGATGGTATAAATTTGCAATCCAGGTTCTCTGAAGACAAAGTGAGAAAAACTGCAAGTTAGACTAGAGACTTGCATACTTAGTAAGACTTGGCCTTGAAAACAAATAAACAAAGAAGTCCAGAGGAAACAAGTTAAAAGATTGTGCAGGTGTGTGCGTGTGTGTTAGTCTATATATGGAGGCCAGAAGACAATCTTAGTGCCATTACTCAGCTGCTTTTCACATGGTTTTACAAGACAAGTTCTCTCTCGAGTGTAAAGCCCACACGTAGCTTATGCTGACCAGCCTGAGTGTCAGCTATCCACCTGTCTCTCTGCCTCCCTAGAACTGTACCAGGCATCACCACAGCTGGACTTTGGACAAGGGTTTCAGAGACCGAACTAAGGTCCCCATGCCCAACAAGGACTTTGCCAACAGACCTATCTCCCCAGTTATAAATCAGACCTTCAACAAAATTTCTGGGTCTTCTGTCTGTGAACAAAAAGGGTTTCAAACTTGGGTCTGCCTACGTGTAAGATCTGATGATTTTACAATGGCCCTTCTTCCCTCCCTCCCTCCCTTCCTTCCTCCCTCCCTCCCACCCTCCCTCATCTTTCCAGTCCCTCATCTCCTCTGATTTCTTATAAAAATAGAACAAAATAAAAATCCATGTATGTGTGTATGTATGTGGTGTGTGTATTGAATGTGTGATATGTGTACATGTTTCAATGTGGGTGCTACATACAACAGAGCTCATGGGAAAGTAAGAGGGGAGCCTTGGACGTCAGCCCTGACCTTTGGCCTTCTTCGTTTCTGTTCCTCAAAGATGCCTGAGACAGACTAACTGGTTTGTGTGCTCCCAGAGATTTTTCTTGTCTCCGCCACCCATCTTGGTGTCAAGCACTGAAATTACAAACATGAACAATCACGCTGGCTTTCATGTGAAATGATGATTGGAGCTCACACTTTCACAGAAATTGTTTTATCCACTGAGCTATCTCCGCTATATATCTCCACAGGCCCAGTACCAATACTTTTAGATTTAGCAGAATGAACAAGCAAAGAATGTATTTCTTGACTATACCACTAAAGCAGCTATACAGGTCAGCCCCATAGGGGACCCTTAACTTGTATTCATCTGTCTCACTGAGAAACAAACAAACAAGCAAACAAACAAACTTTTAGAGACCTTGCCCTGGAAGTTTGTAAATACACTATGGAAATACATTTTCTTTTCTTTCTTTTCTCACTTAAAAACATTATTTATTTTATGTCTCGATCATAGGAGTTTCCCCTCCTTCCTCTCCTCCCAGCCCCTTCCCTCACCTCCCATCTGTTAACGCCCCATACACTCTTCCTCCATTTCTTTTCAGAAAAATGCAGGTCTTCCATGGATATCAACAAAACATGGCATACCAAGTCACAGTAAGACTAAGAACCTCTTCTTGTATTAAGGCCGGGCAAGGCAACCCAGTATGAGGAGCGGAGTACAGAAATCCAGCAGAAGAGTTAGAGTCAGCCCCTGCTCCCACTGTTAGCAGCCCCCAAAAGAAGACCAAGCCACACAACTGATACATATATGCAGAGGACCTAGGTCAGTCCCATGTTGGCTCCCTGGTTGTTGGTTGAGTCTCCGTAAGCTCTAATAAGCTCAAATTAGTTGATTCTGTGGGTTTTCTTATGATGTTCTTGACCCACCCTGGCTCCTAATATCCTTCCTCCCTCTCTTCAGAAAAATTCTCTGAGAGCCTCCTAAAATTTGGCTATGGGTCTCTGGGTCTGTTTCCACCTGCTGCCGAATGAAGCCTTCTGATAACTATTGGACTAGGTGCTATTTTATGAGTATAGCAGACATCAATCCACTGACATATTTTGCTTTCTCCATCATGTTTGGTTCTATCCTAGGTCTCTGGGACATTCAGCCTCTGGGTTCTGATGTTCCAGGATGTGCCAGGGTGGGTTCCCTCTCATGACATAGATCTCAGGCTGGACCAGTCATTGGTGGTCACTCCCACAATCTCTGTGCCAGGTGCCCTCATTTATGTCTAACCATGGCTTAGAGTGACAGAAGAGCAACTGGGCACTTCGCTCCACGTGGATTCTAAAGTGAACAACAAGTCATGATCAGTTTTTATTCTGACCATTAGAATCTAGCAAAGTTCTTGGCAATCCTTTGTGTGATGAGCCTACATGTAACAGCTGGGGAAATGGATGGGAGGGCAAGCCCTAGATGTCACTTCTCCCGATGCTAAGTGCTGTGAAGACAAGGTCTCTGCAGTTGATTCTTCACAGTATTGCTTTTGTAAAACTCCTTTTTATTGTTCTTTTAATTGAGCTATATATTTTTCTCTGCTCCCCTTCCTTCCTCCCCCATTCCCTTCTACCCCCTCCTATGATCCCCACATTTCCAATTTACCAGGAGATCTTGTCTTTTTCTACTTCTCATGTAGATTAGATCCATGAGGGACACACATGTTTTCTTCTTACTCCAAGCTTGTTTGTAGGCACAAGTACAGACAGTTAGAAATGAGAACATCTAATATATAGCCTGGTGACATATTATTTGAGTAGTTATATACTAGGGCTTTTCAACTCAATTTTATTTAAAGATTCAAATACTAGAAAATGAAAAACTCATGTTATAGTTATTGCTAAAGACTATCTTTTGGAGATACGAGTAAAATAACATTAACTACATGAGGAAATGAGATAACAAGTGAAGAAAACTTATTATACTCTGATTATTAGAATTAAAAAAATATGACTTTGCAGCTTTTCAAATTTGCTGTTTATGATAATTAGATCTGATCCATATGGAAGGCTTTGCAGGTTATTAAAAATGTTGATATGCCAAATATCATTTTAGTGTAGCTAAGAAAACACATACTACTAATAAGACTACAAATGGGGAAAATAAATGAAAGAATTGCTGCTTTACTTTTAAAAATCATCATTCATCATTAAATCAGCTTAATTTTGTACTATAAACTATTTATGAAATAATTTTCAATTTTACTCTATTCTTCATTTGCAAAGTTAAAACAATCCTAAAGTTCTTCTTTCTTTGTAAAATCATAATTATAAAATCCCCAAAGTACAAAAATCTTCACATAAGAAATGCATTATGTTAGCCCTTAAGGGTTTTGGAATTTTTACCTGTACATTAAGACAATGAAAATGATAATGTACAAAACCAGCTAAATTCCAGCTGTATCTTAACACACTTTAATTCTCTAGAAAGGCATCCAAAAGAGGCACTGCCCTCAAATTGAGAACTGCAAAGAAGGGTCATGTATGTAAGAGACCATATAGAGGGCTGATAATAAAGACAGCAAAACTCTAGCTGCAAACGAAAGTCAACCAACAGCCCTAGCACGCAATGTGAAGCAAGGTACCACGGGCTTCTCTTCCCCTAGTGCTTCCTAGCAGAGCATCTGATGTGCTCATGGACTGCTGATAAGCAGACAGCACGAGCCAGGATTTGGGGGTTGCTTTATGAGTTTCTACATTAGAAAGATTGGGCAGTAGTCATTGGACCAAAAGCTGGCCAAAAAAATTTACTACCTGCCCCTTATAGCCTTTAGGGTTTCCATGGGAATTCTGTCTATATTAGCTTTGGCAGAGGCTTGTTGCTATTTTCAGAGATTGTGAAAGTAACTAAGAAAGCTTTCACTTTTATTCCAAAGCTGAACTGTATCTATGCTGACTGGCCCTTCACCCCCACAAACTCAGAAATACTTCTGAGAAGCTAACAGTATTCAGCTTTAGCTTTGGTATGACTCCAAATCAAAAGCCAAGGCATCAACTCTTTTCTCACATTGTTCAGGTGCTGACAGCCCTGTCTCTTTAATTAGCTGTAATTGCTCTTAAAATTTTACCCAGGAGGCCATGCTACACTGTCTTTTAGATGTAATTGCAGAACACTAATAGAGCTCTTCCCCTAGAGCCTTTTCCGGTACTTCATGAATTGGTGGACCTGGTTTATTAATGAAAGTTACAAACTACAGGCAAAGCCCAGCAGTCACACATCCTCATCATTGAAAGAAATCCTGTCTTCTGGAAAGCGGTTCCTTTTGCCATATCATTCCTTCAAGAGCTCTGTATTATATTGGGACAGAAGTATTAAGTGTCTCTGCGTGTTCTGTTCAGTAATATCTACACTTTTTTGTCCAATTTCTTTCCTTTTACTATAATTTATTTATCATAAATTCTTAGTTTTAGAAAAAGGATGGATAGGTAAGGCCTGTGTATCTGAATATGTAAGTATTATTCCTTTATTATTAATATCAGTAGCTAATTATACTGTTTGAAAGTAATTAGTTACTTTAATTTGACTGAAATATTAAAGTCTCACTTCTCAGTGATTTTTAAATACTCTCTTTAGTTATGTCCAGTTAGCTGGTTTCTCTTGTGGATTACATTCATCTCTTAAACAGTAGGTGATTAACACAGTAACAATTTTATTTTCATTCAAAACATGATGTTTTACAAATGTAGGAGAGATGGGCTGGGATTAAACTGTGTAAACCAGAAGGCATGACTTTTTACACATTGGTATAATACAATACTCTATGTATAGACATATGAGGTCTGGGCAATAAAGGCCTCTACTAGAAACAAGTTCTGGAATATTCTATATGACCCTTATTAAAAGCTAAGCAATTCTTTTTAAAAGAGCCAGTCTATAGTATGAAGCTGAGTTTATATATAGTTCTCCTTAGCCACAGACAAAATCAACTTGAATTGATCATTTTTTTTCTACCAAATGTAATGATAATGTGAATGACCAAGAGTGAGAAAGCATCAGTGATAACATTTATTTGTTAAAATGTATAGATCACAGTCTCTGCATTTAAACATCATTGCTTTAATTTCATGGAAGAATGTCTGCACGGAGGTCATTATTCTCCTAAGATATTGGATTCCATGCAGCTCTTGGTGCTTCTCATTAATGAGTTTCTGGTTGCACAAACAAGGTTAGTATCTGAAATAGGAGAAAATGTGGTGTCTATGTTTTGTTTTGGTTTTAGATTGTTTTGTCTAATATAAAGATCTTGAAAGTCTAAAGTCTCTTTTTCTCACTTTCTAGCTTTCTAGTTTAAATAAATTCACTTGTGATTGTTCATTGAGATTTCTATTTTGTTTGATTTTTAGTAATCATATATTACTGATAGTAGCTGAAGATCAAGCATATTAGAAGGAATGCCAGGCCAGACAAGACCTTAACTTAACCTGACGTACATTCTTGCTACAGACATAAGGTTGGTTATATGTTACAATGATAAAGCAATGTGTGTATTTATGTATGTATCTCAATAAATGAGCAATCAAAGGTTAGTACAGGCACTTAATACAATTTTAAAAAGAGAATTATAAACATGTATCTCCGACAAAATTAGTTATAACAATACTTTTAACAAAGTATTAAGAAACGAATTAAATGAAAAATAAGAAGGTTTTTATAGTATTATTAAGTTGATTTTTTATCCACAATGTACAGAGTTTAAAAAGTGAAAGTATAAAATTACAATACATTACATAAACATAATAAAAGTTAAAGTATCATGTGACCATCTTACTAAGTGCAGAGAAAGAAACTCATAGAATTCAATACTGCTTCATGGTGAAAGTCTTGAGAAATTACGAGATAGAAAGACAATATGTAATCATGATAAAGGCTTTCTATGACAAACCTAGAGTCACTCTCATACTAAGTGAAAAAAATCCTTAGTGTTTATAGTAAGGGATAAGAGAAGAATGGGAACTCACACTGCTCATATTTAATATACTTTAGCAAGATTTAGAAACCTTAGCAAGATTAATTAAAGAGAAAGAAATAATGACATAAAGATAGAAAAGAAGAAATCTAATTTATTCCCATTGACAGATTACATTATTCACTACATAGAAAAGCAAGCTTTACTGGGACTGATGGAGCATATGATCAAACTAAACTCTCTGAACATGTCAGACAAGGAGGGCTGACTGAGAAGCCAAGGACAATGGCACCGGGTTTTGATTCTACTGTATGTACTGGCTTTGTGGGAGCCTAGTGTGTTTGGATGCTCACCTTCCTAGACATGTTTGGAGGGTGGAAGACCTTGGACTTCCCAAAGGGCAGGGAAGCCTGACTGCTCTTTGGACTGGAGAGGGAGAGGAAAGTGGATGGGGAGAGGGAGGTGGGGGAGGGGGAGAGAAATGGGAGGAGGGGAGGTGGAAATTTTTAAGTAAAAGTAAATAAATAAAACAAAAAGAAAAGAAAAGCCAAAAGACTGTTTAAGCTGAAAGGTGAATTCAGTAAGGTAGCAGGATACAAAATCAGCACACAAACATCAGTACTGTTTCAGGGTTGACCACTTTGCATTAGACAACCCAGAAGGGTACTCATCCCTAGGAGAGGCTAATTTTCCTTCCAGAAGTCATCAGAAGCCAGTAATTCTGTGGTTAGTAGTGGGACCCTGTGAAAATTCCATCTTTCACAAGCACATGCGTGTGCACACACACAAGCATGAACACATGCACACATACACACACACACGGGGGTTAATAACATTGAAACTAACTTCCTTGTTTTCTTTTGCTCTTGGAAATATATTAAAGCAAGTGTTTGAACCTCCATCACCCCATCTCTTACACAAACTTCCTTCCTCCTCCTCCAGGGTTTAACCAGCTTAATTGATTTGGCAAATGCCTTTCATCTCAGTACTTGGGAGGCATAGGCAGGTAGATCTTTGTGAGCTCCAGGCCAGAAAGGGCAATACACTGAGACCCTATCTAATTAATAAAGACATCGTTTAAAAAATTAAAAATAAAGCAAGTGTTATTTTTCCAGTTACTTAATTTCTTCATGGAAAAATATTTTACAAATAAAATAATAAGTGGACAGAAATGAAAGGTGCATATATTTTTCTCCAGAATACCTTCAGTACTACTGATTGGATGATATTTACGATAGATTTTTCTGAGGGTGACTCACTTAGAAAACTATGTATTATCCTTCACTGTTGTACAATATGACGTGGCTTAATTTTTTCACCAAATGGCTGACTTGTGATCATGTCACATAAAATATTCCATGTTAATTCTTTATTTTAATCTTTCTAGTTTCTTTTTATATACGTAGGAGAAATGTTACACATTTAGAATGCAAATTTATCAAACAGTTTAAATTATTTGAGATCATCATTTTTTTTAAAAAAAAAGCGAAAAAACAAATGCCATCAGTTTTGAAGAGGTCTCCTTCAAAACAGATTTTGCAATCAGGAATGGTTATTTATCAGTGAATTACTTAATGAAAAGATTTTACGAGGATACTTAATTAAGATCAAGTTAGTAGATGTCCTGGATACTTTTGCTATCAGTTTTACAATCTGGGATCTAAGATTAGATTGGCCTGTGGAACTCTGTTTTGATTTCTTTTTTTTTTTTTGTTAAAAGCATATTTTTTATTAATTCCTTGAGGATTTCATACGTGAATATGATTCACCCCCTACTCTTCTTCTACATCCATATCTTATTAGATTGCCTTACAAACCTTGAAAAACTAAATTTCTATTGCTTTTTCTTTTTTTTTTTGTAGTTTAATTTTTTTCTTTTTTTTTATTGAGAAAAAAAAAACAAGTTTTCGCCTCCTCCCAGCCTCCCATTTCCCTCCCCTCCTCCCACCCTTCTCCCCCTCCCCCCACTCCTCTCCCCCTCCCTCTCCAGTCCAAAGAGCAGTCAGGGTTCCCTGTCCTGTGGTAAGTCCTAGGTCCTCCCCGCTCCGTCCATATCTAGGAAGGTGAACATCCAAACTGGCTAGGCTCCCACAAAGCCAGTACATTAAGTAGGATCAAAACCCCGCACCATTGTCCTTGGCTTCTCATCAGCTCTCATTGCTCGCCATGTTCAGAGAGTCCGGTTTTATCCCATGCTTTTTCAGTCACAGTCCAACTGGCCTTGGTGAGCTCCCAATAAATCAGCTCCACTGTCTCAGTGGGTGGATGCACCCCTCGTGGTCC
The DNA here is from genome assembly GCF_037038515.1 of Microtus pennsylvanicus. Classification (NCBI taxonomy): domain Eukaryota; kingdom Metazoa; phylum Chordata; class Mammalia; order Rodentia; family Cricetidae; genus Microtus; species Microtus pennsylvanicus. The sequence goes on along the minus strand of NC_134585.1, from coordinate 45,304,344 downwards.
CGACTTCTTTGCTCATGTTCTCCCTCCTTCTGCTCCTCATTGGGACCTTGGGAGCTCAGTCCAGTGCTCCAGTGTGGGTCTCTGTCTCTATCTCCATCCATCACCAGATGAAGGTCCTTCTTACTTAGCTTCTTTAGGTTCACCAATTCTATTAGGTATAGGAAGATTCAGCCCACCAGGACTGGTGCCATCCCTGGAAAGGTGGTCCTGGGACAGAAAGGAAGCTGGTCCTGGGAACAAGGCAGTAAGTAATATTCTTAAAGTTCCTGCTTGGAATGAGTGCCTTGGCTTCCCTCCAGGATGGGTTATGACCACAAGCTGAAATCATCCCTCTCTTCCCCAAGATGCTTTTTGTAAGTGTTTTATGGTATCAACTGAAAAGTACTGAATTAGCACAAAAAGCCAAGACTTAGCTCTATTCTTTTTGGCTACCTATTAAGGTATGGATGTAGGGATAAGTCCCGCCCCTAAGGGGGCGTGTTCGCCTCGGGCTAATGTTTGCCTATAAATTTGGCAAGTGTGCTCCCAGCTGCTGCTTCTGCTTTCCTGGTCTCCGCAGGAACTGTGGTTCTGTAAGTCTATTTCTACATTATATATATATTTACAATCTGTCTGCATTCGTTTACGCCGTTACATATGAAGATATTGAAATACAATGGAGCTAACTACTTTTCCTCATTTTTACTCCTAAATTCGTTTTAGACAAGAAATTCTAGTGTAGTAAGATTTTTACAACAGAACATCTATTCTTGTCTAAATCATATAGAATACCTTTCATGCCTTCTCAGATATGACTTCAATTTCTGTTTACATTTATATTTTTGATACATTAGTTTTCCTGTTCTGAACCCAAGTCACACCCGACAGTGCACTACCTAAACTCAATTTGCACTTTTCTTAATGCAGGCCTTGGATCACACAGTACTGTCTCCCTGACTTGCCTTCTTTCAATCTCATTGCCTTTTACTCGAAATTTGAACCCACAGGCTATTTTTAAATCCCCTCTCTGTTTCTCCAACCCTACCACCCTTTTGAATAACCTTTCTTAAAATTAAAGCTAATTTTAGACAGGTTTTCCTGTTCAGCAAATAGAAGCAACTTAATGCTAGGAGCCATCTCTTTGCCATATTTTGTACCTTATTACTAGTTCAATTTACATAAAAATCCCAAAGAATTTCTTAGGTCAACTGGAGGAATTAGGAGGTAATTTATTTTCAAATTACCTAAAATGATGAAATGCACTAAAAATATGCTGAAGAAATGAAAATTTAAAAGTCTTAAATAGGGGCAGAGTATTGGTTCAGCAGTTAAAAGTTCTTGTTCTTGCATATGACCAGGTTCAGTTACCAGCCCCTACATGGTGGTTCACAATGATCTGTAACTCCACTTCCAAGAAATTGACATCCTCTTCCAACATCCGCAGGTACTAGGTATACATATGAGCATATATATATATATATATATATATATATATGTATATATATATATATATACACACATACATTCAGCCAAAATATTCATGCACTTAATTTTTAAAATCTTTAATAATAGTAGTTCTTTTTAGGATAACATCAATGTATCATACACAAGTAGATTTGAGCACACAGCACGCCATTCTGAAATGCCTGTGATGTCCTATGTTGTAAGCCCATTTGGGACCCTTCTTTTCCTGGGCTGCCTTGCCAGCGTTGATGTGAGGGTTTGTGCCTGGTCTGATTGTATCTTGTGCTGTGTTAGTTGATATTCCTGGAAGGCTTACTCTTGTCTGGGAGTAGACCAGAGGGGAGTGGATCTGGGGGAGAGAGGAGGTGGAGGTGGCTGGGAAGAGTGGAGGGAGAAGGAAGTTGTCAAGTTGTCAGGATGTATTGTATAAGAGAAAACTAAATAAAAAAATAAAAAATAAATGTACTTAAGAAGCACCATTTTCTGCCCATGACATGAAAATTAAATTTCTTTTAAAAGGAGATCAATATTAGAACTCATCATTTTTATACCTCAGTCTATGTCCAAAATACACCGTCATTGGTTTTAAGGCTTACTAAATTAATATATTGATAAGTCATTAAGAGTTACCTTTCCTAAGTGAACTTTTAAATAGCCCTGCAGATAGAAATCTATTGTTTTGAATTATAATTGTTTTAATCTTAATACTAAATCTCAAAACGAAATTGAAGTTGCTGTCTAGGAACCCTTTACTTCTAACTTATTGGTATTATCTGATCTCGCAGGCCATTTGGATAGGCATGTTAAGCACATTTGGACTAACAAACACCAAGGAAATAACCAAGTTTTCCGTGATTCACACTGTGCCAGTCACTTGCTTCCTTATCATCTAAGTTTGTGGATTTATAAACGGTGTATAAAATTCACTATGTGCCATTTTGGATAGCATTTTGACATCAAGGTACGTGGGCTGAACTTTAGCAAAATTTAAAGTTAGGTCTATTTGCAATTGAAAACCATAAGCAATGACATAATACTGACTTTTTAAAAACTGCTTTTGCTTGCTCCCTCCCCCACCACTGTGTGATCATTTCAATCATATTATAGCCCATGGATGGCATATAATTCCATGACAAGTTACATTGTTTATATTTTACTTTTCATTAGATAATGCTATGAAAAGGAAACACAAATGTGTGAATATCATGTTTAAAAGCCACCCCACGTTGATGGCATGAATGGAAATAAAAATGTTTTTAAAAATATTGTCAGTGACTCTTCAAGGCAAGGTTATTTCCCATGTGGGCTATTTAGGCCTCATGTTTTTCCATCCACCTACCTGTTTCCCTGAATGTTTTCTGTGAATGGAAAGCCGGGCATGGCAGAGAAATAAAGTGGAATGAAGTTCAAGTCTTTCCTTTGACTACTCATAAGCAACCGCCGGACATGGTTCACTGTGGCATTTAACTGCAGCTATTACCTAAGCTGAAACGTACGAGTAACTAATGATATTGGTTTGTCTACATCATCCCATGGCTTGGGTAGCTGAGAGTATGCGACCAATCTAAGGATTCTGAAGCATTGTTCCAAGAGGGAATAAATAATTCCTACCCTCAGCTGAAAAACAAATTGTGGACAATATCTTAGAACCAGGTGGCTTTAAGTATGTAATAAACATCATTTTCCAATTAGCCTGGTAAATTGACATTCTGTCTATACTTTTAACAGAACCTCATTCTAAATACCGGAGCAAGACATTGTTAAGTAAAAATTGTTGGAGTGTTGAGAATTCCTTGTGTAGTTTATTGAAACATCTCTCAATAGTAAGAGTCTATGACGACAGTGAATGGGGAAAAGAAACACGAGGCGTGCAAAAGCAAATGTGTAATTTAGAGCTTGTTCAGGGTCCAAGAGTTAACTCCCTTTCTTGAAGAAACTTGAGTCATGGGCAAACCACAGGTGGTCAGGGAGTGGGAAAACCAAGGCACATCTGTTTCTCATTAAAGCAGCTGGTGCCATTCTAGAGCCCTTTCTTTTTCTGAATGAAATACATTCATGTGTGAACATGTTAGAGCGGGTACAGGAAAAACACTCATTCTCTCTGGCACAGCGTGCCGTTGCCCTCAGTCTAAATGCAAGCCCTAGGCCTTATTGCCCATCTGAGGAGGATTCTCCTGCTAAACCTGCGGCAGGAAAAGAGATGAGTTTTCTTACAACAGTGCCCTCAATGATGGAAAAAAAATTCTTTACAAGATTAAGGAAAACAGCCTGATTTAATGAGATTTATTTTTTTACCCAAAGTCATTATTAAATACATTTCTAGTACCACCCTCATTGCTCTTGATGGAGACAGAAAATGGCAAGAAATGTCCTTAACCAATAGGAAAAGAGTATTAGCAATTAACATCCACCTCCCAACTATTACAACTCTACTTCAAGTCATGGGTGCTTTTTATACCCTAATAGAATTTCAGACAACTTGAGAAGTTTTGTTAAAAGTCAGTTGCTGATTCAGTAAGCCTTGGGTGGGGGGCTCAAGATCCTCATTTAAACTAGGCTTCCAAATAATGCCCAACAAGCTTTTATTATGTGTTTGAGTGTCTCAAAGAGAGAATCCTGGGATCTGGTTTTTATAGGAAGGCTACTATAAGCAACAAACTAATACTGAAGCCAGAATGAGTTCATCTTAACTTGGCTCCATCTCTGACTCTATTTTTTTAATGACAGAAATATTTGGTTTTAAAAACAGGTTGTAATTTAAAATATACATATAATTTTAAATACAAATATAAAACACTATCCATCAACTGTATCCATATTCTTTATCATAAACCATTTTCTCACTTCTATCTTCATTCTCCTTACTCTCTCTTCTTCTAGGGCATCTACATCTCATGATCAGCCCACTTATGCCCAGTCCCCTTGCATATTTATTGTTCATATTGTGTCTTAGTTACTCTGTTCTGTTGTCATGAAGAGTTACCATGACCAAGTCAACTATTTTAAAAGAAAGTATTTAATTGGGGGCTTGCAGTTTCAGAGGATGAGTACAGAATCGTCATGGCTGGGAGCAGGTGACAATCAGGCAAGCATGGCACTGGAACAAGGGCTGAGAAGTTGCATCCTGATCTCCAAGCAGGGAGCAGATAAAGATGGAGATGGGGCCTGGCATGACCTTTAGAAACCTTAGAACTCAGCCCCAGTGACACACCTTCTCCAATAGGGCCATGCTTCCTAATCCTTCAAATAACGGTCCACCTACTGGGAAACAAACATTTATATGAGTCTGTGGAGGCAATTGTCATTTAAATCATCACAGTATGGAATAAGAGGGTTTTCTGATGTAGATTATTTTCTCCCCAAGTAAATTTTGATGTGATATAAACAGTCTCATTAAACTACAACTTGTGAGAATTGACTCTTTTCTTAATTCACCTTCCACTTAAAGAATTCAAGAATAAGAATATGTGAAAATGATTTTATTTATTTTATAAAACTCTCATGATATTGTTTAGCAATTAAAAAAGAGTATAGGTGATACCCGAAAAATATATAAAGGACACTTTCTATGAATATTATGAAGGCATTTCAAAATTATAAATAATATTTTAAGAAAGATACAAATAATGAGAATTCATGTTACATATAGCTAACTAGGCTATAACATCACGGAGGACAATGATAATATGGCAGGATGTCACTGAATCTTGACTTAACATCTGGTGCTTTTGGATTTCAATGGATTATCCTTAATGACATTCTTTTTTTTAAAAAAATTTCTGCCTCCTCCCATCCCCCCATTTCCCTCCCCCTCCCTCCTTCCCCTCCCCCTCCCTCTCCAGTTCTAAGAGAAGTCAGGGTTCCCTGCCCTGTGGGAAGTCCAACGCCCTCCCCTCCTCTATCCAGGTCTAGGAAGGTGTTCATCCAAACAGACTAGGCTCCCCAAAAGCCAGTACATACAGTAGAATCAAAACCCGGTGTCATTATCATTGGCTTCTCAGTCAGCCCTCATTGTCAGCCACATTCAGAGAGTCCAGTTTGATAACATGCTCCATCAGTCCCAGTCCAGCTGGGCTTGGTGAGCTCCCATTAGATCAGTCCCACCATCTCCATGGGTGGACATACCCCTCGCGGTCCTGACTTAACTTGCTCATATTCTCCTTCCTGCTCTTCATTTGGGCCTTGGGAACTCAGTCCAGTGCTGCAATGTGGGTCTCTGTCTCTATCTTCATCCATCGCCAGAGGGAACCTTCCCCTTTTCCTATACTCAAAACTACATTGAGCTTTTTTTTTTTTTTTAAAAAAAAAGATGATGCCTTGAAATATGGCTTCTATTTGAAGATAGAAGCCTTTATCTATATATCCAAATGAGCTGTTGAAGGGACAAAGGAGAAAACAAGATCTAAGTTGTCTTGGCTGACGTGATCAGGCCTTGTTTTTGTTCACCATGGCTTTAGATTGAGTTCAGTGACAACAGCCATTAGTATCTGTCAGCAGAGCCCTGACACAGGAGGGGGACAGTGACTCATCCTTGCTCACCAGCGTGTCTGTTCTGGCACATCTGAACTGCCTCCAATGCTTCGTGAACAAAGATGATGTTTGACGAGTTTCAGGCAAGGACTAATACAGCAACCAGGACTCAAAGTGAACGAACAGCATGATGACTTCTCAATTCAGTGACAATCAACAGCCCAGGAGAGGGGTCCAGAGAGATCATGATTTACCTTTGGCTGTTTACAGAGTGCTTTTAACAGTCATTTAAGGAATCCTACTAACTCATGATAAAGAGTTACAAAACACTCAATGATGCCATTACTAAGTATTGAATTATACCCCTGAAGAAGCTGGGTGTTGCAGTCCTGACTCCAGGTACCTGTGGATGGGAACAGGTTTTGGAATTGAGAAGAGACTATATTGGGCTTTAGCAGTCACTAAATTCAGTAACTAGTGTCCTTATAAGGAGAGAGCGATTCCTAGTCAGGAATGTAGGCCCAGAGAAAAAGCAGCCTGGTGAGAGATAGATGAGAACCACAAGACAAAAGAATGTCACAGATTTCTAGAACCATCAGAAGCAGGGGGAGGGGACAACAAAGACCTTTCCTTTGGTATGCAAAGGGAATACGACCTTATGATTCCTCCTGATTTCAAATCTCTGGCTTCAAGGACTGTGAAGAACAGGTGTGTCTATTGGTGGTTGCTGAGAGAGACACTTTTCTTTAGGGATGTGGTCTCTGGTAGGTTATTGTTGCCCCAGCAGGTGGTCCCATACTGATTGCCATATGGTCAGCATTAACTGGTTTCAGGAACAACCAAACTATATTCTACATGCTTCTAAAGTTTCGAAGGATAAATAAAAATGCAAAAAGAATACACAATACAGTAACATTCCTAAAGATGTAGGCTAAGGTTGTGGGAAACTGTGGAAAATTGCTAGTATTCAAGTAAAATTGACTTAGCATTGACTTCTACTGTTAATAAACAGCAATCCTGCATAATCTCGGGAGCTTCCTAGAAATTTCAAGTACTATAAAAAGTGCACAATCACTTGATTTAAGTATTTAGCCTGCTGCCAATCTGATAATATAACAGCTAACGCCAAAGTGTCCAATTCAAGCAATTCATTAATTAGAGTCAATAAAAGAAGTATGAAGGAGGTAACAATTTCTTAATTAATATTGTAAATTGTTTTAGAGGATCGTTTCATTTAGTTTTGTAGATGGGTTACATCAGGCCATTTTCATGCTAGCATATGACATACTATGTGCATAACACCCCATTAACCATTCGGCTTCCCCTTCTTGGCCTTCTCTTCCCTTTGTTTATTATATACTTTCACATCTACTCTCTGTCATCTGTGCATAGATGTCATAGTGAGCATCTGTTCTCAATTAGACACACCGGGGAATAGATAAACATCATTGAAGAATTGTTCCTATCAGATTGGCCCGGGGGCTTGTCTGTCTTAATTGTGAATTGATATTGGAATGCCTAGTCTACTGGGCATGGTACCTTCCCTGTGTAGGTGGTCCTGGCTCTATGAAAAGCCGTGGCGAAAAAGCCATGGCAAACAAGCCAGTAGGTAGCATTGCTCTATGGTCTCTGCTTCAGTTACAGCCTCAAGGTTCCTGCCTTAACCCCTATTATGTCTTCCCTTGATGATGAACTGTAACCTATAAGCAGAAATAAATTCTTTCCTCCCCATGTTGGCTTTAATTAATGCGTTATCACAGCAACAGAAACCAAATTGGGACAATCTATGAATTTTATGTGATTACATAAAAACTAGGACCCGCAAATAAGAGAAAACACAAATATTTATCTTTCTGAAATTCACTTAATTTACTTAATAAGAATATCTTCAGTTCCACCCATTTCCCTGCAAATGCCATAACTCCATTCTTCATGACTGAAGATATCATATATATTATTTATATGTGTTTATTATATATTTCCACCGTGGATATACTGTTCTACATTATTACCAGTATATAGAGCTCTCATTTGTCCATTCCCTTACCTGATGGAGAAAGGTCATTGGTTAAATAAAAAGAAACTGCTTGGCTCTCATTGGTTAGGAGATAGGTGGGAGGAGTAAACAGAACAAAACGCTGGGAGGAAGAGGAAGTGAGGTCAGACTCGACAGCTCTCCTCTCGGGAGCAGACGCCTCAGCAGAGACGCCATGCTCCGCTCCTGGGCAGATGCAAGCAATGAAGCTCCGACCCAGGATGGACAGAGGCTAGAATCTTCCCGGAAAGCACACCTAGGGGCGCTACACAGATGATTAGAAATGGGCTAAATTAATATGTGAGAATTAGCCTAGAAGAGGCTAGATAGGAATGGGCCAAAGCAGTGTTTAAAAGAATACAGTGTCCATGTAATTATTTCGGGTAAAGCTAGCCGGGCAGGCGGCTGGGGTGTTGGGGACGCAGCCCCGCCGCCCCTATTACTACACTTACCAACACTTACTTTTCTTTTTCTTAATTTAAATAATTTTTGTTCATTTATTTTGCATATTTTTAAATTTTAATGAGGAATTGCACACATAGAAACGGACAGATTTTTCAGAACTTCTTTTGTGGCTGGATTCTAAATGGCAAAGCCTTAAGACAAAGTACAGTAGAAAGGAGAACATCAACGTTGTGTCATTAGATTAAAAGGTCCTGATACTTAGAACAAAACCAACATAAATATACTCATTATGAATAACCTAGATCAGCTGGGCAGTGGTGGCACTTGGGAGGCAGAAGCAGGTGGTTCTTAAGGAGTTCGAGGCCAACCTGGTCAACAAAGCAAGTGGCAGGACAGCCAGGACTGTTATACAGAGAAACCAGGTCTCAAAAAACTAAAATATAAAAATAACAAGTAAATAAATAAATAAATACCTAGATCAAAATTTCTATGTTGAATACTACTTTTCCATATAGTAGTTCATAATTTCTTCTAGATAAATTTATATCCCTTTCATTCTTCAATATTGTAATTTATTTTTTTAATGTTTCTTCTTCCTCATTTGCCTTTTTACGTACTTGGGGGCACAGTACCATGTAGCTCAGTGATGCCTCAAATGCAGTAAATATCAAAGGATGCCTTTGAAATCTTGATCCGCCTTCCTCGACCTCCCTACTGCTAAGATTATACACATGTATTACCATTCCAGGATTCCAATATTATGACTAACACACATTTCCCCAAATACTTTTCTTAGTCTGTAGGATTCTTCTGAAATTCTGGTGTCTTAAAACATACACACACACACACACACACACACACACACACGCACAGGCTTTCTAGTTTATTTCTTTATTATGCTAGCTTTTATTTATATATCACTCACATTTTTTATTTGTGTTAAGAAAATAATAGTGCATACGAGGTGAAAACATATTCTGATATTTTTAAATGAAGATATCTCATCCTCTCAAATCTGGGCCTCAAACATCCATCATTTACAGTAGACAGTTGTTAATGATTCTCTCTACCAATGCAAGGGAAAGATCATTTCCTCACTAGATTAATCTTGGAACGAATAGATCAGCATGGCATTTAAGTACCTGTGAGCATCACTTATCATAAGAAATAGGCCAGTTCTCCTTCCTTCCCAGACACCTGGCTAAAGGGCACACTCCCATTGGCTCTGAACTTAGGAGTAACCATGGGGTTGACTTTGGGTAATGAATTGGAAACCCAGTTAGGGGTGTCATTGGCAACTAAAAGATTAAATTACCAGTGTGTGATCTGCCAGGACCTCTCCTCAGCCCAGATAAACCAGAAGCACATGCTAACATGAGTTTCTATTTGCCTGGGTCACACAGGGATCACCAAGAGCAAAGCCCCTTTCAACAGGGAGCATGAGATGAGATGAGCTTGCAAATCCTGGAGTCACAGTCCCTGGGACTTGGGCTTTATCTGCTGTGACTGCAGAAAAACCGAGTCTATCATGAGAGATTTAGTAATAAAAATTTACATCACACCCAACACTTTATTTTCTTCTCATTTAATATGTTCAGTATGCTGGGGACAGCTCATGTTACCAAAAGACAGTGAATGCTCAGCGGGAAAAGACCAGGCAAGACTGCACATCAGAAGCTGAATCAGGGTCCAGCACTGTTTCTCTACTAAATTTCCTGAATTTGGGCACAGTCCCGGTAGCCTGCACAGGATGGAAAGCTTGTTATTTCATAAGCTTGATTGGTTACTACTAATGATATTAACAAAACAAGATTGACAAGTTGCCCTTACATTGGGTTTCAATTCATTATATTATAAAATGAAAATAATTTATATTTATTGAATTTTATATTAAATTTAAAATTATGAAGCTACACAGTAGAGTTGCTTTAAACCCATTAAAGTTATATTAGCATAATTAAATTCAAGTTTGGAGATTAAAATAATAAAAATATTTAATCAAATGCATTATTTAGGCTATCAAATATTTTGTTATTTAGGTCTAATAATATTCAAGTTCATTACAAGTCCTGAAAAGTTGTGTAGTTTATTTGTAATAATTTTATTTATACGGTTAAACATTTATTCTTGACTCAAACTTTGGTCTTTATATTGTCTAAGTATTTAATAATTATAGTCACATTACCCAAGGTCAAGGGCATATTTTATATTAAAATTTGTTTAAAGTGGTTAAAATGATTAAGGGATTATGAATAATATTAGGCAAAAGCTAACAGAGGAGCTATTAGAATAGATACTTTTTAGGGCAAAAAGATATTGGTTGGTTTCATCTTCAAGGACACGGTTTACATGCTTCAGTTTATCTGCTCTTTTCCAGATTTCTTCGAGTTACACTCTAAGGTAGATGAAGACAAGCAGATGCTCACACGCCTATGTCTGAAGACATCAGAACAGATCTGGGGCAAGCGAGACGGCTGCATCCCGTTGAGTTTATGATGCTCATTTCTGCACTTGTACATCATTCCCAGGGCAAATTTCAACCCAAGGGCATAGCCTCAAAGACCACCACGGCATTTCATTTCTAAATTACCTGAAAGGGCTCAACTCCATGTAGCTCTTTAGGAGCACTGGTATTTGAATGAAAATATCATTGAGGTCAGGTGAATCTTTTATTGTACTTTATCTGAAAAATACTAACAAATTAGCATTGGCGATAGATGAGTGTTGCCTTATGTTTATACACAAACTACTCAGATTTCTTCCGCACACCATATCGTAGTTTGAGCATCATTACTTTTTGTATTAGACACTGAGATGAGATCTCATCTTCTGTAGGTTAGCTGATATAAAAAGCAATAGAATAGGAGCAGGGGAAAAAACATTTGTATGTGTGAGCACATTAGGCAGAACATTTACAACCCTTATGAACCTTGAAATCTATTTAGAACATGGCCTACAATAAATGCAGCTATTTATTTAAGATAAATAACACATTTTTGGCAATTAATGAATTCTCCAGCTTAAATATTCAAATTGCAATGGAGACAAAAGGCCTCCACCATCCCTTCATCCCTTCAAAGATTCTCCCTCTCTTCTCCCTAAAATAGTAATTCTGGAAGACTTGATATATGAGTATAAGGTTCATGCCCATGTCAACCTGCAGAAGCTTCCCCATTGTATGAAAGTAAGAGAGAACCAGGAGGAGGTATAGGTTCAATAGCAGGGCATGAGGAGGGTGGGTAAGAAAAGGATACAGGGCCGGGCGGTGGTGGCGCACACCTTTAATCCCAGCACTTGGGAGGCAGAGGCAGGCGGATCTCTGTGAGTTAGAGACCAGCCTGGTCTACAAACAAGAGCTAGTTCCAGGACAGGCTCCAAAACCACAGAGAAACCCTGTCTCAAAAAAGCAAAAAAAAAAAAAAAAAAAAAAAGCAAAAAAAAAAAAGAAAGAAAAGAATACAGGGTTATGACGGGCAGAAATCTTTAAGCTGCTAGTATGAAGTGACCCCTAGATGTCCCTTTTTATGGGGGTAGAGACTAGTTTTAGCAAATACACTAGTTTTTATTATTCTATGTTCATGTCTCTGCAAAGGCATGTACACGAGAGCTGGTTCTCTTCGAGGCTGGAGGTGTCCAGGTCACCAGAGCTACATATGGCTGTTGTGAGTGCTGGGAATAAAAACCAGGGCCTTGGCAGAGAAGGAGTGTGACTTCTCAAACCTGAGCCATTTCTCCAGCTCTAGTTGTGTTCTTTCCTCCCTCCATCCTTCCGTCCCTCCTTTCCTCCCTCCTTTCATCTGTAAGTATTCATGAAGAGTTCTATAATTCATATTTCAGCTGGTTGGCATAAAGATTTTTGTGTTGTAGGCTTACTGAATGTTTTCTTTTTCCGTTCTGATACACTTCAATCTAAATTTCTTGGGAATGTAGGAATGTGAATTCCTGTTTAATGTAGTACTGGAAACCACACTTTCCTCCACACCTAGGTAATTGGTAGCATTGGAAACCACTCTTTCATACATACCTAGGTGATTGATAGCATTGGAAACCACACTTTTGTACATACCTAGGTGACTGATAGTATTGGAAATCACACTTTCATACATACCTAGGTGATTGACATGTCATGTAAGCATCGAGAATCCTTGCTAGAATAGATACTTGTATCTCTTTTATTTCAGATGAAGGAGTTTCGCAGCTTGGCTACTTAGGGTAGTAGAATGTAAAGGGACATTGACTATTCAATTATTACAAAGCGTTTCCCCAGTTATTCATTATTTTCAGTAGGGTCAGAGAGAATGGAACATTGTATGATCAAAGGTAACACTTTTAGTCTTAAGCATGGAACACCCTCTAAAAGGAAATTTAATATACAATCTAGCATGCAAATTCAAACAAACTGAGTTCCAGGTCATGGCTGAGACAGATGTTTATATTATAATGACTAAACATGAATCCATTATAATCTCAGCTTCATGTATAGGTATCTAAAGTCAGCCTCACACTTTAATGCCCGTCTCCCGAAGAAAGGCCTTTAGCAGTGTTACTCTAGCACCAGGTTGACCATAATGCAAGCTCCAGTTGGGAGTTTTGTAATAGCCACAATTCTTAGAACAATTCACCCATCTGTCATGGAAGTTCACATGCAATAGCAATGATGTCCCCATTAGAGATATGGTAAAGGGAATGGGCAGAGAGGAAGTGCCAACAGCCCTAAGCTACCTCAGCTGTTGGCATAAAATGGAAAACAAGCTTGATACATTTTTCAACTCCGGTTTCTAGAATCTTTCTCCTTACTTGCCTAATTATTCTGGGAAAGTCTTCATTCAATGTCTGATGCTTTACTCAGAATTTTCTGTTCACTGTACTGGATAATACAACTCCACTGTGAGTCTGTATCTTTAGGCATTTTACTCATCTGGCATCTCTTGGAATCTTTTATAAATGTCAAAAAAATCGCCATGTGGGCTTGATCCTATGTTTGGAGTTTCATTTTAGCTTTACTGATTTGTAGCTCCCATCTTCAACTTGACAGCTTCTGCAGAGTGCTTCAAAAATCTCCCCACACCACAGCTTCTCCTGGTCAATGTATCATCTTCAGAAACTTTTCAGTTACAAACAGGGATGGCTCTCCCAACACACATTGATCTGGAAGCCACTTTGAGTTGCTTTCTTCTCAAAGGACTCAGGCATGGTATCTCAAACCATTCTTCATGAAGCTACTTCAGGAGTCTATCACCCATCCCTTCATCCCCTGAGATCATATTCTTATGAAACTTCTGATTCCTTACCATTGAAGTGGAAAATAAGAGGTGTTCATGAAATATTTTTGAACCTAGAGTTATTGAAAAAACTAGAGCAACTATAGTAGACATTATTATCCCCAGAAAGTATCAAAGCCTATTGAGATGGCAATGATGTTGCTATGATTAAAAATGTTGTGTGTGTGGTGGTGGGGGCAATGCTTTGCTAAGTACCTTGATTTCAATAAAGTGAGATCCTGGGAAGAAAATTTCAATGTACAATCTACAAACACCATGAGCTAACACATTTACATTGGTTGTTGTCACTAAAATGATTTATGGCTTAGCAATAAATAACTAATAGAACAGCCTACACTTAGAGCACTGGAAATATTCTAAAAATATATAAGTTAATTTTATTTTCTCACTTTATGGATTTGTGCTATATAAAGCAGACTCTAGATGCTAACAGTTCTTGGGACCATAAAATAGCGAAGATCTGCTCCTTGGCTCATGAGCATGCCATCTGCAGCCCTCCTGCCTTCTCTGATAAAGCAACAAGTTATTCAGGGGACCACAGTTTTCTTTAATTGTGGTGTGTGTACAGGTGTCCTCTAGTTTATCACTGTTGAGAAAGGTTAGGTTTGAACTAAAATATACGCAAGCAGCAGAAGCCGAGTGTTTGCTTTGTGAGACGAAACTTTCAGAAAGAACAGAAATGAGGCAGAGTGAAGCAGAATGAGAAGCTAGTGCCAAAGTCCCTGATACAATAGCATGTGCTTAATAATATGCACTTAAAATCTAAAGTATAATATTTTTAATTGTTTAAGTTATTTAAGGAATATGTTATTTTACGTCCTAAATAATCTAGATCTGATAGGGAACTCTCTAAGTATTGAAAGTCATCCTGGCATATCCCCTTCTGGTCAGCCAAGCCACAAGGGTCTGAGGCTGTTTTGAATGGGGGGATGGAGGTGGAAAGTCAGCTTCTCAAGTCCTTTTGGTAATGAACTGTTCTTCCCTTTAAAATAGTATTTTCAGCATGTTTCATCCAGACTACGATTAGTACATTTTATATTCTTTCTTTTTCTACCTGACAATCTGTTGTTTTCCTCTACTTACCTTCCCTAAATAAAATCGATACATTTCACGAAAAAGTAGTCATGATATAATTACTGTAAAAGTTTTAACTATAATAAGAAGTGCTGTTTACTATTAACTGGCAACTTGACACAACCTAAGATCACTTGGAAAGAAAATAACTTTGATCTTTCATTTATTTTTAAATTAAAAAATAATTACATAATTTTCCTCTTCCATTTCTGCTAGGCTTGCTCATGTGTCTATGAAATTTGTTCTTCCTCAAAATCATAATCTCTTTTTATTTAGTTGTTTTGCATGTGTGCACACACATGTGTATATGTGTATATATACATGCGTGTGTATGTGTATGTATACATGTATGTTTATGAGGTCAGGCATGAGCACTTGGTATTAGACAACAAACTATGGAGCTCATCCCTGCCGAGAACTCTCCCTCCTGCTCTCAGTAGTCTTTAGTTGGCTGTAGTTCTTTAAGAGCAGAGCCCAGTGAGATTTCCCCTTTCCATTTTAGCATATCTATTAGTGTGTATTTCTTCAGGTCTTGGTGAGGCAGCCATACATCTGGTGTATCATTGGGAAAGCCTCTTTGTCATTTTTAGAAGACAATATCCCAGAAGATTTCCTGGTTTTCTTTATACTCTTTCTGCATCTTCTTCCATGATGTTCCCTGAGTGTTACGGTGCAGAAATTGTTCTCTGATCACTTGTAACCTGTATTTTGTGGCTTTCTTTAGTGGTCTCTTTCTTTTGCAAAGTGAAGTTTCTTTGATGAAAGGTGAGAACTACACTTACCAAGCTGATCTCTGATGTAAGATGTGCAAGACCTGGTTGGACTGAGAGATTCTGGTAAAAGGATTTTAATGAGGACTCTAGACCAAATTGGTAGGTGGGCATGTCTGTGGGAGGACTATCTTGTTAGGTGACAGAGGAAAGCCGGGCCCTTTGTGGGCAGCATTATTTCCCAAGCAAGGGTAACTTAACAATATAAGGGAAATGAAGCCAGACAAGAGTAAGTAGGCAAGCAAGCAACAGTGTATCTATTCTTCCTTTGCTATTGTCTAAGGATGTATGGTGTTGAGTTCCTGCTTCAGCTTCCCAGAAATGGTGGACTGTGACCTGGAATTATAGACCAAAGAGACCTTTTCTTCACAAAGTCACTGTCTTAGTTAAGATTTGTAGTGCTGTAAAGAGATATCATGTGCATGGCAACTCTTATAAAGGAAAAATATTTAAGTGGCCTGGCTTACATTTTCAGAGGTTTAGTCCTTTTATTATGGCTTGAGATAGAAGTGTACAAGCAGACATGGTACTGGAGAAGCAGCTGAGCATTCTCACACTCTGACCCACAGTAAACAGGAAGTGGTCTGAGACACTGGGCATGGATTGAACATATACGGAACCACAAAGCCATACTTCCACAGTAACATACTTCCTCCAACACTGTTGTACCTACTCAAATAAAGTCACATCTCCTAATAGTGCCACTCTCTTTGAGGGGCATTTTCTTTCCAAATAGCACAGTTGCCTTTTGCTGGGTTATTTTTATCACAAAGTCACTGTTACAGGTGCTTTCCTTAGCATTTAAATATATCATAAAAGGAAACGTTCTGAAACTGATTTATTTAAAAAAAAACAGAAAAAAGAAACAAATATCTGTTTGCCTGTGTTCCACATAGATGCCGATCCTCTGAATGGAGAAATCTCACAAGATAGAAAACATATCCCAACGTTCACTCATGCCTTCCTTCTGCCTGCATCAAGTGGTGGCTGTTCTTAAGGAGAGGGAAGCCACCTGTACTGGCTAGAAAGAAGTCACACATCCATACTTTGTGTCACTTCACTCTCAGAGGCAGTGCTTCCCTTGATGGCAGACTAGACCTACTGTATCATCCAACTAGTTTTCTTGTTTTATATTACATATTTCATTAGCACCTTATAGTAGACATAAAATGTATGACTAACAGAATTTCTACTGATGAGAAATTATTTTAACAATCTGTACCACAGTCTTTAAAAGCTCCCTACTACACATATATTTATCATCACATCAATTTAAAATATTTTTAAATGGTCAGTAATCCCAGCCATAAGAGGGTCACAAGTTCAAGGATTACCTGGGCTAGAATAAGTTCAAGTCCAGCCTCTGTAACTGAATAAGACCAGGTATCAAGATGAAAAAATAAAATACAATTAGAAAGAACAATGGATACAGGTTAGTGGTGGAATACCTTGTTATCATGCATGACACTCTGCATTCTGTACCAAGTACAAACAAAAATCTCTCATGGGAAATGGAAACGATAAAGAACCTTTCAGATTTACATGAGACTGTTTAAACAGATCTTTTGAATCTACATCTCCATATAAAGAGTTTACATCATCATACTTATACAGTTTTTCATCATTGCTAGTTTACAAGAAGATTATCAGAACCAATCTGAGAAATCAGATTAAAGATCTATGTAACTATATAATATCTCATGTGCTACTGTAGCTTATTTATGTAAGCCCTTGCTGTCAGACACTTAGATTGCCTCCATATTTAATACTGTAACTAACACTGATAGAACTCTTTATATAAGAAGTGCATATTCTCCTTTAGAATTATTTCGTGGGGATACATCCCTGGGAATAGAATTTAAGCATCAAAAAGACTAGATATTTTAAAGATTTTCTTTGTTTTGGCAAAACCCTCTAATGTCACAAATCTTATGTTAAGATTTTGAACCACTGAATCTTTTTCTGAATGTGAATAACGAAGCTTCAAACCATGATATTCATGATTTAAAAATAATTAAAGGAGAAAAATTCAAAACATCAGGAGATTTTTATGTTGCTACAGAAATTATATACATTCTGATTTTTAAAAACATGTTGTTTTTCAGCTATCCTGGCTTTTGGGAACTCAGAGAGTCTGAACCAACAACCAGGAAGGGAGTCTGTATGGGACCGACCTAAGCATATATGTGACAGTTGTGTAGCTTTGTCTATTTGTGGGACTCCCAGCAATGGGAGCAGAGCTGACTCCGTGCTTTGGTGGGCTCTTGGGAACCTATTCCTCATGCTGGACTACCTTGCCCAGCCTGAGTACAGGGAAGGTGCTTGGTCTTAAGGCAGGCAGCTTGATAGGCATGGTTTGCTGATGCCCTGGGAGGCCTGCCCCTTTCTGAGCAAATACTGAGGAGGGGTGGATTGAATGGGTTGGAGGACTGGGAGGAGAGGAGGAAGGGGAAGCTGAAGTTGAGATGTAAAATAAATAATCAATAAAAAATATACTGTTTTTAAATTACTTCGCCCAGATATAAAATACTCCTCAATCTAACTATATAGATGTTTTCAAGTGTTATTTAAATGGCAATAAATAATGTTAAATTTCTACTTCCTTATTTTTCCAAAGCATACGAAACACATGATTAATAAAGCCATCAAAATAAAAATGATTTAATTTGCTTTAGAAACATCTAACTAGACAATCATCAGCAATAAACTGAATTATCAACCTTAAGGATTGGCAAACTGTGGTGTGTTTGAACTTCACTAATTAAAACCTTTTGGTTAAAATATTTTAAACTGTGGACATGCATGTGACACAGAGCTCCTGTGGAGCTGAGAGGACCACTTAGGGGTGGTTTTCTCTTTCTAGCATGTGAGTCTCCAGGGCAAAACTCAAGTTGTCAGATTTGGTTGCAAGCCCCTTTGCTTGCTCAGCTCTCCCAATGTACCTAAAGAGTTTCTTGAAATGAAGACTCTCTTTGGTTCTTTAAAAGAGAATAGACTTTAAAAAAAAATAGGATAATTTATTATTGTTTTATTAAGATGTTCAAAATGTGAAGAGTAGTTCATTCTACAACAATGACTCCTAAGAGAAACTTAGGAAATCATTTATTATAGAAATAGTTTAAGCCCCATCTTAGAAATTTTTATTTCTAAACATCTGAAGTGTACATGACAATTTCAGTGCATTTTTTTAAAAAGAAATGGTAAATTGTTGCACTGAATTCTGCCAAAATAAAGTACCAATCTTTGCAGGTTCAGTGCTGTGGAATATTCCTTTACACTGTGTGGAGATATGTCACTCTGACTGGTTTAATAAAAAGCTGAATGTCCAATAGCTAGGCAGGAGTTTGGGGGCAGATACAATGCTGGGAAGAAGGCAGAGTCACCAGCCAGACACAGAGGAAGCAGGAAAGCAGCGTGTTCAGTACAGAGTAAAGGTAATACAGCCATGAGGCAGAATGCAAAGTAATAGAAAAATGTCAATTTAACTTATAAGAGCTAGTTAGAAATGAGTCTAAGCTATCAGCCAAGGTTTCATAATTAATAAGGAGACTTCAAGTGGTTATTTGAGAGCTGGTTGGTGGAACAGAAAAAAAAAACCTATCTATAGTTCAGTTTCAGCCTCAAGGAGTTGAAGAGTCTTTAGCTGTGATGGGTATTAGCATTTTCATGATATTAAAATGATCCTGGACATAAGACTGGAATACAGAACATAGAATCAGAGTTCGCCTAGATTCCAAAACTTCTTGATGTTCTTGTCAACTCTTCCCTAAGTTACCCTTTACTGGGTCTGACAGCCACTGCCATAGACAATCCTTGGTAATGGCCTTCCAAGTTTCCTTTCCCCCCTTACACCAAAAAATGCTTTCCACATGCTTCAAGGCAAATTCTTCCCCATGTACTCTTTCTCTCTCCCCTCTCCTTTCCTCCTCCTCCTCCTCTTCCTCTTCCTCCTCCTCCTCCTCCTCCTCCTTCTTCTTCTTCTTCTCTCTCTCTCTCTCTCTCTCTCTCTCTCTCTCTCTCTCTCTCTCTCTTCCTTTCTCTGTCTCTCTCTCTTTCTCTCTCTCTGTTTTATTGCTAAAGACACCATGGACTTTGGATATAAGTCTCAGAGGAAAAGTGCTGAATCTGACCTAAAATTTCTTATCCCGATAACTACCTTTCATAGTATCACATGACGCCATGTAAGCTTTGAGAGAAAGGAAGCTACCATCTACCCTCCTATGATGTCCATTAATATCATGCCAGCATGGCATGATAACCCTAAGGATGCAAGAGTGGCTTATATACTTTGACACTAACCAACAGCTACTTAAAATGTCTTAAGGACCACTCAAAAAAGAAATCATGGCTGGTTTATAGAAATTTAGCCAACTACTTAAAGCTAGTGAAGTCATCAGATTATGCCGAAGAATTCAGAATTCTCTTATTTCATCTAGTCAGCAGTTTTTCTCAAAATTCCCTTTTTCCTCCACTGCTTCTCATCTGTGTATTGCTTTCTTATCAAAATTTAAACTTACCCCACTATCTTCCATCTTTAAAAGGGTGTATATGAAATCTTTCTTCCCCCTAAAACAATAGGTACATTTTATCGACAATTATCTTTTTTTCCCCCAGTGCTTATTTCTTGCCCTTGTCTTTTCATCAAAGCTAAATTACGCTGGTCTCCACGAGTTTTCTGGTGGCTAAATTCAACAAGTATGCTGATTTTCATTTCCACAATATCTATAGTTTTTCAAGTGCCTTCCTTCTCTAGTACTATTCTCACCTGCTTTTTCTGCCCAGATTCTTGGTTTTTTTCACATTCGTCCTTAGAAATGACATGGCTTGCCCTATACTGAATTCATTTCACAGCCCTGTTCTGTTCCTTTCCTTGATTCAAAGCCTTCTCTAGACCTGTGTGGGCGTCTAATTAGCACCTGAAACTAATCTCCCATGAAAGTAGAGATACCTTAGCTACAACATCTCAGTGAAAAGTAGTACATTTCATGCAGCTGTCCAGGACTGAAGTTAGGGCATCTCCATGCTTCATTTGACCCGCCCCCTCACTGCTATATTCAGTGCACACCAAGTCCTTCCTGCAGGCTCTTCCATCTGAAGAACTTGTCATTCCCTACTTGTTACACTGTGCAAGGCATCTTCATTTCTTATATAGTTTAAGCAGACTACTTTGACACCATCTTTGTTTGGAGCCTGTTTATCCCCAACCTGTTTTCATCTTGCCTGGGTAATGATCTTTCAGCATGAACGGCTGAGCACATCACTACCTGTTTCTAGTTCTACAGTCCAGGACAATATAAATTTTAATTAGTTCGGCACAGAGGGCTCCTAGATCTGGTTGCATGGCCACTCTCATTTCTTCGGTCATTCCCAACTGACAAAGGATGCAAGAACTGGCAAAGTTATGCAGCACATGGTTTGGCTCTTTTCACTGCCAAATTTTCAGATATGTTCATGCATGGCAGGTTGTCTGCTGCCTATTAGCTGTGCTTTCCAGCCAACCAGATAAACAATTGTGTGTGCATTCTTATGTGTGGTATGTGTGTGGTCCATGTACACATGTGTTCAGATATGTATGTCAGAAAAAGATGGCTAATGTCCTGTGCTACCGTTCATCTTACTTCCTTGGCATAGAGTATCTGCATTGTTGAAACCAAACAAAAGCAACAATACCAATGACAGCAGCAACACTTCACTGGCCTCCCTTTCTCTGGGATCACCAGTGCTGGAATTACAGAAGAGTACACAGCATGCCCGGGCTTTATGTAAATAGGGGGCATTTGAACTCTGATCCTCAATTCTGTGCAGCAAGTACTCTTACCCACTGAACGATCCAAACATTCAAATCCTTCCCTGCAACTGATCTTCAGAACTTTGCTCAGTTTGCACCTTGTAATACAAATCCTCCACCTAGACTTACCCAAGTGCCTCTTGTCTGTCCTGTCTCTCCTCGTGCACACCTCTGTCAAATCACTCATCATCCCATGCTAACAGTACATCTCCTCCGTCAGCCTCCCCCATTAGACTGCACGGCACTCATGGCAAGGATTATGTCTTAATCCTCCTTGGGAGGTCTGTAAAATTGTACACTTTGAGGATTATATTTTAAATGCTTGCTGAGTTGCCTGGATTTTAAAGAAGAAATGAGAGCATGTGATTCAATTACTCTCACAGAGGCAAAAATTGGTGTAATTTGTTCTCTCTAATATTACGAGGCATAAACCATACGCAATTAAAAAATATTCTGTTATTTCAGGGGGGATTCTGTAGACATCTGCCCCCATGAGATCTCAAAACTGTTATGAACTGGTAAACATTATACACCTTGCCTTGGCCCCAGCCTTGAGTACAGTTTTCACAGAGCCGTCACCATGGACATGCTAACACAAGAGGACAATGAGGGGCACATGGTGCAGGAAGTTTGGTGGAGGATGTGTCAGGGAGAAGTAGATTCTCAGAACAAGAATAATAGATGTGGAACAGATACAAATCACTAGATATTGGGGATTGAATCTGGATCCATAAAGTAATGACAAGCCAAGGATATTTTGGTCAAGAGTGTTGTCAAAATGAAGGCATTTGGGCATGAAAATCCTGTGAGAATTTGTGATATAGAGGGCTTAGTACAGATGAGTGAATTCTTCTTTCCAGTTCACAACTCCTTTTACCAAAGCTATGTAAGTGTGACTCTGCAAGACCGCTCACAAAAAAACAAAAGCAGATATTTCTCCTTGTTGATCATGGGCCCACTCTCACGACTTGGCTTGATATGCAAAATTTAGCAAAAACACGGGGCTAGAGGACAAAAGGTGTTTCTTTAATTTTTTGAATTTTTATTAATTTGTTTTATGTGTACAAATATTCTGCCTGTTTGTATGTATCTGGACTCTATATATGCCTTGTGCCTGTGAAGGCCAGAAGAGGACTCTGGCTGCCCTTGAACTGGAGATAAAGATGGTTGTGAGCCACCATGTGGGTGCTGGGAATTGAGCAGCCAAGATTAACTGCTGAGCCATCTCTCCAGCCTCAAAATATTTTGATATGTGTTTTCCAATGTCTGTGGTCAGTTCAACTTTCAACATTTTTGAAACAATTGTTCAGATATTTTGCCCATTCTTAAAAAGTGGGTGGTTTATCTTCTTGCAACCGAGTTATCTTTTTTTCTTATAGATTGTTGGGTGTAAAACTTCTACCAGATAAAGCATTTGTAAATTATTTTTTAATCTATAAGATTTAATTATTTCCTTTGCTAGGCAGAATCATCGGGTAAACTCAAATGAAAAGCACAATGAGGTATTACTTAATACCTGTTGCCCTAACTGTTATCAAAAAGGCAAAAGGTGCTAATGAGGATGCAGAAAAAGAGAATTAAGGTACACAGTTCATGAGGATATTAACTAATACAATTACTTTGAAAAATATGGAGGTTCTTCAAAACATGAAAATAGAATCACTATATAATTCAATAACACCATTGCTTGACATAAATCTAAAGAAATTGCTGGAGAACTTGTATTTCTACGATTATGTCAACACTATTTATTAAGTCAAGACAGCAAACAGCTCTAGTTTGTGCCATTGAGTGATAAATGCATAAAGAATACACAGTGTACAGACACACGAGGACACAGATAGTCTTCAAAATGCTGTCATTTGTGTAAAGGTGGCTATGACGGTAAGCAAATATTGTATGATCTCACTTGTATGTGGCATGTAAAAAAGTCAGTCTTGGAACCAATGTGATGTCTCAGCACATAGAGGTTATTGTGTTAAGGCAGATGACCTGATTTCAATCCCTGAAACACATGTGATGGAAGGAGAGCATGAGAACTCAGTTCACACACACAGTGAATGGATTGATAGATGAATGAATGAATGAAGAAAGGGAGAGAGACTTAAATAAATTTAAAAACATTAAGTAAACCTCAGAAGCAAAGTACCTAGCTCATTACCAGAAGATGGGATGCACTGGAGACAGAGAAGATGTTGATCCAAGGTTGCAGAGTTTCAGTTAGAATGGAGGAATAACTGTTAATAATTTATTACTATACATGGTGACCACAATTTTAATAACAGTGTATATTTCAAAACTGCTAAAAGAATGAACCTTTAACATTTTCATCACAAAAATAAATTGATTAGGTAATTAGCCTTATTGGATCTTTCTAAAACATGTATACAGATCAAAGTATTCATCAAATCAAATCCACAATCACTGTTCATCAGAAATGTATTAAATTTTAATCGGTCAGAGGGGCTTTGATATTTCTTCTTTTGCCATGAGGCCACTAGGTTTCATGTGGCTCCTAGTTCAAAGATCAGAGGAAAAGATGATGAGGTCTTGAATCAACCTGTCCTTGCCCAGTATCCAAATTTGCAATTTACAGCCTCACTCAGCAAATACAACCCAGGTTAGCCACACCCCAACCAACTGCTGAACAGAAGAATGTTTCCAGGATATCCAATTTGTTTGGTCAGGCCATCAATTACACGCTATTATTGTGGAGACAGCAAGCTAATAGAACAATCATAGAGCATGAAAAGTCACTTGTAAATGAGTCCCAACTTAGTTCAGAGGCAGATGTTGGAAGTCATTTATTTAATTGATTTTTATGTATGCAAGAGCAAAGAATCTCGAAAAAAATTGAAACTAGCTGACTGCCACTCAGAGAACAGTGGGGCTATATATCTTCTCAAAGGAGGGGACAGTGTCTATGTAAATACACCACAACTGAACATTATTCTGCAAATAGTTTTAACCCTAATAATGATGGATTGATAATATAAAGTAAAACTCATGTACAAGCTACAAATCACTACCCTCACAGATGACCTTGACATTTTCTGCACCTTTTATTTCCCCATAAATTTTGATCAAGACGAAGAGTAGAAATCTAGAGTCCATGAGCAAAAAGTAACTCTGTGAGAAATTTCTGCATAGACACGGCATACCAGTCATCCCTTCTGTGCCCATGGTAGATCACAAAAAGACTATACTGTGATGTGTTGCTCGGAGGGTACACTTCATCAACTGAAAGTTAAATGCTCCATGTGTTCCATGTCAGGAATTAGCACTGCATGTAAGGATTCATTAGTTTTTCTATACACACTGCCATGTATATCTGTGTGTTCCCGTGCTGTGGCACAGGTCGGAAATCAGGAGACACCACTTGGTGTTGGTCCTAGCTTTTCACCTTGTTTACGTCAGGGTCTGTTGTTGATTGCTGAGGAATACTTCAGGGCTAGCTTGCTCATGAGCTTTTTGGGATACCCCTGTCTCCATCTCCCATCTTCCGTTATGCACTACTGTGTCTGGCTTCATGTCAACTTGGAGGATCCAAGTTCAAGACCACATGGCTGAACAGTAACCGCTCTACACACTGAACCATCTCCTCAGCTCAAAACTATCCTATGATTCCAAAGAAATTACTCCCTTGAGGGTCAGTGTAAGCATGGCCTGAATGGTTTAATCATCACTCAAATCCTTACAGGGGAAAGGCTTAGGTTTTTTTTTGTTCCTTCATTTTGTATCTTCTCTATCATATTTCTTTTTTTTTTTTTTTTTTTTTTGGTTTTTCGAGACAGGGTTTCTCTGTAGCTTTGGAGCCTGTCCTGGAACTAGCTCTGTAGACCAGGCTGGTCTCGAACTCCCAGAGATCCGCCTGCCTCTGCCTCCCGAGTGCTGGGATTAAAGGCGTGCGCCACCATCGCCCGGCTTCTATCATATTTCTTAACTACACATTAGCATATAAGAAAATAGTAGATTTTCTTTGCATTTATTCAATAAGTTTTAATAATCTACATTTCATCTAACATAATTTTCTAATAATCCATTTCTTCCCTTTTGTCACCCCTAAATCAACAGTCACCTTTAGTGAGAATCTTAAAAGATGTCCTGGTTGTCTTGAAAATTAAAATTTATGACAATAAAAGATTTTTTTGTATATGGCAATAATAACAAGTATGCTCTAGCTATCTGATGTAAATATGTACTATTTTCTGAGAACCATAAAGAATCACTTCTTATTGATTAGATTACTTTGACCATATTTTAGCTTTTTCTTAAGTTCTGCAACATGGTAATTTTTATGTACAATGAATCCATTCATGATGCATAGAAATGACTTTGGGAGTTGAGCAATTTAGGAAAGCCATGTTAACAACGTTATGGCTGAAAAACATTTGTTTTAGTCATATAATGAGCTATTGGAATGTATCATTGATTTTTTTTTATTTTACAGGCTATTATCCTGCAAAATTCAAATATCCTAATTTTAAAAGGAAGCCATAATAAGATTTTAAATACTATGTTAGAGTTTTTGGCAAGGACAATGGTTTCTTTATAGTTTTATTTGACTAATAATGGAATATATTTATGGGGTATATTTAATGCACTGATATTTCATAATGAATAAATCAAGATAATTAACAAATATATCACCTCACATGATTAATTCTTTTAACAATGTTTAAAGTTTATTCTTTAAGCACTTTTAAAGCATAAATGTATTGTTTCTATTATAGCAACTATTCCATGAAGCAATGGTTAGATAAAATCATTTAATTGGACTCACAGTTTCAGAGAATTAGAGCCCATGATGGCATAGGAAAGACATAGTGTCAGGAACAGCTGAGCGTATATATCTCAAACATAATTCTTACTTTTATAAATGTTAGCTTGACTTTCCCTCTTTTTTCTAATGACAAAAGGTAGTTCTCACCATTAATTTTTTCCTAATATTCTTGAACCATACTATATTGCTCATATGGAGTAATATTACATGCTTTAAATAAATGTGAATAATTTCACATATGTCAAAGATAGACAATACGGAGAAAAATGTAAACATCTATAGAGATGAAAGACTTGCTAGTAAGTCTGGTTTCTAAATAAGAAGGCTTGTCAAAAGAAATTCAATTACATAAAAATTATATTACCAAGCTAGTAGACAAAGGAAGTGCAGAGATGTAGCAGCCCTTAATTTTAGCATACAAGCTCATGAACTCTCATTTGAAAAATGAATTCAAATTAGCTGCGATAGGAGTGCTCTCATCTGCACTAAAATAGCATGAAGGGTTGTAAAGAAAGGTAATGATTAATAGCAAAGTATTGAATCATGGATTTTTTCCTTTCAAAAATGTTCCAATATATTTAAAGCACTCAAAATATCAAACTATTCATGCAGCTGCCTAACATGAAAGAGAGAAGGGAAGAGGAAGGAAGGGAAGGGAAGGGAAGAAAAGGAAAGGCAAGGGAGATAATTTAGATATACTCTGAAATTTTTAAATGTTCTTTATAGTATGAGCAATACTCTAATATCATGTACTAAAAGCCTATAGGAATAACATTCTATAGCTCATGGTAACAAAAAGTGACATTAAATATTAAGTGCAAATCTAGTTTGTTACTTTTTCTCCTATCATATATAAATCTGCCATATGTAAAAACATGTATTACTTATAGATTCATATATGTAAGAGTAATAACTGAAAAACAAGTTTCATGATTGTAATATGTGTTGAATTTATACTATATGTGTTGTATGTGTTGATAAGACTTCTTTAAAAGGCAAATGTAATTTTAATTCTATCATCTATATCCCTACCCAATATCTACATATTGTTTGTCTATCTCTTTTCTGTTTATCAGTACCTCAATACTGTAAGCATACCTAAGCCTTGAACTGCTAGGAAAGTGAGTTATCTAGCTTCTAACCTAATCAGTATTGTTTTAAAGATGAGTAAAGAAACCCATTTTATTCTCTTTTCATGTGACCAATAAATTAGGAAATGACTTGAGGGTCTGCCAAAGTGTTAGGTTCTGTTTATAACTGCACTTTGCTATTATTATTTTATCATTATTATACTTATGTAAGAAACAGAAACACATATTAAATACAAGCCTCATATTCTGAGTGACAGGCAGCTTAGCACAATATTCACACACACTGAAAGACAATTCATTAGGTTGACAAGTACAGTCTTGAGTGTTTTGGTGGTCACCATGCTGACTCAGTTTTGTGCAAAGCCTGTCTAAACTTCACATCCCAAGGAAGCTGATGCATAGGATGACAATGTATCAACCCCAAGGAAGTTTAAGGTACATCTATAAAATTCCAGTGGCAAAATTTAAACCCAGGAGTTATGATTTGAGACATTTTCCATTTACCTACTCACAGATAGAGCTTTTCATTTTTGGACCCCAAACCTGTTGTACAGATTCTGATTACTTTGGTACTCCCTAAGAAGGGAAGTTGCTGCTGTTTGTGGGAGCTGGGGAACATTTTAGACAAAAAGGAAAGAGGGCTTATATTTGTGTCATGAGTAGAAAAGAGAATGAAAGGGCAGTATACAGAGTTGAAGGAAAACAAGCACAGCCCAGAGATGAGGAAGTGCAAGACTGGTTCTGGGGAAATGCAGGAACCAGGGAGGAGGGTAGAGAGGAAAGTAGATCATCGGCAGCCTGCTGTAACCAGCCGTAGTGTAGTTAGGGGCTTGAAACAGCAGCACACAGTCCTTACATTCACAGTTCCGAAGCATCGAAGTCCAAAGCCAGTCTCATCATGCAGACCCATAGCACCCATAAAGCCAGGCCTTCTGGAAGCCTGGAAGGGAACAAAGGTAGCATGCCCTTGTTTCTGCCTCTGGATGTCAAGTGTCTTCCTTAGTTCAGGACTCCTTCTTTGCATCACTTCAATCTCCTTTGCACTAATTCTCACCCTCTATCTTTCTCATATATGGATGCTTGTGAAAATACTGGGTCTACTTGAGTGGCCTGGGATAAAATTAAAGCACCTCCTCAATGCTCTTTTGTCATGAGAAATAACACTCCTTGATCTTGAGGGCTAGGTTGTGCGAATGGAATGGGGGCCTTTTCAACCTATCACAAGAAAAGACAGGTAAGTTCACAACAGGTCATGAGAGATGGCCTTTTCCCTGGAGATTAGTGAAAGCTAATGGAGGTTATTTCTGTAGGAAAACGTCATAATTCAAGTAATTCATTAGGTATATGGACCTGTGTAGTAGGAGGCTGCTGGCTTGTTTCCCACTTAGCCAGACTCCTGAAATAATAACATAGAAACTGTATTATTTGCAATATTGTTTGGCCAATAGCTTAAGTATATTGCTAGCTAGGTTTTACATCGAGAATTAACCTATTTCCATTATTTTATATTTTGTCATGAAGCTCGTAGCCTACCAGCAAGGTTCAAATTTGCAGCTTATGT
This sequence comes from Microtus pennsylvanicus, assembly GCF_037038515.1. NCBI lineage: Eukaryota > Metazoa > Chordata > Mammalia > Rodentia > Cricetidae > Microtus > Microtus pennsylvanicus. Next base: position 45,275,642 of record NC_134585.1, on the reverse strand, counting down.
CTTTCCCCTCTGGCAGCTACATGACGTTTCCTGACTCTGCCTTCTTTCTCCGAGCATCAGGTTAGTTTTCCCCACCTACTTCTATTCTTCCCTATCACAGGCCAGTGCAGACTCTTTATTCATTAACCAATCAAGGCAACACATATGCGTAAGGACTTCCTATATCAGACCTGGTGTTTAATAAACGATTCACCTATAGCTATAGTTCTCAAAAATTAGCATCTATAAAAGGCACATTTGGCCGTTTATTATAAAATGAGAGCTCCCGAGACCTCTTATTAATGATCCCTTTACAGAGCTCAGAAATCACTATTTTACGATAATTAATTACTAGAGGTGATGTCTAGGATCATTATTTGAAAAAGACTAGGCTATGACACTTACTTTTATGGACTACTGTATTAATAAAATTTATCACATACCCTTGGAAATTACAATGCAATGGAAGCTACTCTTCCAATCATAAAAGATTTGCTTCTGATAAAGGTGAAAGAGATGTGACAATTGTGAATCCCACTTACTAGGAACATACTGCTGCTGTCTGTGGAGACAAGTACTGTGTAGAATTCATTAGTCTAGTTTCATGATCACAATATCCTTACATGTTTAGTATGTTATATCAATTTGATGGGCCAAAAATTTATGTGGATTAAATAGCTCTACCAACACGATAAAGCTAGAAAAAGTCAAAACTCATCTTTGGTGATTGTCCCTCCGGTTTATAAATTCATATGTTATTTACTTTGCTGCTGTGTCTCCAACAAGGTGGTAATCTACATGAGGTTAGTTATTTTATTCGTCAAATTTCATTTTAAAACTAATAATCCTTCAATAGCTATCTCCTGGTAATCCTTTTAAATTGTACAGAATTACGAATGTTTTACTTGCATCCATGTGCACCAGGGGTGTAGAGAAGGCATCAGATCCTTAATGACTGGAGTAACAGTTGTGAACCACCATGTAAATACTGATAACTGGACTCAGGTTCTCTGGAGGATCAGCCAGTGCCCTTAACCTCTGTGCCATCTCTCCATCGCCTACCCCTGATAGTTTTAAAAAGAAGAAGGAAGTGAAAGCAATCACTCAAGGTCCAGGGACTGAGTTTGCCATCTCTCTGTACTGACTCCAGGCCTTGAGCAGATCTGTTAACATCTGTGACCTGTGTTCTGCCATCTTGCTCTAAGACCAAATAACCAAATTCCCAAACTCCTGTATCATGCTGCATGCTTGGTAAATTTTAAGGATCTATTTCTTTTTATTTTATGTGTATGGTTGTTTTGTCCACATGCATTTCCCTGCCACATGTGCATGCAGGACAGGTAGAGACCAGAAGGAGCCATCTCGGACTGGAGTCATAGAAGGGTTGCCAACTGCAATGTGGATGCAGGGAACTGAATCCAGGTCTTTTGCAAAATTAGCAAGTACTCTTGAGCACTGTACCATCTCTCTAGCCCCACCTATGCCTGAATATTTAATGAATAATTATGAATCACGCCAAATATGATCAGTACACACTAATAGGATCAAAGCTTCCCCATGGAAGGAATTCTGCATATTAGCAGAAACTCTTTTGGTTTAAAAATAGCTAAATTTAGTAAAGAAATGTAGAAAAACCACATAGTCTAACCCTGTTCAAAATTCATGTAAATGAGACCAAAGAAAATATCCTTATGCATTCATTACTTAGTCTATGGATTTAATGATACAAATGACACAATTTAGCTGAGAAACAAAATAAGCAAAACTTCTTTGAAAAAAAATGATTGACATAGAATGGAAAGTGAAGGCAATAGTGCATAGAGAAGTCCTTGCCGATGAGTCTTACATTTATTTTCAAGCCTATTGAAAACATGGTGAAATATGATCATCCACTGTAAAGCAACAAACACACCAGAAGGTAGAATAAGCTGTGTGCTTGTGTGCTCATGGAAATGCAAAGATATCTAAGGAAAGAAAGAAAGAAAGAAAGAAAGAAAGAAAGAAAGGAAGGAAGGAAGGAAGGAAGGAAGGAAGGAAGGAAGGAAGGAAGGAAGGAAGGAGAGGGAAAGAGGGAAGGAGAGAGGGAAGAAGGATGGGAGCAAGGGAGGGAGGGAGGACAAATGCAGGACTTAAATGCAATGTCTGAAGCTCTTCATTAACTGACAAAGGGTAAAATGATGAGGGTGAGACACTCTCTACTTTGAGTGCTGGTAGATGGGCTTTGGATCATGTCTCTAACGCTGACTTAGTCTTAATGGAGTTACAGCCTGACTTCAGTTTACACATCAGGTGTCAGAAGGATCAGAATGAAAAGGACTATAAGATTCTTGCCAAGTCCTTCATTAGTCTTGATACGATGATAGTCTCTGGTTTATATGGTGTCAATCCAAGAGGCTGTGAGTTTAAAGTAGAACCCTAGGGACAGATCAAGAGAAATGGTAGTGACACTTGTGTTCCGATGGCTCTGAGAGTAACACTGCACTGCCTAATCCATGAAGAGCTGCTTGGGGAATCAAGGGAGTTGCCAAGGAAACAGAAGGAATGAGTGAGGGCTGTCCCCAAGGGCTCATTGCAACACCACTGCCAATAAATGATACTTGGTACAGCGCTCTAATCAAGAGGCTACAGAACTATTATTTTCAGATTAAGAGTTCCAGAGGTCATCATGACTCTGTGAACACGTTTTTTTTTTTCTTTCAGAACTAGGACCTTGTGAAACACACAACTACTTAGTTGCCAGAATTTTGTATTAAATTTTATTTTGAGGCAAGATGTCATTAAGTGTTGCCTAGACTGATCATGAACTCACTCTGTAGCCTAGGAAGACCCTGAACTCATGATTCTCTTATCTCTCTGTCCACAGAGTTGGGATTAAGCAAACAATTGCATTAGATTGAAAACTGAATGAAATCTTGTAGTGGATAGCTGAAAGTTGATGACTTGAACTTGTTTATGTTTCATTATCATTTAGACGCCTGTGAGTGGTATTGCTCTCGGAGGGGGCACTGTTACTGGTTCTGGAATTGGGGAGTGCCTGATATTTAAATACAGTTCTGCATCCATCTTCTGCAGTGGACACTGCTGTTTTTCAAAATATTTTTCATGATGAAGACAGAAAAATTTTCCATAAGAAAATTTGGCTAAGTAAGGATCTAAAGATCTGAGCAGCAATTTGGATACCTGCACCAGGGCAAAGATTAGAATTTTGTTCCATCTAGACATCATTCTATGAAAGTAGAATTATCTTTTTTATGCTTTACGTATCCTAATAAATAGGAGATCTTCATGCAATCTTTATTGAATGAATGATTAAGAAAATGATGAACAAATGTTATGAACTGATTCCAACACCATCTCTAACTTAACCATTTTCAGCATTTTGTATTCATGCTTGAACTATTTATTGAATTATTTGCAGAAAAAATGCTAGAATACTTTTATATTTCAATTCAAAGGAGCAATCGACATAATATGAACACATACAAAACGAAACCCAAAAGGAAACATATATTGGAGATTGAGGAAAGATTAGTGTTTATTTTTAGTCCTCCCCATTCTGGGTACCACAAACAAGCATGAAGATTTCATGTAAGACCATAAGAGGCAACAGAAGGAAAGAGTCCCCAGGACCTGGCTTACCTCCCGAATCCGCAACTGAAGGCAAGATGAGGAGAAGCCAGCTGCTTCTTAATGCCACCAACTGCTGATGCAAGTTGGCAAGCAGAGTACGGAGACCAGCAAAGGATGGGCACATGCTTCTGACATAATTAACTATTCACACCCTCTCAGAGATCGGCTACAAATACACTCTTATCAGATCAGGGAAGCTAAAGGAATTTAGTTGAAGCAAGCATTGGCTATCAGGGCAACCTCAGTTTCCCAGAAAAGCCACCTGAGGCATTTCTTTTTAACAGTGCAAGGTGCAGAAGACAGGGCTCCTTGTGGCTTTTCTTCAGTCTATTTGAAAAACTGTTAGTGTGTTCCACGTATGGTACCCTACATATGCTACATACACATATATATGTATATACACAATATGTATATATGTATATGTAGATGGCTCAGCCGTTAAAGGCTAGGCTCACAACCAAAAATATATAGAGAATATATACACAGAGTGTTGCCACTCTTTTATATATATTTATGTGTTATAATAATATGCAGCTAATAATTTGCAGATGACACTGAATTGGGGGTAGTCATGTGAAGTTATGCTGGAAAAGACTCTGAGAGGGAACTGCAGATACTGTTGATACTAAAAATACTGAAAAATTTGAGAGAATATTTTGTTAAACCTCAACCTTTCAAAAGGAAAGAAGGGACTGAAAACAAGGCTTAGTGATTAAGAGACCTGCCTTCTTTTGTTGAAAGCCCAGCTTTGATTCCCAGCACCCACAGATGGAGACTCATAACCATCTGTAACTCTAGTCTCAGCAGATCCAAATCCTCCTCTGGCTTCTGCAGGAACTCACTTTATACACATGGTGTACAGGTATACACACATAGGTAAAAAATTAACAGAAATACATATAAAATAAAGCGAAAATATATTTAAAAGAGACGATTTAAAATTGTTTTAAGTTCTTTCTTAGTTTTATGAATTTTTTGTGCTTTTATGGGAATATATTGTTGAGTACACTAATACAAGCATTCAGTTAACTTTTAAGTCTGTTTTCAGGATTATTAAACCCAAAAATCTGTAGGTAGTTTCTTAGGAATTATAAAGTAATCTGAAAACATTCTCCCATGACATGCTTTTGGTGAGTCTGACAACTCTGGTTATCTCTGTGGTCAGCTATCCTTTCTAAATTGGTTGTTTATGCCATTAGTAAAAGAACATTAGGTGCTAGGTTTTAAATCATCTGGTTCTTCTCAGACTAGATAAACAGTGCTTCCTTCTGTGCGTAGCAGCTTTTGAAGTCCATCAGCACATGCCATTGGGACTTCACTGCACAGGGGTCATTACTTACATGATGGCAGTAATCAGAAACAGTACACACAACTATAATATCTGTGAAAATAATTTCTAAGCCCTTTCCAAGCAGAATGAGAATTTCATAAGATTATCCATTTTGTTTAAAGCTTTTGTAACCCCTCCCCATAACTTAAAATAGTCCTGGTGCATATTAAAAGTTTAATAAATACTGTGGTGATCAAATGTGGAAATGAATTTAAATTTCTGTTTTGAGATGGCCATGGGTAAGGATGGCCAAAGCAGAAGAGGAGGTTCATGTGTCGCTTTGTGAAGAAACAGCCCTGCAATATGTTTTCTGAAGGTTGATTTTCTCAAAATGCATTTTTCTTCCTCGTTTCATTACTATTGAGCACTGCTTTCCAGTGTCAGCACAGTGAGGGCCTACCATCTAAAATCCTCCCGAGAGACAATAATTAAACACCTAGCACATACGTCCGTGAGGAAAATGAACCAGTACTATTCATGACATAGCACCATGAACATAAATGGAACCTGTGGCTACAGACAGTATAACTTTTAGTGCTCGAACTGATTGACAAAAAGGCCAGCTCTTTTAGCAGTTAAGCACTGAAAAGAAAGCCCTAAATTACTGCTATGTTGGGACAGCCAACGCCAGCTGAATATTCCACTGAATAAGTTACTTAAAATAAAATCCAAATAAAAAGTAAATGCCTCCTTGATGCTAAAAGAGCTTTTGATTCTCTTACAGCAGAACATTCATAAGTAAATGGGTACATGAAACACATGACCATACCTGCCATACTCTACACATATAAATAACTGTTTTCCTTTGGGAAATAGTGACTTTCTGAGGTTACATATTTACAAATAGTTGATTAAATATATAAAAATCATATTATAACTTTTTTCAATATTAGGCTCCATTTTTCCCCATGAATTCAAATGATGAATTTTATTTGAGAACCTGCAAGGAAACATTTAGAGTCTCTTAAGCAAGATAAATCATCAAGGTGAACAATAACATGTGAAATGAAATGGGATGGAATTAGAATATCTTGTGAATGTTCGTGTGATTGATAATTTGATTGAAAGAGCACATTCAAAACAAGGGCTTCAGACTGTGCACATGAATCTATGTATATACAAATATATAAATATACACAGTGTGCATGTGTGGGCAGAATCCAAGACCTCTTGCATGCTAGACAAGCATTCCACAACTGAGCTGCATTCCCAGCTTAGAATGCTTTTGAAGAATAGCAGTGTCATTGGAAGAAAATGGAAAACTTATTGACATTTCCATGGTCAAGCTGAACTTAAACCGTCTAATTTCAACGTGCATGCTCTTGAATCTCACTATCAGGCTTGCTCTTCAGAAAAGCATTCTAAAAGGATAACGCTATTTCACAAACTTTTCATACTGTAAACCAAACAATCACTATTTCCCAAGGGAATCACATGCAACCATGGTGGAAAGCCTTTAAAAGCTATACATTTCCAAGGGAAACTTAGTCACAATGCTAAAGCTGAAAACTCATAAGCCAGAGAAAAATGTATTAAATTGTAAAAGGGTGGAAAACGCCCCCGAGCAATGGCCTGTGGGAAAAGAAGATCTGATGTGTTTAATCTGCTTATTTCCATTCTATTTCATCATTTCCCATATAATTCTTTCTATAGCTCCCTTTAAATGCAAGGTCTTCCTACCAAATAGATATATGCAGACTGCCCTCTAATTTGTTTTCAGCAAATCCCAGATAGTGTGTAAACTGGATGTTTTGGCATCCTCACCGTGTTTCTTCAAAGGGCATATCCTTTATCAGACAACACTGGTAGAACTATTGTTAAGCTATTGGAAACATGGTTAACATGGTCTTGAAGCAGGTGCTCATCTGTTACATGCATCCAGTCAAAGATACGGAAAGTTTAGCGTCACAGGACTTAAATGTAAAAACACAAATGTGGGTTCCTCGGTATTTCTAATCTGTTACAAATCTTTTCCCATGACAGAGCTACAACTACTCTGTATGAAAACTGTTTTCCCCAAACTTAAAAACACCATAAAAATCTACCACATGATTTTATCTGTAATATATACAAATATAATGTTTCTAGATACAAACTCTAGTTTTATAAGAGAAAAATTTCTCACGGCATTTATCATCTTTCCTACACTACTGGGGTTCTTACTGCCTTGAAATAGGAGGCACTCATAATTTCAAACACAATTTTAAAGTTTCACATGTAGCAACAGAAAATTATACTACAAATATCCATCATAAGCTTTTGGATTTCATAAAAAAAATTACTAATGAAAATTATAATTGTTTCAGGATATTCTGATTTTGTGACATCTTTTCTAAGAACTAGTTAGTATTTTCATGACATAAAATCTTCAAAGCATTTAATTTAATTACTGGTTAATATCTTTAGAATATCAGAGAGTAAAAGCAAACATTATTTTAAAGGGGTTTTACAAATTAAATGTTGTCATTATTTATACTTAAACACATCTGTATTCCAAAGAAAATTATGTTCACCTTGGTTAAGCATCAGTGAGGGCTGCAGGATTCTCAACACCAGGCAGGGCCTACATCTAAGAGGATCACAGTTTAGAAATGGTTCGCTCTTCATTCCTCTCTTCTAGTCATAGGCTTCAGCATATTGCCTACATCTCCGTATTGCAAGAGGCTTTGCAGTCATCAGAAAGCAACACTTCGCTAAGGTTCACAGTGTGCAAGACTCCATCGGCCGAGAGATTCCGTGGGGTATTTGGGACAAATCAGGGGAACCTTGCACTGTGAGCACACCCAAGCACATGACCATTCAGAGTGCTACAAACAGTACATGAACTCTCTGCACCTTCAGTCTTCGTACCTCTGACCCTGAGATGACCTGCCCAAAAGGATTCCTATAGGAATAAACCAAATTTTTACTTACCTCAGTGCAATTAATGAAAGAGTCACTATGAAATAATACTATCAATGCTTCACTGCAGGAGAACACATACTTAAATATCAAATTTACCCTCAATAAAAGGACAACTACTTATAAACTAGGGGCAAATATTGTTGAATAATTTTTAAACTCTCCAAAAGTGTCATCCTTTTTAAAAAAGATTCCTCTGTTGACAGAGTACACCCTCTTCCTCTTTGTAAAATTTTATTTTTGTTTTACTGCTTCCTTATTATCTCCTGTTAGAAAATTGTTTTCTAACATTAATCTGTTTATTCTAAATTTGATGGCAAAAATCCATCAGAATTATTGCCCAGACTCCCTGGTGCCCAAGAATATGATTCTCAGGATATTAAGAGGAAAATCGAGTTTTTACTATTTTTGAACGGCCTTGACATTAGCAGATATCATTTCGAAACTGTTGGGAATTAGCCCGTGTATGAAGTTCTGATGTGCAGCAGCTGGCCGTTAAACTCTGAGTCGTGTGGGCATTACCGACAGCGCGGTAGCTCTCACACAATGCCCAAGGCAACCACTATCCACACTTCCGACAGAAAGATATTTCCGTGTGCTTTTGAAACCCAGAAATTGCTCCTGAGCTAAAAGCAGTAAAGGATGAGAAATCAGAGTGTTGAATGACATTACAGGAGAAATGCTCAGAGGACATTTGTCTCAGTTTAGTGAAGGACTCATTTCCATTTTCAGTTCCAAGGAGGCTTTATTGATGTAAACTTAATCCATTGGCTCTGCTCCTCTGGAAGGGAAGACACCCTGTGTGCGACTGGAATATTCATTTCTTACGCCTGAAATAGACACAGGAAAGGAACTTATATAGAAAGAACTTGCTTATGATCAATGAACCCATCAATTATTTATTATCTCAATTGAACAAACCATGTCTGGCAATCTGAAATATTGTCTACAGCAAAGACTACCAGAAGACAAATGAGATCGAAGGTACTTGATGACAAGCCTGATGATCCGAGTTGGATCCCTGGGGGAATCACATAGTAGGACAAAACTAGCTCTTGTAAGTTGTCTTTTGCCTCTACACATATAACGGGACATTTTCCCCCAACACTTGCACAAAATAAAATAAATGAAATTAAAAATATATAAGAAAGAAAGGGATCTTGGAAAGAAGCTATAAAATACACTAGGAGAGGGAGAATGAGCATCTTGTGATTTGTTGGAAATTTGGATAACATGTTTTATAATTTAAATAAGCAAGTCATTTTCACATAGAACCTCCAGTGTAGGTCTGGGACTCATGAGAATTCAGCTTGTGGTACAACCATAAAAGATGCTAGCTTGTATTTCAAATGTACGCTATTAGGAGCTGCACCACCAGCTAACTAAATTTCAAACACAACCCAACCAACATTTTGTATTTATTTCCTGCCATCAGACATCAAGCATCAAGTCATTTATTTGTACCATAAATTTTACCTAACACCTACAAGATGCCAAATATGATTTGGGATCTATGGGGGCAGTAAACAGAAGAGATAGGATTCCGGGTCTCAAGCCGATTATCTTCCAAAGGCAGACTGACTGAAGCCAAACAAGCCATAAACATTTAAAAAGATAGCAAGTGGGATAAGCATGCTAAAGCAAAATAAATCAAAGGGGACATGGAAAACTATCCCTTAAACCAAATATTTATGGTACAGTTGGGAAGGAAACCAAGGACTAATTAATTACTTTTCTTCAAGACTTTCCACTGAAGATAATAATAGCTAAAAAGCCAAGTGGGTTATCTGTCTCAAGGAAGAGTTCATTTTAATCAGATGGGTGGCAGCACTTTTGGGTAAACATCTTTAATCTCTAGGTTGAGCGCTATGACCCCAATTTAGTTATGAGATAGCCATGCTTCTGTGTGCTCTGAACAGTCCTGCAGTGGACTCTCATGGGATCCGCTGCAAGGCAGAGATCAGGCTGAAAATGACTGGAGCTATTGTCCTACAGTCTTGAATATTATTTAAGATCTTTACCTTAATTTGATTTTTAAAATGACTCTGGCTTTTTAGAGAAAGGTAAGCAAAAATAAAATAAAATTAATTTTTTACTATTTACCAATTCTTAGGACTCATCATGTGGTTTTGTGTGAAGTTAATGAAGCCTTTAGGCAAAATACAGAGATACAGAATAATATAAAAGAATTCTTACAAAAGTAAAATAGTAGGAATTTCATCCAAATGATACATGTTAAATATTTACTTTTTATATGTATGAGTGTTTGTCTGCATGCATGTATATATACAAAACCTATGAATGGTGCCTGTGGAAACTGAAAATTTACCCAGCTGTGAGTTGCTATGTGGATGCTGGGAAAGAAAGCCAGGACCTTTGCAAGAGTAACAAGTATTCCTAATTGCTGGGTTATCTACCTCCCCAGCACCCCAGAATAGATATTTTAAATGGTTTATTGGTTGTCGAAGTGTATTTATGCAGGGTTCATTTTTCAACATTGCTTGTAGTTATGAATTAATACGAAGACTGGTTGTTTTTTTATTATTCATTTATTATGTATACAATATTCTGCCTACATGTACGCCTACAGACCAGAAGAGGGCACCATACCTCATTACAGATGGTTGTGAGCCACCTTGTGGTTGCTGGGAATTGAACTCAGGACCTTTGGAAGAACAGGCAATGCTCTTAACCACTGAGCCATCACTCCAGCCCTACAAAGACTAGTTGTGTAATTATATATGAACTTATGCTGGCGATGAGTCAGCGGTATGCTTTTAAATGTAGTTTCAACAGGTTGTTATGTAAGGCAAATAGATGTAAAATAATGCTATTTTATGTGAAAGATTGACCACAGAGATGAACAGATTCGAGTATTTTAAAGCTCACCTGGCTGTAAAGATTCAGAACTATTCATTCATGCCCAGATGTCACATGCCATTTATTTAAAGGAACAACTCTCCTTTTTTGAACTTCTTTTTCCTTGGCTTCCATACTTAGGACTACTCTGCTTTATTCTTGCTGTTCCTCTGTGAGCTCATTTCCTTCTATAAAACTAATAAATGCTGGCGTTCCTCCCGAACTTCTCTTTTCATGTTGAACTCTCTTTACTGGTGGTCCTCCTACTCATCCACTTATTCAGAACTATATGGGGGTGCCTTTCACATGTCAGCAATATTCTGTTACATCCATGAGTCAATAATAAATTGCCTGAACACGAAGAACTTATGCTATATCAAGCTGTGTTTAGCATTTACTTTTAACCCTCCAAGTTCTTATAGTCTGTTTCTAACTGTCCTCTGAGCTCCAATGCATCCACTTGTTGATTGTCTACTTAGATGTTTCAGAAGTATCTCAAGTTTCACTTGCCTCGAAAGGAACAGGTCATGTTGGGCATAAAATTATAAATTCAGTATTCTCCATTTTAATGGTGATATCAGATTTTCTGTGATAAAACCACAAATGTAAAAAAAAGTCCTCACCTTGTCAACCTCAACTATAAATCCAATCCATTGTGGCCCACCCCACAGCCACCATCCTGTCTACACTGCTGCTTTCTCACTTTTGATACCCTGGAGGAGTTATTCTGTTATAGATATTTTCTTTCTTTCTTTCTTTCTTTCTTTCTTTCTTTCTTTCTTTCTTTCTTTCTATCTCTGTTTCTTTCTTCCTTTCATGCCAGTTGGCAAGAACTGACTTTTAAAAATGTAAATCTGATCATGGTGACCTCTTTGCAACAATGAGGATCATGACATTTGGTGGTTTGGTAATTTGTATATTAGAGTTGTTCAGTAATATTTATAGCATGAATAACAAACAAATCATCAGCAGAGCCACCTGACCTGGCACATCTTTCCACAACCCTCTCTAGTTCGCACTGTCTTACATCAACAGATTTTCTCTCAGATTCTCAAACACACTGAGAATTTCAAGCACACCAAGCAATCTCCTAATCCAGAGGTTTGCACATACTTTTCTGGTATACTTCTCTTTATGTGAGTATCTCCTAGTCAGAGGTCAAAGATCACCACTCTATAAAGTCTGTATTGATCTGATATTGATGTTTTAACTAAAGAACACAGGTTGTGTGGCTGTAAATACACACACTTGTGTCCTCCCCATTTTGGAAGCCCACAGTTCCAGACTTAGGTGTTAGGCAGAGCTGGTTTCTCCTCCTTTGGCTGGTAGATGGCCCCACTCTCACTGTCTCCCTACGTGACTTTTTCTCTGTGTGTATGTGTCCTTTCCATCTTTTATTCTTCGACCTCACTCAACTTTTGCTTTGTAAAATTCTCCATCTACGAATAGTTATATGAGAAACTAAACAAATTTTGAACATTGAAGAGCACAATCCTGTCCAGAAAATAGCCTTCCCATTACTTCTCAGTAGGGTTGGGCTTCCTTATTTGATGAACACCTGGATTCATAATGATACACTTTGTGGTCTGTGATAATGAGCACTATTTATTATGAACAAAGCCTGACTTCTTCCTCTGTTGTATAACATTCTTTTAACTAGGTAAAGATGTGTCATATTTGTTTCCGCTGCAGAATATTACTTTGACTGTGTAAAAAGTGTGCTACATTTGTTTCTACTTCATCTGTCTAGCTAGATAAGGATGTGTGCTTAATTATGTAAAGATGTGATGCTTGTTTTACCTTGCCTGCCTAAGGTACCTGATTGGTCTAATAAGAAGCTGAGGGTTCAATAGTTAGTCAGAGGAGACATAAGTAAGACTGTCAGGCAGACAGAATTAATAGGAGATGAAATCTTAGCTAGAGAGGAACAAGAGGAAAGAACAAGAAAGAGAGGGACGTGCCTAGGGCAAGAAGCCAGGCAGTGACAACCAACCAGACACAAAAAACAATGAAAGTTAGAAATACAGAAGGGGAAAAAAAAGATATACAGAAGCAAGAAAATTAAAAAGCCCTAGGCAAAAGGTAGATAATGAAAAACAGGTTAGTTTAAGTTAAAAGAGCTAGCCAGAAATGAGCCTAAACTAGGCTAAGCATTCAAAACAAACAAGTCTCCATATCATGATTTGAGAGGTGGCCCAAAAGAAAGGAAACCTGGTATGTTCCTCTGACTAACACACTAATATTTCAGGTATTGCTTTCAACCTTGGGTATCTCTCTCAGGACAAGACACGACCTCTCTCTGATCATTTTTCTGTTCAAATACCAACCTAAATAGAAGTCCTTCTCATTTCTGACTCTAAGCATATATGTCTAAATCAGAAGACTTTCGATACTCTTTTGATTTTTTTCCTTCAGTTTTCTCCTAGCACCAGTCACTATATCTAGCCATGCTTCTTTGCTTACTGTCTTATTCAATCACACTGTGTGTCACGGCTTCACACACTGCATGTCCAGTAAAGGCTCAGAACATGGAGCAAACTCCATAAATATATTTGAACAAATGAATAAGTATATTTATCTGGTCAGTTTAAGCAACTTTCTGAAGCTATTGACTTGTTTATGTTCTGCACTTAAGAGGCTTATCTGGAAGGTGACTATTTCACCTCACTTTTGAGCATCTTATATCTTAAGAAACTTCCTACGACATCTAAGTTAAAGTCTAAAAGAAAACATATATATATATATATATATATATATATATATATATATATATATATATATCTTGCATAGCTATTTGTTTATTAACCATTTATATGACCAGACTGGGACCTCCCAGATAGAGAAGAGCATCTGTTATGGTCACTAAAGACAAACACCTGACGCCTAGTAGCTGGCACATATTTTAATTTTACTAAATAATAGCAAAGTGCTTTTTTTTAAGTAAAAAGTTTATGCAAAACATTTTGAAAAGGTTTTCCAGTCATGAACAGGAGCTGTGCCTTTTTGCCGGCTCTTTCTCAATTGATTTCAGTTAGCATTGGTACACCCTTCAGATTAGACATGTCTTTTCTGGGCCAAATCTCTGTTAGAGACCATAAAACTGCCGTCAGAATGCAATGAAAATTATAGGAGAAAAAAATAACACAGCAATTCATTTCTAGAGATATTTTCTCAAGTGTAATCTGAGATTAATACTTCTTAGGATGGTACTTCAGTTTATGAATGAATGGAGTTGCAGGACCAATTTATTTTAATGCTTTATACAGATTAAAGTGAATATGTTGAAAACATGACAAAGATTACAGCAAGCCAAGTATTATATGGAAAATGAGCTATTTTTTTTCTTTGCCTGCTTCATTTTAGAGAATCTAAAATTAAAGAAAATCATTTCATTCTTTCATGATTTTTTTTGTTTGGAAATTTATCAAAGGTTGATATAATTTTATATTATATAATTATATATATATATAATGCTTTAGAAATTTATAGAATTAGAGTTGGTTCTCTTCTAGAATATCATCCTGATAAAAATATGAATACTTGTTGAGAAATGTGTGAGTCAAAGACTAACATTGTTTACTGCTTTTATTTCACCATCTAGAGGGACTTTAGAAAAGTTCTTGGTTAGTGACTATAAAGTCACTGTTTTCCTTTGCTGTAAAGAAAAAGTCCCAATTTCAAGGATAAAGACAGTTGCTATGAAGAATTAAGGTAACCCTATATACTTTGACAAACACAATGTAGGTTCAGATCGTATGTGTATGTGTTAGAGATCAAGCTAAGGGTTAAAGTATTTCTTCCAAATGACTTTGGCTGTCGCTGGAGTTTCTTAGATTTCCCCCCAAATGCAGGGAAATGCATTGTTAACAGATGAGGATCTACAAGTTCTTCCTCTGGAGTAAATACTGAGGCTTCATTGCTCAGTCAAACTTAACATCTAAGCAGGGTATTTAATTGGGCATGCACAACATGTGGGGGTGGGGCTGGAGACAATTGTTTGTCATGAGACTGCCTTGAAAGGTCAACACCATCCGTGGCTTCTGGGCACTAATGATGATAAACTCCTTCCCAGCCTCAACGATGAAAACATAACTTAATGACACTCACTGCAAATGTCTCACTGATCAAAACATCCCCCAATCCCTCACCATGTTTATTACAAGCTTCGTATTGTACTCAATTATCAAGCATCTCTGAGCACTTAGATCTCTATGTACTAGGTAGGGAGAAGATTCAACTAGAGTTCCTTGGTTCAAAGCCAAATCCATATTACCAGCTCATACCTGTCAATATTATCACCGAGTCTAGAAAAATCCTGTTTATAATACCCAGTGATGTAGAGGACAGAGTAGTGTTGCTTGTTTGGAAACCTTTGCAGAAGACATGTCTTAGAGTAGACTCGTAGACCTTTTTGAAAAGCAAAACAGGGGTAAAACATTTTATACGACTGCAAGACCTAGTGCTAAAAGGCGAAACGTAGAAGTAGGTGGAGCTGGTGTGAGCATACCTAATGCCATAAACTGAAAGAGGTCCTTAGAAATTTACAGAAAGCCATCAGTTTGAATCTGAAGGAATTGCAGTGAGGATGAGCAAAGGTAGACAGGACTCTGTAAGAGGGGAGGTTCCTGAAAACCATGGCTAGAACTTGCAACGATGGGATGGTATCATTCTTCTTCAAAGAGACTTTTTAAACTACTGGATTAGCAGGTGATGGGAGTGATTCAAAATCTCTAGACCTGAAGGAAGATAAACTGAGAAGAAGGTCAACTCTGAACAGCCTTGGGAGCTAAATTCAGGTCAAAGGCCAGGTCAGGGTCAGACTACAAAGTATCAGGAAGGATTTTCCAGATGTCTGTATTGTCAGCTGTGGGCCCTGAACTCTAACTTCCTTCATCTGGACAGCTACTAAAATCAAAATCTTTTTCAGTCAATTTTTATTAAGTTGTGTCTGCTTAAGGACTAAGCAAGTGCATTTAAAAACTGAAATTGGGATCTAACTTCTGGTTTGTTCTAAGTTTACTATTACCAAGTTAATATATAATCTAAGATAATCAAAGAATCAAAGAGAATGGAATAGACTGAACATCTATGCATTTTCATTTTAGCTTCATTTTTCAAGATGTAATTTTTGATGTTTTAGCATTTTTATTTTAATTAAGGATTATAAACATTATTTTACTTCCTACTGAATCTAGACATAAAGTATCACAATAAAACTTAAAATATTCTGCCATAAATACACAAATACAGACTCAAAATAAAAACCTAGATAATGTCTAAAGGTAAGGAAGCCGTGATCACAAATAAACCACTTCTATAACAAGATGCACTGAAACTGAATCATTTAATTAAGGCTTGCTTATCCATTTGTTCATCCATTCAGAGACAGGGTCTTGCTATGTTATCCAGGCCAGCCTCGAACTTGCTAAGTAGCAAGACAGGCCTAGATCTCATTATCTTCCTGCCTCTCCCTTGCACACGGTAAGATTAAGCACATCACCATGCCTGGAATATGGAGAAGAGAAATTATCAGAAATAATTCTATAGCAGGATAGGTAAACTTTGTGAGATTCAAAATTTTTACATTTAGCAAAGTAAGTTAGCATGCACTTCAGTAATATGCATGCAGAGTTTTTACGCATTAGCAATTCTCTATGGGAAAACATGATGGGTGGACATCTCACTGGGAGCATCCATACGCATGCATTTACATGACTATGCTAGCTACTGTCCCTGTTATAGAAGAGAAGAAGAAATTTTGCAAATAAAATTCTCTGATACTGTGCTTTCTCATTTAGATAATCTAATATTAGGGAACAATTTGGGCATGGAAATAATAAGGTACAAATGATTACAGCCTTCAATCAATAAACTGATTTTAAAAGTGCAAGTTACATGTAGTCACATACATCCTTAATTTTTTTTAATTATAAAGATTGGCATTTATATGGCCATATTGTAGCATGTTCAATGAATCCTCTAGGAGCCCTCACAAGCATAGGCTAAGTAAGGATACTATATTTGTAATTCTACTATTCATTCACACAATTGTTCTTTCACTGCATTTATTCAGTGGCTGGTCTTTTTCCTCTCCAGGCACTGCTGACAATGATTAATTAACTATTACTCTACTCTCTGTGATGGGTGTGCACCTTGGAGTCTAAGCAAAAGAAAAGCACAAAGAAATCTCTAAGAGGTTGATAATTATATCTTTTTGCTTTGCTACTAAAATGATGCATATTTTAAATTTCAATTGCAGGGAGTGGAGAGAGATGGCTCAGTGGTTAAGAGCTGCTGCCCTGGCAGATGACATCGGTTCAATTCTAAACTTTCACATCAGGTGGCTCACAGCTGCCTGTAACTCCAGTTCCAAGTAATCTGATGCTTTCTGACCCCTGAAGCCACCTGCATACACGGGCAAACATTAAAGTCTCAAGCATTTATTATTTTATTTCTATTGTAAAAATCATTTTTATGAGATATTTCAAACCATTTCAACTTAGATGAAAGTTTCTTTTCGACCTCAGGTTTTGTGCTCTAGGTATATTATGCTTCTGATTTTATATCGGGTAAGAGTGGCTACATTTGCAATGGTAAATGTGCTTCTGATCTGAAATATTCAATGATGGTTTAAACCCAGGGCCTCATGCACACAGAAGGAAACACCGTACCAACTGAGATAAATTCCTAGCCAAAAAAATGATTTTGAAAGTAGCAGAGGCCGGGCAGTGGTGGCACACACCTTTAATCCCAGCACTCGGGAGGCAGAGGTAGGCAGATCTCTGTGAGTTCGAGGCCAGCCTGGTCTTCAAGAGCTAGTTCCAGTACAAGCTCCAAAGCTACAGAGAAACCCTGTCTCAAAAAAAAGTAGTAGAAAATATAACTATACTATGAATGACATTTTTAATTAAATTAAATTATACAGAGTTTGATATTTCTGATTTTTGTTGCCTCATTAAAAGAAATTGCAAAGTTAATTAATGAAACATTTCATATAGCAAACATTTCTGAAATACTAACTTCAGAAAAATTATACACGCATAATTTCTTATTTCAATAGTTCTATATTTTGTTTGGTTTTCACATATAATTTTATTTTTTTAGTGAGACAGAAACATGAGAAAGAACATAAAAGGTTATGTTATACAAGACTTCTTATTTTATTTCAGTGAATTTGGGCCTGTCAACATTATAACAATCTAACAATTTACTTCCCAGATTGAAGTAATTAAAGCATAAAATATGAAAGGTCTTTTGTGTTAAAATTTAGATCTGATAATTGCTTTGAATTCATTCCAACCTTATATTTTAAAGAGATGACAAAATCTTATAAGAAATTGCACTTCACAAATTTTAATTCTTATTGCCTGTGCTTTATCTAAAAACATACTTGACATTAAAGCCTTCGCACATATTTTAAGAATAGTTACATGAAAAGCATAACCTCCTCAGTCTTTATCCATTTAAACTTTCTTACTGCTCAGAGGGAACATTGTCCCCACAGGGAAGCAAGTAGTGTTGCTCTTTCTCTATGGAAGCAATTCTACTATCTAGCAGAGCTAAAGAAGTTTGTAACTGTTTGTACTTAATAAACAGCAAGAGAAGTAGTAATGGCTTCAGTATAAAAGGCATCTATATTGTAACCTTGTTGACAGTCACAGTGCTTTCTACTCATCAGGATATGTTGGCAAAGTTAACCTCTAGAAAAGAGTGGATAATTGGTTGTCGGAAACATCCAGGATGTGTCAAAAACATCCCTCTACCTCCCTGTGTGTTTGAGGCACTATGTGAATACGAACTGCCGAAAAATCCCTAAAATGTACATTAGGTAGTGGAACAAAATTGAGTCAAGACACAGGGACAATAAAAACAGAAACCAATGAGAAAGTGATGATCAGCTGAATTTGCTTTCAGGAAGACACCAAGAAAAAAACAAGTATCAAACCTTCTGAAGGCAGACTAAAGTACTGTGGAGGCTGTGGGTCTCCTCTGTGTTTACACACTGAGGTGAACCATAATGAAACTTGAAAATGTAACATCTTTCCTAGAAATCGCTTGTATTGTAGTGGAAGAGCACAGTGGTCTTTTAAATGTAGCAGCTAGCTGGGATATGATAGCAGATTCTCTGTCACTGAATGAAATAGTTTGCACTGAAATAAAGACACATAAAGATCAAGGGATAGCATTCTGCATTTATAATAGCTCTAGTTTTATAACGGCAATTCTAACAGTATAATAAAATAACACTTTTGTTGCTTACAATTAATTTTCAGAGAAACTAAAATTAAATATTTTTTTGAAATCAGTAAAAATGAATAGAAAATTTGAGCTCATAAGATTTCCTACTTCTATTAGGAAGGAGCCCAATAATAAAATTATTATTGGTGTATTATATGCTGTATGTGACTTAATCTTAGAAAAACTGTTAATTTATCATACAGTAATACAAGAAAGCTATTACTTCAAATGTCTGACAATTTTTACTGAACATTTCATATATTCATTCGTGCCAACCTCTCAGAGAGAAAATTAGAAAATTAGTCCAATTCATGAGGAATGTGTATACTATAAAAGTGAGATGAACTTGCAAATACTTTGGTTTGGTATCAAAACATTTTTAGAAAACATTTAATTTAATACTCTAGTATGACTTTATAGGCATAGAAACACATATTTGAGCATCTATAATTATCTTTATAAAAACAAAATATAAAATGACGGTGTTACTTACTTTTCTATTGCTGTGAAAAAAAAATAACCAGGGCACTTTATAGAAAGAAGGGTTTGCTTTGGGCTTATGGAGAGCTGAGTATATCAGCATCAGAGGGGCAGATCATGGAAGGAGGAAGATATAGCAGATGGAGCAGAAAGTCGAGAGCTGAGAGTTCTCATCTCAGATCACAAGCAGAAAGCAGAGGGAACTAACTGAGAATGGCATGTGCCTCTGAAACCTCGGAGTCCACCTCCAGAGATGCACTTCTTCCATAAAGCTGCACCTCTGAAACCTACCAAACAGGGTCAGCAACGGAGAACTCAGCATTCAAATGCCGGAGACTATGAGGGACATTCATGGTTCAAGCCTCCACAGGAATCTTTTGAATCACTGAATTATGAGAGACTGTGTCTAAGGTTATCAAGATCCTTGTAGAATAAAAACATTTTAATTGGCTTTTATTTATGCATGTGTGCACATCTGTGCAGGCACACATGTGGCAACACAGGTGTGCAATGAGGAGATGAGAGAGCTGCTCTCAAGAATCAATCCTTTCCTCCTGCCATATGGATTGCAGTGATCAAATCAGATTGTCAGGCTTTGGGAAAAGCACCTTTAATTGCTAAGCAATCTCAGGAGACTGATAATTGCTTGTGTTCATTGGTAACCACTTCTGCTGCAAGATCAGTTACATCCTCTCAATTTAGTTGAAAATTAAGGCACATACTACATAAAATTGGGTAAATGAAAAACGTGTTTTACAATATCTGACCAAATCAACGACTATCTAAAATCTCTGACGTGCGTTCCGTCTAAATCACCCAAGCATGCTGAGATGAATTCTTTGCAAGTGTTCCTTCATAACAATTTATGTCTACCCAATGTTTATAGTTCTGGCCAAATAAATTAATTTTAAAGAAATCCCTTAACAAGTTAATTTCAGCCTGTCGAGCTTTGTAGAATTGATAAGACTCTGTTCTCAGGTCTGAAAGATAAACAATCAACTGTGAGAAGTATATATTTAACAGATAATTCTGGAATAATTGATGGAGGAAGGTCAATGGTTAATTAATAAAGAAACTGCTTGGCCCTGATAGGTTATAATAAATAAGTACTATGATCAAGGGATCCCCAAAACATAAAATAGGGTCACCCAATCAGTATCTGCAGGAGGTGACATGAGTTTAAAAGAAGAAATTAGAGTGAATGGAATGAAAAATGTGAAAAAGAAGGTGTGTGGTGGGGGCCGGAAAATGTAATAGCTCAGGAAATGACGTCTACTCCTGCCCACGAGAGCTATAGTCGGCTCCATCCAGACGCTGCCCTTTGTGTTGGTTCAGGACCCTAGCAAGAAGGATATAACAGATCTGAATTCTAAAACCATTTCTGTAGCTGAGCAAGGGTAGGGTGACGTGGAATAATCCAGGTAGGAGGTGTTTTGAATAGAAGAAAGTTGAAAATGGCTTGAGACTGGTCAGTAGAAAGAAAGGAGGAAGACTGGCAAGAGGCTTCAAGATTGAGTCCAAGGAGTTGAGAGGGCTGAACTTAGGACAAGAATGAACATCAACAATATTTTATCCCCCAGGTCCATAAAAGGAATCATGTTGTGACATCAACTGGGGGAAAACATGGAACAAAAGCATCACCTTTTGTCTCATGGCTGGGAGTCCCAAGGCTGCTCCAAGGGTTTCCATGGAGTGGCTCTAAACAAGGGAAAGCTTTGTTCTTTGAAATGTGGAAAGACATTTTCTGTCCTTGAGCCGTAGCTATTTATTACATCACCTGAAGGTTTAATATTTTTGTCAGTTTTTTAAAAAAAATGCCCATTCCTTAAACCTCTCATATGCTCTTCAAGAAACGGGGAGGGGGATAAAAAGAGAAAAAAGCATTTGTTTCCTTGGCCTTGGCCAGTAACTCAAGAATGTCTACTTTTATTTCCCTTGAGCCACATGAATCTGCAATCATGTTTGGCTCCTACCTCTTATCTAGGCAACCCTTCACGGCTAAACAGATTCTAGCGCTTTATCTCTGCTCAGCTTTACTCCCATGATGTATTACTGTTGAAGTCATTTGTTTGTGGATGTTAACTTTCCTCTGAAGAAAGATTCTAGGACAACATGTGCAAACCAAGATCTTTAGCCAAAAATAAAAATAAGACTTGTATTTGCCTTGAATTTCTGTCTATGGAAAAAAGAGATAACTTTGGGTGAATAGTCTAAGAAATAATGATGTAGAATGATACAGGGTTTATTTGCTACATCAAAAGCATCCCATAATATTCTGAATTGTTTTTATCCAAATGCACAAGTAAAAGGTAATTTCAAGCTGTCGAATTTATTTTTAAAGTTATCAAATTATTACTAATTTTAATAGCATTTTATTTGCAGAAGTGATAATATATTTGGCTCTTATTTTTCAGAAACAAAAAGGAATGGTCTAAAGATATATTTCAGAGTTTAAGCTGAGTAAACTAATTTCAGGAGGTCTGAAGTTAAGGTAAAAAGCTTTGAAATTTATGTGAGTTCAGTTCAGCTACATTAAAAATTGGCTCGCAGCTTTCTTAAATGTTGCTGGATACTAAAGCTTTAATTAAAGTTTTTTTATTTCCTCTTACGAGGTTATTTTACAAACAGTGTTTTCTACAAAGTGGATGAAATTATAATTTATTCCTCTCTTAGAGAGTCCTGTTTGTAACTACAGCTACCAGAAATTCCCCCTCCTAATTTCATTAGAGAGCCCTACCTAGAAATGTTGCTGTTATTACTGCTTACCACAAATTAATTTAGGAAACAGCCATGTAACCAAATCATAAGAGTTAAAAGAAGATGCATTCTGTCCCTGGATTTACAGAATATCTGACAACTTAAATTATGCTGCACATTTTCCTCACCAGTTAAAATGGGACATGGGGGAAGGGCAGTGCGGCAGAAGGCTAGCTGAGGTGTGGCTTTGCAAACTTGCTTCCACACCTCTGTGTATGATAAAGCTGGCATCTGTAGCGGGGGCAACATGTCTTCCTCTCCTGGCCATGGACCTGAGCTATTGATCCACATACATTCTTTGTTTTTCAATTCCTGAGAATTATTTTGCAAACTGTACTATAAACACATATACACAAAAATACCTTAGAGGTTATGTCAATATAATATCTAAGTTTTGAACTTATTGAATGTTATCAAAACAGCAGACTTGTTTTAGAAATTGTTGATTACATTTTATTTATTTATTTTGTGAATGTGTGTGTGTGAGTGTGTGAGTGTGTGTATGTGTGTGTGTGTGTGTGTGTGTGTGTGTGTATGGGCACTTGCCATGCAGCATTTGTGGAGGCAGTGTAAAAATTGTGACAGTTGGTTTCTACTTACACTATGGGAGTTTCTGGGCAAACTCAGGTCCCTAGGCTTGGTGGCAGTTAAGCCTATATTGGCTGAGGTATCTTCTATGTTCCAAGTGACTGATTTTTCTACCTTATATTTACTTAGTACTACCTTATATTTGCTTACTACTTACTCTGTGCTGTACTAGCTGCTTTAGATACATGATCTCATTTAATTCTCAAACAAGCTTTTGACTCAGATGAAGTGGAATAAAGAACAATTAATTACACCCCAAAAGTAAGGTGTGACACTTCGAAAACAGGATTCCTAAAATACGGGATCAAGAAATATTAAAATATTTATTAAAAATATTTTTCTCACAAGTGATTAATCCAGCAGTGTAAGTAATAAGCAGTGTTCTAGAATAAGGGTACTTAAGCCTGATCAAGCAAATTTGATTAATTTTCAAATTAATCAAAGTTCAAACTAGTCATTTCATTTCAACATACAACAAATTAAATGACTAAGAATGCAAATTACATTGTCAAAGCATTCTTACATTAACTGAAGCTCCAAATCATAAAAGTATAAATTGTTTGAATTAACAGAGCCGTCATCATCTGTTTTCCAGTTGTGATGCTTACATATTCCGAACTGAGGTGAGAGGTTTGGAAAGCTTCTAATTAATTAGTTATTAATAACTAAGTAGAATAATGTGACTTTCACAGAAAGACAGGTGCATGTCCTTTTTTGTTTTCAATTAAATCACTGCTTGGCCTATTAGCTCTAGCTTCTTATTGGCTGGCTCTTACATCTTAAATTGACCCATTTCTATTAATCTTTGTTTCGTCCTTAAATAGTAATCTCTTGACATCAAGACAAGAGGTACGAAAGGTTCCCGGTAGTCAACATGAAGACAAGAATTGCTGTAGTCTGCACCTAGAACTGAGGCAGGTTTTATATCCCTGCTGGAATACCTCCAGTCACCAGGATCTCATGTTTATTCATTATTCATCTGAACTTGAATTGCAAAGTAACCACCTCTGTGCATGGAGTGCACACGCACATACGCACACATACTGATGTGTATGTATGCGTGTGTGTGTCCATACATACCCACGTGTATGTATTTGTGTTCATCTGTATGTTGTGCACACATACTGATGTGTATGTATGCGTGTGTGTGTCCATACATACCCATGTGTATGTATTTGTGTTCATCTGTATGTTGTGCACACATGTGTATGTATGGTGTGTGTGTCCATACATACCCACGTGTATGTATTTGTGTTCATCTGTATGTTGTGCACACATGTGTATGTATGCGTGTGTGTGTCCATACATACCCATGTGTATGTATTTGTGTTCATCTGTATGTTGTGCACACATACTGATGTGTATGTATGCGTGTGTGTGTCCATACATACCCACGTGTATGTATTTGTGTTCATCTGTATGTTGTGCACACATGTGTATGTATGGTGTGTGTGTCCATACATACCCACGTGTATGTATTTGTGTTCATCTGTATGTTGTGCACACATGTGTATGTATGCGTGTGTGTGTCCATACATACCCACGTGTATGTATTTGTGTTCATCTGTATGTTGTGCACACATGTGTATGTATGCGTGTGTGTGTCCATACATACCCACGTGTATGTATTTGTGTTCATCTGTATGTTGTGCACACATGTGTATGTATGCGTGTGTGTGTCCATACATACCCACGTGTATGTATTTGTGTTCATCTGTATGTTGTACACACATGTGTATGTATGGTGTGTGTGTCCATACATACCCACGTGTATGTATTTGTGTTCATCTGTATGTTGTGCACACATGTGTATGTATGCGTGTGTGTGTCCATACATACCCACGTGTATGTATTTGTGTTCATCTGTATGTTGTGCACACATGTGTATGTATGTGTATGTGTGTCCATACATACCCATGTGTATGTATTTGTGTTCATCTGTATGTTGTACACACATGTGTATGTATGCGTGTGTGTGTCCATACATACCCATGTGTATGTATTTGTGTTCATCTGTATGTTGTGCACACATACTGATGTGTATGTATGCGTGTGTGTGTCCATACATACCCATGTGTATGTATTTGTGTTCATCTGTATGTTGTGCACACATACTGATGTGTATGTATGCGTGTGTGTGTCCATACATACCCATGTGTATGTATTTGTGTTCATCTGTATGTTGTGCACACATGTGTATGTATGGTGTGTGTGTCCATACATACCCACGTGTATGTATTTGTGTTCATCTGTATGTTGTGCACACATACATGCAGATACAAACTGGGGTGAACATGTGGAGATTAGAGAGTAACTTCCAGTACATTCCGTGTGCACATAGAGCTTTTTCTAATAGTAGCCTGGTGCCTGTCAAGTAGTGGTGGTCTGTGAGCCCCAGTGACCTGCCTCTCTCTGCTTTGTAAGCACTAGGGTTGCAAGTGTGTGCCATAAATACTTATGTCTGCCTTTAAAAAAAATGAGCTTTAGGAACTAATCTCAGGTCCTCAACCAACTGAGCCTTTCCTCAGCCTAAAATCTACTCCTTACAAATCATTTAAAGATTCTCTCTTACTTATGACCTTCATGATGGAGCTACATTTCTAAGCATTCATCTACCATCCACGTAATCTCTAGCATTTCTATAGCATTATCCTTAACTGCAAATTTAACTAAACATTATTTAAAGAGATACTATAGATTGTTCACTAAAATCCAATTAACCCTCCAATTTTATCTTCAGATTATTGTTAACTCTACGTGGCACTTTTAATAATAATAAATTTAAAAAGAGCATAAGTCTGTTTCCGAATTTTCAAGGAGCTTATATTCTCTTCTCTATGCACACAGTCATCCTCAGGTTCAGATAGTGCCCACACAACAACAAAATTGTAACATAAAACCAAATATATTCATTTCTAGTGGGTCTTGAAATATTTGGCTTTAAGAACAAAGGGTTGCATGTTCCTGAAAATACTAACTTGATAACTTTTAAGTGGAAAACGATTCAGAAAACATCTGTTGACTTATTTTTCAAAGGTATTTTACTTTTATTAAGATTCTTTTTATCAAAGGAGGTATGTATTTAAGGGGTACACCTTGCTGTCTTAGTAAAACATGAAGCAATCACCACAGCTAAGCTAACTAACATATCTGCTCATAAATTATACTTCAGTAAAGCTGAAAGGAAACCTTTCTGTAAAAAAGCAGAGCAGCCAAAAAGTCATAGACTAATAAAGTGTTCAACTAAATATCAGTGTAAGCTGCTTTAATTATATTCGAGTCGTAAGCGCTATGGATGATTTTTATATGATTTGTCTTTCAGTCCTTCAGCTTTCTTCTGTCTTCATCACTGCCTCCCATCCATGAGTATCTGCACCCAAGCCTATGGAGTTTTATACTTCCGTTTTTTTGTTTGTTTGTTGCTTGTTTGTTTTAGAATTTTGGAACAGAAATTCACTTTATGTTGGTTGACTGGGATATAAGAAAAAGCATTTTTAGCTGGGCAGTGGTGGCGCACGCCTTTAATCCCAGCACTAGGGAGGCAGAGGCAGGCGGATCTCTGTGAGTTCGAGGCCAGCCTGGTCTACAAGAGCTAGTTCCAGGACAGGAACCAAAAGGTACGGAGAAACCCTGTCTCAAAAATCAAAAAGAAAAAAAATGAAAAAGAAAAAAGAAAAAAAAAGCATTTTTGCTTATAAATTTTCCAACATTTGTTTTATTTTCACACTTAGACTTTACCAAGAATAGTTTGTAATATCTTCACATTTCTTTTCTAATTCTAATATTTCATCATTCCTTGGCTAAAATGCTGTTTTCCCTGCTGATAAGCGTACACTGCTTATTTCACTGATGAGAGGCCATGGATTGCTTCCATGTTTTTCTATTAAAACAATTGCTTCCCACATCTCTATACAACCTTTTGTCCATGTCAAACCTTGTGAATATTACACAGGGAGAGGTGATTGCTGACTCACAAATACCCAGCTCTTCAAACTAACCTGATGTTTTCAAATGGTCTAATAAATACTCATGCAAGGTTGCACCCTCCCAGCAACTTAAAGACCACAGTCAAACTACAATAAAAAATATATCGATAAATGAATATACCAAACATTATTTTTGAATGAAATGAGTATGGGTATGAATACAGATTATGTTTCACATATGAAAATGAAAATCCTATGTCATTGAAGTTCAAAATGTATACTCAGGAAGACATCAATTTCAACATTAGCTTTTCAGGGAATAAAAAAGACTAGGATAAAGAGGTGTGGTGTTAGAAACAAATAAGCTATTTTTGGAAAGAAAATCTAAAAGAAATATGACAAAGAAAATTATCACTTTGCTTTATGAAAAGAAAAAAATCTAAGAATGTTGTTTACAGGCAGTTCAGTTTTTAAAAAGCACCAAATGAAAATCCATAAGAGTTTCTATGCGAACCAGTTTTGACATATCGTGACAGCCATGATGAGACTTGCATAGTTCACAGGAACCGCAGATATGTTCGGTTCTCAGTTTCACGTGCTCTCCGTCACAGGCAACTGAATTATGATGCCATGGTGATAACGCACTTCCTCCCCGGGGGAGCCCAGGTTGTTCTGCGAATCCTCACAGCCATTTTTTTGAAGTAGCCCTGCCACAGTTCTCTATTCTAGAGATGTGGAACTAGACTGAGCGTGATTCATTGACTTATCAAGCAGCAGGTCCACCGTAGATAAGACCCTAGTCAGCGCTAGAAACCACGGCTTCCTCCTAAGCCGGCATTTGCCCTCCTATCCCTTATCACCCGCCTTTCTCATCTCAGCCCACCAGAGAAAGGACAAAGAGGATATTTGTGTCACTTTGTCAAGCCTTTATATTAAAATAACAGACACTATCAGCCGTCCAGCTAGTGAATTTCCAAAGGTCCTTCCATACTGTGGGGCACATGCGCAGCAAGCCTGTTTAAGGGCCATTTCTGGACTGTCGAGCTCACAGACACAAAGGTTGCATATTTCTTGTTTCTGTTTCTCAAATATGACATGATGGAAAAATACCCAAGGAAGGGCTCACCACCTGTATTTTGCACAGTCAAAAAATGTACAATTCCTCACTAACCCTCAGGAACTTACTACTTAAACAATGGACTGGGAGAGACAAGGTTGCCACAGTTTTGGTTTGGCAGAAAGAAGACATATAGTGGCCCAAAGAAATAAGCTAAAGCCTTAAACTTTAATTTAATCAATGTTTTCCAAAAATCTACTGAAAAGAGAGAAAGAAAGAGAGAGATGGGTAGAGAGAGGGGATTCCTGGCATCCTCAGAAACTACATCTGAAATTGTATTTCTTTCTTATTTCAACAATCCATTTAACACAGAGAACCAAGGTTTGCATCCAAGCATGGGGACCAGATTTGCATTCTCAGAACCCATGTAAGTGTTAGGTGGATATGGTAGCCTACCTATCATCTCAGCAGTTGGGAGGTTAAAACAGGGACTACCTAGAGCAAGACAGGGCTGCCCAAACTAATTCAAAAAAGAATTCTATATTCAGTGAGACAGCCTGCCTCAGTATATATAAGGTAGACAGTAAGAAAGAAAGACACCTGACTTTGCTCCAGAGCTTCCATGTATGGATTCACACACACACACACACACACACACACACGCACACACACACACACACCCTTAACACGTGTGAACATGAATAAATGCACGCACATCACATACAGATGCAAAATAAATTTATAACACTGAGAAACAATTTTGAGATAAATATGGGTGTGAGAAGGGTAGAGAGAAACATCTTAGAACAGCTAATAGAAATGTCTTTCTTCAAATCAAGTCACGGGCATGATAGTTTGAATGTCTCTTCTTGTTAGCTCATAATTAAGATCCAGTATAAGTAATTAAAACTTTAACAGCTGCAGAAAAATCTAGGAAGATTCTAGTTCTATGGTGAAACAATTTACATGTCCAGTTAACTGTTCTATAATTCTACAATGGAGGCTTCCGTTACTGCCACACAGATTTTATTTTTCTAGAAAATTTCTCTCGTTTTCTTCCAAAGAATTTATTGTTCTTCTAGTTCAACTCTTTTTTCTCTACAGAAATCACCTACCCTAAAATTAATAGTTTTATCACATCATGCTTTCTTTGATATTTCAACAGAAGAAGTCACTGAAATAATGCACAAACATTGGATTGGCCCGATTGACCAATCCATGTTTTCTTTGGTTCTCATACAAATCCTGAAGGCAACAGGTTTCTGCCCTCAGTGGTTCTCTCTCTCTTTTTTAGCCTTCCTCACTTCACTCTTACACACACTATCAGGGCTGTCTTCTAACTCTCTACAGTCCCATTTCTGGTTTGTCCTCCTGTCCACAATCACACAAGCTTCCAAGGACTCTGTTGCTCATCTCCTTGTTCTTATTTTATATGTTTTCATTGGGCGAGCTCATCTCTTCCAAGGGATTAATTTGTAACCTAATAGCCCATATACTTAAATCTCTAATTCTTTCTCTCTTTTTACCATTTTTCTTTTATTCAAAATAGATTATTTTATACAATATATTCTAATTACAGTGTTGACTACCCCAAATTATTCCAGATCTCTCGCCATTATTCATTATTTCTATCCTAATCAGTCTCTCTCTCTCTCTCTCTCTCTCTCTCTCTCTCTGTCTAAGAGATCCAGAAGCCTCTTTGATTGGGAGAGTAGTAGTGGCTTTTATGAGTTAGGAGATAACATTCAGCTCTCTTAGTATGACATACAAATACTTTCACACAAATTCCTTACATAGTTTTCTAATTTAATAAATTCTGCATTGAGTCACAATAGCACCTCATTAACCTTCTTTAATCCCTCTGTATTTGAAAAAAAATTACCAAGTTGTCAGGATTGAGTACAACAAGACACAAGTGTATGATAAACACCCCATGTATTCAGGAGGGCAAAGGACTCCTTTAGAGTCCAGAATCTCCTGGAAAGTCTAGAAGACATGACCTATGTCTCCTATAGCGGTCAATCAGTCATGCCTATAGTCTGTATTGTATTTTCATTACAGGTCCCAACGTTCTAGAATCTCCACTGCAGAAGAATGAATCTTTTCACAGCTGATTTGTTCTCCTTAACAAACAAAGTATTTTTAGACGTGAAGACATTTTCACTTACATGGACTCTGATAATAAAGGAATTGACATGACTGTGTACATGTTGTTTTCCCACAGCCTGAAAACCACAAGTCACAATGTGAGCTCAACAAACTTATTCTATGAATGTATCTTGTATGCTCTCCTAACAACTAATTTTTGTGTATATGCAATTATTGATTTTTTTCACCCAACTTTCCAATCAGTCTCTGAGCTCATGAGAAACAAGCAGAACACCGTGAAAGGAGCAGATATCAATAAAGGAATGATGGCTGTAACCTACAATGGCATCAGTACCAGGGGGTACAATGAATAAAGGGTTATTTTTTATCCTATAGACATAGTAATGGCTATATTAAAATACTACAATTTGGCCAAATAAGTTATGAGTGTTTTTTTACACATTTCACATGGAATTTGTCTTCCCAAACCAATACACTCAGAAAGCAAACTGAAATGCATTTAGAGATGGATGACTATCAAATGGCTTATTAAGCAATTAATAAGCATAGAATATTTCTGCTTGCAAACCCAAGTTCAGAAATCTTTGCCCATGCAATTATCTCAGATCTTCTCCTCCACTATTTTTTTTCAAAATCCTGAAAAAAATGAAAGACATAAATTCATGTTATAAAGGAAAAACTTGGCCAGTAAAGAGTGTTAATCTTCTGGATCTGACACATGGAATATAGCATGCCCAGAATAAAAAATTTGTACAAACTGCCAGGTAGTTACCAAAAATGCGCAGTGAGTAATTCTTTTTCTTATATCTACATCTCTAATATTCCTGTTTCCATTCCTTCCCAGGTATTTCCCGTTTATATGCCTTATTTCTCTACAATTTAGCTTTTTATTTAGCTTACAAAGTAGGCATTATACTAAAGAGGTAGAGTATTCATCTTTTGGCATCAGTACAGTTGCCCATAGCAACTAGCACTTGAAGGGAAATCTTATTTTCATCTGGAAACTCAAAATAGGGCCAAAGGGTCAACTGCAGGGCAATTGTGTGAGGCAGGCCTTAAACTGCAAAATTGCTCAATATAAGGCCTTCTTTCATTTGATCATTCCAGTGACACTGAGAGATTTTTTTCCCAAAATATTTCTTCAATAACAGGGTTTATAAATTGGCTTCTAAATTATACTTGTAAAAATAGAACTATGCATTCCAACTTCCAATATCCTTATTGTTGAGGCCGGGAAGATGAACTAAAATTGACACACTCCACCGTAAACAAAGAGACAGGTGAATAATCCCTTTGAAATATAATACACCAAGTACTCCAAAATTGTAGTTCCACTTGAATTCAATGGTTTTCAATTACATTTCTGTTTATTCTTGAAATTTCATATTTCTATTTAATGAAATGATAATATCTCCTTCCCCCATTTCCCTTATCCATCTCCCCCTATATCGCCACCATATGCTCCTCTATGAACTTCGTATTCTCTTGTCTTCTTTTTTCAATGAGCTACTAAATCTAATTCATGCTGCTCATGTGTGCACTGGTGTGAAGCCATGAACCAGCTCTTAGACACCTACCCTCAAAAATAAAATAATTCTCTCTCCACAGAGGCTATGTATTAAGTGCTGAGTCCAGAGAGCACCTCCCCTTTGTACACTGGAATTTTTATATGTTTCATGAAGGTACCCAATAGCAGTTATAAGTTCATGAGCACTAGGTATGGCATGTCCAGATGATAGTATTTCACTGTGTTCTGGACCTTCCCATGGTTTTTTTTTTAATTATTTCTACTTCTGCTTCCATGATTTTTACTGAGCCTTGGCAGAGTAGGGAGAATGTTAAAGATGTCTTGCTTGGGGTTGAGCTATCAAAACATCTTCCCAGATAGCTAGTTTCCATAGTGCCAGAAAGTGCATGTGGACTTCTTGGGGATAAAAAACCCCAACAATATCCCCAGTGCTTGATCCTATGTGCCACAATACTGACTTCAAGCTTCTAAGAATAGATGCTATGCAGCAAGAAAAGGGTTCCATCTTACATTGGTATGAGTAACTCAATCAAATGACTCAGGATCTAATGAATCTACCTATTTATAAAACATTCTGATGAATAACAATTATTAATGAAAATCATTAGTGCAAATAAGAACAAATATAATTTCATTACAACCTCTTTAAAAGCAACTTACATCTACTCTCTACAGTGTTCTGAATAATGCATAATATATACCATATACATTAGTATGTATTCTGAAAAGAACAGGAAGCCCTGGCAACAATCACTAAAGTCTTTTGAATATTGTGCCCTGAAATTTCCAAGACATGATGCTATCAAAATACCTCATCAACCAATCTCAGGAGCTCAGAATCTTTGTGGGTGCTTGGGAAATGGATATCAAAGTCAACAGCATCATTTATGGTGACACTCAACAATTTTACTTTTCCCACTAAAAATCTTTTCTAGGAAGCTGCTGTTAATGTTGGAATCTAGAATCTGGTTCATGTTTTGAACACCCGACCTCTACCTGGTGGTCCTATTTTTGGAGACTGTTGAATCATTAGGATAAAGTGCTTAAGCAGGTCATAGAGGAGATAGGACTTTGAAGGCATTATCTATCTTTAAGTTTATCATCCTCCACTTCCTGGTCCATAGTGATGTGAAAATTCTCGGCAACACATTCCTGTTACTGTGCCTTCCCTTACATGGCCAAATAATCCCTCCTGGAAACTTGAGCCAATGACTCTTTTCCTTAAGTTACTTCTGTCAGGTATTATGAATATAACTAGTGTGGATGCTTACTGATAGGTAAAACCATCGCTTTTGAATGATATATGGCAAGAAATTTTATCAGTACTTTATCTACAACCTAAACAGGGCTTTCTTCTTTCAAACCCACAAAATTTAAGAAGGAATAAAAGATAAATGAAAGAATGAGAAGCCAACCACACAGAATGAGAAACAGCTCAAAAATTCAGAAGTTGATACATTTGACTCACTAGTGGCTGAGCATTTATAGTCACCTCTTCTCAGCACTTTAACCAGTTATAAATCTCTATATTGACTGCTGATCCCTACAGAAAGAAGCTTCTCTGACAATATGAGAGCAGCCCAAATCTACGGGTACTAACATAAACATTTAGGAAGCAGTTTGACCACATGCCCAATTAGCATAACACAAGTAGGATTTTGTCTGGGATCTATGGCCTCCCCACTCATGGTTTTTTGACTAGAATACAGTACTGGACATAAAATGCCACCTCTGGAGCAGACCTTGACTCCAAGGCTCTATGAGCATCATGGAAGAAGAAAGAATAGAAGAGCTGCGGGATGGAAGGAGAGCTGTGACATGGTTTCTTCTGGATATCACATGTCTGATGCACACATCAACTTACCACCTGTAGTTGCCTGCGCAAAAGCTTCATAAGATCAGGGCAGACAAAGGATCCTCATCCCTGCCTGAGCAATTACTAGAAGTTGCTGGCTACTGAACAAGGCAAGTCACTTTTCTTTGGGGATGTGGCTGCTGATAGCCAGTAACTGGACTCAGGTATAACAGCAGTAATGAAAGGGGACACGAAGGCAGGAGAGATATGAGTTTGAGGGACTTTGGAGGAGTTGGAGGGAGATATCTAGTGGTAGATATAACAAATATACATTCTAAATATATATAAAACTTTCAAAGAATCAATAAAAACTGTTGAATTTTCAAAAAATTCAGGTAAACAGATGTGTAAATAGCTTGGTGATGAACATGATAAAAGTTTACTAATATGGATGGGAGAGGAACCATGAACAATTGTAAGACAAGGCCATGTATAACTGTGTGATTCTGCTGAGATAGAATGTTTTCATGATTTTATAAGCTACTCAAATTCAGTTTTGAATTTCACATTATGAATTTAATTTTCTATCCTTTAAGTCAGTCTTAAATAATTTTTCAAAACAGAAGATCAGTTACTGAATCAGATTACAGTCAATTTACGCTGAAGCTTTGTTTTGTTTTTCATTTTTCTGCTTTATTGGGGTTATATCAAACTTGTTTTTGACTAGAAAAATGAAACATAATAGCTATTTTAAAGCTGCATGTAGCATGACTGAATTGCATGCTTCATGAATATAAATTCCTTACAACAACAAAAATATAATAAAACGGGCTGTCATTTGCTTAATATTTAGTGAGTTAATATTTAATGTACATGGGTGTTTATTGCCTTAAATTTTTATTTAAACCCAAATTGTTAGATGCCATAAAGTCTCTCACATGAGAAACTAATTTCCCAAAGGGTATTAAAAGCTGGCACGGGTTTATCATGAGTGTGATTCATCTTTGGCTAGGATGCTACTATGGACCCCTTCCCCCATCTGTCTGAATCTATTTGACCTTCCGAGTGGATGCTCCCTCACCCAGTTCCCTTTGGACATGTCTGTGGGAAGTTTGGGTGGCTCTTAGAGATTGCCTGAGACTATGGTTGTCTTTTTATTGGAAACTGAGTTGCTTTTCCTGTGCAAAGGCAAGCTCTTGCCACAGGGGAATTGGACTCGTGACTGGAGGTCTGTTAGTCACTGGACCAAGTCGCTGTTCTCACTCACTGTTCTGGCTGCCAGCACATTTGGGGATGCAGTAGGAGCTCACAGCTTGTATTCAAACCAATGGTTCTGAGGGCCATAACTGAATGCTCTCAAAATTAAATATGCATTTAGATAGACAGTAAGGAGATTAAGTTGTCAACTGAAAGAAAGAACTTTTAATGTGAAAAGGCTGGGATGCAGTATTTTTCCTTGTAAAAACCCATTACCTTCATAAGTATGTTTCCCCTCTAAACATTTTCATCTTTGTATGTATTTTATTTCAGCATGCTATATTTATTTATCGATTTAGTAATTTAGAGCAATTTGAATTCAAAGAGAAAATAGGCTACTACAACCCAATACTTTCTCAAACTAATGTTTCATGATTATCAGTATTTTATAGTATTATGTCATTAGCACAAGTTCATTAGGTAAATATGGCAAATATCTACAGAAAATCACAATGTAATCTTTATGAAGAAAATAACACTAGATGCTCCTTGAAGCCCTATTTTACTTTTTAAATATCACCTTGAGTGCCTATGCCCAGGATAAGTTATCCAGAAACTTCAGTTGGGTGTGCTGGCATATGCCTGTGACCAGGCTCTTTGGAAAGCTGGCGTGAAAGGATTGCAAGATTGAGGTTAGTGTGATAGCGAAACCTCAACCTCAAATGAGATCAATATTGCTGAGAAATAATTAATCTTAGGAGACTTGATTACGATCACAATTAGTTATGCATGCTCAGCCACTGAAACGCACAGAGTTATTTGTTGGCTGGAATTCCATGACAGCTCAGCCATTGTATGTACTCACCTCATCTAATTCTGACCAGTTTCTGCATGTTTTCACAAAGAAAACATTGCAAAAATCAGCAAGTGAGAAAAGATAGACTAGAAGTCAAGATTTACATCAAGTGTAACCTGGGGAGAAGAAGAGAAAAAGAACTCCCAAAAGCTGATTTTGAGACAGGATCTCTCTATGTAATCCCGGCTATCCAAGAATTTGCTATATAGAACAGGCTGGCCTGGAACTCACAGAGATCCACTTGCTTCTGCCTCTCAAGTGCTAGAATTAAAGGCAGGCACCACAATGCCTGGCCTCAAGTGACTGACTTTTAAAAAGCAACTCATCAAGGATGTCCTGATGGACTGTGATGTACAAAAAAAAAAAAAAGTGCCTTGAAGAGTATTCCAAAACCTTTAAATCAGGTCCAAGATACTTTGAGAATACACAGATTAAGAGAGAAAAGTACATGCCACTGCACCTTTTAAAAAACAAAGAGTTCAGTTTTTTTTAATTCAAGTTTATATGGGCTTTCAGGGAGAAAATATATATTTTCTTCTTCCAGGAAAAACACAGTAAAGTAAGTACTCAACAACTTCGAGACACAGTTCTTACAACATAAACAGACATAAGATACTGGTAAGGATTTTCCTAACCACTTTACATCCATAATTTGCCTAGCACTCAGTCTAAATGGAAGATGTCCTTACAATTTATCTCCTCAAGTCAACCATCCCTGCAGTCAAATTGGATGCTCTTCATCTGAACTTCTGGAGATTCTAGGAATAGAGCTGTCGTGTGCAATATCACTGCTAATGTTTCTCTCTGGGTCTCCACTACACCCCATGCTCCTTGACGACAAGACCTATTTCTACACATTTTGCTTCTCTCAATTGCAGGATTGTGCTTGGATATGGCAGACACTCAGTAACTGTTTTCTGAGTACATCAAATGGCGGTCTCTCTGCTAAGGACATCAGAGCCTTCCTGGGAAAGTGGGAAGATAAGTTTGGCACAATGGAGATAACATGAAGAGGAAATAGATTTTCCACTCAAGGCTCCCAGTACAGGATCAGAGCAGAGAGCCTCATTGGTGAGGCTTCTCATACCCTCAGGTTTGCAATAGAATCTCAATACTCCTGCTTTCTTGGCTGCTTGAGATAATTCGTTTTGACTGTTTAGGTGTATCTGTAGATCCAACAAATTAAACAGAAGAGCTAAATGATTAATAGGACTCGAATATAGCTAATTCTAGTAATTAAAATGTACATACACATACATATATACACAAGCATGTGCTATCTAATGATCTCAATTACTCACATGGCACTTACAATACACATCAGCATATCATCATACAGACTCACGTTGCAGAACGTACAGTATTATGATATGCTAACACTTACAAAAAGAAGTAACACACTGAAATTATAACACACCTTTTATAATCACTGAAAAATACCAGGTCGCTGCTGCTGAAGGAAAAGGAAATTCATTCTTGGAAAAAAAATAACCAAACAGAAATGAGCAGGAGATCCTATTAACCATTTTAATCCCTTTCATGTTGGGTTATATACTAATCCCAGTTTTAAAAAAAATAATTAAATTACTGAAATGGTTAATACTGCTTGTCGTTGAAACAGGTGTGCTGGGATCCTGTTTTGTTTTGGTTATGCACTACCTTGTCTTATAGTAATGGGCTTTTCTTCATGTGTGTATACTATGCACTTTTCCAAACAACCTACCTAGTGCCCCTCAGAACTACCATAGTGCCCACCCAATTCAGACTACACACAGTTCTATCTCTGAACCATAGTATTAGCTCCCCTACTCCTGGTAACAATCAAATCAGAAAGCTTTGATTCAAGTTGGTTCTCAGTGTATCAGGCTATGAAGAACAGAAGAGCCGATCCGGTCTGAAATGGTTTTAGGTACATGGGCAGCAAGGCAAAACTGTGCCATCTGGTAAACTTTTAGGGAGAATCTCCTATTTA
The DNA here is from genome assembly GCF_037038515.1 of Microtus pennsylvanicus. Taxonomy (NCBI): domain Eukaryota; kingdom Metazoa; phylum Chordata; class Mammalia; order Rodentia; family Cricetidae; genus Microtus; species Microtus pennsylvanicus. The sequence continues at coordinate 45,238,440 of NC_134585.1, read as the reverse complement.
ACCTTTTGTGACTGTGCAAAAATTAGGTATGCATTTGATTATAGTCAGATGCATTATGGGAAGGGACATGTTCCGTAGAAGATGAGAATGAATGCCTAAATCTCTCATTCAAAACTGAAAACCACACAAATGAAAGCTCTCAGAAAGCAAACGCATCCTTCTCTTGAGGTCCATAAAATAAAGGCTGGGACAATAACTGGGTCCCTGAGTACTCTGACCCATGTGATCTGATTTCAATCTCAACACCGTATTCTTTTATAATCTGTATTATTGTTTCGATCTAAATTAAGTGATTGTCCTGGTCAGCTAATTGATAATTTGATACAGCTAGAGTCACATGGGAAGAGAACCTCAATTAAGAAAGTGCCTCCTCAGGTTGCCTGTAGGCAAGTCTGTAGGGCATTTTCTTGATTATGTATTGACGTGGGAGGCCCATTGGCGGTGGTGTCATCCCTAAACATCTTGGTTGTATAAGAAAGCACACTGAATCAAGAGAAAGCCAGCAAGCAGCATTCCTTTGTATTTATGCTTCAGTTCCCACCTTCAGGTTCCTACCCTGATGCGCCCCTCCCCCATCTTATCTTCCCAAGTTCATTTTGGTCTTTGAGCTTATCACATCAATGGAAAACAAGTAACACAGGAAATTTCCTTCTTTTGCCTGCATAAGACCACAGCTTCAATTCTTTTGATAAGAAACCACAAACTAGCCAGGTGGGGGCAGCCCACGCCTTTAATCCTAGCAGGCGGTTCTCTGTGAATTCAAGGCCAGCCTGGTTTACAAGAGCTAGTTCAAGGATAGGTTCTAAAGCTACAGAGAAACCCTGTCTCGAAAAAACAAAAGAAAGAGAGAGAGAGAGAGAGAGAGAGAGAGAGAGAGAGAGAGAGAGAGAGAGAAAGAAAGAAAAAGGAACCACTTACTCACATACTATAGAGACACCTGACTCAGATCTTGACTATCAGTAACAATTTGACGGGATGTGGAATCATTTAGTATATAATCCTCTGGGTGTGTCTTTAGGGAGCTTTTGGGTTGGGTTGAGATGAGAAGCCTTGAACTAAATGTGCGATTTTACGTGTTAAGTTCTTGGGCTGAGAAGAAAGCAGGAAGTGAATGGAACACAAGTATCCCTTGCTTTCTATCTTCTGATTTTTGGATATAATTTGAGCAACAGTCCAGCTCCGCTGTCATCCCTTCTCCACCACACTTACGCTTAGACTGTAAGCCAAATGCATTTGTCTAATCCTATCGCTTTTCCTCGGGTGTTTTTGTCGCAGCAGTAAGAAAAGTAACTAATATGCTAGTAGAGCTGGCATACATATAATTTTACTAACTAAATACCAATCTTCAACTCAAAAAATATATGCTTCCACTAACAAAACTATTTATTCTAAGAATGAGCCACAAACATTGCGTCACAGGCCGAAATCACATTATAGGAACCTCAGTTCTTGGGATCTGAACTCAATACACAGGTATTAAAATGAGGCTTCAAACTTCACCTGATTGCACCTGAACTGGACATAAAGAACAAGATGTACAATAAACATTTCCACATCCCCTCCGCTCATCTCATTTCTATTGCCTGCTACTTATTATTGCCCTGTGTGTATTTACTGTGGTTGCTTATTTGGTGCCCAATGTATTAACAAATAATATAAAAAGAAGATTCATGTTGTGGTGTCAGGAGAGGCAACTCTGCCTAGAGAACAAACAGAACGATCCTTGAGAGCCTCCTGTTAAACTTTACATGAGAGACGTAAAGTTGTCAAAAAACAAAACAAAACAAAACAAAAAAACCCCACTACTCTTTTCTTTTCTTTTCCTTTTTTTTCTTTTCTTCTCTTTTGGCATATCTACTGTCTCTCATAGTAGATGGTTTTTTCCAGGCAAACGTTAAGTAGCATGCTGGAAAGAAACAGGATTATTTTGTACTGAACTCCCAACTCTCAAGCTAGATACCGTGAAATGTGTGAGCGGTGAGCACTTAGAATCTTGTTTCTCTCTAACCACTGATGGTGGGGAAGTATGGAGGAGGTTACTGGTAGAGCAAACAAAAATCTCTAGTGCCTAGCACTGGAAGGATCATCAATGAATAAGGACCATGCTGTCTCTAGCCAGTGGGAAAAGACAAAATAATAAAGCCACTGTGTGCTTCTTATTTAAGTGGTCATACCAATGTGTTGTTGGTTTCTGTGTGATTATTTCAGGGTTGAGCAGCTGGGAACCAATAAGCAGCCTTCTTCCCCTGACATTGTGTGCAAAGAAGTACACACATGCACAGATTCCTGAAAGACTTGTCATCTGAGGTCGGCTCTGCAGGTCAATGAAGTCTAGATCTCAGTTTCAATGCCAGAAAAATAAAGACACCCAAAGCTGTCTTATAAGTAGAACTCTCTGTGAGGATACAAAAGGATGACTGACAGGTAAATGTAAAGGAAAAGTTTGTAAACAGTGACACAATGAAGTTCCAAGGTTGTGAATCACGCATGTCAACTGCTGAGCAGCTCAACAAACAGCATCACAGAGAATGGCTAAGCATGCACAGTTACCATGTGCATCAAGAGTGTGCTACCTGCTTTCAGTACAGAGTCCAACAGTGCCTGGGACTGTACATGGATTTCTCCCTTCTCTGGCCACAAGTGTGCGAAAATGAGAGATTCGAGGCGCCTCAGAAAGTCTAGAGGCGACGGCAGTTTGGCTTCTGAGTTCAGTCACACTTTAAAGACTAGTTTTAACACTTTCATCTACTTAATGAATGTGAATTAATTACCCTTAATTTCTCCACTTACAAATCTGGGTGGAAACACTTTGTGGAACAGACTATAGAACTAAAAGTAAACACAGGCAAGAAAAAAAAAAAGAGGCAATCCACGTACTGTGTGTCTCACAATTTTTGCCTCTTAGACAAGGCAGACACTTTGCTTTTAGCCTATGAGACGAGACAGGTACCCATAGAGTCATCCGTAGAGAGAGGTATGAACCACAGAGCAAAAGGGAGGTTGGGCAGTGATCATCTTCTGCTTTCCTTAAAGAAAGGGGAAAAACCTCCTGGGCTCTGGACCTATTGTTAAAAAAATAGCAAAGAAGTTCACGCTTCATATGCCTTCACCACTATCACCCTTGGCCTTCCACTAACTAAAGATTCATTGGCTTCCATGAGCACCTCCTCTTCCACCCCATCTTCTTTGTTAACGTGATAAGTGAGCCGTGAGATGTCAGCTACACACAGTGTGATTCAGAGATACAGAGTGAGAGAACAGGAAGAATACTCTAAAAGCTAGGATGATGTGAGACAGTACTATGTGAGGTACTATGACAATGGAGCCAAGCCAAGAGCATCCGAATGAGGGAATGTCTGCACACTTCAGCAAAAGGAGGAGTGGGGCTCAGGGAAGGCAGCAATATCCAGCGTTAGCTCAGAGTTGAATGAATAAAGGGCATGCCCTGATTTATGAAAGAATGGAAGGAAAGAATTTAGAAAATTATCATGAACAGAAGGCCCTCGAAGCAAGTGACTCCAGAGGCAGGCAATAAGAGGGCTGGATATCATAAAATAGATCTTATCCTAAGAATATATGTAGGAAGATTAGTCCTAAAAGTAATACTGTTAAGAATAACTATTATGCTGGCTCAAATGACTACAAGAGAAACTTGTCTGATACATTTAATATGGTGATATGGTGTATCTTTGCATATAGGTAACGATGCATGTGGAGTTCATTTTCTCATATACTTGAAAGCAAACTGAATATAAAAGATATATAAAGAGAAAGGTAGCTTATATTCTCAAATCTTAAGGAACTCGAGCACTTTCTCTTTAGGAGAAATCCTTCCTTAGGACTGAATACTCTAACCTTTAAAGCAACAAAGAAGCAAGATTAGGGACTATCTATCTCAAGACTCCTAAAAGGCAAAATAAAATGTAGAATGGTTCCAGATTCTCCAAACTGGGCACTTAGAGTATGGAAAGGAAATGCTTCTTAAGTTGTTCCCACAACATTGGGAGCTGGAGAGATGGGTCAGTGATGCTGGCTATTCTTTCAAAGGACCTGGACTGGATTTCCAAAACTCATATATAAGATAGCTCAGAACTATCTGTAACTCCAGTCCCAGGGATCCATTGCCCTCTTCTGTTCCCGGCAGACATAGCACACATATGGTGCATAGATTCACATACAGGCAAACTACACTTACACATTTAAAAGAAACTAATATTCTGTGTTAAGAATATCCTATGATCATGACGTGTTGAAAACAAGTGACAAGGATAAGCTTGAAGGGACAAGATACATATACAAAGCAGTTGGAACAGGTTCACGTGGTGGGTGGAGGTTTGGTACCTATCATCAAGAGTGGGGTTAACCTCTCTGCCTGATTCAACGAGGAAAACATTATACCAGTGTTTAAATTCCAATTAACTTTTTTCACACAGACAAAAACATTTCACTTTGGTGACTTTTTCTGTCTGCAATGTGATGACAATAAACTTAGGTTGGAGAATTCTAAAGCTGAATGTAGATGCCAAGGGTTTAGCAAATAGAAATGACTCCGTGAGCAGCAGCTGCAGTTATTCCATCATCTTTGCTGTTATCTCAGTAGAATGCACAGAAAAGCATCCTCACAGAGCAAGCCCTTCAAAGATTCTCTAAGCCTGAAGGACCAATGTCATCTCCACACCGGGGGCTCAGGTCACTCAGCATGCAGTATGGTTCACAGAAGTGTGTGGACAGAATGTAGGAAGTTTTCACACCAGCTCACCCTTTCTGTGCTTAAGCTCTGGAATCAGTACCGCAGTAGTAAGGGCTATATATTCTAGGTGCTTCTGGTTTGCAGTACCTGGTTGTACTTTCTTTTTGCCGCTACTTGTTAAATAACTACGTAGATCCCAAAAATCACTATAGATTGAAATGCATCCTTCTCATTCCCAGAGCAGAACAGATTCCAACAAAGACAATGAAAAAACTTGGGATAACGTATACTCTTGGTTTCATAAAATGACATTGATTATTTACAGATTTAATTTGGTACGCAGTAGTGTAGGGTGATACTTCCTTTTATAGTTTTATAGATGTAGATTGTATTTGTGTGTGTGTGTGTAAATTATATCTCAAGTTTCTAATCAGGACAAGTCTTGCCTCTTATTATCATTTTCCCAAACAAATATTCCCCTGGAGCTTACAGTGTGAGGTTCGATGACTTCCTAAGCAACACCGCATTAGCAAGACAAAGTTGGAAACACTTATATGCAAATCTGTTTGGTTTTCAAAGTCTTATAAACAAAATTCCCTGCCAATTTTCAAGTCTGAGAAGAAAAGAAAACAATAAATGCTTTGGATGAGTCTCACTGCATTCGCTTTTCCAAAGGGATCAAAGAAGTGCTTCACGTTTTTGTCTTTCTCTTTGTTTTGAGAACAAATGGGATTCAATAAGAATGATATTGTATGACTTCTGGAAACAGCAGCAGATCAAATATGGAACACATCCAAAGTGGGAAATAAAGCACTTAATTGAGCCTATTAATTAAAAAAAAATCTTGCAAATAAAATATTGTCCCGAAAACATCTTAACTACTGATTAGAACATCTTAAACATTTGGTGAGAAAATGCCAAGTTTTATCTTTCTGTCTTCTTGTAACATTTTTTGCCAAACATATTCTTTTTATTGCTTTATGTTTTAATTATGTTTTATTGATTATTTGGGAACTTTACCTATAAACTACAAGTAAACTTGCTTTACAACCTTCTCAGGTATGGCCCCTGATCCTTTTGGCCTCCCTACCATCCCTCTAAAAAAGAAAAAAAAAAAGAAGAAGAAGAAAAAAAGCAAGTCCAATTTGTGTTGCCCATACACTCACTGGAATACTATTAAATACTCAAGAGCTGGCTCCTTAAAGAAAAATGAATCCTTCCTCAGTTTTCTACACCGACTCGGAAGCCATCACCGTGGAGAACTGTAATTCATCCTTATCACAATTTTTAAAAGTTCTCTTCGGTGGCTTTCTTTATAGGCCATTTGTATAATCAAATTTCCCAGAAAGAAAAAGAATCACATGATTAATAAACTCACATGTACACATATGGCCACCACTCCTTTGCTCTGTATTCTCTACATCATGTATTCATTGTAGATTAATGAAAGAATTGTGGTGATGGAGAGACCCAACCCTTGTTAAAAATACCTGCCTTGAGTCTTGATTTTCATATTTCTGCCCTTGAAAAGTATTCTTGATCTCTATAGCCTTCAAATTCTATATCTTTAAAATGAAGATAACAAGATATGGCATGTAAAATGTCAGCAGTGGCCACTTTGCTTAGCTGAACTATTGATACCATCTTGGTCATCAGCATAATCTTTAGCATCAACTTGCTTAATCCCCTATCATTGGATCATTTCTTATCCCAGTGACTTCTTTGACAGAGTCCATGGGTTTCCCACAAATGCAGTGTTACAAAGCATTTCAGTGTTGCAGTGGGATACTATTTTTTTACTCTTTTGCTATAAAAATTCAAATTCCAAGAAACCATTCTTCCTTTTTACTAACCAGCCTATAACCACAAATTCATAATACGTCTTTTTCCATAAACAAAGCCAAACATAATATCTCGTTCATCTGATTATAAGGAAAATAGCTGCTATCTGAGCTATGCTGTATCACAAACAACACAAACCATAATTTCTAGCCACCCAGAAAACATCACCTATGGAAAGGCATGTGGCATCAATCCGTGTAATGTTTCCCTTCAGCTTATGTTACTCTCTAGCTTACAGCTCAGCAGCATTCCCTTTGTTCTAGAAGCAGCTCCTACTTACAAAGGTATTTGTCTCATAGAAAATATTTATCATTCAAATTAACGTCCTAGTACTATGCCAGGTTTCACAGAGAGCACCTAAAGCAAGAGTTTATCTTATTAGATCTTACACTGAGATATACTGTGTTTATAAATAAAAAATAAAGGAGATAAGTCTTAACATAAGTGTGATGTTAATGTCAGAGTCACTGATTCTCTGAGACAGGGGTCCAGGTCTGATCAGGGTGCTTAAGCAGTCTATCTATAAAAGTTCACAGCATGGACAACAGAGATGCAAGACACACCCATGGCATTCCCCCTATCATCCTAATGGAAGTTTTCTCATTCTTGAGGATCCAAAGTTGTCTAGCCACTACCCCATCCATCACCTCCCTAAAGACAATCTGCTGGGACAGACTCTTCCAGAACCCAGCTCTGGGAGGCCTAGACTGTGCTGCCTCCATTTTGTGTATCTGCCTAGAGTGACTCAGCCCTGGCTTGCTCTGTCGTAATTTACACAGAAAGCAGGCTAATGGGGTCTTTGGAAACTGATGTAGCACGTTGTACATTTAATCACACCAACCAATCATGGTGGGCCTATGGATAGAGAGGCAACATTACCTGAAATCCTATTCAATGAACTAGTCTGGTTTGGTGGACCAAGGAAACTCTAAATTTGCTATAGAAACACACACACACACACACACATACGCACACACATACACACACACACACTTTATCTCTACTGGAACAAGCTCAAAATATGAGTACTACGCACAAAAGCAATTGGACCCCAAAGAAATATATATTCTCTCTCATGTAAAAGTGCTGCTTTGAATATGAGCCAGTCACACCTCGTAACATTTAGGCCTTTATTGTTCTCCATTCTACAGTGGGCCTTAGAAAGAAAACAAATTGAAAGACCTAGATATACTAATTTCATTTCCATAAAGAAAATCAACACTTTATAATTAATCAGAAGAAATTAGTACAAGGATGTGCCCAGATTCTAGAGAAAATGACCAAATGCTAGAAGGAAGCAAAATTAAGATAAAAATAAAAATACTTAACAATATTACTTTAAAAAGTAGTATTAGGTGGCCTGAGGATGTAGATGCTTAACCTAGCATTTGTGAAGCCCTCAGTTCAATCCCCAGTACTGCTGAAAGTAAATCAAAAATAAATAATATTTTATCGTAAATAAATAAGCCTAGACAGATCACTAATATAAAAAGTATTTTATTCTTTAAAAAAAGAGCTACACTAAAAATCAATAGTTACGATAACTACAAGAGCATTGTTTTCCATTAATTCCATATCTATTAGTCCTTACATTATAAAGAGTTTTAAGTGATTTACTCCAATATTCACTTAAAAACCAATTAGAGATCAAAAACCCACTGTGATTACTGGCTTTGGGGGATCCTAGGCAGTTTGGATGCTCACCTTATGAGACCTGGATGGAGGTGGGCGGTCCTTGGGCTTCCCACAGTTCAGGGAACCCTGATTGCTCTTCGAGCAGATGAGGGAGAGGGACTTGATAGGGGAAGGGGGAGGGAAATGGGAGGCGGTGGCGGGGAGGAGGCAGAAATCCTTAATAAATTAATAAATTAAAAAAAACAATTAGAGATATGGAAAGCTGGGGACAATGACACACATATGCAACCCCGGCACGATGGGGGCCGAGGCAGGAGGAGCTTGGGTTCAAGGCCCACCTGGGTGGCATACCTGTCTTAAAACCGCCACCGTAACCACCACAAGAGTCCTAGGAACACGGACACAAATGAGTTTCTTAATAGAGACCCTACAACAGGAACACATCCCCCGCCTCTGTTAGCGAAAGGCGTATTCCGACTCAGTCGAGCTGAGTTACGTTCAAGTGGGACACTTTACAAAGGAGCCATTATTGCACCGTTTTACTACAGTGAAAGACAACACTTAAGATACTGAGCCACCTGATAGATAAGGCGTGCTGCGCTCCTTCACGCTGATCTTCACGCGCTTCTGCCCTGACTCACATTCCAAGGCTTGTCTCTTCTTTCGAGATAAGATGAGAGAAGAACCAGGTGTTTTCATGGAATGAAGATGACTTATTCAGCAGATCATGTCAGATTCATTGCCTGACACTTCAGAAGTCAAAAGGTCTTTATGAGGGTTAATACAAGCCATCAGCTGACAGTTCGCCAAAGACACACTTCTCTGGGTGAACGGGTGGAGTACTGCAGTTTCGAGCAATAAGAGGCTAAGACAACACACCATAGAAACAAAGGAAAGACCATGCTAAGGTAATACCTAGTGATTTACTCCCTTAACTCTGCGAAGGACCAATTTTTCTAAGTCACTGCTCTCATCTGACGAAAACCCCTAAAATCTCTTCAAAAGATTAACAGTGCAAAGTTACAGGAGCATAAATCCCAAAGGCTTGGTTATAAAGAACCTGGAGCAAACAAGAAAGGCAAATGCCATAAAGCCATTGGTTCACTGGGGGTCATTCTGCGAAAATGATGACACATCCTTCAGAAAGCTGGTATGAGAAGCATGTCAGCAGAGCTGAGTTATTATCTCCCTGGCAGAGGCCCTTCTCGCTTCCCTCCAGCCACCGGGCCTCAGCCTCCCATGGCTAGATGGCTAATCTCAAAAGGCTGCCCGTCTGTCAGAGTAATAAGCAAGACTGCAGACCTCAGGGCCAGGACTGAAAATGGAAAATCTATAGCCCATTGACAAATACCAGGTCCCACAATAGAATTCAAAAGCATAGTGATTTAATTTAAATATCTTTGCAGTTCCAGAATAAATTAATGCAGACTGGTTTTGTGTTTTTTCCCCCTAGGAATTAAGCTTCTCCTTTCGACAGATACCAATTTTATAATTTCTTTTAGAAGAAATATCTATTGGATAAGAAGTATAATTAACTTGATAATTTAGTGTTAGTTCATGAGTAAGCCTCCTATGTCACTAAGACAGTTTTAGACAATCAATTTTGAAAAATCAATCAGCCCCTGAGTACTAATACATGGTACCTCTGGAAAATATCAACAGAACTTGAATGATTTGTTTGTTACATAAAAGTATAAGCAAAGTAAAAACTATGCCCTGCTATTGTGACATGGCCACACACATTTGCTGACTAAATGATGAAGCATGAAGAATATCTATGAAGCTAGATCACAATGAGCTGACAGCAGAATCTTGCTGTGAATATTAAAGAACAAATTTCTGCATTTAATAACCCAAGCTTCCTCATGACCTCCACCAAGCAGCCTTTTAATCCATTCTCTAATTATTACCAATATTTGAGAAAATTTAAAAATATTCTTTTCTGGAAAACCAGAATATTGGAAGGTAAAACAAATAAAAGAAGCTGGATTTAAAAAAAAATGGCTGACTAGATAAATAGACAGGTGGACAAGCAGATGAAAGATTTCCCTCCCATTGCTTAAAAAGCATTGTGCTGTTTCACTTAGAAAACAGCTTTAATCTTTAAGTTAGACATATAGCTGAGAAAACCACAGTGCTGTGTAATAAAACAGATATGGACCCATGATTTCCTGTAGTAAATTTTCTGCGAGTGTCTGAAATTTTGAAATAGCCTAACCGCCTGCAGCTGAGGCAAAGATCTTGTTGGAGAATGTTTAGTTTGATTTAACGTGGATAAAGCTGATTTGTTAGTCCTCCCATAGTCTAGGAAATATTTCCAGGGTCTGCTGTGGGAACCCTTCAACTTATCGAGCCAAAGTGAAGGTGTTAGAAGAGCTGAGCACAGAGAATTATCAGCTAACTAAACTTCAAAATTAACAGATACTTTATCTCAGCCATTCTATCTAGGGTAAGATGAAATCTCAAAATAGTTTTAATTTGCATTTCCCCAAGGGTGAGATCTCAGACACAGTTGAGAAGCTATTGGCAACTGATGGCCACTGTGTTAGTTTCCTTCAGGGACGTGGGCTCCGAGAGACTAAGCATGCTCCAGCAGATGGTCCTATACCCGTGCAGACAGAGGCAGCACTAATGAACTCAGCAAGGTTAACTTTCCTTTAAGAGAGTGTAAGGGGCTGGGTAGGAAAACTGGTGGGGGAAACAGGAAAGTTCTGGATGGGAGGGACCAGAAAGTGGAATTTATCAAAATGCATTATATGAATGTATGACATTTCCAAATACATTTTTAAAATAAGATAAAAGAGCCAGGTGGTGGTGGCGCACGCCTTTAATCCCAGCACTCAGGAGGCAGAGGCAGGCGGATCTCTGTGGGTTCGAGGCCAGCCTGGTCTACAAGAGCTAGTTCCAGGACAGGAACCAAAAGCTACAGAGAAACCCTGTCTCGAAAATCCAATAAAAAAAATAAAATAAAATAAGATAAAAGATAAGGCTAGCCAGCTTCCAAAATCTAAATAAACTGTCATGTATGCCTTTCACTAAAACAGAAACTATTTACAAGTGTCTCCTCTGACCTCTGACCTCTCTATGTCTTCTCCTGCACAGACAGCCCCACCACATCCCTTTCAGAGTCCCTTCCCACAGGCTCAATTCCTAGCTTCCCTCTAAGCAGCCCAACCCTCTTCCTTGACCTTTGTCCATCTAAAATCACTTTAAATGATCTTGAAAAGACTATGCTACTATTTCCTATTCTCACAAAATAATGATTCTTTCAATGTTTTAAAGTAATAATTGGAGGCTAGCAAGACGGCTCATTGGGTAAAGGGACTTGCCCCTGTGTCTGGGGACGCAAGTTCAACCCCAGGACTCACATGGTAGAAGGAGGCAATTGTCTCTCACAAGTTGTCTGCCATATGCACGCCGTGGTCCATGCATACACAGTCATGCGCTCCAAGTAAACACTTAGGAATGTAATCTTAGTAATTTAAATACTGGACACTTCATTTTTCCAGCAAGGAAGCAAACATGTATTACCCATATTCAGGTGTCGCTTTTCCATTGCCTATTTTCCATAGGTCAACAATAACAACCAAGAAAATAAGTTACCTTCCTCCCTTTACAGTACCTTAGATCCCCACAGTTTTCTATACCCACAGAATATAAATCTAAGGGATAGCTCCACCTCTTTTCAGTGAGAGGTCAAGAGTCCAGCAAGATTGTCTTAACTGTTTCCAGACCCCACGACATCTGCCGCCTATGGCTATTCTATAGCCTCACTAGAAGTCAATTCTACTTTGAAGTGACTTTCACTGCCGGAAAGTCATTCTGTTTAATTAGCTTAGGTCTTCCATGCTGCCCTTTCCGTTTCTGTTCATCCTTAGTAGCTCTCCCAAGTGCTGAAAGACAATTACCATATTACCTGTTGGCCAGCTCTTCCTCATACAGAATCACTACAGATTCTTTAACCTTTCACGTAGGTTTTTTATCATGCATATAAATTTTTATGTGACACTGATATCTCCATACTTATTAGCTTTAATCATGAAACTTGAAAGCAATAAATTTTCAAAAATAATCATACTGTGGTGATGACATGATTAGTAAAATAATGGTGATATTTTAAAAATTATTTGGGAGACATTAATGCTGATTCTCATGAACGTATAAGGTGAGTTGAAGGAGGACAAGCTTTCCAGTTTTCTCAGAGGAGAAAAATAAAGACTCGAGATTATTTTTTAAAGAACTACAGCTAGAAAGTGCTAAGGACTAAACTTCAACTTCTTCATAAAAATCTCATTTTTTAGATTTCTTTTATGGGTATGAGTGTTTTACTTGCATATATGTCTTGCATCATGCTCATCCTGAAACTGGAGCATAGACAGATGTGACCTACCATGTTTGGAAGTGAACCTGGTCCTTTACAAGTACCACGGATCCATCAATGCAGTCTCAAAACGTTGATACTTTTATTTGTAAACGTATTAGGCTGCCTATTTGTGCCTGCGATACAATCTTAGTAGCCTTCTTTGGCTCGATCTCCCTTCAGCTTTAAAAAGACTTGTTAATGTATGTACATGCATATAAGATTTCTGGCAGGGTAAGTATGTCTCATCACAGACAAGTACTTCCTGCCAAAGATCTGCATGTTCATGTACTCTGCCTTCATGAACTAGGTTAGAATAGTATTTGTTGTCATGGTTACTTATTTTTTTATAGATCTCATATACTTTATGATTAAAGGTGAAATTACTACACGCTTTACAAAAATCAATGCTATGTCTTGAATAACATTACAAAACTCAAGCCCAAGGGGGATCATTATTTTAAAGTGGCATATAAAAAGTGCACTCATTGTCATCTCTTCTCTCTAGAAAGCAAGACTCGAGGGCAAATACACAGAAGGATGTAGTTTTGATGGAGCTGATGTCATTATTGAAAACTGAGTATCCCTAATTACTGAAACACGATCTGAATGATAGTAACATTAGTATGAGAAACACCTCAGGGGGTCCTGATCAACTGCACATCAAAACTCAATAAGCACCCACTGCGGACTACAGATGGAAATATGAATGTCCCTCTTCCTTAGTCCCTCAGCAACGACTCACTCCACTTTCCCTTATAGACTTAATATTTGTGTTCTTCTCAAATTCATAGATTAGAATATCTAATCCCCATGTCACTCTATCTGGAGATAAATGTGAGAAACAAAAGTCACAGAAATCATTTCTTTATAAAAAGGAGAAATGAAATTCCCTATAATGTTCCCCTGCCGTGTGAATACATGATGTGAAGTTGGCTGTCTGGAAGCCAGGAAGAAAGCCAGGAACTAAACTGGCAGACTAGACTTAAATTATATGATGGTGGATCCCCGGTCCAATAGATTAGTGCCCTCAGAAGAGACAACAGAAAGCCTATATACACATTTAAGACTCTATAAGGACCCAGTAAGAAAAGAGTTATCTCTAAGTCTCTTCAAGAGGCCAGTTTGGCTAGCACACTGATGTGTAATCTTTAGTTTCCAGACCAAAAAAAAAAAAAAAAAGAAAAGAAAGAAAAACCTAAATTATTTCATACAAGGTGCAAACATATTGTGTGAAGTCACTCTTATTACACTTCCATAGCTGATCCCATTTATAGAACCTTTGACTTAGAATTGTTTATGTTTTGATTATAGAATCAAAGAGGAAAACATTAAATACCAAAAGTAATTCATACAGCTGATCACAGATTTGAAGTCATTTCAATGATATCTAGATGGCTAATGGTTAAAATTCTAATATGTTCCTGAAATGTCTCTGAGTAAAATCCCAACTTTGTTGAGAAAGTCTCTCCAGATACATAACAATGGTCTGGCTGCCTGAGGACAGTACCTGCAGGTGTATAAGATATATCACTTCTGACATGTTATAACCACCTTATACACAGGAAGCTCTTGATGATTTATGCCAATGAATACAAACAAACAAAGATTTGAAAACATGAACTCTCCTTGAAAAAAATGTAATTACACAGAGAGGAATGAAGCAGCTTGATAGTTTGGGGCAAAAATCATTTGCTTCTGATGACATCATATGTATCCTTTTGTGGAAAGTGGATTCTTATGTGCCAGCCAATCTGCAACTGGGTAATTCACAAAAAGCAAGTGAGAAGGTTTAAAAGTTAGTGTTGATTATCTTTTCACAAGTCCTTAGCAAGTCTTGGGTAGATACAAATGTTGACAATGAGACATTTGGAGCCAAGTAGTTTTAACACTAAATGGATTTTAGTTTCAAATCATAGCATTAAACTGCAATTTTTAAACATTACAATGATCAATACATACTAGCACTACCTTATGAAAAGATAGATCATTTGTATTTATGAGTGAGGTTTGGTTGTATACTAACAAAGGTTATACTGTATCCTAAAAATATAATGAATTTACTATAAAATACATTTGCTTATGGTAAGTAATTTGGCACCTAAATGATGAGACAAATTTGTGGCTAACAACTTTGTGTTTTCAGTTACTCGGCAGGGAAAATTTGTAAGATTATTGACAAAGAGTTTTCATTCAAATAACAGGGGTTATACAAGTAAAAGCCATGAAACTTAACGTTCATTCCCTTTGTGACAAATTTACTTTTATATATACTCTTGAAAGCATTGCACATTCTGTTATTTCCCTTCCACAGAAACTGTCTTCTGTAAATCCCAGAATGTTGTAAACAAGACCAACATATTTGGTTGACTTCTGCCAAATACCTGCTGCGCAGCATGAAGCTAACTCTAAAATTAATTGCCTTGGGTAATAAGGCTTCTTCTTGGAGATCGCACTATGCATTCAATCACAACTGCCACCTGAATATCAAGGTCACTGCTCAGTGCAATACACAGCAATATGTTCCATAGGGTCTTAAGTTAATACCTCAGCCCTCCCCTTTGACCTTTAGGAATTGTGATTAATTTTGGAGAAATTCTGTCTATTCTACCATTATGTTGTAGTAAAATATGGAAAGCAGAACTCATGAGGTTGCTAAGTTCTTGTGTCTCAAGAGTGGATTATAGACAAGATTCCTCATGTAACTATGACATTAAAAAAGTCACTAATGAGTCCTTTAATTACACTGGCTATAAATACTTTTAAGAGTCCAGAAAAATCCTAATGGACAGTGTGGACTAAATCAGTCAGCAATGCTGTCTGAAGGTAGCAAGGACTTGATACCTTGAGAATGTTCCCACTCTTCTATCCTGTACGTCTGTATGAGGATCAATGACACCTCCAGGTTTGGAACAGCCAGAAGTGGGGGTTATAATCACAGGAAGGCAGAGTAGGGGTCTTAGGTGGGAAATAGAGATTTATAGAAAAAAGATGGCTTCAGCACAGGATACAAGTCATCTATATTCAGAAAATAAGATATTTTACAGCTATCGCACAAAAAGGACATCTTTTAAGAAGGGAATTATGCTAAATACCAAGTTAGAGTGTAATTGCAATATATCATGTCTCACATCTTGACAAAGTTTAATGAATGAAATCTTAATTCCCCTTAGAAACATGAACATTTTAACGAACAGGCAACTGTTATCCGTACTTGAAGCTTCCTGAAAGACATTTAAAATATTTCATCTTAGGTTTTTAAAGCATCTCACTGGTGTTACTCTTTATGTTTTATATATTCAGAAATAGTTTGATATTTAAAGTAGATCGTATATGTTTAGGTTTTGGCTATCAAAAATATCTTTTCTCATTTTTCTTCCACCAATAATTAGAGTGCTTTACACAAACACGAACAACGGGAATAACAAGAACAAAGAAAACTTTTAGAAAGATGGGGAGTGAGTCAGTACTTCAGTTGTCCACATACTACATTTTCTGAAAGCCAGACATCAGAACATCACTTTTTGACATGTTTTGACCTTCAGTTTTTGATCACTTGGGTGCCCCTGGTTTAATTATTTGATGACGTTATTTAACAGCAAATTTCTCTCTTATCTTCATGAGCATAATGTATGTCTAGTAAAACATTTCTGAGATGTCATATCACAGTACACTATTGAGAAACTAAATAAAAACAAGAGGAAAGAAACTCTAAGAGCTGGGGGGATGGATCTGCCTTGAATAGCACTGACTGTTTTCAGGGGTGATTCCCAGCACCCAAATGGAAGTTCATCACCATTCATAGATCAAGTTCCAGAGTGTCCGTCATCCTCTTCTGGCTCCCATGGGCATTGTATGTACATGGTACATAGACATGCAAGCAATAAAGCACCCATGACACATAAAATAGCAAAATGTTTTTAAAGAATTGTAGATAGCCAGGTGGTGGTGGCACATGTCTTTAATTCTAGCACTCACAGAGGCAGAGGCAGGCACATCTCTTTGAGTTCAAGGTCAGCCCAGTCCTAGAGTGAGTTCCAGGACAGCTAGAGCTACACAGAGAAACCCTGTCTCAAAAAAAATTGTAGATATCTTACTTTGCTTAGAATGCTCAAAGTTTATTACTTTTCTTCATACTTAATGAATCAATAACTAGTTTCATGCTTGATATTTTACTCACTAAAATACTAATCAGGAATTGTGCTCATGTGATAGAAAAAATTATTCTTCTCAGCTGAGTTAAAAGGCAGGATATAGACATATTGAAATGAAGTGATAATAAACAAAAACAAAATACCCTTAATTCCTAAAAGAGCAGACAATGAGGAGAGAAATAGAAATGACCATACATAGAGACTTCCAAGACAAAATGAAGAAATAAGTGTTGAATGAGAGAAGATGAAAATTTTGGAGCCTAGTGGCTCCTTTACGGCAGATCCTCATTTAATATGCCATTCCCTTCTGCATTAGTTCTGCCTCTGCTAAAAGTTAGTAAGCAACCTGAAGGCAGTTCAGTTCTCTATCTCAAAGAGATTCTGGCTCATGATAGGACTGTATAAATCCTAGAAGGTAACACATTATGGGCAAAGCAGTTCACTAAATGCTTTGCATGAACAAAACCACAAAGTACACACAGGAAGAGAGGAAAAATTTCCAATGAGAAAACAAATAAAGCTTTTAAGTCAAAGATCAGTTTATAAATCCAAATGCTATGAGTACAAAGCCCATCTAATTATTATACTATGGAGTGACCCTCAATGAGTGAATTATTTAAAACACGGACCAACATGTTAACAAGTCCTGATCTATATCAGTATGAAAGGGGGATGCCAAGTCAATTAAAAGCATGTGTTAAAAAACCAATTTCTCGGGAGGAAAAAAAATTATATGCTTTTAACTTTGATGGAGTAATTTCATAATATTATGGATAGAGAGTTTTAATTACTTTATTTCTGCGAGTAACTCCCAGATTAGGAATAATAGTCCCAGCATGACATACTCATCATTATTTCGGTGATATAGTTCTGCAACAGGTATTCTGTAACTAATTGGATAAAACTGCACAGTAACACAAAAAAATAAGCAAGTTTTAGGAAGGCTATAATAAAGTCATGTCATGTTCATGTTCTTCTGCAGTTAGTGAACGCACATTATTATGACTATAACTTAAATAAGAATAATACAAATTATAGGCAATTACAAATGGTCTTTTTTATTCATTTATTTATTTATTTATTAAAGATTTCTGCCTCCTCCCAGCCACCGCCTCCCATTTCCCTCCCCTTTCCCCAAACAAGTCCCCCTCCCTCGTCAGCCAGAAGAGCAATCAGGGTTCCCTGCCCTGTGGGAAGTCTAAGGACCACCCACCTCCATCCAGGTCTAGTAAGGTGAGCATTCAAACTGCCTAGGCTCCCCCAAAGCCAGTACGTGCAGTAGGATCAAAAACCCATTGCTATTGTTCTTGAGTTCTCAGTAGTCCTCATTGTCCGCTATGTTCAGCGAGTTCATTGCACCTATAATTCGTGATTTTAGAGAAGCTAAATAAGAAGGAGAACCCAAAGAAAAACATATAGGCATCCTCCTGAATATTAACCTTCATCAGGCGATGAAAGGAGACAGAGACAGAGACCCACATTAGAGCACCAGACTGAAATCTCAAGGTCAAAATCAGGAGCAGAAGGAGAGAGAGCATGAGCAAGGAACTCAGGATCTTGAGGGGTGCACCCACACACTGAGACAATGGGGATGTTCTATCGGGAACTCACCAAGGCCAGCTGGCCTGGATCTGAAAAAGCATGGGATAAAACCAGACTCACTGTACAAATGGTGTCTTGATTTTTAGCAGCATGTAAAATCTCACTATATATAACGAAAGTCTTGTCAACAGTTCTTCAGACACAACTATCAAGAGTAATTGGAAAAGAAGAACTGCATTAGAACTGGTTAGTGGGTAAAATTTACATTTCCTTAAATTGATGAAAAATTAAAATGATTGTTGATAAATAATATCACTCAAAAAAGCTCTTCTATATATTTTCATTAGCACTATCTATTCTATGCCAATATTTGGGATATGATAACTTTGGGTATAGACATTAATTAGATAATTTGTAATAATAGTTGACATGTGAGCAAAATCTTTACTAACAATTATATTCATTTCAACTCTTGCGAATTTTCATGAGGAGTAGAATTTATGAATGTAATTTTCTGGACTCAATATCACTAATATGTATTTCTCAACTGAATGAACAATGATTTCACGTGCAAAATTATGATTTGGAAGTCAAAATAAAGAATTGAAAGTCGAATTTGATAAAAACTCATGTATAAGATGAACATTAAATCCTAAGCACTGGCGGTTCTTGAGGACTAAGGCCCTACTAGTGCCATGAGTGTCAAAAGAATTGTCTGACTCGTAATGACCTGCTAATTACTTCTTACATAACAAGATGCAAAGAAATTTCGTCTCAAAGTAACTCAAAATTAAGTACACACCATAAAAAATCAATGGATACCAATAAAGCAATGTGTCTACAGTTGAGTGGGCTTCCATACACACACACACACACACATACACACACACACACACACACACACACACACACACAAATCAAAAACATACATTAGAAAAAGGACAGTCTCTTTAGTAAGCTAAGAAAGGAAAATTGTACATACATATACAGAAGAAAGTAGATCCTTCATTATATTAAAAAGTCAAGTCAAAATGGATCAAAGGACTAAATTTAAAACCTTAAAAAATGACCCAACTAGAAGAAAACTCTTCATGACATTGGTATACAATAAACTTTGAATTTCCCCCTCCGATCACAAGAACAAAAATACAGAGGTACATAAATAGGAAGCACATTAACACGCTCTGCACAGTGATGAAATACTCAACAGGAAAGAACAAGCCCTAGACCAGGAGAAAATTCTTGCAAACTACTCATTGGACAATAGAAAAACATGTAGAATATATAAGAAACACTGACTTACAAGGACAAAACCAAAACCCAACAAAAACCTAAATAATCTGCTTTAGTTACTTTTCTATAGTTGTGACAAAACACCATGACCAAGACAATTTATAAAGAAAGGGTTTAGTTGGCCCAACAGTTTCAGAGGGTTAGAGTTCTTGAAGGTAGAAAAAGGCTCGGTGACTGGAAGAGATCATGTTTTGTTTTTTTTTTTAATGTCTTGATCCATAAGCACGAGGCAGATTTTAAGACAAGACAATGATCTTCAAAGATCTTTCTCAAAAGAAAATATAATGATTGACCAATGAACTTATAAAAATGTACTAGTCATAAAGAAAATGCAAGTTAAAACTAAAAGGAACATTCAAATCACACTAATTATAATGAATATAATCAAGAGCTCAGTAAATAACAAATGTCGATACGAATGTAGAGAAAGGAGAGCTCTTTTTTACTATTGGTGGGAGAGAAAATCGGGATAGTCTTGGGAAAGCAAAGTAAGTATGGAGGATCTTCAGAATAACTAAACAATAGAACTAATAAATGATCCAGCTATCACATTGCCAGGTGCATAGCTATAGAAAATGACATTTCAAAATAACATTACAAATTAAATTTTACCATAAAAATACCTAAACTCTCAAATCAATTTAAACATTATTTATAATAATCAATTGTTCATCAATGGATGATGTGTAAAGAAACTGAGGTTCATACTTGTAATGCAATATTATATAGTCAAATAAAATAAAATAGCAGGGTGGTAGCGGCACATGCCTTTAATCCCAGCACTCAGGAGGCAAAGGCAGGTGGATCTCTGTGAGTGGGAGGCCAGCTTGGTCTACAAGAACTAGTTTCAGGACAGGCTCCAAATGCAACAAAGAAACCCTGTCTCAAAAAAAAAATGTCATTTGCAACGTCATTGATGAAAATGGAGGATCAATACATTATTCTGTTACGTAATAAGCTAATGAAATAAAGACAAATACTCCACTGCTACTCATTAGTGAAAACTAAATGTTGATTTCCACAAAAGTAGCAAATAAAGAGTTAGATGTTGGTTAGAGTAGATAACTCACCTAGGATGCATGAGGTAATGTGTTCAATCCCCAACACTACCACTCTCTTTACACATGTAAACACACACACACACACACACACACACACACACACACACAAAGGGGAGAAGGGGAAGGAGACAGAGGGAAGGAGAGGGAGGGGAGAATGGGATATTCATCACTAGCTGCCAGGAAGTTTAGTGCACAGAGGTAGAAGGAGATTCGGCATCAGATACCCAAATATAGCTGGATAGGAAGAATGTGATCTGGTGTGTCACTACAGATTATAACAAATTACCATGTATTTTATCAAGACCTGAAACAGAGGAGTTAGAGTTGCAAAGCTCCAAAGACAAAGAAATAATACATATTTAAAAACGAAGAAATACCAATCACCCTAATTTGAATATCCCACACTTGTAAAAATGTATAAGTAATCACACTGTACTCTATGGCTACATGTGGTTATTACATATCTATTATTAAAAAAAATCGAAGAACCATATTATATACATTTTTTGGTTTTCACTAATAAAATGAGGAATCCAATAGACTTAGTTCATAGCAATGTGCCGTGTGAACTGGCTCAATGATTACAAAAAGGAGAACATAGCTGTGCTACCTCACCATCTGAGAGAACTCAATAAAGTTCCTTATCTTGCTGTTCCCTTGGTTTTTCTCACGTATAGGATGAGAGTAACGAGATTGTAGTGAGAACAGATGAGGGCAGACTTACAGAATCTTAGCAAAAGCTCTGATACAAAGTAAGTGATCTATGTCCATTAGCCTAAGCTATTATTGTAAGGCTCACAATGCTTCCGTGATGCTTCAGGAAGGATTACAGCACAGGAAACACTTGACCTGACCCAAGATCCGGGCTTTCTGTGAATTTCGGTGTTCAGATTAGAACACACAGAAAGGAAGAGCACAAAGAGAAAACTATATAGGTACTGTTGAAGAAACAAAGACGGGAGTGCAAGGAGCAGGACAAAGAGGGAGGTCACAAAGACTTGATGAGGAATGTGTGCTGTAGGAAAGAGGCACGATCATTCAAAATCAGACTTGCTTACAGAGGATGTCTTAATTTTTTCTCTACAATTCTTATGCTGACAACTATCAATATGATAATACAAAGAGACTAATTACTCATTAGTGAAGAACGGCTAAAAATGGAGTTAGTGCTGGAAATTCAGCCCACCAATACAATATTTGATCATTATGTCCAAAGTCCTGGATGCAATTTTCAGCAGCAAAAAGAAAAAGATGCTACTAATGTCCTCAAAAAAAGAAGCTAAAAAGAGAGCACCCTAGTCTTTTTGTGATTCCCTCTTTCCACTACACTGTGAGCAGTGTCTGTCCGCACCAGAACACCACCCTAGAAGCAGAAGCCGTCACAGGAACGCAGAGCTGTTGGAACCTTGATTTTGGATTCCCTAACTTTCAGAACATGAGGGAAATATTTTTGTGTTTATAAAATTATCCAGCCTGTGGTATTTTGTTATATTAGCAGAGATAAACTAAGATGAGAGCATTTTATTCCCTCAAGATTTTTACATTTGTGAGTACGAGA
The DNA here is from genome assembly GCF_037038515.1 of Microtus pennsylvanicus. Lineage (NCBI taxonomy): Eukaryota > Metazoa > Chordata > Mammalia > Rodentia > Cricetidae > Microtus > Microtus pennsylvanicus. The sequence goes on along the minus strand of NC_134585.1, from coordinate 45,216,305 downwards.
AAGGAAGAAGTTTGGATTGGCAAGATATTTAAGATGGGTTCCATTATATAGTTAGATCTGAAATGAGGAAAGCAGGAATTTAGGCTTGTACACATTCAAAAAGAGAGTAATCGAAAATCCTTGGAGGTTGGGTGTGGTGGAGCACACTTTCAACACCAGCAGTGGTAGGCAAAGGCAGGCGACAAAGGAAGACTTCTGTGAATAAGTGCTAGCCCAGCTTGGTTTGCAATAGTGAGTTCCAAACTGATCAGGCTACACAGTGAGACCCTGTCTCAAAACAAGAAATCTCTTGGAGATTTCAAAACAGCAGTTGGATGAACAGGAGGAAAGTTCTGACGGAGAATTGCTATTGATTGAACTATATTGTATAGATGCAGAGCTCCAGTATGAGACAGCAATTTTAAAGGAAACTACTCAAAATGCACAGTTAACCTTAAAGTTAACTATCTTCCAAATGGTGTTTCTTAAACCTTTAAACTATCTGAGTAAGTGCTGAGGGTATAACACACTCAGAAGTGTATATATTTCAGTCATTGAAGCCACAGGCTACTATAAATACTCATGTTTTAAGAACTGTTTATTAAATGTGATATACATCTGTGATAGAGGAAGTGGCCACCACTCAGGAAGTAGAGCAGTTTAGTTCACAGATCTCAACTGTTGATCCAGGACACACTATTCGTTGCTTCGTTGTATGAGTCAAACACACACACACACACACAACTCCTTTAACTTTTCAAATCACCATGTAGCTAGCTCTACTAACAGCCCATCCCTTGACACTGGGAATAAGAAGGAAAACACAGGGCCTGGGGAGATGGCGCAGAGGTCAAGAACACTAGTACTCTTTTAAAGGATTCAGGTTTCAATTCCCAGCACTGGCCTGGCAGCTCACAACTGCCTGTCACTCAAGGTCCAGGATATCCAGTTACCTCTCCTGACCTAGTCAGGTATTAATGCATGTACTATAAACACTCCTGCAGGCAAAACACACATACACATAAAAAAAATAAAGGAAAAATAATGATTAAAAAGACAAAATCTGAGCCTGGAGAAAACAAGCTAAGACACAAACCTGTAAAAGGAGAAATGTACACATGTTCTGGCATACACCTCCCAAGGCACTGCGGAGGTGAGAAATCCAGCAATCACCGGGTCTGAGGATTGCAGGGATGGACTTTAGATGAAAGGAGGTCATACTCCAATTGAAAGAATCTAAAAAATCAGGAGCAGAAGGAGACGAAGCACAAGCAAGGAACTCAGGACCGCGAGGGGTGCACCCACACACTGAGACAATGGGGATGTTCTATCGGGAACTCACCAAGGCCAGCTGGCCCGGGTCTGAAAAAGCATGGGATAAATTTGGACTAGCTGAACATAGCGGACAATGAGGAAGAATGGGAACTCAAGAACAATCGCAGTGGGTTTTTGATCCTACTGCACGTACTGGCTTTGGGAGAGCCTAGGCAGTTTGGATGCTCACCTTAGGAGACCTGGATAGAGGTGGGCGGTCCTTGGGCTTCCCACAGGTCAGGGAACCCTGATTGCTCTTCTGGCTGACGAGGGAGGGGGACTTGATCGGGAGAGGGGGAGGGAAATGGGAGGCAGTGGCAGGGAGGAGGCAGAAATCCTTAATAAATAAATAAATTAAAAAAAATAAAAACTCTCATGACAGAGAGCATGGACTACACACAGCATGCTAGAAGAGGGAGGTAAATACGACGGCATCCACTCATTTATGGACTTTTTTCCCCATCTTCAGCCCTCAATCCTGTCCACTTATTTTTAAAATAGACCTGCTTTCAACTGCAAAATTTACCATTTAAATTGACAAAAATAAATGTATCTTAACTTTAATACAAACTTTATTTCCAAAGGGTCTTCCATGGGCGTTTGTTCTTTTCAAACAGCCTTTTGGAAATGCTACTTGTAGCCTCATCATTTCTGAGCACAAATGAAAAGGATCTGGAGACTTCCAAGAAGTCTGCCGATGCCCAGAGTATAGAAATCATAGCTGGAATTCATTTGAATATAAGTAATGAATTAACATGCCAACACTAGGGAAAATATGGTGACCACTTATACTTTAATGTGACTGACTCCTATTAAATTCTAAGGACATTTCCAAGAGAAAAAGTGAAATTGTGAGAGTACCTGAAAGGAGATAGATTTGGGAGCGTAACCACACTAATACTGCTTTATAAGATGCATTAAAATGGTAACACTATAAGAGGTAGGCAGATCTCTGTGAGTTTGAGACCAGTGTGTTCTACAGAGCTAGTTCCAGGACAGGCTCCAAAAGCCACAGAGAAACCCTGTCTCGAAAAACAAAAACAAAAACAGAAACAAAACAAAAAAAAAAACCAAAAAACAAAAAAAAAAGAAAAGAAAAAAGAAATAGACAGAAGTGGGTATAGAAACCTGGAATGGTAGGGTGTGGATTAAGCTATGAATTGCTGTGTGCAAGGCTTTAACGTGAAGAAGACTTTTTATAGTCCTGGAAAATCTTGAAATTCTGGTAAATTTCCTGAGTGTGTACCAGGAACCAGTGAAGTCAAGCAGACCTTGTTCCTTCCCTTAGGCCTGAACAGTCCATGAGGGAAAAAAAAACCCAAAATCTTCAGAAGTACTAAAAATAACACGTTTAGTCTGGGAAAACATTATATTGCTTGTCTATTTCACTGCAAAACCAAACAAAACAAAAACCACAGCCTCATTTATTAACTAAGTGAGCTAATCGGGAGACTGATTTTAGAAGACATTAAGTAAGAACTGTGAAAGCTTGGGTTTCTGTTAAACATTAACAACCATAAGCAAACTTAGTAGCACAGTCAACTCATCCTGAGGACCTTGGTGAGTAGAAATGATGAGGTTCAGACCAAACTCTATAAAAGTCAGTGAGGTCTACATATGCATTTGTATGCTGGAGAAATCTTCCTGAAACATCATCTAAGAAAACTGGATCTATGGATAATTACCAGATTCATACACCTAGAATTCTAAACCTAGTTGTTATTAGACCAAAGGAAGGAAAAGTAAGGCAGGGAATGATCAACGGACAATTTTACTTCATGATTATTTTGCTCATTATAATGAAGGGCATTAGATAATAACACAAGGTCATAGATTAATAGAACACAGAAAATAAGCGCAACATTTTCTGTTCAGAGAGCCTTTCTGATTAATGAGTAGGAAAGTCGTATTCATGGGAGGCTCGCAAGCATACCTGTGGCTCCTAACAGGACACCACGGAGTGACACACTTGGGACTGAGCCCAGAGGTTGACAACGCATTGTGCAAGGTGTAACAAATGGGGACAGAGGCACCTACCCAGAGCAATTACGAAGCCTATGAAATTCTTACAGTAGCCAGTTCATAGCATCATACTCTTGGGATCCTCTACCACCAATGAAATTTGGTTGTGTCCCTCTCCAAGATGAAAGGTGAGGTTTCATCCATTCTGGTTGTCTGACAAAGATGAACTGGCACCTTGAACACATAAGCAAAGTAGATCCCTACACCTGAGGCTGTCATTGGAAATCACACTATAGCTCTTCTGCTCATTATCAATGAGGAAAAGATGGAGACATAAAACACAGACGTGAATTTGGGGTATGTGAGACATTTCCAGACATCTGCATTTCTGGAAGATGTGTAGACGGATCTTTCCTTGTCATTGCATCTCGATTCATTTGTTAACTGTTGGCTGAAACAATAGATCCCCAGCCAGTTTCTACAGTTCCAATTTGTCTCCATTCTAGAAGACACCATGCATGTGTGCATCTCAGTATTCTAAATTACTGTTCCCCTACTACCCTCACCTATTCATGGTTCTGTATTTTTCTCTGAAACAATCAGAATTTTTTTCAGCAGGGCTTGCATTTACTCTTTACTACTTGTCCTAATCTGCCGACATTTTCTCCAGTTAAGGGCATAATTAATTTCTTACTAACACCATAACTAATCTTATAACTTTCTAGCTCACTCCCCCTGCTGCTTGGCAAGATGGCAACACTCAATTCCTTATAACCACTCTTCATTCCTCCCCTATCCTACTTTCTCCAGGAGTAATGCCTTGCCCTCTCAATCAAATGTATTTCTCTCTCTTTGAGGGATCCTCACAGACCTTTAGAGTAATCTCAATCCATTGCTGCTGTTTACACAATTGTGCCTTTGCATTTGAAGATTGCAAGCTTGGTTTGCAGAACACAAGAGGTGACAAAGTGAAAACAGAACAGTCAAGAACTAATTGTGTATTTGAACTAAGTCTTGTGGTATCTGAGGTCTCTGTGAGAGGCTGAAGTTTGAGTTGTAAGGCTTGAAAGCATATCACAGTCTCTGTGTAGGCATTTTACCCATCTTCTCCCTTTTGTTCACAGAAAGTCACCACATAAGGAACCAAGTTTTCTTTTCCTTAAAATTAAAACAGATTCTAACTACTAAATATAACAAAAAGAGCCAAGAGGAAGTCAGAATTACTTCTCAAAAATGTACCTGATTGGCTAGACATTTTTTAAAAAGTGAAGAACTAAGAATTTTTTATACTCAGGCATGTCTAATTAGTATTTAGGAAAATTATATTTACATGAGTCATTAATTCACTACTGCTATACCTTTTATGAAAAATAACATACTAGGAAGTAGGCCTATGGAATGATTTTTGATGCAGAGCAGTGAGAGATAAATACAAGCAACAAATAATCTGCTGTGACCTCTGCTATCTGAAGGATTCTAATCTCTAAATCACACATTCCGTTCTTATGGAAGCAGTTTTCCTCAAGAGCTACAGCTATTTGGCATTTTCACTTTGCCTAATGCAGCATGGGCTTGGTATTCTTTAAGCCTCCTTTGTTGCTTCCTTGGAGACTTCTTTACTTTCTTGTTTTCTTAAGCTTAAATTTCCCCCAGGAAGCAGGCTTGAGAATTTACTTACACCTGTCCTGTGTTTCTTACTTGTGTATCTGGAACACAGTCGGCCCACAGTGAAAATCTTTTGAAAAGTGAGCAGCATCAAGGTTCTATTTTCATCCATGAGACAACGGTGGCACAACTCCACGACAATGACTTTCTGTCACTTCAAATTCAGGATAACCCAAACACAAGTTAGTACTGCCTTCCCGGACCCCCAAACTCTCACTATTCCTTGAACCCCAACTTCTTTTCATGTCTATTCTTACATTGCATGATCTTAAATACCATCAAGTCATCACCAGTTATTCCCTTTCTGTTTACACCTGTTCAAATATTAATTGCTCTTGAGACTGAAGAAATGGCTATGAGGTTAGAAGAACTTGCTTCTCTTACAGAGGAATCAGGTTCTATTCTCAGCTCCCACAGGGTGGCTCACAACTGGAGTCCTATGTGGACTCCTGTGTACACATAAATTCAGTCAGGCACACACATATATTTAAGTATTTAAACATAAGCCATGAGGCCCTTATCCAGAACTGTGCACATGAACATGCTCACAATTAGAAGTATTCACTAAATGTTTGTCACATACTATATGAATTATTTATATTAAGTTTCAAAGTGTTTTGTCATGAAGACTTTCACTTTATAAGTGAAAAGAGTCTTCTGAATACTTTTGACTGCATGTGAAATTATCTGATGTGTGTTTATGTTTTTATAACAGAATTACGTACATGGTATCTATACTTTGATTTTTTAAGAACAATTTCTGTAAAAAATCTCTAGAAACATGGTGGTTCACAACCATTTATAATGAGATCTTGTGCCCACTTCTGCATGCAAGCAGAACACTGTATATATAATAAATGAATAAATCTTTTAAAAAAATCTCTAGAAATAGATGCTTCGGAGAAGAATTAAAATGAAACTGCTTTGATAAATCAGAATATCTAGTGGGAGAATATATTGTTTTGTGTATACATTAAGCAATATGAATATTATTTTTATATATTTTCACTTTCAAAATAAAATGCTTTATTAGCAAGCATATATTCAGGGACTGACCCCAGTAAAATAATTACAAATAATTATTTTTACTAAATTAATTGTTACAACTATAAAATAGTTCAGTTACCAAATGTCACCAAAATGTTTAAAACAATAGAAAAGAGCATTGTTTTGTTTCTGCTTTTATATGGCATTCTCTCCCTGCTCCTCTCTGAGTAGTAATGAGAGAAAATTCACTACATACGCCAGAATTTCACGTTTAGAAATAAAGGTAAAATTGCAAGTGGTGAAAATTATAGACAGCGAAGAAAAGTCTGCTCCCCCAAAAACGGACCCTTTCAGGTAAAAGATTTCATAATAATAAAGTGGAATTTGGGGGAGAGCATCATCCGTTGTTTCTAAGACTAGCAGGAAATGGTTCGGCTCACTGATCCTGACAGCCTGCAGGTTGGTTATGAAACAGCACACACAGGCTAAGACACGGAAGATTCAGAAAAGGTGGCAGCTGGAACACAGAAATTAATACCCAAGGGGCACTGCTCTCTTTGTACAGGAAGTTAGAGCCTCTGCAGTGGTATAGACAATGTACAGCAAACAAGTGTTCCTGTGGTTAACATTCTGGGGAATACCTGTGATTGGGAATAAAAACAACAGCTGAGATCGAGACCATATCTGGATGTTGTGAGGACACGAACACCTCAAGTTTTCCTCCTTAAGAATATTTTAATTTAGGGGTGCTAGAACTTAAGGCACCAGGCCAGGCAACAAGCAACTTTATCAGCTGGGTCATCTCACCAGTCCCCTTGTTCAGAATTACACTCCACTAACTCACGAGGCGAAACTGAATTTGTTTTTGGGATTGACTGTTCACTCCTCCACGACACCACCACATCGGTGTTCCAAACAGGAACAAAACTCATTTGCTATCAGCAAAAGTGGCTGCCACCTTCACAGTCCGCGGCAGTGGCCAGTCCGGAAGAGCTGGACTGAGATAGTATATTGATAAGTATGAAAGATGCGGGGAAACTCAAGTTCAAAAACATAGGAATAGCACAAAGGGAGACCAGTGTCTAATTTAAGCTTCCCCTAATCCAGGAGATTATCACTGAGCAATAATTGACTTTCTGAGAAAGGCAAGACGGGGGGGGGGGGGGGGGGGGGGATGAGTGGGGGGGGAGCGACTAGCGGGAGGCAAGGGGAAAGAATTTCACGAAGATGAGGGTGGGACTCAAAGCTGGAGAGAATGATTCAGAGAAATTAGTATCCCACTCTTCTAAGGAAGCACGCAATTAAAACGTCTTCACCTTCAGAACCATCTAACTGAGAAAGACAGGAAGCTACAGAGCGCCCCCACACCGCTTCTGTCTCAAAGGCTTTCAAAGTTACATACGCATTATACAACGTTTGGTTCTTTTTAATTTACCAGAGGTTGTTTGGTGTATTTCTTAATTCATACACCTTATATGATGGCTTACACATGAGGACCTCATAAAAACGTAAAAACCGGCATGAGTGTGAGTGTGGACGTTGAGGCAAAAGGAGGAGGTGCTGAAGGGGATGGAAACAACTTATAAACTGTTGCTTGCTCCAGCAAAGAAGAAATCTGTAATTCATGAATAAAATATAATTTGAGTTTTACATCAACATTATAAATGTGCTTATTGAGTGTAAGTTTTTTTAAATGTTATTGCATTATAAAATTTAATGGAAAATTTTTACTCTCCCTTAAAAATAAACTCAAATGCCACAGACATTTCCCCAAAATTCCAGCTGTCTGCTTGGTCTGCTTGCGTCTCCAGGACGATTTTATTTTTCCTCCATTGGTAGTTTGAAGGTGTACTCTTTGATATGTAACACCACTTTAAAGGGGTTAACCGAATTTAGATTTTTTTTCCAGTGGAATAGGCAGTTTATTTTCAAGTAATTGAGGTACACATTGCAACATTAGTATTTTAACTGGAAGACTTCATTGCTAGCTAAAAAACTGTCACCTTAATGAAAGAATAGACTTCTAAAGCAAACAAGACTTAGTCCAAGAATTTAATAAGTATATTAGTGTGTTCATGAATGTGAAGTTTTGGAAGGGCCAGACATAGGTGGAAATAATTTCCAATTTATAATACAGTCCAAGTGTATTGCTAGTAAAAATATTTTTACATTCTACCACACCCTGTACATTGCATTTTTCTTCCTATGTTGGTTTTTCCACTGAAGCAGCCATAGCCCGAGTGTATGACTTTCTAAATACAGAAGATCTCTCCATCGCTCTGTGCTGTCTGTCAAAGTATCTCTCCATTAATCTTTACATCCATTCATCCATCCGTTCTTCTGTTCACCCTGTTCAACTGAAACAGCATTTATTTTGTACCCAGCAGCCGTTTGGTCTTGTGCTAGGTGCTCTAGAACGGGGATGAATGGAGTATTTTCTCTCTTGAAGATTTTATAGTAGAGATAAAAAGCTACTGGGGTAACTACACCGCCTTAAGTGGCAGCTACATTACATAGATGAACAGGCATGCAAAGAAGACAAAGAAAGCTGAAATCTCCTTCCTTCCCCCACCTCGCCAATACGTTTGATAAGTTTTCTCTTTTGCCTTTGGTCTCTGTTTCAGTTCTTTCTCCCTTCACATGCACTCGATTCGGCTGCCTGTTGTCTTTCACCATGTCCCCGTGGGACTAGCTCCTGCACACTGCGCTTTCATGGCACCTCGAAGGCCATGCCAGACTGTGTGCATGCCAAGGTTTCTCCCTCATGACTGAAACTACTTGAAGACATAAACTAATGGCTTCGTCTTCATATCACTGACTCCCCACTGTGTATCTGTATGATGGGTTTTTAAAAAGAAATGAGATATAACTAGCCTCCATATGTGGTTTCCGCATGGGTGATGGATTCAAGTATTGAAATGTGTGAAAAGAAATTGTGTCTGTACTAAATATGTAATCTCTTCATAGACATTAGCCTTTAAATAATAGAGCAGAACAGCTATTTATACAACACTGACATTGTATTGATATTATAAGTAATTTGATGGTAATTTAAGGTATATTCAAGGAATGTGTAGGTTAAATACAAACACTATGGAATATGACAATAATATTTAGTTATCTATGGGGTTTCTGGAACTAATTTCTAGTATATACAGAGGGGCAAAAAGACATAAACACGCTGCACTGTCTTAGAGAACACAGAGACCTGCTCCCCCAACTTCTAAGATGGTGCTCCTTTTGCCTTTTCTTCTACAAAGGTAAAAATTTGAAGTATTTTCTCTTTAAAAATGAATTTTTCCCCAGAGGTAACTGCATTCATTTAGTCTCCTAGCAGAGAAAACAATAAAGTGTTAAGATGCTTAAACCGGTTTGAAAATATTCTGGAATTTCTACCTTCCTTTTCCTGCTTTTTATACAGCTATATAAATCTGGGCCTGATCTGAAAGTCAGCTTGAAAACCACATTTTAAGATATTTGCAGCACTTTTATTTTATTTTGCGCTACACTTGAGTTGGCAGGGTTTTAAAATCTGTGTTGGTATCACACCTACTTAAATTGTTTTAACCTAGCTATCTGTGAGTTACCATTTTTTTTTATACTTAAGCTGGTTGGCCAGAGGAACAAAACATGGTTAAGGTAAATTATTAGATTGTCAATTACAGGTTGAATGATATAATACAGATTAGATGATAGAAAGAAATAAAAAAAAAAACTTTTAGCTTCTGTCTCACATAAATGGATTTCAATTGTCTGATTAGACCAAAAATCTGTATTTGTTCATATGTTTGTGAGAGATAACTGAAAATGGTTTAGTATTTAAAAAGGTATTGAGCCCTTAAACCTCAAGTGTGTGTGTGTGTGTGTGTGTGTGTGTGTGTGTATGTGTGTGTGTGCGTGTAGATAGATATAGGTATAGACAAGAGAAAAATCACAGCATTGGCAATAGGGTTGTATTATCTCCCCATGGTTGCCAGTCAATGCAGTATTTACTCACTCAGTGAAGCAACCTCGTGGGTCTCATGTCCACTCGCCTCTTTGTGAGTAAGTAGTGTGAGGTTCACAGTGTTCGTGACTTTATACGAAAGTGTCATTCCTTAGTGATAGTCTGTGCTGGCGGTCAGGGTTCAATGCCAAGAACTTACTTGCCATCTGACTGGGTTTCTTTTTTTCACATAAAATGCTTCAGGTGATTCACACCACCCTAAATTATTGCACATAAGTAACAGGTAGATGGGTTTTCTTTGCCCAAAGTTTCATCCCCTAAGCATGAAAGAAACATTGAAAAAAAAAATAATCAAGAGTGGACTGTATATTTTGGTCACTTGTGCTCCAAGATTGACTTTCATAAACAATATCAACGAATTTATAGACTCCTTGAGTCACACAAATTCTTCACTGGGACAGCAGCAACCATGGCTGAATATATTCACAGATACTACTCCAGTAGCTGTCTCCCCTGGGGACTTAAACAATCTCCTCTGAGGCAGTGGTTCTCAACCTTCCTAAGGCTCTGATGCTTTAATACAGTTCCTCGTGTTGTGGTGAACACCCGCCAAGCATAAAAATATTTTTGTTGCTACTCCATAACTGTAACTTTGCTACTTTTATGAACCGTTATGTAAAAATCTGTGTTTCCCAATGGTATTAGGTGACCCCTCTAAAGGGCCATTCAATCCTCAAGGATCTCTACTCACAGGTAGACAAGACAATATGTCTATTCATGATTTTGGATCTCATGATATAGGAACTGTTGGAAATGTATACAATCATGCGTATGTTCACATGTGTGCATGTGTTTTTAAGGGCATGGTTCGATTTTGTTTTACTTTGCATCACATTGTGCAAACAGCTAAGAGCCAAAAACATTTGGGAACTTAGCCCTTAATCCACACTAAGTATTCATGACCAATATGCCACTCATTTCCAGCGCTGTTCTTCTGCTGCCCAGCTGTGAACAGAACAAGGTCAACACCCAAACACAGACCTCTCCAACCACTGTTCATTAGTCTGGCCAAAGGAAGTCATGCCTTAATTTTATTAAAAACTCATTTTGCTCAAAGAAAGTCATGTCTTGAACATATTTTAAAAAACTCATTTTCTCAGGTGACTAATGTGATCCAGCACACACTAAAAACACGGGAGTCTCAGAAATAAAACTGAGACTTAGTATCTTCAGTTTGGAGGATTAGTTCAGGAAAATGCCTCCCTTTGAGGGATTGTCTCCATACAAACAAACATACTTTGTCCTTGTTTTTCCCCTCTTCAGAAGTATTGAAACATAAAGGGTGTGAAAAAATAAAATAAATGTCCACATATGCCCCCCCACATAAAGACTCATTTTGTTGTGTTTACTCAGATTCAATTTTATTCCTAAAGAATTATTACATTCGATTAAGTTGAAACCAATACATATGCTTTCCCAATTCTATCACCCTAAAGCTATACTTGCAGATACCAATTATCAATGCTAAATACTAGAAAATGTTTTCCAAATACACCCATTCTAGGTAATCCATGAATATCAGTTTCATTGGTTTTGAATACTGTATAGTTTCTTCATACTGTAAAAGTTCATCCCATATGTGACCTCTCGTTTTGTTTAGGTAAGGTTTCTTGTTATAAAGTCAAGACTGGCACTATACCCTAAAGCTTCTCAACCCAGCCTCCTGAGAACTGAGGTTACAATCATGTGTTGGGCATGCATGCCTGCCTGCACGCGTATAGTTTAGATTCAACATTAAGTTTCAGAGGTGTCAGTATTGATTAAGTAGTTCTGGTTTATCCAACTCTACCTCCACATGGCGTTTGCTGTATGACACTGTCCATTCTTCACCTGTTATTTTTCTTATGAGCTTTGTTCCATGTACATTGGTGTGCGTATTCTAAGAAGGTCTCATTTGCCATCTGCATGAAACACCATGACGCTCTCCCATGTTGATGAGAAGTAACATTTTTCTCTCATAAATAGCACTACAACTTTTACAATGTAAAAAAAAAAAAATCAGCCTCTCCAGCACAGTGTCCCTGGTGGCTGCCATACCATTGGGCTTGCATCATTATGTCTGTTATTAACATCCATTTAACGCAATTGCTGCAGTTTTCTCTGTGTGGTAGTTGTACGTGTCTCAACCTCCTTATGATGTCATTTCCATTCCCTGTGTGTAGGCTTTGTCATATGAACATTCACAGGTTTTATGTACTTAGTAGATCTTCCATATTGATGAAGTGAATAAATGAAATAGTTTCAATGGCAACTAACTACATAGAGCGTAACATAGTTGTGGTCAATATTCCTTTGAAGTTCTCTACTGCACCACCCTCATCTACTACATGGAATGTCATTTCATCCCTATTGTTTTTCTTTTTTAATGATTACTATCAATACTAATATCTAATGGCAGAGAGAAGAACTCCCATTGGGAACTCAGAAATAAGAAAATAAATTTGGCATGTTATGGACACATAAATTTGCATTCCATTCTCTCCACAAAGAAGGAACTGCTTGCTTCCTATAGATGGAGAGGAGTGCTTGTAAACACACCTGTGGGGTACCTGACTGTCAGCCAATGAGAAAGCTTGGTAAGGACACTATTGAGTCTCTGAGCCTTAGGTTCTGCCCCAACCCTCCCCCACCTCTCATCCTAAGGCATTGTCTTTCTAATTTTCTTTCTACTCTAGGTCAGCTCTATCCTCCTCTGTCTCCTGACTTTCTTTTCTGTTTACTTTATACTTGTTTGTTCTTTCCCACTCACATTAAATGGTGAGATCCTTTCTACTTCAACTCTAGGGATAACTGCCTCACCAGGCACATCTCCATAGCCGCCTGCCTACAGGACAAGGACACACAAGACAAGAGAAAACACTAGGCCACATAGCAAACGTTTTCAGCATTTTGAACTTGAGTTCCCTCTTGGAATTACTCAATTACGTGAGTGTACCATGAGAACATCATGGATAATACAAGAATAAATGTGAATTATTGGTGTTCCCATAAAAATTGTTTGCAGTGGCCTCCAGATCTGCAGGAGTTGACTCTAGCCCTGTTGTTCTATGCTTAGCTTTACCAAGACAGCTTCTCTTGATGATTTTATTCTGCTTATAGTTCTTCCTATAGGAGAAAAAATCAAGACCATTATTATAGCTTTGATGATTCTAAGTTATTTGAAGGTTTTGTAGGGCTGGTAAATAAGATGAACTCCTTAAAATGTAATAAAAACAATAGTGACTTGTATTTTAGTACTCATGGATGTGGATGAATGATGATGTATAATGAGAACATGCCTAGGGTGTGCACTTGTCTTTGGGCAATAGAGCCACCTTATAATGAAGTAACTAATAATAAACCAGTCTAAGAGAACTCTGTCCTAGGTAGATGACATCCCAAGCTCCAGCAAATCTAGGTTGCTAGAAGACATGCATCTGTGCACAGCTTCTCTTCATAAAAGGTCTCTTCCTGGATAATCTGTATACAGAAACAGCAGTAAAGTGCATATATATATATATATATATATATATATATATATATATCTTTTTCAAAATCTCTATGGTTGTTTAGGAATGAGATCACCAATAGCTACAAGCTGTTCCACTTGAACACAACTGTCATATTTAGTGAAGGAAATAAACGTTTTAGAACTTTTACTACTTTTATTTTTAGAGGTACATATATTTATGAAATTTACTCTTAAAATAAACTTACCATTTGTTGCTGAAGTTATTCACACAAACCTTGTTTATGTTTTGAAACGAAGGGGTGTTTTCACACATTTTGATTTTATATGTATACACGCATACAAACATATGTAAAAGACAGTATTTTTGATATTTAAGAAGACCTAGAAGGATGCATTGCTGTCCGAAATACAACTACACAGCACAATGAACTATCTGTCTGTGGAAGACATTAACACTGATGTATCTAGTCTATCATTAAATATGGACTTGTCTTATATGTCGTCTTCGTACATTGTCAGCTTAACCTGAGCTTTATTTTAACCAAGGCTGAACCACATCATAGAAGTTACCCAAAGGGAAGAGGAAATCACTACATTAACTGGGGTTGGGTATGTGTGAGAATTTGAGGGAAGCCCGAAGTATTTTCTCCTCAGGTTTCCTTTCAGTAAAAGAACACAGCACTGTTATATTTGCAGGAAGAAAATACGATACAAAAGTTTAAACTCCTCGGTTTGCTGAAATAACATGTTCAAAACATCAAGATTTCAAAAATATTCCAAGAAGCCAATCATGCTGGGCCAGAAATGGATGCTTTTGATTATGAATATCCTGGGTAAGATGGTGGCCAACAGCTCTTGGCCGCACTTATTATGAAGTCAGTGGGGACCAATCTAAGAAACTAATCACTCAACTGCTACTACAGAGCAAAAACAGTGAGCCCAGATACAGGAGGTCTACCCAAAGAGAACCCTAGACAATGGCTTAATGCTTCACTTCATAGTTACAGAATCAGTGATGTTGCTTGTTGCCCACTTATTGTTTTAATTCTGACAATCTGCTAGAAGAGTTTAAACGAGAATATTAAAGACCTAAAGTGACCTCAATCCCTGCATCCTTGAGTTTTAGAAGACAGGAAAACATGATTTGGTAGAAATTACTTACTCTAAGAACTCATGTTCTCAGAGGCATGGTGCTAGTCATTCTAGAACAATCTTCATCTGAAAAAATTATACAAACTAAGTTTCCAAGAATTTCAGAGGGCAATCACTGTCATCAGTTTGGTTCAAATGAAACTTTGTCTCTAGCACCTCTCAGAATACACAGAGTTTCCTCTAAGAACAGATAAAGATAGGAGACAGAAAGACAGGAAACTGGGAATAAGAAGGTATTTATGATGCGCACATTTTTTAAACATACTGATGAACAGAAACACACGCGGTATATGTATGCACTGTTAATCTTTAGTACTCACAGATTCAATATTTGAATATTCATTTACAGTCCATGGACTCAGTAAGGTATTATTTTTTTAATGCCATGCTGTAGGTATGTGAGGGACAGCCCACAACTCAGGTCTCCCGCTGCACATGTTCAGTTAATGCTGAACAGGGCTAAAGAACTACCAAATGTTCCTAAACCAGAGAGGGTTGTGATGTGCCTTGTGGAGAAAATACATGAGGTACTTTAAGCTTCAATAGTATTGATTATGAACTTAATGTTATTTAACCATAAGTGTGTGAATATACAGACACACACACACATACACACACTGAGAGGAGAGAGAAAGAGAGAGTCATTCATTACCCAGTGCTGTCTTGTTACATCTTCCAACATTGCTACACCCACTTTTCATTCTTTTTTATTTAATTAGTTTTAATTCTTTTAATCACATCAAACATGTAATAATAGCAATTTCAATTCTCTCTCTTTCTGGTATCTTGTTCATTTCAATTACTCCAATGTCTTTTATTAGGACAGACTTTCCATGTGATTTTGGATAAACCTAGCACTTCTTGAAGAAATTCAAGGTTTCACTTTGCCCTGTTGCTTCCTAATGTATCATTCTCCTGCCTCTCTGCACCGGTTTAGTTGTTGGTTTCATGGCCTGTTCTGTCTCCTCTCTGTCACCCCCGCAACAGTGTCCAGTGACTTATCTCAAGCTCTTTGGAGTACTTGGCACTTCTCTCTTGCCGATTGGGAATTTATGTTCCCACCAGATTTTCTACTGGCAAAGAAAGTTCTACACTGCTCCCTTCCCTGAAGTTTGCTTCCTATTTACACATTATAATTCAGGAGACTCTGTACTCTCACGTGTTTTTGGAGATGCTAATGAGGTGCCCATTCACAACTCCCTTGCTGTGTTGTTTTCATCCAGGGCATTGAGTGTATTTACTGTGAAACTGGATGTCCCCCTAACACACTGTGTTGCTACTGTATGGGCTCTGAGATGCCTGACTTGCCCACTGGTTTCTTGGGACCCTCACTTATCTCAGCTTTGTTCT
Source organism: Microtus pennsylvanicus (assembly GCF_037038515.1). Lineage (NCBI taxonomy): Eukaryota > Metazoa > Chordata > Mammalia > Rodentia > Cricetidae > Microtus > Microtus pennsylvanicus. The sequence continues at coordinate 45,200,439 of NC_134585.1, read as the reverse complement.
TTACTGCCCCTTCATATAGTTTTATATGTACAGTGTTATTTTTCTTCTTTGCCATACTTTAACAGTCTTTGGGACTTGCCCTGTTATTTTTCTTCTTTGCCATACTTTAACAGTCTTTGGGACTTGCCCTCTTATGGGTGCTGTGGCATGGCTGTAGTTTTTTGTTTTTTGTTTTCTTCTGTCCTATATTCTCCTGAAAGGCCATTTTTCACCCTGCACACTCTTTACCCAGCCCCTTCACTATCTCTTCATTTAACACATCTTCACTGTCAAATGCTAATTCTCCCCAAAGCTCAGATAAGCCTGTACACCCATCTCTACATAAAGACGGACGCATAATTACTGCTTGGGAATGGCCATACGTGTTTGGAATCTTGAGCACTTGATTCTGTCATTCCCTTTGCTTGTGAGCAGCTAATTAAGGAAAAAGGGCTCCAGGCCTTCCTCCGAAATCTCCCTATTCTCCCTTTTATCATGTCCGCAGATGTGGTGCTCCCGTTGACCCTTAGTTATGATAACTAATTTGCTGGCTTGCCATGTGGTCCTTGAAGCAAATGTAACAAGACACAATAGATGGCTGTGAAGAAGTCTCTTCAATGTCCTAGGACACGTTTTTGGAAATCTATATTAAGACTACAGCATTGAAAGGGAATTGGAAACAACAAATGAGAAGAGGGGGGACAAAGAGACAAATATTTGCTTATTCTTTTATAGAGGGAAAAATTCTATGACTTCTTTGATAACATTATGAATTGTGTTAACTATCGTTTGATTAAAAGGACAGTATCTTTTCTTCAGTATAGTGTGATAGTGTCTTGAATATTCTTATTTATAATGGTTTACATTACTTTGCCTAATGCCATCTATAAACTTATTTTTATTATCTCCTTCCATCCCAGAAGCCTAAAACAAAAAACAAAACAAAACAAAAAAAACTCCATATCCATGAGCTCTGAAAAAACAGTTCTCAGCAGCATGACCTAACTAGTTTAAAGACAGGAATTTGTGAAGCAACTCATCAGGTTCAACCCTGGATGCAATAGCTTGGGAATCATGTAAGGGAATTTTTCTTGGTAGAGATGCTGTGAAAATAGCACTTCCTATTTCAGTGGGGCTGATGACAACATTCTTCAAAGGGAGAGGTGAGCGTGAGAGGCTACTGAGCATGGTCACACCCAATTGATAGCCTACATCAATCTAGAAGTCAACATGATCAGCAGAAACACAACAGCTGGGTGATTACTTCCCTAATGTAGGTACTGTTCTACCATTAGAAGGACTGCAGCAGCATCTCAGTGTGAGAATAAAACAGGATCACGTTACATGCAGTGGCTGAATTCAGTGGGATTATTATAATCCTTTTTGTTCTGACTCCTTGCTGGGCCTGAACCTCAAGAAGAGGCATAGCTTTCTTCTAAATACTTGAATATCCATTTGGTATTCATTACTGTCAAACTGGAGCCTGTCAATAAACTCCATGTCTTATACTTGCCAACACGTGCATGAGTAGGAGCAGTCACTTCTGAGTTCAGGAGCATATGTTGAAAGTTTTAAATGGGGTCCGCAAGAATCGTTATTGTAACTCTTCTACTTCTGTCACCTAAGCATTTGGGGAATTGAAATAGACATACGTAATTTTATTATTCCAAGTCAGAGGTTCTCCTACGATTAACATGCATTTTTATGGCCATATGTTAATCTCCTAGTTATAAGGAAAATGAAGATTTCTGGTGCTAGATTGTAGATGTTTTCTTGAATATAGAAACTCCTAATGACTAGGACAGAGTATGCAGTAGATATTTTTGTTTTTTGAGGTTGTATATTTATTTAGTGGTTATGGAAGGGAAGGGAGAAGGGGAGAAGAGCAGGCAGGGAGAGGTAGTAGATATTTTTAAGTTAAATGCTACTTACCAATGTTTAGTCTGTTTCCCCTACATCTTGCTATTACTTTATTGCATTCCCTATTTCCTCATCTACCCTTAATTGCAGGCATTATCCGGGTATACATCATGACCTACAAACTTTTTCTTTACTGTCTTCCTTGTGATTTTATCTCCAGTATTTTAAAGCAGTATCCACGAGCTACTACTATAAACACACTATCAGGAATTTCACCAGCACCAAAATTTCAGTATCTCCATAGTTAATCTCATTTTTATCACTGCTTCCATACCTCAACTTGTGCCACCTGAAGTCCTGGTTCCAGTTAATGCCCTCACTATCTATACAACGACCCAATCCAATGACCAGAAATAACAAATCTATCTCTCTTTATCTTCTACATTTGATAATTTTAAAATGCCATTTCACTCTAGAACCATATTTTTCTTTCTTTCCTGCATCATTCCCCCAGTCTGTACTCTAACTGACTAACAGTTTCAAAGATGACCATCTCTGCTTTTGATCTTCTTCAAGCCATCATTTGTAACTTTGGCCAAGAAGTACACTGACATGTGAGCTAGTGATATTTGCATGTTCTGGTGCATGCTTGTAATCCCAGGACTCAGGAACCAGCCTGGGCTTGATACAGATGTGGAAGCCAACCTGGACCACATCAGAAGGAAGGAAGGAGTGAAGGGAGGGAGGGATGGAGGGAGGGAGGGAAAAGAAGAAAAGAAAAAATAGAGAGGTTATTATTGCCTGCCTTAGTTCTATCTGTTTCAAAGATTAACCAATAGGTGGTAATACTTTTTAAAATCATAGAATTTTAGAATGGAAATAGAGCTTTCTACCATATTATTCCTAACTGTATTAACAGTGTCAAAAGCAGTCAACACATTAATGGAAGTATACATGTTTTAAATATTTTATATAAATATACACAGCTCTCACATGCAACTCTAATCTTATAATTTAATATGTCCTGTTCCCATTTCACAAACTAAGGAAGCTGGTAATGAAAGCAACTTCCTTGTGGCTATCAAATCAGTAGAAGCAAAACTGAGGTTGAATTTGAACCTAGTCATGTACTTCTGTGATATCATCCACTTTGTGGAATGACTAGCATTGAACACATTAACTTCTGTGGCTTTAAGTTACATGAGAAACTGGATGTATGGTTACAGACAAGGACATATAAACTTTAATATTACCATGGAGTCAAGAAGAAACATTCTAAAATAGCCTTATAAATATTACTAAGGGGATAATGTCCAATATGACTGTGTTTGTAAAAGCCATATCTCTTCACATAAAGTTAAAATCAATTAACTTTAAAATTACCAGCTAATCTTATATAACTGAATGAATTTAGCATTTTTCTTTGTGTTTCTTTCTTTCTTTCTGTTCACTTGACTCATTTGGCTTTCACTGGAGTAACAGAAGAAAGGTAAACTCTCTGATGATGAATGCAGTGTGTGTGTTGATGTTGTAAGCTTAGCGATGTGTGTAGACTAGCAAACACATATACCTAATAGAAAAGTAAGCATTATTTTCAAATTAGAGAACTTCTGAATTAACAAACACTTAGGAAACTCACTCTTCTGACAAAGTCATGCAAAAAAATGTTAAAATAATCACTAGGAATCTCTGAAACTCATCAAAGAATTTTACTAATAATGCAAAAAAAAAGCGAAGTTACATGCCGATCTGCCTCCCATTTTGCAACCAAATAGAAAGTTGAAGAGTACACTTATCAATGCTTGGAGAAAAATGAAAAATAAAGTGCAAACATGGACACATCCTCCTGCATAACTGGATTGTGGCTAGTCAATGTTTTGGCTTCCAGTAGTTTCACACCACTGGGTTAGGGCAAAACATGCTCTGCCGGCATTTTCATCTGCCAAAATAGCCATTTGCAATTAAAAATTAATATTGGCATTACTCCTTTGCAAGCAATTATCAAAAGGCTTCTGGCTATCTTCCTTGTTTATAGTGCTTCTTGCACCACGACTTTATTCCACTTTGAAATACTGTTCTCATATTTTTGTTTCTTTTATGCCATCCTATTCCCAATGTTGATATATGAACAATTTAAACATTTTTTAATTGGCTCATAGGCCTCAAGTAAGAAAGTATTTTTTTATATTTTTAAAAAATAGACTGATTTGCAATGGTATATATTATATTACTATATTAGCTGAATATAAAGCTGAATAAATTGAACCCCTGTGCACCTAAGGGAAATAAATATTCTTTTTAATGAATGCCTTTTAAACAAAATGTAAGCATCAGTTTCTATAGATACAGACTTAATTTGTAACAGAATTCTTATGCAAATAATAAGCAATTAATTAGGTCTAATGACATCCGATACAGAAAGCCAACAGTAGAGTAAAATTCCATCTACCAAAGGGGAACTAGTATGGTCTGGAGAGTTGGCATATCAGTAAATGTACTAAGATGCACACATGGACTACAGCTGTGCAAAAAAGAGTTCTGGGTATTAGTGACCCAGGAGCGGGACTGGAGTTCTAAGCACATGGAGTGGGGAGAGGCAAGGACCAGGGTCCTTCTCCAGTCAGAGGAATGTTGTGCTAAATATTGGAAAGATGCCTTTAGCTATGGTAGGGTACATAGAACTTGAGGAGTAGGGCATGAAGGTATAGCCATGGATTAGGAGGTAATTATCCATGTAGTATGATTAATAAAAACCCAGAGACAGAAATTGGGGTTCAACCCGAAGGTCAGAAAAACAAAACAAACAGCCACTGGCTCTTACCTCTACCTCCTCCTGCCTCCAGGAATCTCAAATGAGACTGTGTGTGAGAGTTGTCTCCTCCCATATTATATTCCTCTCTAGTGCTGGGATTAAAGGTGTGCACCACTACCGCCTGGTTTCTATGGCAAACTAGTGTGGCTGCTGGGATTAAAGGTGTGTGTCACCACTGCCTGGTCTGTAAGGTTGACCAGTGGGGCTGTTTTACTTTCTGACCTTCAGACAAGCTTTCTTTATTAAAATTATAACTGAAATATTGCTACATTCCAGCTCAGAGATAAGAAGGGAAATGATTAAAATACCAGATAACTTTGTATTCCAAATACTTTGTTTCTTCTGTGATAGCATTTTAGAATCATTCTATTCTACCATTTTACTTGGGTGGCAGACACTATTATGGCCATGCATAGATGAAGAGTCAGAAACCCAAAGGGTCAAATGATTGCTCCACATCAGTTACATAGAAAAGGTAGAGGTCAAGCCGTCATCTTCTGAGGCATTAGCATCTCCAAGAAAATTGCAAAGACCTGGTATTTCTTTCAGCTTTGGCCTACTTGAAATTTCTGCATGGAGGACTTCCAAAGAAAACCACTCCTTCACTCATCCAGTTAGCAATTATCACGGCCTGATGAGATACCTAAGATCTTGTTAAATAAATGAGATTCTGAATTAAGTAGAGTTTCTGCAAGGGAAGTTTTCTCCCATACTAAAGGTCTGGGGCAAAAAGACACCACTACCACAAAGATAAATGAAGCACCATGATCTATTATTCATTGCCTTCCCAGAATGCAATGAAATCTAAGAAAAGTGGTACCTACCTCATCCATACCAACTGCCTGGAAATGTGCCTATGAAGCGACTTTTGTACTGCAATTTGAAGAGACAATGAAAATTGAAAGTATGTATTAAAACGTCAGGGTATACTACGTGGGAAAAATAGCATAGCATGAACAATAGAATAGTCATGAGATATGGGACAGAGTGGGCAAGCAAGGCTAGTTAGTAATCAGGGGGATGGGGACTTGGAGAGGGCTAGAATTAAGTCACAAAGATGACATGAGGTTCTCGTGAACTGTCCCAAGGAAACTGGAGCCTAATTTACATAATTCCTAATCATACTTGGATATACTAAAATATACTTTGACCTGAAACATTCCACATGTGCTTTGGCAACAAAGGCCTTGTTCTTCAGGAGCATCATTCAGAAGAAATCCAGTAAAGTTTCATCAGTTTCTGAGCCTCTGGATTATTCCATCAGTGTTCTGGGTCTATCTTCAGATTCTTACTCATCCACCCTTTTCGCATTTTGCTGATTTTTGATTCATTGTTCTAATTGTCACAAGCTGATAAAGATTTCGTAATCTAGGTATAGCATCAAGACATTTCTATTAACCTCAAGATTTTTTTTCAATGAATTGATTCCCTTGAAGCATTTTCCTGTGTGACTTCTATGCGCTTGAAATACTAGTGGTTGCTGACCTAAAGCCCATGAGACAAGACTTAAGCTGGATTCCTGTTCCCAGGCCTTCCAATTGTCGCCCAAATAACTAAGCACATCTGACATTCTACTTGAACAAATTTGAACGCTTTATATTCCTGTGAACTTGAGTCTTCACGGTTTGCCACATAAATTACTGAATGATACTTCTAGTTCCCAAATCGCAGGCTGGAATCATCTCCATTGGCCCCTCAGATAAGTGAAAACATGCAATCAATTCTGTATCTCTAATATTTTTTTAAACAAATGACTGGAGTACTCAGCCCTAAATGGGACATGGGTATCACACCTCTCCCCTTACCCATCAAAGGTATGGACCATCAAGTAAGGGCGCACAGAAATTCTAAGGGCCAGGGGTTAGGAGAACCTATTACACCATGACATAGCACCTTCCAGACATGACAAACTCACATCAGCGGTGGTTGCCTGTACAAGATCAAACCAGATAATGTTCCATCATGGATCACGATGAGTTCTCAAGGCCCCACCCCAACTGAAGAGTTATTGTCAGCTGATGGCCGGTAGGTGAGGAAACATTTTGTTTAGGGGTCTTGCCCCTTCTCAGCTTGTGCACATGCCAGTGGATAGCTCTACACAGGTGGCAAATGGGCAACATGAACTGGACTTCATGGGTTATTAAAGAACAAGATATGAAGTTAAGATGGGAAAGTGGGAGGAGATTTGAGAGGAGCTGGAGGGGGGAAAGAGGGAGTGGGTATAATAAAAATATATTGTACAAAAGTCTCAAAGAATGAATTTTAGAAGAAAAAGGAACATTGCTGGGTGAATCTCTTTTTATCCCCAGAGTTACTCCCTTAGTTCCTTATGCAATCGTCTCTCCCTTTTTCAGCAGCCCAGCACAAGGAGAACCAACAGACATTTTCAGGGTGAATTTGATAAGAAAAAAAATATATAGTAGGAAAGAATGGAAATTTTCTAAAATTGTTACCTCCTGAAAATTACATCCTAACTCCATTTTAAATTCCCTCTCCCGACTCATTTTCCAAACTAAGACGTATCCTCTTGATTTCCACCATTCATTAACCACTTTAGTCTATAGGACAAAGACAAGGTTCCACGACCATCATCATAGACTACTCAAAATTAGGTACATGCCCCCCCTTATCCTTTTTTTTGAAAAAGGCTTCATCCTGCAAGACTTTTTTGTTTATTCATTTTACATACCAATCACAGTTCCCCTTCCTTTAAGATCCTTACAGTTACAACACATCCACAAACCTACATTTTCACTAAAGTTATTGTCTCTATCAAGATCACTCATTTGCTCTGTGCTGTACACCTGAAATAGCTTATTTAATTGCCCAAACTCAGCCCATGTCTAATTTCCCCTTTAAAGACTGCTGGCTTTTCTGATTTCAGCCGTACTGTCTGCTCTTTTGCATGAAGCTTTATGACTTATCTCTTCTGTCATCATACTGATAGCATCATTTCACACTTGTTGAAAGGCTTACACTCACCCAAATGCCTTTTTTCCTTGAAATCAGAGGGCTTTGACTCATTAACTTGGAAATCATCACATTCCTCAGATGTTCAAATATGCATAAATGGGGAAGTCTATGAATGATATAATCATATTTGGTTTTTATTAATAATACTTGTATCAGGGTGGCAGCTACAAGGTTGGAAATAGAAGGAAGATGGCCAGCCAGTAGAGGATAGGTTGGAAGAAACTGGAAGGGCAGAGAAAGCAGCAAACGACAGAAAGAGATATATCGGGAAAAATATTTCTAAGCCAATGAGCAAAATTTAATGGTCATTTGAGGGCAGGGGAGGGGAAGGATGACTCCAGGGTCCCTAGCTTTCGTGGAATATTCTAGTTTAAAGTATTTATGAATTCTCATCCATAATACTAAATCAAGTGAAGACACTGTGCAATGTGATGCTAGACAGATATGTTGGCATGGATGCATCTCACAGCGCCTCCGGTGAGAGTCCTCAGAACTGACCACGTTTGCCATAGTGACACAAATTTACCTTAGGGACCCTATCACAAACTCCTGCAACCACCAAAATTCTTGTAAATTTCCCCCCAAAGAAACAAACAACTCAGAGAAATCATCTCCTATTTTAAGAGCTCATCTAGTTAACTGTGTCACAGCTGAAGACAGAGCACACTGCTGCAGGGGATTCCAAAAGAGCAGGAAGTGCCTGGATCACCTAAGGCCCACAAATTCAGAGGAAGAAGTCACTTGAAGCACATCACCTCTGTTCTTGCCAGCATCCTTACCAGTAATCTGGGATATATACTCGTAAAATCACATTCAGACCATTAAAATATCATTATAATAATTATTTTCACATATTTTAACAGAAATTTCTCTTTACCTGAAGTATAATATTAAACACAGTTCTCTCGTTTCTTGGCAGTGGAAACACTGGGCTAACCAAGTAAATTCATCCCTGAAGCGCCTCATTAATCACAGTGTACTTGTTCTTGGCATAGACCTTAATACACTACAAAAACCGTTATTAAAGTAAGATTTGAGGATTCCCAGGCAGGCAGGGCATTAGTTAGTTACACCTCCCTAGAAATCATTTTCTTATAGTTTCCTGTAAAGGTCTTATTAGGCTTACAGCTCAAAGTAACCTTGCTTTATTAAGTTAATGTGTAAATTCCTGCTATTCACAACCTCACTTAAAGTCATAAGTAGTGATTACCCCTCTTTGCCCCGGACTCTGCATTGGTTGTGTACCATCTTCCCAGACGCTGACTCTGTCCACTCTGATTGCCTGCTAACGTGGATCTCGCATCACTAAGTAGCTGAAATGCTCCAACCCTATAGCCGCAAGGCTCTTGGAAGCATTATGGAGAACTTTATATTAGCAACACTGTGCTGGCAAGCACTTAATTTACATACTATTTACCATGTAATTCACTGATAAAGCTGGCTAACAGGCAAAAACTGTTAACTTAAAACTAGAACCTTTTAAAGCAGCCATTTGTTGAAGTGTAAGAAGTCCCAGAAGCCCAGAATAACCGACTTAACAACCAGATATCAAAAATAAAATATTGTATCTTGAGAAATGTTCATTCATGTTTATAAACAATGCTTAGGAGACATCAACATGTTCAACAATGGTGGTTGTGTCTCTGAATCTATAACACGCAGTTTACCCAGATAAAATGCAATGTATTACATCATATTTAAAACTCAAAGTCATGACTATTTTGAGCATGTTCTAAAAATATCATCATCCATACTGTGGACATTTCCTGCAAATTAAGCATCATCACTGCTAAATTTTTCAGTATATTCAGACAGGTCAAAATAATTTATTAGGCTCATTAAGTACTAGATTAATTGCATATCAACCCAAGGAGACGAGCTTAACAAGTGTCAGTGGTGTTTCCTTGTCATTAATTCCATCTAAATCCGTGCGACTCTTCCATCAACAACCGATAGGACTTATACGTTTGGGTGCAATGATGATACAAAACAACATTCCCTGTGAGTGCCTTGCAAACATAGAAAGCTGATGGGAATAGTCCACCTAATCTTACATGTTCACATCAATCTGGAACCATAAAAATTTCCAGACACCAGGGCCCCAGCGTGTAGACACGACCAATTTCCTGAGTTCTACCTGGTCATATTTCAGGTTCGCCTATTTACAAAACCAGTCCCTTCTCTCCGGTTAGTATTATTTTTTAAGTTTCCTGGGTTGGTGCCAATTCTTCATTCCAGGAGAGGGATAAGTATAGGATGGCATGCTTCATTTCTGAAGGAATTTTTGTGTGCCCCAAACATATTTTACTAAGTAAGAAACAAGGAATCAGTCAGCATGTGCCTGCAACTTTCTCTGAAGGTCTCCTAAGGCTAATATATTTCGCTTTAACATAAGGAAGGGAGGGACCTGGAGGGTGTAAAAAGACGAGGGTTCTTTAAAAACAGTGAATTAGACAGGGTATAACGGCATAAAGACGACTGTAAATCGTCCAGATAAACCTAACTCTAACAGGAGATTGAATGAATGGACGTTGTGGGAAAAACAGTAGTAAACTTTAAAGCCACCGAAAGGTTTTTAACGCCTAAGGGAAAAATAAACATTTGCTTCCAATCATTTTCTCATTAAGCATTCTCTGCTAGATGGCAAGACTTACTTAACACATGCACGCGCGCGCGCACACACACACACACACACCTACAAACACACACACACACACACACACACACACACACACCACTTTGTCTCAGTGCCATAAATGCCAACTGAACCCAGTGCTTGATCCAGGTCAGAACTGACCCCTTGAGTCTCTGCCTTGGCACTGTGGGCCATGTTCCTGAACCCAGGGTTCCCCACTTGCTGCTGCAGCTGAGTGGAGCAGAGCTTGCATGGCCCGCTAGCACTCCTAGACTCAAGCCACCTTTCTGTTGCAAGGACTACATGCACTGACAGATTTTCCGTTGGTGACAGCTGTGATGGTGGCCAGGCGTGTTTCCGGGCGGGCGCGCTTAAAACCTAGTCTCTCTCTCCACCATGTAGCAGCTTCCTGTGCTGGACCTCCAGGGCTGACTGTGGACCCACCCTTCACCTTCTCCTCTCCACTCCAGCCCACACCGCCACCCCCCTCCTATACACTCTCCAGCCTCAGGTTGGTGTCCATCCTCCCAGAGCGTTTCCCAGCTCCTGGGCGCCCCACTCAGTTAAGTTTACGTATGTCAAGACCTAATCACTCCCGATTATCTGAGTCGTCTAAATCCTGCTTCTGCCTCCAATCACACAGGTACCTGGAACTGACCGGCAGTTTTTTGGGTGCTATAGGGCAACATGGTTCAATCTGAACAAGTGCGAGAGGTGGGACAAGAGAGATGGAGGGCTCCAGAGGGCTCTGTCGCGAACACGTGCAAAGAAATAAAAACCACCACGTGTGTGTATGTGTGTGTGTGCGCGCCCGCGTGCGCGTTTCCGCACCTCCGGCCAGGGCGCGGGTTCCAAGTGCACCCCAGGGGTTCAGGCGCAGGGGGCTCCCCCACAGTGGGCTTGGTTGGGGGGCGCACGGGGGGGCGGGTACTCACACGAACGCGTGGTAGACGAACGCCCAGCCTCGGGGTCTCTCCAGCACGTTGTACAGATAGTTCTGCACCCTCCGGTACTTGACGTTGCGCCGACAGCTCTGGCTGCTGGTGTAGGAGAGCGGCTTCCCCAGCAGGCTCATCCGGGCCCCCTGCTTGCCCCGGCGGCTCTCTCTCAGGCCGCCGCCACCTCCTCCGAGCGCCGCCGCGCGGGTGCCGAGCAGCAGCAGGCCGTCGCCCCTGGCGGCCGCCGAGTTCAGCAGCACCCTGCCGCGGCCGGACTCCACATCCTTCATGCCGCTGCCCGGGCGCCCCCCACCCGCCGCCGCCGCCGCCGCGCCGCTCCTCACCCAGAGCCCGGCGGCACCGCCCTCCTCTCCTCCCGCGTGGTGGCGGGGCATGGCATCACCACCGGCACCGTAAGGGGGGCGCCGGCGCCTGCGGCGGGGGCAGCGGCCTCATGTGCACGGGCAGGTCGGCTGGAGGAAGTCCGCAACCGACGGGGCGCCCCTGGGGGCAGACGAGCTCAGTGCCCGGGCTTCGGGCGGGGGCGGTGGGGTGTGCGGAGCAGGCCCCGGGAGGTCCGGATTTCTGTCCCTGCCAATTCCAAATCCGGACCTGTTGGGGGCGTCACTTTGAGAGGTGTCCCTTGATCTCCCTTAGTTCCCCGGCTGCCACTCCCTCCTCCCCGAGGGTCCGCGGGCCGGTCCGGGGGCTTGCGGGGTGCCCCCAAAGCACGCTCCCACGCGTGTACACCCAGCCCGTGTCGGCTCAGTCTGTATCCTGCTCCCCCGCAGAACACCAGCCTGATCCTAAGTCCGTCTCCCGGGCTGGAGTTTGGGTGGGTTCTTCCTGAGGCTTGGAGCTGTCCGGAGAGTGAAGTCCGCCCTGTGCCTCGTGAACAAACTGGACCAGCAGTTCTCTGGGTTTCTCCCGCCGCTATGCCACGCTTGGTCCTGCCATCCTCCCGCAATGGGTGTGGGCAGAAGCAACTAGGTCCTGCCCTCCAGGTGCTGGCTAGCCTTTGAGCGGGCCAGCGGGGCGACGCTTCGGGTAGTGGCGCTTGGGTTCCCGCGCTGGGGACCAGTCCTCCGCAATTCAATGGACACACCCGGAGACCCACAGGCAGGGACCCGGCAGCTTCCCTCGACTCAATCCAGCCTGCAGGCTGTGACTTTCCATCCTAGCCTTAGACAGCATACCCGAGAGTCACGGAACATCCTTCCCATCCCCAGGGATGGGGTGTGGGGAGGGCGTAAAACTCCAGAGCGGTTCCTTTGCGGTGAGGGAGCTGCCATGCGGCTCCTGACAGAGAAGCCTGGGAAAATCAAGAAATTTCCATTTAAGTGGGAGAAAGTCACAAAACTGCTTAAGTCTCCGCAGCAGCGGTGGCGTCCCCAATGAGTGGGAGAGGAATCCTAGAGGGTGGAGAGCCCGGGACCTGCCTCTCACCCAAGGTTAGAGACTTGTTAAGGGGAACCACTGACTGGGTCTCATACCATCTCTGGCAGATGGGCGCCCCAAAGCCCGCGCTCTTGGCTGAGAGTGAAGCCAAGGTACCGCTGGCTGGAAACGCTGGCTTACAAAAACATTGTTAGCGATTAAACAACAGATTCAGCCTGGGTTGGGGAAACTGAGAGCACGCCAGGCTTGGGAACTACTTCCAAAAGAGCAGCCTTCCTCCCAAATATGAAAAAAAAAAAAAAAAACCACCAAGCTCAACTGAGCTATGCTTTCAGTAGAAAGCTGTGGTAGACTGTAGCAAGGTGGTTATTCCGTGTGCCCTTTTCACTTCCTTTAATATTAAGCAATCCTAAGGCAAAAAACAATCTTATCTCGGGTTGTTTCAGCCTTAGCAGATAATACTCTACCAACACCCCCTCCCCACACACACAGTGCATACACCCACGCCTATGGACAGCTGCTCATTGCAGCCAAAGCGTCAGCTGAAAGTTTTACTTTTACTTTTGTCGTTGTTGCTTTGTGAAGACCCCTTCCTGACTCTTAAGAGTCAGCAAGACCTTGCATTCCTTAAAGGCTCCGGGCAGTAGGCACTACTAACTCCTAGCTCTGTGCAGCTGGCAGCCATACCACGTGACTGTGAGCCGAGCACCAACACCCAGAGTCACTCCCGCTTTCCCCTAATACACTTCACACCCACACACCGTGGAGGTGCTAGAGAGATTGCTCCGCTCCCTGCTATTCAAGGCAAATGCGGAGAGCGTCCTGGAATAAGCTCTGCAATCCTAGAGCTGCATGGAGACCCTGGCTGAAGGCGGGGAGAGTTCGGCGCAGCTATATTTAGACTCCCCACGGAGTTTCTGCGCAGGGACTTTCGGGGTGAAAGATGTAGAGACTTAAAATGACTCGTGTGCACGCCTTGAACCTGAAAAATCTTAGTTTTTCTGAAAATAGGAAAAATGAAAAGGCCCACTTCCCCTTAACCAAGCTGTTTTCTTTGCTGCGAGCTTCTACTTCTGTGGTTAGATCACCTTCGCTTCACTCAGGGGCTGGGCCCCACATACAGGCAGGAAATCTCCGAAAGGCAGGACACTAGAGTATGTTTCTCTTCCAGAAGGCTCCAGGAAGTCAGCTGCCTAACTTCTAAATGATGCTTGTCTTGGATGCAGGAATGAACCAGGGAAGCTATGATGTCTATTCCGAAAACGCCATTAAACTGGGGTGGGAAGGTGGTAGGGACAGCTTTGATTAGTAAGGGTTATAGCTGTTGAAGACATTTTCAACTATCTCTTCTGAGTGTGATTCATTTAGTTGCAAACCCAGAGAAGAGAGCCTGTTGGTGTATCCAGCAGGAGTTCCTGGATGAGGCACTTGGAACCCAGCATCCTGGCTCCCAGTTACAGGACCCATTCTCCAGCTCCAAGCAAATGGGTGTTGGTCTCTGCCATGCTTTCTTTGCTATCCAGTAACTTCCTTCCATAGCTAAAAGTCAACTTGGAGGAAAATAAACTATTTGTAATTAATCTTTTTGTTGTTGTTGTTGTTGTTGTTGTTGTCTCTAGTCCTATGAATACACATGTTGCTAGGAAATTACCTTTTCTTTCTTTTTCTGAAGTAGCAGTATAGAGAGTAGTCATAGTGAGGCATGTGTAAAATAATGTAAAATATATTTCATGAACAATAATTACATTAAAATATTACAAAGAGGTAATGGTAAGGGCACATGACAAATCCATTTATTCATTCATGCATTTATTTATTTATTTTGGTTTGTACAATAGGATCTCGCTCTGTAGCCCAGGTTATCCTAAGGCTACATATTTAGCCTAGGTTGACCTCTAACTGGTCATTATCCCCTTGCCTGTGTCCTAATTGCTGGGATTATACATAAGAGCCAGCAGGCCTGTCCAGAGAATCTCTTGTTTAAGAAACAGTTTTAATTGCTAGTGTAGAACGTGTGGGTTGACTGGCAGTCCCTCATCCTTTCATAAGGTTTTGCTTTAACTGGGGGTAGTGGCACATGCCTTTAATCTCAACACTAAGGAGACAGAGGCGGGTGGATCTCTGTGAGTTCGAGGCCAGCCTGATCTACAGAGTGAGTTCCAGGTCAGTCAGGGCTACACAGAGAAACCCTATCTTGAAAAACAAAAGAACAGAAAAAAGAAAAGAAGAAAAAGAGGTTTTGTTTTCAACTATTCCTGTGTGACCTTGGAAGGTAAACCCTCTAAAGTCTGTATAGAGATGCTTTCAGTTGAATATAGTTACTAGAAAATATTTCATACCAATATGCATTCTGTTCTGTTCTATTTTCTTTCTGAGCAGTACTCTGGGATATCATTAGAAATGACCCACGTATGCAAGAGATGCACTTAAGTGTTTTAGCACTTGGGGAAAAAAAGGCAAATTAAATAGCTATGAACTTCAGTCAAAAGCCAGAGAGACTCCATTATACTCCTCCTTTTCTTTTTCTTCATGGTAACCCTTCTTACCCTTCGTCTTCATCCTCTGAACACAGCACAGACTCACAATCAAAGTCACATACATTGTGCTGATAGCTTGTGTGGTGTCAAAGGCACTCTCCAGGGATACAGATGTACTTGTGTGGTGTCAAAGGCACTCTCCAGGGATACAGATGTACGGGTGTGAGAGTCCTGGCTAATGAGAGTAGCAATGATAAAGGAAGTTGAAAACCTTAGAACAATAAGAAAATTTACTAACAGAATATAATAGAACCCCATAGTTGCTCAGTGACTTGCACAACGCACAACCAGAGGCAGCACCAAACCCCCTACTTTTTGAACAGAGAGCCCTTTAAACTAGATCACCCTTCTTTTTAGCTTTTATTTCCTTTGTGGCAATACATAATCAAGCCCATAAGCATAGCAACTCTACTGCACTTTTTAGGTATTTACCATTATAACCACTGACTCAGTAAACTTATTTTCATGTATTAAATACGCCAGAATGGTGTACCAACGTATCACCTTTTGTCAAAGCAGAATGACTGTTTCTAAGAGATATGACAGAAACTTCTTAAGATGCTTGTCCAACAAGCTGATTCCAGAAAACCCAGCACAATGTCAGAGACCACATGAAGCTGGACAGACTGCTGGAGGTTTTGTATAATCGGCCTCTGAGGCCTGCATTGCATTGTCAAAGAGAAATGACTACCTGAAAACAGCCTGGCCCGAGGGTACAGGAAGAATGTAGGAGGTGTGAAGGTAGTTCTGGGAAAGGGACCACACCCGCTCTGAACATTCTGCAGGCTGGTAGGATGACTGGAACTTCTCTAGTAATAGAGAACTAGAATGCTGTAGGTCTATTGGGCTGTCTTTAGTGCTTTCGATTGTAATTTATTGACAACTCTGTGTTTGACATAAGTTCCTTTTGACTTTCAGGTAAAATCTTTTTAGCTTCCACCATCCCAGAGGTTAAGACTGTTATCAGATGACATCAGAGGCTTGTTGCAGAAGTGTTCCTTTTTTGCTGATATTCCTGAAATAACTGATATTTCAACTGATGTAGGCTTTAAATGCCTTAATTTATACCTTTTTTTTCTGTCCCATTCCTACAAAACAAAAAAAGCATGAAGCTGTTACTACACTGGTTCATGATATTTGGAGTCATCCAAGTCCGTGTCCTCAGGCCGTGGCATCTCTATTTGGCTCCAGAATCCACTATGCCTCATTCTCTTGAGGCGAGCACTGTGGTTTTGCTTCAACAGCACATGCATATCTGTTAAGAGGGGTTTCATAAGGTAGCTAGAGTGTAGGGCTTCAAAGGTCTCACTGTTGTCATTCAGAAAGCTATCTTTTTTTTCTAAGAACTTCCCAAATATTGTCCTGATCAACACTGCCATAGCAAAAATAATTTTAAGTGTTTATTATGTGGTTCAGTATTGCTAACACTGGTTTAAATCATTATTTCATTTGGTTTTAACAGTAACCCCACAGTATGTGTTTTAAAGCCAAAATTCAGGTTATATTTAAAAACAAGAAATAGCTTCAGTCTTCCTGTGGAAATAGAGTCTCCTTGTGTAGATATTTTTACTGAGATCTTAATTTTTATTGAGAATTTTAAATCAGTTCTAAGTCTCGTGGTATTAAAGTTCTGACATCATATTTATATTTTGATCTATTTCCTCACATTTCGATTACATTAATGAAACCTTGTTTATTTCATTAGACTATTCTAGTGTGTTACTATGCCAGTCTTAGCATGTGTCTTTTAGATACCGTTTACACGCTTCTTGGAGGAAGTAATTTGAATGGAATCATTACATTATTTCAAGATTCATACAGTTAGAAAGAGTCAAGTTGATACAGAAGTGGAAAATCTCCCGTGAGCTAGTGTACTGGAAAGTTGTGTTATAATTCTATGCCCCCTAGTGGTACTGACATTTTACCATCATTCTTCAATGAGGAATTAAAGGTTCATCCTTTATGAAGTTCCTTCTATGTATTTATTACTTCTGTATGCAATTGTTAATCAATAGGTGTCTTACTAGCTGAAGCAGTACAAAGATAAAAACAGAAATAGTCCTGGTTCTTACCGTCCAAATCAGACAGGAAAGATGGATAAATCAAGTAGTTATAACTTAGTGAGGAGTTCAGAAAAGGTTCTGCAGAATGGCATAGGAAGCTACAGAGGATTTTCTGAAGAATGAGATAGATGAGCAAGGTGTTGAGGAAGAAGCAGACTATGGTGAAGGCAAAGGGACAGAATCTTGAGAGAGAAAATGTTGAGGGAAGCAGAACGGATTGTGTTCAGAATGACAATAGTTGGATTACACTCCAGCTGGGCCACTTCTGAGGCAAAGCTCTAAGCAGGAATCAGGAGAACCACCAGAAGAACTCTATGGCTCAAAGACCAAATCAGGATTTTATGATTTTATCCTGTAGAAAACACTTCCAAAACAGCATTTGATAGAGAGTAAGAGCCTATAGATCTTTGAGGGATGACCATTGCTCCATGTCAGAGGAATCAAAGATGAAAAAAATGATTATTTAGAAAAGCACATACAAATTCATCTCTACTCATAGATCAGAACCTTATTCAGTCATCCTCAGAGAAGCTTCCTCCTGCAGCAGATGGAAAAAGATGTAGAGACCCATGACCAGACACTAAGCGTGCGCGCGCGCGCACACACACACACACACACACACACAGAGAGAGAGAGAGAGAGAGAGAGAGAGAGAGAGAGAGAGAGAGAGAGAGAACAGCTTTAAATTTGATGTCTCCACCAAATCCCTCCCCACAGTCCCCACAGAACTCAGGGAACTCTGAAGAAGAGGAGGTGGAAAGAGTATAAGAATGTAGGAGCCCGAGGAGGTGGAAGACTTTAGAAGAACAAGGAACTCTGAATCAGCTGAGCAAGGCTTATATGAACCCACAGAGAATGAAGGAGCAAGTACCAGGCCTACATGAGGCTATGCTAGATCCTCTGCATATGTTACAGCGTTTAGTTTAGTTTCTGTATGGGACTTCTGAGTGTGTGACTGAAGCGGTGGGTCTATATTGTATAAGAAAAGAACCTATTTTCAGTGAAAGGAAAAAATCCAAAAACAAACAAAAAAAGAAAGAAAAAAGATTCTTGTGATTTCTCTTAAGGCTTTTTTTTTTTTCAGTTGGGTTGCCTTGTCCAGCTTTGATTTTTGTTTTATCTTAATATATTTTGTCATATTTGGTTGTTAGCTCTTAGAAACTTGCTATTTTCTAGTCAGAGATATAAAGGGATTGGATCCAAAGGGGAGGGAAGATGGGAAAGAATTGGGAGGTGCAGAGAGAAGAGAAACTGTAGTAAGGATATATGGTACAAGAAAGGAACCTATTTTCAGTTTTCAAAAGGAAAACCAGAGGGGAAAGGCCTAAAAGGCAATATTAGTTAAGATGAGTAGAAGGGATAGAAAAGATGAAGCAACCACGAAGGACCCTTGCTATGCCTGTCACAAAAAGAACCCCCATTGGAAAATTTTAGGAAGAGATCAAATAAGGTAGGCATTTTTAGTTTAGCAATAAAGACATCATTTCATTTTCTTGTAGAATTTGAGGGGGATTGAAGATGTAGGGGTGAAAAGAATATTTTCTGAAGGTGAGGGAGAACTTGCAAGCAGAAGATTTATGTCAGAGGTTGGTTATAGACAAAATATCATGTTCAGTAATCTAGGACTTGAGTTGTCCAGGTCCTCATGCTGAGAATACGTAGGTATTTGACAACTGAGATATGCTTTTGATTGACACTGTTTTACCTTTAACTTTGATGTCCAA
This sequence comes from Microtus pennsylvanicus, assembly GCF_037038515.1. NCBI lineage: Eukaryota > Metazoa > Chordata > Mammalia > Rodentia > Cricetidae > Microtus > Microtus pennsylvanicus. The sequence continues at coordinate 45,181,520 of NC_134585.1, read as the reverse complement.
GACATCTTTGATATCTTTTATTTATTTTATTTAGTAAAATGTGCCATATTTGATTGCTAATCTTTAAAAAAATTCATGTAATAATGTATATGATCTATTTAATCTTATCAAGGGAAAATGCATAATGGATAAAGTATATATTTATTTGGCTCTATTTGTAATGGAAAGCTGAGGACCCTGGTCAGATCACTCAGGAGAACGTTAAACCATATGAAGAAAGGTAAAAGGCTGATACTTGTTAATTCAACGCCAGCGCTGCTGAGAGCGAGAGAAGAAAGTGAGGCAGGTTTGGAATTGGTAGAATAAAGGGCATTCAAGGTCTGGGAGTGTCATCAGACGTTTGTTTTATCTTTCACATATGTGCTGAAGTATAAAATTGTAGTAACAGAAAGTCTGTTAAAATTGTGTTTGAACATCATGAAAGTAAAAAATAACCCTATCTGTTGGAGTTCTGAACAACATTTTCTCTCCTTTCCCTCATGGATCTGCTACAAAATGACCAGAATACTCCAATGGTGTCAAAAAGAATGACAATGAATAGCAGAGGTGAAAGCCCTGATATTATGTCCACCCTGAGATCTTAGCACATTGGCTTAGATGTCCCAACTTGTGGCAAGAGTCAGGATAAAAATACTAGGAGGAGCCCCACTAAACTTGATTGGAATCTTGTTATTCAAAATAGTTCATTGGAATAAGAAGCAAATGTTCTGAAGAGGAGCAAGCAAGTGAGCTAACAAACAAGCTATGTTTTCCACCCTGGTGGAAAATTTTGATGAGTCATAATATGAGGGCAGTGAGATAGGCTGAATATCACTGCATGTGTTTTGAAGATTTTTATTTGAGCTGGGTGGTGGTGTGGTGGTGCATTCCTTTGACCCTAGCACTCAGGATGCAGAAATGGGTGGGTTTGTATGAGTTTGAGGCCAGCATGCTCTATAGAGCTAGGGCCAGGACAACAAGGCTATACAAAAAGCCCCGTCTCTAACAAAACAAACCCACAAACAAACAGAAAAACACAAAAACTGTGTGCTGTTTTTGGGAATGAGTCTGAGTGCTAATGAGGGAAGAAAAAGAGGGGAAGGTTGCAATTGTTCCAAGAAAGAAACTATTTCTGGTGGTATTCTGCATGGCCTAGAGAAGGCCTACAAATGTCATACTTTGGTCATGGAATAATTGAGTTTATTAATTACATAATTCTTTAGTTAATTTTCTATTGTTAGGATAAGACCATGACCAAAATCAACTTGAAGAGGGTTTATTGTAGCTTGTTATAGTCCTTCAAGCAGGAAAACCAAGGTCAGAATGCAAGGCAAGAACCTGGAGGCAGGAATGGAAGCAGAGATCACAGGTGGAAAGTTGCTTATTGGCTTGTTTCCTGGGGCTTGCTCAGCTAGCTTTTTCATAGAGCAGACAAACCTACCACAGAATAGCATCACCCACAGTGGGCTGTGACCTCCTGTATCCTTTAGTAGTTATGAAAATGCCAGAGACATGACTGTAGATCAATCTTATCCAGGCAATTCTTCAATTGAAGCTCCCTTTTCCCAGGTAACTCTAGGTTTGTGTTATGATAACAGCTAAAACTAACTATGGCATACAGCAAGCCAAAACTAAAGAATAACTGGCAAATACTAGGTAGATAAATAAGTAGATGATAGAATGAATGGATGGAGATAGATAGATAGATAGATAGATAGATAGATAGATAGATAGATAGATAGATAGACAGATAGATATGAGTGGATAGATGGGTGGATTGATGGATAGAGGGAGGAATACGAGGTTAGCTGGATGGATGGGTGGATAGATTGATGGATGGAGGGATGGATGGATAGGTGGGTGGCTGGATGGGTGGATAGGCAGATAGATGGGAGGGTGCGTAGATAGAAGTATAGAGAAAGAGAGGGAGAGATAGATGATGGAGGGAGGGATGAATGGGTAGGTGAATAGGTATGTAAGTAGGTAGGTAGGTAGGTAGATGATAGACAGACAAACAGATAGATAGATAACAAAGCATCAAATCAGGTACTCAAAACATTCATCAGAAATCAACTTGGAAAGCCCAGTAAGATAAATTAGAGGTGAAATTTTAAGTTTTTCAGATAATTGAGGAAATTCAAATTTACAGATGATGGTGATAAAGTAAATGACAGCAGCCGCACCTGGTAATATGTCAGGTTATACATTCATAGGTGCATAATTTATGGAAGGCCATTGGATATAGCAGAACAAACCTCGACTGTATATATGTTGTAATAGGAATGGCCACTCTGTAGTAGTGTGGAGCAGCGGGCTATGTTCCTGGCGCCTGGCCGCCCGCACAGCTAGCTTTCTACAAAATAATTACACGGAAACTGTACTCTTTTAAACACTGCCTGGCCCATTAGTTCCAGCCTCTTATTGGCTAGCTCTTACATATTGATCTAACTCATTTTTAATAATCTGTGTGGCCCACGAGGTGGCTTACCAGGGAAGATCTTAACCTGTGTCTGCCTGGAGTGGGAGAATCATGGCGACTCTCTGACTCAGCTTCTTTCTCCCAGCATTTTGTTCTGTTTTCTCCACCCACCTAAGGGTTGGCCTATCAAATGGGCCTAGGCAGTTTCTTTATTAATTAACCAATGAAAGCAACAGATTAGAAAGAAATCACTCCCACATCATATATACACTTCTAACAGCAATATTCAAATGATAACCCTCTCACTTAAAATACGTATGTGAAATTGTAGATGTGTCAGTGATACATGTTTAATTCCCTACTCTGGACTTCCTCAATTTGTGCTTCTAATGTATTCTAAGTAGCACAGGCTACTTAGAGTTTCCTGAAATCCTTGGAAAAGTGCAATTTTAGGTATATTAATAAATTTGCATACAATTTCTGTGGTTCATAGATTCCTGGGAACAATTAATAAAGTCTGGATTTAAGGGATAGCAGTGGAGTACACAGACTCTGTGTTCAATCTCGAGTAGCACACAAATACACAAACACACACACACAAACACGCACACAAATACACAAACACACACACACAAGAATACTGTTAAACCCATGTTTAGGGATCTTTTATTATAAATATTTGACTATATTCTTTTTAAATTAATCTATATATTTTTAGATGAGCGCGCTCTGTGTTGCGTGTTGCTCATACTGGTCTCAAATTCCTAAACTCAAGGCAGTCTCCTGTTCCAGCCTCTCAAACAGCTGGGATTACAAAGAACTTGCTACCTTGCCTGTTTCTTGTTGTCATTTTTAAATTAAATTTATTTTGACTGATATGTAAAACCACAAAGTTGTGCAAATTAACTTAGGGACCATGGGATGGATTCATACATACACTGTGTAATCAGATTAAGCATATCTGTCCTGTTACAGTCATCTATCAATTCTCTATTGTTTAATCCTTGTTATTGTTAGACAGTTTCATATATGGATATATTGTGTTTTGATCAAATCCACCCACTATGTTTTTTTTTTAACACATGTCTTCCACTTAGTGCTGCCTACATGTTCACTGTTGTAGGACCATCCATTGGAGCAAGTACAGTGTTTCTGGAAACACATTCATGAAGAAGACTGACTCTGGGCAGAGCAGTGGCCAATTGACAATAATGTCTCAGCTCGAAATGGGCCTTTATAATCCCTTCACTCTTCTAGACTGGGATTTTGGTTGATTTGATCTTGTATAGGTCTTGAGTATGTGGTATAGCTGCGGTGAGTTCAGCCCTACCATGACTGGCAAATACTATTTCATTGCAGATATCAACAGCCTCTGGCCCTTATACTCTTCCCACATCATCCTCTTAGACCATAAAATATTCAATGCCCTTTTCTATTGCTTTTTGAAATGGATAAAGCATAATTTGTACCTAAATTCACATATGCATATGTCTATCTATGGTCATCAGTACTGCACTGTAACTTCATCCTGCTGTCTAGCTTCAAGTCAGTATCCATTGACTAGCGTTTTACTTCTTGCATCTCCCTTTCTGCCCACGATCAGGTAATAACCATTCTTCCCTCACCTGCTATGCATCACATTTACAATCCACATATGAGAGAACTTGTGTAAGATTGGTCATCAAAAACAGTAACGAAGTGACTTCCATGTAGATTTATTTCTCTTGCCTCACATAATTTAATGTGATATTATTACATAATACTGTTTTATTTCACTTAGTACAATGATCTTCAGGTTCTTTCATGTTGTTACAGATAATATGATCTCATTCTTTCTTAGGCTGAATTGCATATGTGTATCATAAGTTTTATTGTTATTGTTTAAATCCACTTACAAGCTAAAGGGCACACAGGGCCTTCTTTTCCCTTGGAATATACGATGGAATTAAGAAATAGCGAACAGAAAGAACCAACTTAGTAACTTGCTTACTAAATAAATAAAAGTTCCTGCTGCTATTACACAGCTTGTTTTTAAGCTTTCTTTGCTTAATCAAAGATATTTTCCATATGCAATTATTTTAATGCATATTCATATTTAATTTATAAGTAGATGTGTTCACATAATGTCTCTAAGATACATTATCTACTACATTCCATAAATCTCTTTGTTGTGGGCGCTCGACCTATTACAAAAATATTCCCATTCCCTTAATACCACAGGCACTGTTTCAATACTTTGCTTCAACAAAAAGTTAAAACCTATGCTGGTTTGTTTTCTGTTATGACTCCTACTGGAAAGCCCAGAGCCATTTACAGGGCTAGGCTTAAATTCCAACAACTCTACTTAAAATATGAGCAGAGCTGGGCACATTGTTTAATTTTCATTTTCAAGTTGGAGACAATGAACAGTTACAGGGAGGTGAACTAAAAAATATAATACGTACAAGGTGTTTTGAACCAGGAAGGCATTCCATAAATGTTAAGAAACACTTAAAAAAATGGTAGCATGGGAACTTGGGAGAGGGTTGAAGGGGAGAGGAAAGGTAGGGAGGGGAACAGAGAAAAATGTAGAGCATAATAATAATAATAATAATAATAATAATAATAATAATAATAAAAGAAACACTTAAAAATACCTTTCCAGTTTTGCTTGGAGAAGTATTTTAGGAGAAAATTAGAAACTATGACTTGTTTTATACATATATATTTACATATATATAAATATGTATATATGTATATTATATGTATATATGCTAATCATATATATACTAATTTTTCTTATAAATGATAATGATTGAGTGGTAAATTCAGTATTATGAAGTCATATTATTTATCATGTTCTTAGCAGTCCTAAAACTAAAGTAAATATTAAAATGAATTTGCACAAACATTTAGATGTATGTTTGCAAGTAACCTGTCTCTTTATCTTTTGCTATACTTTTGCAAGTTTCATCATTCCTCTCCTGCGCTATGACACGACTTCCATCCATTTGGCAACGTTGCCCAGTGTTAGAGTTAGGATGGAGTTTAGATCCCTTTCAAATAAAGGAGAAAATCCATCTGCATTTAAAAGTTTAACACTTCTTAGGGAAAAAATGAGTTGTATTCTTCTATTCACTTTCTTCAGTTTCCTTAAAATGGATACATGAGGTTGACATTTGTTAGGCTCCCATTTATTTAAGGCATGAAAATAAGTCAAAAATATAAAGAGATTACTCGAGTTGATGAAATCAAAGCAGGAAAATGGGGACTTGCACCACGGCGGGCTATAACGGTGGTGATATTAAGGATGAGTGCACAGTGTCCTCTCAGACTAGAAATGTCTTAGGAGGAGCAGGTTACCTGCTTAGGAATTTTACCAAAAGATGCCTGGAGGAGGGCAAGGAAAAGAAGATAATAGAAAAGTCTCATAAACACAAACCATACTGACTATGAAACAGGAAGAAGAATAAATACAATACAATTACAACATGAGCGTGTTATACATTTTCACAATGGAATCTGAACTTTTGTCCATTTACTGTATTCTAATAAGTTTAAAGTATAGCAGGAAAAGGCAGAAAGTAAGACTTCTTTAAAAAAATTTAATACAATCTTTTTTAATTAATTAATTTATTTATTAAAGATTTCTGTCTCTTCCCCGCCACAGCCTCCCATTTCCCTCCCCCTCCCCAATCAACTCCCCCTCTCTCATTAGCCCGAAGAGCAGTCAGGGTTCCCTGCCCTGTGGGGAGTCCAAGGACCTCCCACCTCCTTCCAGATCTAATAAGGTGAACATCCAAACAGCCTCGGCTCCCACAAAGCAAGTAAGTGCCCTAGGATCAAAACACAGTGCCACTGTTTTTGACTTCTCAGCAGTCCTCATTGTCCGCTATGTTCAGTGAGTCCGGTTTTATCTGAGGCTTTTTCAGAACCAGTCCAGCTGGCCTTGGTGAGTTCCCAAAAGAACATCCCCATTGTCTCAGTGTGTGGGTGCACCCCTCGCGGTCCTGAGTTCCTTGCTTGTGCTCTCTCTCCTTCTGCTCCTGATTTGGACCTTGGGGTTGCAGTCCAGTGCTCCAATGTGGGACTCTGTCTCTGTCTCCTTTCATCGCCTGATGAAGGTTAATATCCACGAGGATGACTATATGTTTATCTTTGGGTTCACCTTCTTATTTAGCTTCTCTAGGATCACGAATTATAGGCTCAATGTCCTTTCTTATTTAATGTAGCTATCCCTGTTCTCACTCCCTCTTCTTCTGCTTCCTCCTCCTTTCCCCCACCCCATCCACTTCTCAGAAAGAGTAAGTCTTCCCATGGGAAGTCAACAAAATCTGATACTTCACATCCAGGCAAGACCAAGGCTTTCTCTGCTATATCTTGGCTGAGCAAGGTATCCCTCCAAAACCAATGTGCTCCTAGAGGTCAGTTCATGCACTGGAGATAACTCCTGTTCTCACTGCCAGTGGCCCTACAGACTGTCGAAATCTCACAACTGTGCCCGATATTCAGTGGGCCTAATTTGGTCCTATGTAGGTTTGCCCACTATCAGTTCAGAGTCAGAGAGCTTTCACTAGCTCAGGACAGCTGTTACTGTGGGTTTCCCCAACATACCTTAATTGTCATCATAGAACCTTCAACCAGCAACTGATGGAAGCAGAAACAGAGATGTACAGCAAAGCACTGGGCTTAGCTACCAGAGACCAGCGGTCAAATGAGCAAAGGGAAAGTAAGACTTCTTAAAACTTTGACCTGGACCTGACATCCCTGGATCTCTGGGTCTAGTAAGATATATGCGCCTTTGTCCTGCCATTTATGAGTTTAGGTGGATCTGTTAAGAATACATTAGGATTGGAGAGAAGCCATAGGAGTTTAGAGCACTAGATATTGCAGAGAACAAGGGTTAGTTTCTCAGCACCTACATGAGATGAGTTAGGAGCTCATCACTGTCTGGTTTCAGGGGGTCCGACAACCTATTCTGGCCTCAGCTGCAACTGGGTACATATGAGGTATGCAAACACAAGTGCAGGAAAACCTCTCATACACATAAAATAAAATTTAAAATCTAATTTTCAAAAAGAATTTGTGCATCTGCAAACAAAGACCCATCAAAACACTGTGTTGAGGAAGTTCTATTTGTTCTAAACGGAGAGGTCCAGTCAGTCAGGCATGCAAGACCAGTGAAGCCATGAGGAGCCCCCTTTTCTTTTTTCTTTTTCTTTCTTTTTTTTCAGAGCTCCATATTCTGCTTACAGTTCTGCATTTGAAATATCATTGATAAGCATGGTCATTACATGGCTACATGTCATTTCTAGGTGATATCACCGTCTTGGCAGCCATAATGAAGATATAATCTAGAGACATTTGTGCCCTTCCTCTGACTATTAGAACATTGAAACAATAGATGCTAAGAAGTAAGAAAATAAAAGTCCCCTGTCCCCCAATCTCATGTTGTGAGAAGGAAATTGTTGAGTGTCTGACCCAAGCCAGAGGAGGAGCTTATATTTTGAAAGAGAATTCATCCGGTTCTAACAACTTGTCAGACTCCTTTAAAGAAGACGCTGGAGTCCAAACAATTATAGGCAGGGTCACACATTGACCAGGATGGCTTAGCTAGGTTCATCTCATGTCTTCTATTTAAATCTAAGTCTCATGTCAAGATCCAGAAATGGACTTGGGAGGTTCACAGAACTTTGAACCTCATTCCAATGTAACTATATTGGATATTCTTTTTTACTTTTCCCCGTTACTTGTGTGTTTAAAGGGCCTATTGAGGGCAGGAGGCCAAGCCTAGACTGTTAGAGGTGCCAGGGTCAAAGCTCTGACCCTAAGAATTCTAGTAACAGTGGGAATAATGGGAAAAATGGCCTTTATCCTTTATTTAGAGAAAAAGTTTTCTCTAGGGATTCCTACCTATTAGACCATTGGTTGAGCTGTCAAGTGGTCAACCATAAGAACTGTACATAAGGTAAGGAAACTGAACCATTTTGGTAAAGACATACTAAAAATAATTGAAATCTATTTATTTAAAAAAAGAATTTAATAGAAAATCAGCAATGTCTACCATAGTTCATCCACATGATAAGTCGGCATCTGTACAACTCTCCAAACACATAGAGAAGACATAATCCCCTACTAAAGCTACCAATATCCTTAATTAACATCTCAGTAGGGGATTTCTGGATGGGAGTCATTCTTCTTCATTGATTCTAAATGTAGTTCCTAAGCAGGCCAGTGGCTTTAAAATGAGTGCACTGGGCTGCAGAGATGGCTTAGTGGTTAAGAGTCCACGATGTTCCTGTGCAGGATCCAAGTTTAGCTCCCAGCAGCCATATTAGGCTACTCACAACCACCTATAACTCAAACTGCATGGGGATCCAGTGTTTCTGGTCTCTGAGGACAACCACACTTATATTTGCATACCTACAACCAGACATACTCAGATCCAGAAATAAGAAATATTACAGAGAGAGAGAGAGAGAGAGAGAGAGAGAGAGAGAGAGAGAGAGAGAGAGAGAGAGAGAGAGAGAGAGAGAGAACTTGCTACAAGTACAAGGTGGCGTTTATTTTAGTAGCCCAATTTCTATTGATGCCAACTTGGGAGCTCAATTGGCTGTTGTCAGCCATAATTACTGTGGGTAGGTAGTCTATTAGTTTCTAATGAATTCTGTGTGCTAGACACCACAGGCAGAAACTCTGTTTATAGCATTAGTCCTTAGGACAAAAGGCATATCACTCTTCTATCAATTCTCCAGCCCCTGGCTATACTTTGGTCAATATTTTGAGGCAGTAGATAATAATGAATATCCCTACTGTGATCTTTGCCAGCAGGCAACTTGTCTTATTGACTGAAATTTTCTTCAGAAGAATTACTTCAGAAGAATACAGTGAGTTTGATCTATTTAGCCATAGAAATGTTAACTGATAGCTGGTTATTTTTTTAAATCAGGTTCTAGTTCAGCCTCCAAAGATGATGGCTTACTTAACTTTCAAGGCCATCATCACCATCACAGGCCTTTCCATCGTAGCCACTTAGCGCCCTTCCAAAAGCAGTAAAAGTGAGGAACAGGAAGGTTGCTGTGAGATTGTGTCTCCTAGAAATGCCAGAAAGTTATGCCCATGCAGTCTCATCAACAGGCTCCCTACAACAAAACCTGAACCACTAACTCTGACACCAAAAGCTATGCTAATGGGGGAAGAAAAAACCTGGCAAGTCTTGCTCATTTGCTCTCTAACTTCCTTTTTGAGATGAGATCTCTTACTGAACCCGGAGCTCGCTCGCAGATCATGCTGCAGGTTGTCTGGCTCACCAGGGTGCTTTAGGGACTTATCCATCTGGTTCTGCAGTGAGGGGATTACATGCTGCCATGCCCACTTTGCTACATGGGTGTTGGGGACCCAAGTTCAGGTCCTCATGCATGTATGGCAGGATTTTTACCTACAGAGTTCTTGCTGAAGATACTCCATATTTTCTTTGAGGTCAGACTTAAATAGGCATATTGACCTCACCCAGGTCGAGAAAGCAAAGCTCTAAAGAAGATAACTTATCAAAAGTCATCAGAATTCCTGTTCATAATTGATCGAGGCTCCATTGTCACTTGAAATGCTCTTGGTGGTAAACTCTGTTTCAGTGCCAGTCCTTAGAACAGGATGAGGCAGCTCCAACTAATTAACATGTGTTTATTTAGAAAACATTGGGTTGAACAAATTATTGACAGCATGACTGGTCAGCCAAGTCTAAGACCAAGCATTTAGTAGCACCACGCGGAACCCTGTAAAAGCAGAATTGACAATGTTGATGTTACAGTTCCAATCACTATTTTCTAGCCCTGCTCTTTGCTGTATTGCCATTGTTTTCAACATCATTATGCTTTAGCGAGCAAATGACCTTAAAACTAATGCCACTTCACAAAGCCAAGCCAACCACCTCAGCAGAAAAATGAAGAGTGATTTTGGCCTTCTTCCTTACATTTCTCATTTTCGAACCTGATTCTTAAATAGAAATTTTCTGTTTTTTTCCCCATGCCTTTGTGCAGGCAACCCCATGGTGTTGCAGCAGGAAATTCCTCAAATAACCTCCCAAAAGACACTGAGAAGTCAGGGCACATCATCAACATCCTCCATAAACAAAAGGAAACTCTAAGAGTTCAAGCTCCACACTTTGTGAACTTCAACGAAGAAACAGCCGAAGAGAAGAATCAGCAGTTTCGAGAACTTGCTGCTAATCCAAAGGACCCAAACTTGATACCCAGGACCCATATTGGGTCCCTCAGAACCACCTGTAATAGGGGATCCATTGTTCTCTTTTGGCCTCTGGGCATCTGCACACATGTGGTACATATGCTTGTGTGCCCATACACACACTTACACACACACATACATAGATCTCAAAGCAGAATAACACCCACTGTCAGTAGTCTCATGAAGTCACATTCAAATGACTAGGAAAAAAATCAACAGGTGTATGAATAAATTCCATTTTATTAATCGGGTTATACCTGGATACTGCCAGATTAGGATTGTTGCTGCTGCACACACTGTTCAAACACTGTGGCATCCATGAGCCCCTGCACAGATCTCAGATGTTTTCGAGTTTTCTCAGTCATTTCGCTGCCTGCCTTCTTTAGGCTGAGCCAAAATTAAATTTTTCATTATATTTTTAATAGTGAGAATAAAATTTCTGGTTTTGAGCATCAGGCAATTATTCAAAATTCCACATACACTTTAGCCTTTAACAAACGGAGCTTTTGCCAATATTTGAATATTGCAAATCTGTTTACAGATGTCGGTCTGTGGTAAAATATTTGAAACACATGAATGCTTTTTGATCCTGAACTGACACTGACCCACTGGAGATTAGGATAATGTACAGGAGTTATTCTCCCAGGATTGCAGAGAAATGGACTAAAGTGGTACACACACAGGTATTCTGTTTGTTAATTTTCCTTGGACAAAAATTGTAGACTCATGGTGATATCCAAACACAAATTTATTTCTCAAGTGGGACATTGAGATGATTTTGTGCCTTATTTATTTAATAGAAAAGTAAAATACGAATGGGTGCAACTTAAAAGATAAGCAGACAAGTAAAAATTATCCCAAAACTAACCAAAAAAAAAAATCCTAATGAATTGATGGCCTTACATAATCTCTGCATTCTAAGTTTCAATTTATCTCCTTCCAGGAAGTAGAAAGCATTATTTGAAGCTGTCAGGCATCACAGACTCCAGATAGACTGTTCTCTTGGAGGACTTTCGAAAACTTTCATGGAGTCAGAAGCAGCAATGCAAACAGAGAATAGAAAAGACCCCAATATACTGATAAATAAACAGGATTCATCTTCAGACACAGTTATTATGTTAAAATTAGAAAATAATTCATTTTTAATGAAGAGATCATATATGTTTTTACTGGCAAGAATGTACATGTGACTCCGGACACACATGCCAGCTAGCTTAAGAAGGAAACACTAACACCAAATTAGCATTCTGTTTCAGGCACTCAGCGAACAATATGCACTGATCCGACCGATTTAGAAGGAAAGCCCTAATGAAATCATGACGATGACAGGGAAGTGGAACTATCACTCAGAAAATATTTACTAATATTTGGATGAACATAAAAATTCAAATTTGACATTGGGTTGAGTCTGAAGACAGACAATAGGACAAAACAAAACTAGTTAAAGTGAGGTCTAATAAGTGATTGTCCCTGCCTAGAACCTCAGGTGGCTGAAATTTCAATTAAAGGACTAATAAGAAAGAGATTGGAAGACTAATTACTTCCCTTACAGATTTATGAGAAAGGGTGTGTGTACTAATAATTCCTAATAGATCTGAAAACAAGAATTTGCAGACTGAATTCATATCAACTGAGTAATTTAAAAAGTACTACTAGTAGTATTTTAGCTCAGAGCTGTCCCATGTTGGCTGTGTTCTCAACAACTCAGAAAAGTACATGTAAGTAAGCAGTCCTTGCAAAATTCAGCCAGCCCTCAAGGAACACTTGCAGAGAAAGCGCTAATGAATGAAAGCTCATCAAAATCGCAAGCACCCAAGGCAGTAGGGCAAAACTGACCAAAGAACATAGATGACTTATTCCAATTATAATGTCATCATCTCTTCACTTAACAAATGTAGGATAACAAAGATTTTCAAAGAAAAATGTTAGACATGAGATTTCTTAGAGTATAAAATGGTTATATTTAGTATTTTAAGTTATTTCTTTTTATTTTAAAAAAAGAAAGGATTATAATTTGATGAAGATGCTAAAACTATGCAGGTAAACTTGAAAAATCAATAAAATAGAAATGTCAAGAGTTAAAACATAGGGATTGAAACTATGATTATACCACGTATAATGAGTGGCATGGGCCACTAAGGAGGATGAGGGCAGAGTACCACTAAGACTGACCAGGCTGCAGAGTGAGTTAAAGGTCAGTCCAAGCACTTTGTGAGACTGACTCAAACTGTAAAATAAATAAATAAAAAAAACAACAATAAGGGTTTGAGCTACATGGCTCAGTGGTAGACTCAGTCACCACAGCAAGTGAGATGCCCTAAACTCAATTGTCAGTAACAGATAAGTGTATGTACTTTAGATACACATACACATTCATGCAAACACACACAAATTAAAAAACAAAGAAACAAAAAAGGAAAGAAAAAGGATCCAATTTCAGGATATTTAGGATGATGGCTACCTAAAAGGCGGGTCTGTAAAGTACAAGAATATGGCCCAATACAGAAAAGAAAAGAGATGATATGAAAAAGATAAGCAGAAATAGGGTTCAATTGAAATAAAGTTCTGGAAGTAAGAACAAGCTAGAGGCCTGCAAGAATTACTTCCCTACTGCTGTGACTCACAGTTTTAAGGAAGAGTTCATCCTGGCTTGGAAGTCACAGTAGAGTTCATGGCTGCAGGAGCATGTCACTGGGACTCTTGTCTCAGGATGAGAAGCACAAGCACAAGATGGAAGAAGATTGGGGCTGGACTCCAGTGCACTAGGGTTGTAACTCCTAAGGCATGCACAAGCCCTGCCCATGTGTGAGTCGGATAAAATCCCCACATGGAGAGAGGAGCAGATATGAAGTCCTATCCCGAACTAAGGAGCTATTGACAACTGATAGCTGCTAGGGGGATATTCAGTTCTCCTTAGGGGTGCCATATCTACTAGGTTGATCATGCTCATGAGAAGACCCCACATTCAAAACTACATGAGCAAACAAAATATATTTTGTGGATTAAAAAAAAAGACTGTACAAAGTAGGGTGATTAGGGTCTGGAAGAAGCTGGGGGTGAAGCATTGAATGTTATTCTTAAAGAACTAATTAAAAAGTAAGGAAACAATACAAAATAGAACAACAGCCTGAGAGAATGTAACTGTATTTAAAATGACTGTTGATTTCTCAACACAGCAAGTATAGCCAAAACAAAACAAAATAACAATAACCAAAGGTGGGATTTTTCCCTTGTGATGAGAGGAAATCCATTTCAATCTAGAATAATATTCATAGCTGAGAATAACTTTGAAGAATTAAAAAAACCCATATTTTGATGAGAAAAACAATTGAACTACAGTTATAGCCAAAAAGTACTCCCTTAAAATAATTTAAAAATATGTACTCCATCTAACATACAACCAGTTACACATGAAAGATAAAAAAGTAAAAAAAAAAGTGGTAAATATTTATAATATTCCATTTAAAAGCAATATGTCTCCTAAAGGTTAAAATAGGGTAGGTAGGGCAGTGAGAGTGGTGGTAATGTTTGAAAAAGCCACGTGGAAATCATTATTTTTACACTCTTCATACACACATAAACCTATACAAAGAAGTTCAGTTGGATTTAACCTACCCAGGGAATAACGCTTATACCAGATGTCATAAGTTTTAAATAAAAAGCTCAGTGCTAGGTATGGGATACCTGTCCTTGAGTTTCTGGTCATGGGTACAGGTGAGACCCACAAAATAATATAGGCAATTATGTAGACGGAAGTTTCTGTCCTGTTCAGTCCCGCAGCCACTCAGTTCCAAATAATCACGCAGAAGCTTATAGTAATTATAAACCGTTAGGTCTATTATTTCAGGCTTATGATTAACTAGCTCTTACAACTTAAATTAACCCATAATTCTTGTCTATGTTTAGCCATGTAGCTTGGTACCTTTTCTCAGTGAGGCATTCTCATCTTGCTTCCTCTGTGTCTTGCTTGTGACTAACTCTCTCTTCTTCCCAGAAATCTCCTAATCTGGTTGCTTCGCCTGGCTATACTCCTGCCTGGCTACTGGCCAATCAGCATTTTACTAAACCAATGTGAGTGACAAATCTTTTCAGTGTACAAGAGCATTACCCCACAGCGCAATGGACATCGCTCTTGGTTGTCTACTAGTACCTGTTGGTAAGACCCTATACGGACATGGAGAAATCATGATGGGATGATTTCTTTCTGACAGCTAGCTTTACTATTGCCAGAAGCTTCTCTCTCTAAGTTTCTGGGGGCAAAATAGCTATCAATTGTCTTAGTCTTACTCAGCTGTGAACACTGCATGCTACAATCATTACTAGTGTGACAAGATATGCCCATGAGTGCAATAGTGGCATGGATATTATAGCAGAACCAATCACTTTCTCATTAGATTTTGTCCTATTACACAAGAGAAAATGCATTCCTAGTATTACAAATCTATCTACATAGTTGGAGGCCTTACATGCCCCAGGAGTGAACCTACTACTGCTATTATTTCACTAAATGGGCATAGGTTCAAATTGCTCTTTAAAATGTACCTCTCTATCCATAGATTAGTGCACATCTTTCTTACCTCATCAGATATGTTTCTGCAGTTGATAGTGATTAACAAAGAAACTCAGAAGTATCCAAAATATAGAAAATTGGTGTCTGTGGATTGTCAGCCATAAGTGAGACATCTGCATGTCAGAGGTCATAGGAAGGCCTGAAGAACCAAAGGTCTGGGGTAACACTAGAAGAAAGCAGTATCTTCTGGGTGTGACAGGGCCACTCTACTCGTGAACTCTCAGAAACTGTGCTTGCCTGCACAGGGTCTGAGCAAGATCAAGCCCATCAACATTACAGTGTGGAATGGTAATAGTTGAAGAGCCATAGACAATTGATGACTACTAGGGAGAAAAAATAAATTTTGTTTAGGAATGTGATTGATCTCTGATAGGTCAACTGCACTCCAGTGAATGGCCTCACATCATGAATACAGTAGTAGCACAATTTGGACTCAATGAATTACTAAAAATAAAAAGAAGGCATAAATTTAGGAAGTGGATGGAAGGTGGGATGGATCTAGAAGTTAGGAGGAGGAACAGGTGGTATCAAGAAAATACATTGTATGTATGAAATTCTCAAATAATAACAATATTATATTGTAAAAGAATAAGACTATAATACCACATAATTACATTTATATTGGTGATCATAATTAAATATTTATTAAGAAAATAATTATTAACAGAAAAGGAGGAAATATTACGGGAATAAGGGAAGGGAGAGGAGTCCTTCACAATTCCGGCTGAATTTTCTCCCTTGCCAGCAGAAAATCAAAGATTTCAACACAATTAACTTTTGCTTTAGTATTTTTCTCTTCTCAGTTATAAAACTGTTTTTGGGAACCCTGACTGCTCTTCGGGCTGATGAGGGAGGGGGAGTTGATTAGGGGAGCGGGAGGGAAATGGGAGGCGGTGGCGGGGAGGAGGCAGAAATCTTTAATAAATACATACATAATTAATACAATACATGTTCTTGTAGGGATCTAAACAGAAATTTCATTTACAGAAAGAAGAAATTCTTTAACCCTTTTATTTATTTATTTTGTTTTGTTTTGTTTTGTTTTGTTTTGTTTTTTTGAGAAAGGGTTTTTCTGTGGCTTTGGAGCCTGTCCTGGAACTAGCTCTGTAGACCAGGCTGGTCTCGAACTCACAGAGATCCACCTGTCTCTGCCTCCTGAGTGCTGGGATTAAAGGTGTGCGCCACCATCGCCCGGCTAACCCTTTTACACAAACTTTATGGCTCCTACTTTTATTTTAACGGGTTATCATTACATCCAAGGTGCCAATGTAGCCACCCATTTATTACAAAGTAATTTATAAGGATCATGGTAAACTGAGCAGTGGTGGCCCATACCTTTGATCTCAACACTTGGGTAGCAGAGGCGGGCATGTCTCTGTGAGTTTGAGGCCAGTCTAGTCTACAAAGCAAATTTCAGAACAGCTAGGGCTGTTTCACAGAAGAAAAAAAAAAAACCCTGTCTTAAAAAACAAAACAAAACAAAAAAACAAAAAACAAATCTAGGGGGATGGGGGCGGGGGAAAAAAAACAAAAAAAAAAACAAATCTAGTGACCTGTTCTGACACCTAGGGCCATGGTGACATCTAAGCTGAGGACCATATTTGGATCTGTGATCCTACCAGGGTCTGTGTTGATGTCCATGGTCCATGGTACCACTAAAGGCCTAAGGAGTGAGCCTAGGAAAGAGGCTCTGCCCCTCACCTGAGGGGAGAGTGCCTGTGGTCCAGTGGTCCCAGTGGCCCAGACCGACATGCTCAGCTACCACCCAGACACACTTCCTGAATCTTGGGTGTGAAGGGACTTTTCCTGTGAAATGATAACTGCAGGATCTCCATAACTCAGGGCAGCAGTGGTATATACAAGAGGGATTTCAGTGAGAGCCCAGAGAAGATGGTATGCCAGATGCCTTGAACCGGATCAAGGACTCATGGAAACGAGTATTTGCAGGTGGGGCTGATTGGACAATAGGGCATCCTGCATAGCACACCGCAGCTCCTGATGCCACTAGGATGAAGAAAAAGGTGGTGGAAAGATATAGAGGGGTGGGGTAGGGTTTTGTTTGTTTGTTTTGTTTTTAAGTTGTGGGTTCATCTGCAGGGGTGTGGGGTGGGAAGGATGTGGAGGGACTGTGGGGTAAGCAGGAGTGGGAAGCATGATATGAAATTTCCAAAGAGTCGATGCAGAATTATGTAAGTAAAGAGAGAGAAATAGGGAAGGAGAGAGGAAAAGACAGAAGGAGAAATGGAGGGAGGGAGGGAGAGAGAGAGAGAGAGAGAGAGAGAGAGAGAGAGAGAGAGAGAGAGAGAGAGAGAGAGAATGGTACAATAAAAATGCTTTCTTATCACCAGAATTCAGAATAGAATATACTCCTATCTCTAAGGACTTAAGTGTGCCCCTTGAGAAGTCTATGCTCATGCTCCTGTGTGTATGTGTATGTGTGTGCGTGTGTGTTTTTCTCTATAAAAATTTTCTATTTTGAACTGACTACAGGTCTGTTTCACACTGATTTATTCTTTTAACACGGCATGTCCAAGATTCTGCTTTCAACTGAGCAGAGGTCCATGAAAAAGAACTCTTCAGGCTACCATGAATGCTGTGGCTTTTTCTCTGATGCCATTAACATTCTATTTGGAGATGTCTCTGAGATCCATGAGAAACACTATTGATGACTCTCCCTGACTTAGTATTCAGCTACCCTATTCTAACCTTGACTTACATGTGACAGTGTGAATGAGTGCTTCTGGCACCAAACCTGAAATCTCCTTAGAGATATCCATAATGGAGGGAGGTTGTCACTAGGAAGATTGATGCACCAAGACCTTTAGAGGCTCTCATGCCTTCATCACAACAACCCATGGCAATTGCACAAACTACACTTGCCAAGGATGAGAGCAAAAGCAACTGCTCCCAGAGCAGCTCCCTCTTGATGAAAATGCACATTGGAAATGCCTGTTCTGTATTCTTTATCCTGAAGTCTTAGAGGCATCCCTGTTTTTCCCATGTATGTGCTGTTGCTCCTACTGTAATCTGCTTTCTATGAAACTATAGACTTAGACAATGGAAAATCCTCTTGGCCTTTCTTCGTCTGGGTTCCATTACAGACCTGTTTTTACAGAATCAAGCCTTTCTCCTTATGGGACAGATTTCCTATTAAAAATTGCTTTAGATATACTTCTTTTGATTTATGTATATGTGTGTTTCCACTGTTTGTGGCTGAGCACCACATGTGTGCCCATGTCCCCAAGGCAAGAAGAGGATGGATGTCACATACCCTGGAACTGAAGTTACAGATGGAGCTATTATGTGAATGCTAGGAATTGAACCCAGGTCCTCAGAAAGAACAG
This sequence comes from Microtus pennsylvanicus, assembly GCF_037038515.1. Classification (NCBI taxonomy): domain Eukaryota; kingdom Metazoa; phylum Chordata; class Mammalia; order Rodentia; family Cricetidae; genus Microtus; species Microtus pennsylvanicus. The sequence goes on along the minus strand of NC_134585.1, from coordinate 45,162,988 downwards.
TAAACGCTCCTAACTACGGAGCTGTCTCTCGAGCTCAAATTCTCATTTTTTGTTCTCATTAGATAATGTTCCAAGGACAGAGTCTCCATAACTTTTCAAGACCCCCAAATGCTGAATTTAGATTTCATGTTTTCTTGTTTCAGAAGAGTTTAAAACCCAGTTGTTCTTCATATCAATTTTTAGATGCAGTCAAGAAATGCAAAGAAGCATATTCAGGTCTCTAAGAATGTCTCATGGTGGAAAGCGGTCCCTAGGACAGTGGGGATGCTTAATGCCTGCATAATGGCTCTACTGGGTGGACTGACATTGTTGATCCTGACTGGGAACCCAGTATGAGTGCCCAAAGTTATACTAGTTGAACGATGGTATCTGATCCAGGTAGGGAAATCAGCAATGCATTAAATATTGGGGATCTGTTCCGCGACTCTTGATAAAATTAACACCTTTGGTGAATAAATATCTTTCCTTTCCTTATTATTTTAGTTACAAAATCAAGCACAGAAAATATAGCCGAGCTTCACTATAAATTATAAAGTAAAAATTCTTTGGCCTAAAGTGATTGAGAGAGATCTCATCTATCAGCATATTCCTCCTTTGTGACTTTGGTCTTACATTAGGAAAGGGTTTGACCCACGTTTTCATAGCTAGCTCCATGTTGGGACCTTTTAAGTGGTTACCTGGTCTCTACATGATCTTTATTAGCTTTATTTTCTTCTTTCTAAGAAAATCACACTTTATTTATAGAAATGCAAATTTAGAATTGATGGTTGTTTAGTTTTACGGTAAAAAATTAGATGAACTAATTTAAAATTGGCAAGTCATACAATGCAATTTGGTTTTTGTTTATCTGTTTTGTTCTACTCATACTAGTTGCCTTTATTCCAATTTGGATGCTTTTTTATTCTTTTTTTTTTTATTTTACATACTAGCCCCCATTCCCCTCCCAAACTTCTCCTGCCCCTCACCTCCCCCCATCTTACCCCCATCCACTCTTCAGAGAGCATAAGGCCTCCCTTAGGGAGTCAACAAAGTCTGGTATACCAAGTTGAGGCAGGATCAAACCCCTCCCCCGTATCAAGGCTAAGCAAGGTATCACACCCTAGGGAATGGGCTCAAAAAAGCCATTTCATGTACCCAGGATAAATCTTGGTCCCACTGCCAGAGCCCCCTCCAACAGGTCAAGTCACATAACTGTCACTCACATTCAGAGGTCTTAGTCCGGTCTCATCCCCAACTCTCAGTCTAGAGTCCTTGAGCTCCCACTAGCTCAGGTCAACAATCTCTGTGGTTTTACCACATGTTTATGACATCCCTTGCTCATATGATTCCCACCTCTTTCTCTTCACCTAAGCATCAGGAACTTAGCCCAGTGATTAGCTATGGATCACTGCATTTGCCTCCATCAGTTATTGGCTGTAGGTTCTATGATGACAATTAGGGTAGTTATAGTTATAATCATGTTATAGGGGAAGACCAGCTCAGACACCCCCTCCACTATTGCTGGGAGGCTTAGCTGGGAACATCCTTGTGGATTACCTAGCTCCTGGTTTCTCCCTAACCCGATAATGGCTTCCTCTTTTAGGATAACACTTTCATTGCTCTGCTTCTCTGTCCCTCCCCCAATTTGGCCATCTCTAGTCCTCATGTACCAATCCCCCATCCCCTCTCTTTTATTCCCCTTCCCAGTTTACTGAGGAAATCTTAACTATTTCCCTTTCTTGGGGACCTCCATGCATGGCCCTCTTAGGGTCTTTCTTTTTACTTAGCTTCTCTGGGGTTGTGGATTGTAGCCAGGTTATCCTTTGTTTGACAACTAAAATCCACTTATCAGCAAACAGGTACTGTGTTTGTCTTTTTGGGTCTGGATTCCTTCACTCAGCATTGTTTTTTTCTAGTTCCATCAATTTGCCTGCAAATTTCAAGATATCACTGTTTTTTACTGCTGAGTAAATACCCCACTGTGTAAATGTACCACATTTTCTTTATCCATTCTTCAGTTGAGGGGTATCTATGTTGTTTCAGCTTCTGGCTATTACAAATAATGCTGCTATGAATGTAATTGAGCAAATATCTTTGTGGTATGATTGTGTATCCACTTATACCCATATGATTGGGTATGTGTTCAAGAGTAGAATTGTTGTGTCTTGAAATAGATTGATTCTCAACTATCTAAGAAACCACCATACTGATTTACAAAGTGGCTGTATAAGTTTGAACTCCTACCAGCAGTGAAGGACTGTTTCCCTCACTCCACATCATCTCCAGAATAAGCTATCCTCAGTGTTTGATTTAGTGATTCTGACAGGTGTAAGATGGTATCTCAGAACTGTTTTGGTTTGCAGTTCCCTGATGACTAAGGATGTTGAATATTTCATTAAATGTCTTTTAGCCATTTGAGTTTCTTTGTTGAGAAATCTCTGTTTAGATCAGTATCCCTTTTTAATTGGATTATTTGGTATTTTAGTGTCTAGTTTCTTGAATTCTTTATATATTTTGAAAATCAACCCTCTGTCAGATGTCAGGTTGGTGGAGATCTTTTCTCATTCTGTAGAATGTGTTTTGTCTTAATGACTGTGTTCTTTGCCTTATAGAAGCTTCTCATTTTCAGGAAGTCACATTTATTAATTGTTTCTTTTTGAGTCTGTGCTACTGGTACTACATTTAGGAAGTAGTCTCCTGCGGCTGTGCAATCAAGGTTACTTCCTATTTTCTCTTCTGTGAGGTTCAGTGTGCCTGAATTTATATTGAGATATTTGATCCATTTGGACTTCAGTTCTATGCATGAATGTAGATAAGCATCTCTTTGCATTCTTCTATGTGTCAACATCCACTTATGCCAGCACTATTTCTTGAAGATGCTTTCTTTTATCCATTGTACAATTTTGCCTTCTTTGTCATAAAACAAGTGTTCATAGATGTGGATATTAACATCAGGGGTTTCAGTTTGATTCCATTGATCCATGTGTATGTTTTTATATTAATATCAAGCTTTTTTATTACTATAGCTCTATAGAAGAGCTTAAAGTCAGACATGGCAATGCCTCTGGAAGTTCCTCTTTTCTACAGGATTGTTTTGGTTATCCTGGCTTTTTGTTTTTCCATATGAAGTTGATTATTGTTATTTCAAGGACTGTGAAGAATTTTGTTGGGATTTTGATGAGTATTGCATTGAATCTGTAGATTGCTTTTGATAAGACTGCCATTTTCAAAATGTTGATCAAACCTATCATTTGAGCATGAAACATCATTCCATTTTCTGATATCTTCTTTAATTTATTTAAGACTAAAAGTTCTTGTCATAAAGATCTTTCACTTATTTGTTTAGACTTATCCTAATATATTTTATGATGTTTTTGACAATTGCAAAGGGTGATGTTTCTCTTATTTCTTTTTCAAACCTCTATCATTTAAATATAAGAGTGCTACTGATTTTGTTTTTGAGTTATTCTTGAATCCTGCCACATTTCTGAAGTTGTTTATCAGCTGTAGGTGTTCCCTGGTAGATATTTTGGGGTCACTTGTATATACTATCATATTATGTGCAAATAGCAAAAGTCTGAATTATTCCTTTCCAATTTGTATCTTTATTTGATCTTTATTTCTGTTTTCCAAAGGAGGCCCTGTTGCCTGATGGGATGGATGGGTTCTGAGAAGAATACTCCTGGTGCAGAGGGAAGTTACACACTCATAGATGTTAACTGCCTTCTGGTGATGGCCCTGATAAGTTCTCCTAGTACAGAAGGAAAGATGACTTGTTTCTGTGCTTTCAACTTCCCCTGAGTAATTAATGTGCTTACCTTATAAGGTTTCCAAGGAACGCAAAAGGAAGAAGAGACACCAAGTAAAGATAGGGATGCCAGGCTTTTATCTTGCCATTTGTTGACTTTGAATGAGAAATAGATTTTTTAAAAAAGCATAATTACTTTCTGAGTGTTTGTTATAATTGAACTCAAATCTCTAACAGATTGGTCAATTGGGATTTGTTGGTAAGGGAAGAAAATGTCTCAAAGACGTTTAACCTGTTCTGCCCATGTCTCAGATAGAGCTTCTTGCATTTTATTGAATTACAAAGTGGTTTTATGCTTTTAAGAAAATTCAGAGAATTATAAGGGATCAAGTAAAAGAATTTATAGAACTGGATTGATAGGAGATAGAGCTTTTGGTAAAGAAGAGAAGGTATTTTTAGATGTGGAAGAATGATAGTATAATCCTAAAGATTTTCCCAAGACAGTTGAAAGGCTGAAAATAGAAGCTAGGACAAAACTCCAAAACTTAAGCATGCCTCAGAATGTGTAAGTCAACATGCATACTGAAAATGGTTTACAGCAGGAAACCAAAGGAACATGGTGTGCTTGTGATGAAGTTTACAATAGCTGGTCTATTATTCTCTGCTTATCAACTGCTAAGTTCTTGCTTCTTCAGCTCAAGACATTAAGAGCAAGCTGCAAAAGCTGACATTAGGACCCCCCACATGCCTCACTAACTTAAATTTACCTTGTGAGGTTCTCAAAAAGACAGACTAAATTGAAGCAGTTTAAAAGGACAAGAAAAAGGGATTTTTGACACCAGAACAAAAGCAGTTGATATCTTTACTCTTCCTTAGACAGGCAATACCCTACACACTCTGGATGGGAAAAAAGAAGATTCTAAGGGGACACATTTGCCATAGTTGTGTGACCAGGACAGTGGAAATAACTGTTCTTGGCAGTGTTCTAGGAAACGGGGCCTCATCTTTTCCACAAAAAAAAAAGACATTTCCATAAGAAATAATGACCTGTCCTAAGAAAGAAGAACGACTTTTCAACTTCAATGATGGCTATCTTAAAGATGCTGTTCAATGTACCTTCTAGAAGACCCACTTAAGTGGCTTCAAAGAACTACCAGGTATGTGAGTGGGCTCTTGATGTTATAGTCAAAAAATTGATAATTTTATTTTCAATACATGTTTTGTCTCTACCTTAGTTATCTCTTATAATTTTCTTTTATAAGAAATACAATAAGAATTTTGTATTGATCATCATTGATTGGAATGCTAAACGTCAAATGAGTTTTTACTGACTCCCTCAGACTTATAAATTTCTGATTTGTGAAGACACTTTTGCTTAATGCATAACAGAAAGTCAAGGCACAGCATCCAGAGTCTCAGCTAGACTCTTGAATTCAGAAAGCCAGGATACATAGACTGTAAGAGCTTCAGCAATGCTTGGGGCTACAGATATCATTCTAAAATTGATTTCCCAAATGAAAATCCAGCCCATCTTATATGGAAGGGAAAAAAATGAACCACTCTGACTGTGTGGCTAATTCAATAAGATTTTGTTTTTTTCTAAACAGATAAAAAAGGTATTAAGGGACTTAATGACTCATATTACCTAGACAGAGAAGTATTAACTATTCCAGTCCCTTGTGCCTTTGGGATAAAAAAGTGTATAAAGTCTGCAATGCAAAAGTTAAACATGAACTAGTTGAAATGTGTCTATAATAACATGAGGTAAACTAAGCCATTGACATTTCCTAACCCAGTACAAAAACAGACACTTTTTCTTCAAGAATAGGATTGACAGATTTTACTCAAATACGCCCATATTAAGTTCATAAATATCATCTTATGCCTAATGAAATTTCCTCAGAGTATATAGAAGCCAGCCTTAGCCAGGTCATCAAAATTCAACAAGTTCTCTCTTCATGACAGTATATCCCCACTGAGTCTTTATAACCTCGAACTATCTTGAGGATAAGGTTACTTAAACCTATTACCTGCATTTTTAATGTCCGTTTAAATAACAGCATAGACAAGGACATTTTTTTTTTCAATACCAAGAGAAGTTTCATTTCTAATGGTCGGCAGTTGTAATTTCGCTCTATGCTCTAGATTGCCTCCTGCTTTTCTTTTAGGCAATGCTTTCATATAATTAGTGGTTATAAACTCATGCCATTTCCTTTCTGTTCTATCCCATCATTCAATTTTTCCTTGAAATTTTTCTCTTCTGTTTTTTCATAACATTTGCATGTAGCAATCAGTATGTTCTTTTTTTTCCCATCAGTGAGATTTCACCCACAAGCTCACAAGGAAGGTCATAAACACAGCTCTCTACCAGACGTAATGGCTCTCGGTATTGTGACAGCAACAAAGGGGAGGAGACCTGTGACTTCATTAGAGATAATTATAATACATTATTCTATGCATACATGTGTAGAAATATATGTACACCAGTTGTATTCTATACATACCTAACAACAATGTGTTCTTAACTATGATTTTTTTTGTGCTAAATTCTTTGTCAGTGTCTGCCTTATTCTTCAAGTGTTTACTAACTTCAAGGTTATTTGGTACCTCATGATAAAGTGACTTTTCTATTTTTCAGGTGGCATAAGCAGTCATATTGTCGTAACAGTCTACTATGTGCTTTATTGTTTGTTTGGTTTGAACCCCTGTTTCCACATTTCCATCAAATCATGAACCTCTGACCTTGGATCCTCTCATGTACATTTCAGATTAGAAAGGTAAAGACATTTGATCCCTGGACTGAAGAAGTAACAGACGACAAACTTCCTCAACCTTTAGTGGTCAAAGTTTCTGAGGGAAAAATAGGCACAGATAGAAGTTATGAGAGCCTGGGTATAGGAAGAAACCTGTCACTTCGAAGTCTCACTGAACATATCCCTATCATATTTAATATTCATTTTCTTTTGCAGCTACACAAATGCAACTATTTTTGTTAAGACTATAGATTCAGTGTAAGTTGTATTCAATACTATCATAACACACGCTAGACCCATTACCAATACTGGCTTCATTAAAGAAAGCATTAAGAGCCTATTAAGTTGTGTTTTCAATAGTTTATATAATGATGAAGCTTTCATGGCTCTTTATATGACTTTCAGACTGTTTTAGTAATATTTGAGGAAGTTGATCTGAGTTTTTCATGCTTCTTATGACATTTTCTAATTTGACGAACAAAAACATAAAAGGTAATTACTGATCCATTTATAATATATGGCTTTTGAGCTTCTATGAGGGAGTCTGTCAAGCTTGGTGGCACAGGCTTGTAATCCCAGGTATTCGAGGAAGCTAGCAGATGTCAGACCTTAGGTTAAGTTTCCACTCAGTATCACAAAGTAAAATTAAAAATTCCTTGACTTTAGCATACAGTGTGAAAATAATGAGAAGAAAGTATAGTGGACAAATTATAGTAAAAAATGAATGGCACAATTACATGATCTTAATTTAACTTTGGTAAGTAGTGCCAATTGAGAAAATTATGTTTCTCTTAGATTTTCCAATTTAGTGGAGTACAGCTTTTTAAAGAGCATCCTTATAATTCTTTGGATTTCCTCAGTTCTGTTGTTATGTCCCTGTTTTCATTCAATTTGTATATTCTCTCTCCACTTTTTAGTTTATTTTCAAAAGGGTTTATAAATATTATTAATTTTCTCAAATAACTGACTCTTTGTCTCATGGATTCTTTGTATTGTTCTTTTTTGTTTGCTTGCTTTTCTTATTTGTTTATGTTTTATTGATTTCTGTCCAGAATTTGATCATTTCTTGCAGATTATTCCTTTAGAATGTTATTTCTTCCAGAGCCTTCAGGTGAGCTATTAAGTTACAAATATGTCATTTATCCAACTTTTTTATGTAGGAACTTAATGCTATGGACTTATCTTAATGTTTTCCCATAGGTTCACATATGTTGTATCTTGATTTTAATTCAATTCTAAACATTTTAAAATTTCTTTCTTTCTCTATGCCATGACCATTTTTGCATTCAGTAGCAAGTTGTTCTGTTTCTATGAGTTTTTTTAGCTTTCTGTTGTTGATGATATCCAGCTTTAATCCATGGTGGTCAGATAGGATGCAGGGTGTTATTTCAATTTTCTTGTATCTTGGTGAACCTTGCTGTGTGTACATGTATGTGATCTATTTTGGAGAATGTTCCATGAGGTGCTGAGCAGAAGAAAGCATATTCTTTATTTTTTTTTGTATTTAGGTGAAATATTTTGTAAATATCTGTGAAGTTCATTTGATATTATAATGTAAGATGGCTCTGTTTACATTTTTGTCTGGATGATCTGTCCATTGGTGAAAGTAGGGTATCGAAGCTTCTCACTACCAGTGTGTGAGAATCGATATGTGATTTTAGCTCTAGTAGAGTTTCTATTATGAATTTGCGTGATATTGTGTATGTAGCATAGGTAATAAGAATTGCAATATTCTTTTGATGAATTTTTTCTTTGATAAGTATGTAATGTCCTTCCTTTGGCCTTCTGATTAGTCTTGGTTTGACAAATATATTGTCAGATATTAAAATGACCATACCAGTTTGCTTCCTGACTTCATTTGATGGGACTATACCTTTCCATTCTTTTACTCTGAGGTGATGTCTATCCTGGATGTTTAGGTATGTTTCTTGGATGCAGCAGAATAGATTGTTTTTGCATTCATTCTGTTAGTCTGTGTGTTATTTTAAATTGGAAAATTGAGACTATTGATGTTGATTGATATTAATGTGCAGTATTTGCTGATTACTGTTATTTTGGTGTTATTGTTGTTTTGTGGTGGTGGTGTGTGCATGTGTGCACTTGTGCATGTGCGTGTATGTCTTTGTGTTTGTGTGTTTCCCCCTCTTATGATTTGATTGTCTGAGATTATGAACTCTCTGTGTTTTCTTACAAGTGGTTAACACCTTTAAGTTGGATATCTTCTGTCACCTTCTGATGTAGATAGATAATTCCTTGCAATTGGTTTTTCATGGAAAGTCTTGCTTTCTTCATTTATTGTGATTAACAGTGCTGGTGTGTAGAGTAGTGTATGCTAGTATTTGTGCCCTCTTACAGACTGTAGAAATCTGTCAAGGCTTATATGGCTTTTAGGGTACCCAAAATAAGGCAGGAATTATTCTCATTAGTTTTCCTTTATATGCTACTTGGTATTTTACCATTGCAAATTTTATTCCTTTGTTCTGCAGATTGGTATTCTGATTATTATGTGCCAAGGGGAATTTCTTTTCTGGTCCAGTTGATTTGGTGTTCTGTATGCTTCCTGCATCTTAATAGGCATCTCCTTCTTTAGGTTAGGGGATTTTTCTTCTATGATTTTGTTGAAAATTCTTTCAGTGCCTTTGACTTGGGTTTCTTTTTCTTCCTGTATTCTTATTAAGCTTAGATTTGATCCTTTCTGCATGTCCCGGATATGTTGAATGTTTCTTGTCAGGAAGAATTTTAGATTCAACACTTTCTTTGACCAATGTATCCTTTCTTCTGTTGTCTATCTTCAGTACCTGAGATTTTGTCCTTCATCTCTTGTATTCTGTTGGTAAGGCTTGCTTGCCTCTGAGTTTCTGTTTGATTTACTATAATTTTCATTTCCAGCTGTCCCTCAGTTTGGGTTTTCTTTGTTGATTCTATTTTTACTTTCAGGTCTTGAACTGTTTGATTTATTTCCTTCCATTGTTTATTTGTGTTTCTTAGATTTCTTTAAGGGATCTTTTTTTCATTTCCTCTTTAAGGACCTCTGTGATATTTACAAAGGCTATTTGAAAGTCTTTTTCTTGTGTTTTAGCTATGCTGCAATATTAAGGAGTTGCTTTTACTCTTTAATATAGTTCCTCATGTTGAGATGACCCAACCATAAATTATTTTTACTACTTAATAACTTTAATGTTGCTATTGTTATGAATCATAATATGAATATCTGATATGTGACCCCTGTGAAACAGTTTTTACCCATTCAAAGGGGTTGTGATCTGCAGATTGAGAACTACTGTTTTAGTAGAAACATATTGTTCTGGTTATTATTGGTTATGTATTTACATTGTAGCCTAGGCATCTGAGTTTGGGAAAATAATGATTTTAGCTGCTGATATCTGACCTTGTTTTTTGTTGGGTGACTATTTTGCTCTGGGTTCCTGTTGTCTTCTGTGGTTCTTTGGAGAGTGTGGTGGCTGTGTGTTATCTGGTAGGTGCTTCTTGGATCTTGATAGGTGGAACCACTAGGGGTTCCAGGTGTAATTTATTTGTAGGTTGTGATATAACATATAGGAATGAAATGAATTGAGAGGGGATTACTGAGAAGATTCACAGGAGGGAGAAAGACGGCATGTTCCTCCAGGATCTCCGTAGTATCCAGGAAATGGGGAGCAGAGAGCAAGGAGATGTCATAGTAGAAGATCTTTCAAAGAGCCAGCAATGAGAATGGGGAACTGAGGTGAAGATATGCAATTAGCCTACCTACTTCCCTGGCTGGAGTGGCCTGAGTGTTCCCATGGAAAGCCTGCTGGAGCCAGAGGCAAGGATAAAGTGGATGTGTTGGGGAAGAAGTTCAGAGGGGAAGATCTGTTGGATCCACTAAAAATGGACATGCAGGGAAGAAGGGTTGCAACAAGGGATCTGCTGCACAGCTGGGGAAGAAATTTGATTTGGATGAGCTGAGGAAAAACTGAAGATCTGTGGTTAGCCTAACTGTTTCCTTGGCCAGAGTCCAAGACTAATAGTTTTTCACAGATGGCATTTTTTTTTAATTTGTAAACTCTGCTAAGGAATGGTTGAATAGTTTATCATAACTTTTAGGTATATGGATCAACTCAAACCTCCATTCAATTTTTTTGGAATTAGCTTCAGAGAGTTCTCAAATGGAGTCAAGCAAATACAAGTTTTATCATGATATTAAAATCTTACCAAGAATGATTTGCTTAGCCTCAAAGATATGAATAGGAAAAGGTACATCGTCACTTGTAATTAATTTACTAACCAAGTGAGTTGACATGCCATATCATCTATAGATTACATATTTTCATTTTAATTAATTGGTGATTTCAATACAATTTTAGGCAATGCTAACAAATTTCTTGTTAGTTTTTAATTCAATTGCAAAATATGACACACTGCATAATCTAGACATTACTGTACCAATGATCAAAAATCCCCAGACATTCCTGAAAAGAATAGATTTCATATAATAAATAATATGAAACAAATGGGAGGATGGGGAGAGGTGGAAATTTTTAAGAAATAAATAAAATTTTAATAAATAAGTAAACAAAAATATTGATAAATACTTTTAAGTATATTTATAAAATTAGTTACATAAAATAAAACTGTAGAAGAAGGTATTTATCAATTAATGCTTTTACATTTACACTATGTGTTTATATCTTTTATATACATGATGAATAGCTGGGCTCTAGAATATATAAAAGATTTCAAACATCTACAAGAAAAAGACAAATGATCCAATATAAGAAAAAAGGAGGGCAGAGTAACTGACCTAGAGCCATCTCTCTTTAGAGAAAAAGAAAGCCAGTAAATGTACAGTTTGTTAAATCTCATTAGAAACAGGGAGAATGGAAATCAAGACCACAGTGAGAAGCTCATCTATAGTCACCAGAAACAGTAGTCTTGAAAATCTGAGGGCTTCACAATCTCTACCAAGCCACTAGGTCTCAGGAGTGCTCATATAAAACGCAGAACCCTCCTTCAAGAGGATTTGGTGTTTTCCAGTTGAACCAAAGATCCAGAAACCTTGTGATTTAGCAATTCCATTCTTGCCTCTATTTCCCAGAACTGCATGCATGCGGATACCTGGAAATATGTACAAAAATGTTCTTAGAAGCTCTGTTGCTAGCAGGGGGAAAATGGATGCTATCCAATAATAGCCTAAGTAAACACTGGAAGGTTCTTAGGGAACAGTAAATCCAGTAAAATGAATAAATCACAGTTCCATCCAACACTGATGAACCCCAGGAGGAAAAAAAATCAAAATTTGGTATGTTTGAGAATTCCATTGATATACAGTACTAGACCATGCAAAAGCAAATATTAAAATTTGTGTAAATAGTTTTCTTAATATATTTGAAAATGTTCAAAAGCAAAAAATGATATGTAAAATATGATGATGTTTGGATTCTCGGGATGGCGAAGAAGTGTGTGAGGCCAGAGACTGGTGTTTAAGGGACTATAAAATGAGGGTGATGCTATGCTTTCTAATCTGCATGCCACTAAGCATTCACGTTTGGTGAAGTTTGGCCTTGCTATTTCTGCACTGTATTATTTTAAGTATATAAATTTTAAAAATATATTCCATATTTAGTGACAACAATTGAGAAGCAGTCTTCAATGAGACTCTAACGGAAATTCAAATTCATAATATGGTATCTTGAGAAGAGAGGTTGTTCCTAGTCTATACAGAATCTTTAGGCAATCATCGTAGATATGATTTTGAATAAGTCAACCCTTAATGCTGTTCCTTAATTCTTTTAAGTGTGGAGACCTTCTGAACTTTATTTGTCTTTCTCTGTAAGTGAGAAGAATAAGGCAGTGCCGATCATATGTGTGTACAGATCCTTCCTCTCCTGGACCTTCTCTATTTTAAGTGGCTGTAATCAGTTACATGTATTTAAGATGAAGTGCAGTTTTGTGAGCAAATTTCTTTTCTGAGGAGACACTAAACACAATTTACTTACAGACATCACACATGATCCTCTGCATTAATTTATATAGCATTTCTGACATTGGAGTTTGTCAAATACGAACCCTGTGTTTTCCCCGTTCATTTGATGTGGGCCCAGATGCCTTTCCTTTCTAATGCCCTCATAATAGTCCCACTCCTAAAAGGGCTTGGAATCTCGAATTCTTCACTCAAGGCTCATCAAGGAGTCGTAGTTCAGGTCCATTTATCTGTTGTATTTGGAAGTTTCTGTTGCCTTGTGCTTATCTGTCTTAAATTAACTGTAGACCTAGGCATGAGCTTCCCCGGGCAAGACTAACCTCTTGCTCACTTGTCTTCCCAAGCTCCATTCCATACCTTTTTCAAAATGCAGTAGGCTGAAGAGGCACTAAATAAAATAGCCTCAGTTATTGCCTTCCCTTGCAATTAATTTGAAGGTTTGGATTTTAAAACTAAATAAAAAACAGTTGGTAAATTATTTTAAATTCTATTTCCTTACACTTTCAGTAGTAAATGAACTTATGGACTTAATATGGAAAGGAAAACTGTTCTCCTTCACCCCCATGTTTCATTCAGTGTTTTTATTGTATTTGTGCCAAAAAGTTTTGACATTCTGTCCATTTTTTTTAAAACCTCAAAAATAAATAACAAAACACAGACTCTGTAGTTGTCTGGTTGATTTTACAGTTTATCATAGCCTAATTTGATCTCATAATGTTCTCCCATTTTTTTCTACTCATTTATACGTGAGTCTTTGGTAACATCCCACAGGGTAGAATGTGTATATTTGTTCTTGCATGCACACAAGCAATCAAAACCGGTGCTATTTTAACTGTTCATACCCTCAAAGTTCACCAATACTACGTAGTAGGTCTTCAGCATCTTAAAATGATAATGAAAATGGAAAAATGAAATGTTGAAAGATTTTCTGAAAGGCACAGAGAACTAACTAGATTGTAAAACAATCTGGTCAAAACATAAGGTAAACTGAACGTTCACAGGTTGAGGTCAGTTTGCCTTGAGGATATTTGTCTGCCCAGAGAAGCATCTAAAGGAGCTGAACTATGGTTGTGGCAGTCTCTTGGGCCAAAGAGACAGATTATAAAAATCATTTTTTAAGCCAACAATTTGTGAGGGAACTAATGACTAGCTTACATAAGGCTCTGGGGGCAATCCTAAGACCTGAAAAGAGTAAAGCAATAAATTCTATCTAACTGTAGTCCAGCAAGAGTTAAAATCTCATAGTAGGGAAGAACCAAAGATAAAAGATCCAAGGCTAAACCACAACAAACAGATGAAATTCATAAAAAATCAAGTTATGAAATAAATAGTATATTACTATGCATACTTACAAGCAAACGCATTTTAAAAACAAGCTTGAGAATTAGAAACTTACAAAAATGTACTTGTTCTAAAAGATAGAAACCCTCTTCATCATAAAACTATAGTATTAAGAACTCACTGGAAGCCAGGAAATAGATTAGAAGAAAATGTGTGATCTGTAAAATACTAGGTTAAAATAAAAGTTTCAGAACAGTCTAACATGACAGAAAGACAGAGAAGGCTTAGAGCATGGGATGGGACCTGTACTAAGACTAGAAAGAATTGAGTTTGCATCTATCCTGGTAAATCAAGGAGATTGCAGAAGAGTCAGGAGTGTTTACAGGGAACAAATGGCCTTTATATTATCAACGATATTCTTTTTCTTGACTGAATTAATGAACACTCACTCTAGCATATATTACAAAATTGCATAACAGTAAGAGATATGAATGAGATGTGTGAATTACATCAATGCTGATTTTTTTTCTTGTGGCATTATCTTTGGGGTTTATGAAAATTTTAAGCCGAGTATAACAGGGATCTTTAAGCACACTATATGACTTCTTACATTTACTTATAAATTTCTTTATCACAATAAAATCTGAGCTAAAATTATTCAGACATATGATTATAAAAATGTTAAATATCTATAACTAAGAAAAAAAAACTTTAAATACAATAGATAAATAAATGTGTTTGGCCTGCAAAGAAGTAATAGTTTGCTTGCGTGACAGTCTACTGTATAACAGTCATCAGGATGCCGGAAGTTAGTAGAACATTAATATTTTCAGTTTCAAACAGAAAGCTGTCAGTGGCATAGTCTAAAATATTTACTCTCGTGAAAACAGCACTAAAAAAAATCCTAATGAATTTATTTAAGAATCAACATTATTTCCCTACCATGGAATTTTTAAGAATGATGAGGGACTAACAGGTAAGAAAAGTTGTACACAATACTAGATTGTAAAATACAGAAACGTAGCAAAGATTTGTACTGGGTATGAATAATTTGTAACACTAGAATACAGGTAAAAGCAACAGATAGAAATCCTAGACACGTAAGGACATTGAACTAAGAGGTCAATAGAGAAAATAGGTGGAAAAAACACTTTAAAATACAAACCAGGTACAACAAGATGGCTCAGCAGGTGAAGGAGCCTACTGCCAAGCTAGACAGCCTGGGTTTAAAACCCTGGAATCCATATGATAGAAAAAAAGAACCAAACCCTGAAGGTTGTCCTATTGTCCTCTGACCTACACTGACTCCCACCCTCCCTCCCTCCCTCCCTCCCTCCCTCCCTCCCTCCCTCCTTCCTTCCTTCCCTCCCTCTTTCACTCCATCACCCCCCACCACAAACACACACACACACACACACACAAACAGAAAGGGGCAATGCAGTAATTACTATTGAAAAAAATAAAGGTGAGCTCCTCCCTTGTACCGTGTCTACCGGATGTAGAAAGAAGGACAAAAGTCACATAGACAAAGTGGTAAAGATATAGGGATGAAGCAGTGATAATTTACTCATGAGATTTAGGAACAAGTATTTCTCAAAAAGACACCAAAAGTACAAACCACAAAAGGGAAAAAGACATTAAACCATAGTATAATATCCTTCTTCAATAAAAGGCACTTAAAAATATTTTATAATGAAGCCCAGAGTAGAAGATGATATTTTTGGCTTAGGAAAAGCTAATGTGTTTGATATACAATTAATCATACAAAATAATAAAAGAGATACAGCTCAAAGAGGGAAAACTATACAAGTGTACAGTTGTTGTAAAAATGGATTACACTATTGAAAATGAGTTTGATCTCATTCATAATCAGAGAAATAGTATCTAAATTTGGTGGGTTGGGTTCTTTTGTAATTAAAGTATTAATGATAGAACTTATTCAATTATTATCTGCCACTATCTGGACAGACAAAATCTGAATTTACAAAATACAATGATTAGAAAAATATATACCTTAATTTTAAAGTGGACAGAATATTTAACAGGTAACACACCAAATACACTCACACAGTAAGTAAAAACAATGAAAGGTACAAAATATTATGAAGATACCATAGAGTAAAACTAAACAAAGTATAACTATATATCTATTTTTCATTTTCTGAGACAGGGTCTCATTGTATTCCTGTCTAATCTGAAACTCACAGTCTGGACCAGGATGGCCTCAAATTCACAGAGTTCCTCCAGCATCTGGCACACAAGTACTGGTATTAAAGGCATGTTTTAAATGACTCAAATTAAAAAAAAGATGAAGTCTTTGTGCGTCGAAGGGGAACTAGAATTCTTATGTGATACAGGTAACAGTCTGAAAGGTTTTACTTTTAAGGTTTAGCTAGCCTTACATGTACTTTGAATCTGAACTATCTGTCTACAAGTCACATTATACATGGCAATTTTAGGTGCATGTTTTCATTCCTCTATTCTTGCTCTTTTATCTATATTTTCTTTAGGGTGGGGAAAACTGATTTTATGGCCTCAAATAATACAAAATGTTCCTTCCTTTAAAGAGTTATTATTATTACTTTTTATTATGCGAGTGCTATGTATACATAAGGGTAGGTGCACATAGAGGGCAGAGTTGTTGGATCCCCTGGAGCTGGAGTTACAATGCTTGTGAACCTAATTCAGGTCCTCTGCAAGAGCAGCACATTTTTTTTTTTTTATGTGAAAGCTTGGCCTTAGCTTAGGCTTCTTTCCAACTACTTCTTTTTAAAATTGTTTTTAATGAGTTATACATTTTTGTTCACTCCTCTTCTCTTCTTCCCCTCTCCCATGACCCCCCCCCCCCCCCCGCCGACACACACTCCCAATTTACTCAGGAGATCTTGTGTTTTTTTCTTCTTCCTGTGTAGATTCACGTATTTCTCTCTTGGGGTTCTCTTTGTTGTCTAGGTTGTGGCCTGTAGGATGAATTTCTTTGCTTTATGTCTAAAAGCCACTATGAGTGAATACGTATTATATTTGTCTTTCTGGGTCTGGGTCATCTTACTAAATATGGTGTATTCTAGATCCATCCATTTGCCTGCAAATTTCAAGATGTCATTATTTATGCTTTTTCTTTAAAATTTATTTTACATCCCTTCAGCTCTTTCCCCTCCCTCCTCTCCTTACACTTCTCTCCCACTCTCTCTCTCTCTGTCCCCACCCCTAATACATCCCTTTGCATTTCTGTTCAGGAAAGGGCAGGCATGCCGTGAGTATCAACAAAATACGGCATGTAGTGGTGCAATAGGACTAAGCAACTCCTCATGTATTATGGCTGGGCAAGGTGACTCAATATGAGGAGTAGGGTCCTCAAAGCCAGTAAAAGAGTCAGAGACAGCACCTGCTCCCACTATTAGGAGTCGCAAAGAAGACCAAGCTACACAACTGTAACATACATGCACAGTGCCTAGGCCAATCCCATGCAGGCTGTCTGGTTGTCAGCTCAGTCTCTGTGAACCCCTATGAGCCCTGATTAGTTGATTCTGTGGGTGTTCTTGTGGTGTCCTTAACTTTTCTAGCTCCTATAATCTTCCCCACTTCTTTTGCTGGATTCACTGACTTCCATCTAATGTTTGGCTGTGGGTCCTGTCAGTTGGTGGATGAACCCTCTCTGATGAAACTGGACTAGGCATCAATCTCTGAGTATAGCAGAATCTTGTTTGGCATCATTACATTAATAGTATTTTCTCTCCAGTCCAGTTTTTTCTTCTTCTTACGTATCTGGGTCATCCAGACTCTGGATTCTGACACTCCAGGTAGTGTCAGTGGCGGGCTTACTCTCCTGACATGGATTTTAGGCTAGTCCAGTAATTATTGGCCATTTCCTCTATATCTGTGCCATCCTTAACCCAGTACTTCCAACAGGCAGGACAGACAGCAGGTCAAAGAGTATGTGGCCAGGTTGTTTCCCAATCCCTCCAGAGGAAGTCTTTCTTCCTGCATATGGGTCATGCTTTAATCCTTAGTGAATAAAATACAGATAAGATACAGCGAGTTATTCCAAATTTTTTATAACTGTTGAGACTTACTTTGTGGCCAAGTATGTGGTCAGTTTTGGAAAGGATTCCATGAGATGTTCAGAAGAAGGTAGATTCTTTTTTGTTTGGGTTAAATATTCTGTAGGTGTCTCTTAGGTACATTTGAATCATAATGTCTATTACTTTTGTTATTTCTCTGTTTAGTTCTGCCAAGATGATCTGCCCATTGGTGAGAGTGCAGTGTTGAAGTTTCTCATTATTAATGTGTGGTGTTTAATGTGTTATTTAAGCTTTAGTAATGTTTCTTTTGCAAATGTGGGTGCTCTTGCATTTGGGGCATGGATGTTCAGAACTGAGGCATCATCTTGGTGGATTTTTTCCTTTGATGAATATGAAATTTCCTTCTCCATCTCTCTTGATTAGTTTTGGTTGGAAGCCTATTTTGTTAGATATTATGATAGCTATACCAACTTGCTTCTTAGGTCTGTTTGGTCAGAAAATCTTTTTCTAACTTTTGCCTCTGAAGTACGTCTATCTTTGATGTTAAGATGTATTTCTTTTATGCAGTAGAAAGAATTAGGACAATTTTTTAACTTCTCAACCATTTCTCTATCCATTTCTTCCATTTTTACATATATCAGACAGAAGTTTTAAAAAGCTGATTGTAAATGACGTTTCAATACTAAATGTTAAGTGGTTATATATTACATGATGCTAGAATGTAGCAAGTCAGGAGGTATATTTTCCTCTAATAACACTCCTCCTACTCTATAAGAATTAGTTAGATAGATATTAATAAGCATTATAATCAGATAAATGAATTATAAAGGAAATAAAATTATTTATGCTATTATCAACAATATTCTTTATAATAACTGGATCAACAAATATGCAATTGGGTTTGAAAGAGATGGCTTGGTGGTTAAAAGTACTAGATACTCTTGAAGAAGACCTGGGTCTAAATCCCGGCATCTACAAGTGGGCTCCCAAACATCTGAAACTCTAGTTTTAGAGCATCTAAAGCCCTTTTCTAGCTTCTATGGCTACCAAGCATGAACACAGTACATATGTATACATACAGGCAAAAGCACTTGTTTGTACAAAATAAAAATAAAGAAATATTTTTGAATAAAAGATGCAAATGATTGATCTCACTCTTTGTGTGTAGAGTGTTGGGCATGCTTGATTTAATACATATAGAATGCTTATATTGCCATAAACTCAAATGGAGAAACCCACCTCTTTCTGAGGTCTAGAGATTCAGACCTGCCAATTCTTGAGGTCATAATAGAGTGTGAGCTTTTTCTTGTGAGATCAAACTTGAATTTAAACTGTAAGAGTTGAACAATGAATAAATCTAATACAGCCCTAGGATGCCTTTTCACGTTTCCACTGATAGACACTTGTTTATCTCTTGATAGGTATTTATTTTATATTTGATAAAAAACTAAAAAGACTCTCAGAAGCAGTTTGTTCCTGTGATCACTGTGGTTTTTCCAAGGTCCTTTGGTTTTGTTAGACCACTATTGACTAGAAAATAGTCAATCCACTCTTCAATCACAGCAAAATCCCAAACTTATTTCTACTTGATACTAGCTTATTTTTCAACATTTGATCTGCATTCACCCTGCTGGAATAAATTTGTTTCTTGACTTTTTCTTTCTTCTCTGTCTGGAAGGCTTTTGAGATACCCCACCCTCACTTCTGAAAGACAGAAGAGGCATTGACAGAGGCTGTAGAAATGGAGGGTGACTGAAGGAGGAATATGGAGGACAAGGCAGGAAGGAAAGACTAAATGGAGTGTTAAGATAGTGCCTAGAAATAAAATAAAATATTTTGTGGTAACGTACATAAGGAGTTAAACAAGATATGTCATGATAGAAACAGTTGTGGAGGAGACTTTAAAAAATTACATTAAAGTCCAGAAAGGAAACTAAGCCTAAAGAATTGGGGCTTTTTATTCTTGATCATGATTTTAAGCATAACAGAAGATGTTTTCAGGAACCCATGTGATGGTCGGGTCTAATACCGATTTATGAAATAGCCATCATATATTTGGGGGTGAGGTTCTTTAAACGGCATATGCTATAGAGTTAGGCAAGACGGAAGTAGGTAGATTGTGTTCTTTATCAGTTCAACTATCACTTTCTCAAGAACAGTGGCAGGTTAAATAATGTTGGGTGAACACGCCTGAATAAAACATATGTACAAGCCCCATAAGTAATAATGAACTGACTGACTTATTATGCAGCTGTGGTTATGTGTACCCTCTAAATGTAGGGGGTTTCAGTTCCAAGGCATCAACTCCATCCATGTGGCTTAGTCTTACAATACAGTTTTACACTGGATAAAATACAGGTTTATAAGATAGTTTGGAATACAGAAGAGTGGCAAGAAGAGAATAAAGCCTTGGAAACTGCAAAGACTTTGAAAGAAAGGAGATTTAGGACAGACTACAGTAGCTTTCTAATTGTTTCATTTAAGCATTTATTTCTGCACAGGGTGTGTGTGTGTGTGTGCGCGCGCGTGTGTTCCCATGAGGGCCAGAAGAGGGTATCAGGTACCCAGGAACTGAAGTTACAGGAGGTGGTGAGCTGCTTGTTATGGCTGCATCAGCCAATCTTGAGTCTTCTACAAGAGCAGTTACCCTTAAGTGCTGAGCCATTCCTGCAGCCTATGTTTAATAGCTTTATTTTAGTAATCCTAAGTAGGGGGCCTTAGAAAGAAACAGAAGGATTCAGAAATGTTCTTTTCCTGATAGCCTTAGGGTAGATGACAAGAACTCTTAGAAAGGAAAGTACATTTGAACAGAATACTGTGGATTTCAATGTTGTATGTACATTAACATCTATTCTTAGTGTATATAAAAGAAAAGGGGGAAAAAAGCTAGCAAGATGATTCAGTAGCTAAGTTTTCTATTGCCAAGCTTGATGATCTGAATTCAATCCCTGGGCTCCACATGTTGGAAGGAGAGAACTGATTTCTATGAGTTGTCTTGTGACCGACACACACACACACACACACACACACACACACACACACACCACTAAAAATAAACCAAAAATATAAATATAATATAATTTTGAAAAGATAAATATAAACATGATTTTCATAGTGATTATTTTATAAATGACTAATTGAAAATATTTTCTTCTCTCCTACAATATATTCCAACCACAGTTTCCTCTTCCTCCAGAACCACCCACATTCCCACCTCTCCAGATCCACTCCTTCATTTCTTCTTCAGAAAAGGTCAGGTTTTTAGGAAAGGACAGTCAAACAGGAACAAACAAGATAAAAGACAAAGAGAAAGCCCTCATACTGAGGCTGGACAAGGCTACCTAATGACTAAGTTTGAAAGGATTTATTGAATCTAAGTATTTTTACAATGTGCTTGCTGTTTGTGATTGCATTAGCCCTTGATGTCTCTCACTTGAATGCTCCTAATTTACTTTGATTTTGCGTCTATGATTTGTTTTATACATAATTAAACACCTTTTGTATTATTATATATTCTGGTTTGTTTCCAATATTTAGCAAATGGCTTATGTACTTTTTAGAGAGCTAAGATTTTAAGACACTCTAGGGAAGAGATTTCCTGACTATTCCAGTTGTCTGGCAGATGAGAGTGGTCTCTAGTGAAGGTGAAAGAAAAGCAATGATCTAGATCATAGAAAGAGGCAGTTAAAATGCTTCTGATGATGTTAGTTGCTCATTCAAGAGATATAGACGGGACTATTTTCTTCAGTTATCTGATACATGGATACTTTTATTTCATTTTAAATTACATTCTATTTCCTGTGTGTGTGTAGGTGTATATTCGTGGATGCTGTAACAAGCATGAGGGGGGTCACAAGACAAGAACTTGAAGGATTCTCCTTTCACTGTCTAGGTCTTTGCACTCAATCTGAGGAACTTTGAGGATGAGGTAATACCAACACTAGACCAGCATCTGCTGAACAGAGAAATTGGCTAATGCTTAGTCTCTCCAGTCTTAAAGGAAGTAATAACTCTCAGAGTGAGAGCGAGGGGACAGATTAAAACTGTAATAGACAGAAACCTAGTCACAATGGACAGCTAATCCAGTACACATCAGATCTTTCAGCAATGGATGTTATATGCTGACCAAAGTAAGGAAGTAATCTAAAGGATATAGATATTAAGGGTTAAAGACATTGCCTCCTAAGGGTGTGGTTGACTGGGGAATCAGTGCTGCATAGTTGGACATAAGTTTCCCTGTTCATCAGAATAAATGCATCACAAGCAGCATTTTCTTCCCACTGACAGTACTCACCTATCAATGTGTATCTTGGGAAACCCTCTTCTGAGTAATGGGTTCATCTTCCTTTTAATGTCTTTCTTATCTGTCCCATTTCTTTGTTTAAGTTAAAATAAGTCCTTTAATTAATTAAACTGGGATTTTCTATCAATAAAATTCATTACTACTTCCACTGGGTTAGTTTTGCTCTTTCCAAATCCAAGAGGTTAATTACTTGTTTAAACAAGCTAAAAGACAATACCTTTACTGTAAAAGAGATGAAGGTAATGATAAATCATCTACCGGATGAAGTGCTTACACACACAGACACACATTCTAAATGCAAAATAAATGGAGTTCATTAAAAATACACTTTAATGTAATAAATCATTGAGCTAACAATAGTTGCTAACCATTTCTACAATACTTTCCAAGACTATTCCTTGTCAGAATTAATTAAGTGTGATTCTTTCCACATGTAAATTATGTGAAATTAGCAGCTATGAGGTCAGCTCCAAATTTTATAAACACTTGTAAAGCTAGAGTACTTCCATCCAGTAGCTGGAATCATGCAGCAGATGGCATCAATAAGGTAGTAAGATAGCAAAGCAGCCATCATAAACGTCATTGGGAAATGCTTGACAGAGTCAGAAAACCACCTAAAAACTGAGATATACTGACTGAATAGATCCTCCCCAAGACAAGATGCACGATGCAAATTGCTAGTTCCACGTGGTGTACTTTCCACTCTGAAGAATTTACAAGCTTCAAAGGAAACATCTAGATCATTTTTCTCTGAGTAAACCTGAAGAAAGCTCTACGTGGTGCCCATTCCAGAAATTAGGGTGTTGTGAAATGTTCTGAAACCTGAGCTCTTATATATCTATGCTCTTGCCATTCTTCCAGTAAATTTGTCCAGTTGTTCGGAGCATACAACACAATATGTGTTGCTTACTGTGGTGGCCCAAAAATGTGAGCCTATTTCCACCTTGTCTGAAGGTCAGAGAATTTGAGGTTGCTCAAAATTGTTGAAAATAATTAGGGTTGCACATCTTGACCTAGGATGTGGTTACTTGACCCTTTTGACATTAAGATGACCACACAGGTAGATGCACTCCCTCCCTGACCGACCAAATGTCCTCATACTTCTGCTCCTTCTTCTGAGATGGGGGTTTGACCTTGGGAGTGGCTGTCTTCAGGATACTTGTTCTAGGGTGGATTGACTGCCTAAACAACAGAGTGCTTTTCTTATGGATTAATGGCTTACTGGCTCAAAGTATTGAAGCAAGCACTGTTCTAGTTGTCCGTTATATCATGTTAAAGCAATCTTTTTCTTCATCCCTCTGTTTGTATATAAAAGTATATAGAAAATAAATGCCGGTGAATTCAGCATTTAGTATTTGCTGAGTTGCCCTCCTATGTTTTCTGATTTATTATTTTTATTCATGTCTTCACATTCTTTACTTATTTTTCTAACCCTCATGCCCCTACCCTGGTAAGTGGTATCTTTGTCAAAGAATGATCCCTGAATAATGCAGACTTGCATTTGATTTTTATGATAATTCAAGCATACTTCTGCTCCTTTTGAGATAGGGGGTTTGACCTTGGGAATGGCTGCCTTCAGGATATTTGGTCTAGGGTGGGTTCACTGTCTAAATAACAGAATGCTAATGACTTGATTCCCCAAAGTATTGAAGCATATAACTGTTTTAGTTGTCATCTGTAACATGTTAAAGCAGTCTTTTGTCTTTGTCCCCCTGTTGTATTGGGGTATAAAAGTGTACAGAGGCACATAGGAAGGCAGAAGCAGGCAGATCTCTGTGAGTCTTAGGCCAGCATGATCTACAGAGTGAGTTCCAGAACAGCCTGAGATACACAGAGAAACATTGTCTCGAAAAACCAAAATAATAATAATAATAATAAGGGTACAGAAATTTAACTGTGGGCAATTTCAATATTCTATGGAACTCCCTCCTGGTACTATCCTGTTTTCTGTTTTATTATTTTCACTTGCATCTCTGTTCTCTTTACTTATTTTTCTAATCCCCAACCCCTACCCAGGTAAGTGGCATGCTTGTTGAAGCTGGTCTCTGACAGTTTACTTTGAGGAAAAGAAAGCAAACACACACCTTCTCTTTTCCCACTCTGTGTCAGCCATGTTTCCTCTCTGTAATTGCCTTCTCTGTGATACATCAAAGTGCCTCTGGAGAAGTTTCAGACAGCCATGTTGTTAGTGCCTACCTGGTAATTTCCTTCAGCAAGGTGCTATTTGCTGCAGCACCGAATTATTTAAATTATGGTATCTGTAAGTAACCATAATACAAATCTAAACCATAGAAAAAGGCAAAACAAGTCTAACGTCTGAGGCAGAAAATAAAGAAGCAACTGTATTTCTGTTACTGTTCTTCTTTCTACACACAGTATAATTTTTCTTTGAATTTTTTGTTCATAACTAGTTTATATACACTATTTTATCAATAACCCACATTTATATAAAACCATATACTATAATAAGTATTGACATGCCTTTATTATGTAATTGGAAAAGCTTTTATGTTCCTTTTGTTTTAGTAATTGAAAATAACAAATAATGAAAAAGTATATTTATCAGAGCATTGGGATGTACAGAGCATGGAATCCTTTGATGCCTATATCCACTAAATGCAGACATTGATCATCTACTCGTGGTGTTGCATCCTCTGAATATTTCATAGCAATCTTTATTCTGTATGCATGGCCCATGGTCACACTCCTCTTTCCTAGTCTACTTGTATCTACTCTACCTGAAAACTGTTGTCTATGCATTCTAAAATTAGTGAGTATAATGAGTATTGCATTTTGCTTCCTTGCCACGGTCTGATTATTTTAAATTTATTTTTAATTATGTGTATGTGTGTGCCTATGTATGTTCATATATGCACTGAGTTCAGGTGTTCATGGAAGCCAAAGGTATTGGTTCCTCTGGACTTCCAGATGGTAGGTGCTGGAAATCAAACTTGGGTCCTCTGTAAGAGTAATTTGTACTCTTAAACACTGAGCCATTTCTCCAGCATACTGATTTCAACATTTTAGTCAAATTAACTTTATGTATAACCCAGTTAAAAATAAATCTGAGTTCTGATGTAAAGTAAAGATAGATAATAATTCTTACTCATTTTCTTCATGCAGGAAACATTCTGTCCAGGATAATTTTACAGAGGGAGGAAGACAGTCATTCCGGGAGGTCCATCCACCAAACTGTTACCCAAATGTCATTTCCTGAATATTCTCCAATGTTAAGAAAAGATTAAATAATCTATGCCAATTCCAATATGCTCACTATGTTAATAAATACTATATATAGTATATATGTGTGTGTGTGTGTGTGTGTGTGTGTACTATATGTGTATATGTATGAAATGATTGGAGTTTTTTGTTTTCTTGTTTTTGCAGACAGGGTTTCTCTGTATAGTCTTAGCCCTAGCTGTCCTACCACTCACTCTGTAGACCAGGCTGGCCTAGAACTCAGAAAGTTCTAATTGCCTCTGCCTTCTGAGTGCTGGGATTAAAAATGTGCACCACTACTGCCCAGCAAGATGACCAGCTTTTAAATGAATATACCATGTAGTATTTGACTAAAAACCTTAAATCATGTGTTTGTTCTGTGAGTCTGGGTGAGTGTATGCCCATACCTGTGTGTGCAGGTGTCAACGGAAGACAAAACAGGGCCTGAGATTCTCTGGAGCTAGAGTTTCTGGTGAATGTGATCATGGCTACTGGAAACAAGCTCAACTCCTTTGCAAAAGCAGAACTACTGAAGCTCTACTACTGAGCCATCCTTCCTGTCCTATAATTTATCTTATCTCAATCAACTATTTTAGGAGAAAAAAAATATACTGTGTTTTAGAAAATTTCACTGTTGATCTTTTTGTCCATGTTAGTAATTCTAAAGCAATATATGTTTGTTTCATTTAGGGTCTGTTAATAGAATGTTCTTTTATTCTAATGCACAGCCTTCCAAATATTATGTGTTCTATAGAATATATGTGCTATAGAATAATACATATTTATGAAAATATAACTTTAAGACAAATTCCTGGAGCTGGGAAGTTGGCTTAGAGGTTAATAACACTTGGAGCTCTTGTAACCTACCTGGATTCTGTCACCAGCACCCATGTGACAACTAACTCCAGTTCTATGGTAGTTATCGCCCTCTTATGGTCTCTATGGGTACTGCATACATGTGGTACATATACCTACACGCATGTAAAATACACATAAAGTAAAAATGAACAAAGCTTAAAAAGGAGAAGATTCATAGAATTTTCTCAGGATTGAAAGTTCCAACAAGCATAAAAGAGAAAGAACTTTTCCTGTACCAGTGTGCAAAGGCAGAGCAGTTGCTCCCAGTACCCCGGATGCTGTTAGAATGATACTGATCATCAGCTCATGCTGCACCCACAGGTTTTGTGCCTTCCACACACAGTACTGATGCCTTTGACATGTAAAACATGTTAAACATTGGTAAATTCACAAGTTCCTGTCTGGTCTCTGTTTATGACATTCTAAAAGTCTCTTTGGTGTCAAATACACTAAAGGCATACAACTTCAGACATCAATTTTTTTATAGTTGTTCAGGGATGAATAATCAAAAATCTGCAAATTCTTTAGAGAATAACAACATGAAAACACATTTTTGTATCTTACCTGGTAAGTAGAATGTTTGCATACATTTATTAAAGTCACTGTTTTCAATTTTGTTGCATTTAGTTTAGTAACATTTCTGATTCTTAGGTACAAGTCTACAGAAAATAAAGAATACTTCCTAATGAACCTTCTTTTTTTGTTTTTCAGAGAACATTGAGGATCACAGGCAAACTTGAGAAAGTAAACTAGAGAATTTTTGTATAACCACCATCTCCATACATGTTCAGGCTCCCCCACAATGGACCAACCACTGTCTTCATACGATGGAACAACTCACAACATTCAGTGAACCTACTCAGTCCCAAAGTCTATCTCTTATGCTGGAGTTCTTCACTGGTATTCTATATTCTGTGTGTTTAGGAAAATATGTGCAATGATGTATCCACCAGAGAGAACAGTTTTAACATACAAAACAACTAAGTTCCTTCTATTCATAATTCCTCAAACTAACCTGCAGAAACCATTATTTTTTCTCCATTATTTCCACTTTGTTAGAAAATTATTTAACTGGACCCCGAAGCAACAGGTAGATCTTTAAGTGGAATTGTTTTCCCTTATTATTATTTTTTTGCTTATTACTGCATGATACTCCTATGTTTGGAGGTAGCATAATTGTTTCATCACTCACCTACTTTGGGCATATCAAGCACTTTGACACTTGGCAATATAGATAAAATCACTATAAGCATCATATACATAGGTGGTTTGGGAATACAATTTTGACTTAGATAGGAATTTAAGGGTGAGATTTTTGGTTTTGCCCTTCCATGCAGTGGATCACAAAAAACTGACTGACCAGTGTTGAAATGGCTTTGTTTACTAGTGAAAAATTTTACTTAGTTGTTATGTTGTATAATTATTTTAATAAAATGGGGTTTGTTTTGGTAAATTTTGAAGACCTTTTATAGATACTTATAAGAGAATTGGTCTATAATTTTTTTAGATAGTTTTTGATCTGGATTTTGTCTAGGGTTGGCATAGTGGAAGGATCTGTGAAGGTTTCTCTGCAGTTTCTTCTGAAAGAGATTGCTGGAAATGTCTTTTTTAGATTTGTTTCAGAATTCACTGGGAAACCCCTGTGTATATAGTGTTTTATGCTTCATGAGGTTTTTTTTTTATTACCTTTCTTTATTTACTAGCTAAAGGTCTATTTATGTGATGTACTTTTTTTCTTGTATGAGTTTGTGAAAAAGGATGTTCAGTTTAATCTAGATTGTAAAATTGAAGGCATAGATACATCGGTAGCATTGTTTTATAGATATTTTAGTTCATGATCTTTAGCTGGGTCACGACTTTTATTTCTATTAATTTATAACTGCCTTGTGTTCTCTGTCTAGCTAGAGGCTTATTCACATTATGGATCTTAGAAAAATAGCTGGCTTTTGGTTTATTTTTTTCTTTGCCAGTTTCATTCTCAATTGTTCATTGTTTTCTTTCTTCTGCCTATGTGGCCTTAAATTTACTATTCTTATCCTAGTTTTTCCATTTGCTTTCCACTGGGCTGTTTTTTACTTTCTTTTTTATTTCAAATGAAGAGGCACTACGATGGCTGTGGTTATCATCATCATAGGTTTTACTTAACATATTTTGGTCTCCTGATTTTAGGTGTACAGACATTGGAAATTGCTATATATTTTTTGAAGTATTGACTATTTATCATTGCACAATGTTCTTTATTTCTAGTAACTTTCCAAGCTGTGGAATCTGCTCTCTCTGAGGTTAATATAGCTTGTTTTTTTCTGATTAGGGTTAGTATTATATAATTATTTCTACCTTTGTTTTTAGTTTATATGTGGTTTTGTATATAAAGTAGGTTTCTTGTTTTCAGAATTTATTTGAGTCTTTCTTTTTACTATGCATTTAAAAATTCTGTCCTGAGGTTGACATATTTAGACCACTGACATTTAAAGTAATTATTGTTATGTATACTTTTATACTAACTGTATTTCAGGTTTACATTTTTGTTTCCTTTATTCTTTGTTCTTTGGGAAATTATTGTCAAATATCCCCTTTTCTATATTAGTATACTTTTTGAAAGCATTGTTGGAAACCAGTAGTCATATGGAAGGTTTTGTTTGTTTGTCTTTTTAAAAAAATTATAACTGGCGCCTTTTCACCTGCAAGGTTCATGGAACCCTGCAACACAGCTTTCTCCAATACTGAGGGGACCTAAGAGAGGGTAGACCAAGAAAAACTCCCAAGTACTCAGACATCCAGAGCAAGGATTGGACCAAGACGTCAAGACACAGCCAGACTCATTTGAAAAAAAAAAAAGATGGGAAGGTGCCAATGAAAGAGTTCCTCCAACATCCTCAAAAGCAACATGGTAACCCCAGAACCCAGCCGACACACAACAGGAAGACTTGATCATCCTAGCCCAAAAGAAGTAGAAGAAAATGATTTTAAATGTAACTTTATAAAAATTATGAAGACCTTTAAAGAGGAAGTGAAAAACTTCTTTAAGACATGGAAGAGAAGACACACAAAAAGTTGGAAAAAATGAACAAAGAATAAATCCCTCAAAGATATCAAAAAAAAAAAAAACAAAGAAAAAACAATCAAACAGGTAAAGGAAACAATTTAAGACTTGAAGACTGAAATATAGGTGATAAAGAAAACACAAACTGAGGGAATTCTAGACATGGAAAATTTGGGTAAATGAACAGGAACTACAGAGACAAGTATAACCAACAGAATACAAGACACAGAAAAAAGAATCTCAGGCACTGAAGATACTATAGAGGAAATAGACTCATTGGTCAAAGGAAACATTAAATTGAACAAATTCTTAACACAAAACATTCAGGAAATCTATCTGGGACACCATGAAAAGATCAAACCTAAGAATAATATGAGTAGAAGAAGGAGAAAAATTCCACCTTAAAGTCACAGAAAATATATTCAACAAAATTATAAAAGAAAAATTTCCAACCTAAAGAGGGATATCCCTATGAAGGTACAAAAAGCTTGCAGAACACCAAATAGACTGGACTAAAAATAGCCCCTCACTATATAATAATCAAACCACAGAACATACAAATAAGGAAAAAATACTAAGAACTGCAAAGGAAAAAGGTCAAGTAACATATAAAGGTAAACCTAGAGTTTTAGCAATGTTTCTTTTATGTACGTGGGTGCTTTTATATTAGGGGCATAGATGTTCAGGATTGAGACTTCATCCTGATGAACTGTTCCTGTTATGAGTATAAAATGCCCCTCTCCATCTCTTCTGATTGATTTAAGTTTGAAGTCAACTTTGTTAGACATTAGTATGGCCACACCTGCTTGTTTCTTAGGTCCATTTGCTTGATAAGCCTTTTCCCAGCCCTTTACTCTGAGTAGGTGCCTGTCTTTGTGGTTGAGGTGTGTTTCTTGTAAACAGCAGAATGTTGGATCCTGTTTTTTTATCCAATCTCTTAGCCTGTGCCTTTTTATAGGTGAGTTGAGTCCATTGACATTAAGTGATATTAATGACCAGTGGTTGTTAACTCCGGTCACTTTTTTAGTCGTAAAGTTTGTGTGTTTCCCTTCTTTGATTTGTGTTGGTGAAGGGTCTCTAGATGTCTGAGTTATTGTGGTCATTGTTGGACAACCTACCCCTGGACCCAGCAATACCACTCCTGGGAATATACCCAAGAGATGCCCTATCATATGACAAGAGCATTTGTTCAACCATGTTCATAGCAGTATTATTTATAATAGCCAGAACCTGGAAACAACCTAGATGCCCCTCAATGGAAGAATGGATGAAGAAAGTGTGGAATATCTACACATTAGAGTACTACGCTGTGGTAAAAAACAATGACTTCTCGAATTTTGCATTCAGATGGATGGAAATAGAAAACACTATTCTGAGTGAGGTAACCCAGACCCAAAAAGATGAATATGGGATGTACTCACTCATAATTGGTTTCTAGCCATAAATAAGGGTCACGGAGTCTACAATTGGTGATCCTAAAGAAGCTAAGTAAGAAGGTGAACCAAAGGAAAAACGCTTAGTTACCCTCTTGGCTATGGGAAGTAGACAAAAGTGCTGGGGAGAAAATTGGGATCTTGGGGGTGGGGTGGGATGGGGGTAAGGGGAGATGGGGAGAGAAAAGTGAGAAGGGGAGGATGGGGGGAACTTGGGGAAAAAGGAGGATTGGGATAAAGGAAGGTCGGATAGGGGAACACGGAAGCACAATTCTTAGTTAAGGGAGCCACCTTAGGGTTGGCAAGAGACTTGAACCTAGAGGGGCTCCCAGGAGCCCAAGCCGAGGTCCCCAGTAAGTTCCTTGGGCAGCTGAGGATAGGGAACCTGAAATGACCCTAGCCTATAGCAATACTGAGGAATATCTTGCATATCATCATAGAACCTTCATCTGGTGATGGATGGAGATAGAGACAGAGACCCACACTGGAGCACTGGACTGAGCTCCCAAGGTCCCAATGAGGAGCAGAAGGAGGGAGAACATGAGCAAAGAAGTCGGGACCACGAGGGGTGCACCCACCCACTGAGACAGTGGAGCTGATCTACTGGGAGCTCACCAAGGCCAGCTGGACTGTGACTGAAAAAGCATGGGTTAAAACTGGAATCTCTGAACATGGCGAACAATGAGGGCTGGTGAGAAGCCAAGGACAATGGCATGGGGTTTTGATCCTACGCAATGTGCTGGCTTTGTGGGAGCCTAGCCAGTTTGGATGTTCACCTTCCTAGTTATGGACAGAGGGGGGGGGGAGGACCTAGGACTTACCACAGGGCAAGGAACCCTGACTGCTCTTTGGACTGGAAAGGGAGGGGGAGAGGAGTGGGAGGAGGGGGAGAAGGGTGGGAGGAGGGGGAGGGAAATGGGAGGCTGGGAGGAGGTGGAAACTTGTTTTTTTGTTTCTTCCTTTTCTCAATAAAAAATTTGGATTGGCATTTTTAAAGTAATAATAATAATAAAGAATTAATAACAGACAAGAAAAAAGTTAGAAGATGGTATCAGATCCCCTGAGACTAGAGTTACAGACTGTTGTGAGCTATCACATTGGTGCTGGAAATCAAATGCAGGTGCTTGGAAAAACAGCCAGCGCTCTTAACCACAGAGCCATCTCTGCAGTCCCTGAGGAAGGGAAGATTCTTACCTCTAAAGACACAGGAACTCAGAGAGAAATTGGAACCCAGCTCCTGCTAAATTTCCTCCAGTCTGTTACTATTGCCAGCTGTCCATCAAAGGGCTGCATAGCTGTCCCCATTGGCCAATCATACGTCTCCATAGCTGTCCCCATTGGCCAATCATATGTCTCCATAGCTATCCCGTTGTCCAATCATACGTCTCCATAGCTGTCCACGCTTCATCAAATCTAAGCATAAAGACACACAAGTATACCTTTTCTTTGGTTCTCTGTTTCATTATAAAAGATCCAAAGTTACACAAAGCATATTAAGGTCTGAAGATGTGGCTCAGTGGTCGAATTCATGTTTAAAATGCACAAGGCCTGAAGTATGGTTTCAGTGCCATACACAACACACAAAGAAAAGGGAGCTCTATTAAATAAATTTGTGTACTTTTCTCTTGTTAATATTCTTTTTTTTAAGAAAAAATATATCTGGGCTGAAGTTTCCCCTTCCTCCTTTCTCCCAGTCCTGTCCCTTTATCCCACCCAACTGTTCCCACCTCTTAATCAACTTTCCCTTCACCTCTCTTCACTAAAGTGTAGATTTCCCATAGATACCAATACATAAAGGGTTATTTTTGCAGTATTACTTCATGAAAATTCTTTAGGGAAATTTGGACTTAATCTTTTTTTTTAATGTTTTCAAACCAATATTTATTTTTAGAAAACTCAAAATATAGTTATAATTTTTTTAAAAAAATAGAGATATAAGAATTGAAGGCAGGATTAACTGAAGTGAGAATCAATTTTCTTTCTACATATAAGTAGAATATCCTGAAATTCTTTAGATAGAAAAACAGTTACCTTATAAATTCCACATTTTAATAGCTACCCTTAAAGGTCAGAAGCCAAATGTAATGACGTCCTTTGACTATGAGGCTAGATAAGAGCTTTCTAAGCACAGTCAAATTTATGGTAATTTGAGCTCATAAATTTTATTCCCATTAAAATTTATCAGAGACCATTATCTTCTTTAAATCATTAATCTTCAGAATAATGTGTGGTTAATCTTGTTATACCCCTGCTATGGACTTGAAGTTAGGGCTTATTTAAAATCATAAAACCAGATAGACTGAACCCAATAGAAGAGAAAGTAAATGCATTGGCATGGGCGACAACTTCCTGAACAGAGCACAGATAATACAGGCATTCAGAGCAACAATTACTAACTGGTATCTCATGAAATTAAAAAGGTTCTGTAATGCAAAGGACCCCATCAATAGGACAAAATGGCATCCTTCAAAATGGGAAAAGATCTTCACAAACCTCACGTCTAACAAACGCCTAATATTGAAAATACATAAAGAACTCAGGAAACTAGACTTCAACAAACCAAATAATCCAGTTAAAAAGCAGGGCATAGATCTAAACAGAGAATTGTCAACAAGGGATTCTCAAATGGCTGAGAAATACTTGTAGAAAATTTGAACATCCTTAGACATCAAGGAAATGCAAATCAAAATGACTTTGAGATCCCATCTTACCCCTGTCAGAATGGATAAGATCATAAACAGAAGTGACAGCTCATGTTGGAGAGGATGTGGAACAAGGGGAACACTCCTCCATTGCTGATGGGAGGGCAAACTTGTATAGTCACTTTGGAAATCAATATGACAGTTTCTCAGAAAACTGAGAATCAATCTATCACAATACCCAGTTATATCACTCTTGGGCATATAGCAAAAGTCTGCTCCATCCTACCATAAGAATTCTTGATAAACTATGCTCATAGTGGCTCAATTCATAATAGCCCGAAACTGGAAACAACCTAGATGCTCCTCAAGCAAAAATAAATAAAAAATAATGTGATACATTTACACAATGATGTATAACTCAGCTGTTAAAAACAATGACACCATCAAATTTGTAGGCAAATGGATGAAACTAGATAAGATCACCCTGAGTGATGTAACACAGACCTAGAAAGACACACATGGTATACACTCACTTATAAGTGGACATTAGCCGTTAAGTGAAAGACAATCATGCTATAATCCATTGATCCATAGAGGCTCAATAACAAAGAGGGCCCAAGGGTAGACACATGAATCTCCCTGGAAGGGGAAAGAGAAGAGATTTTGTAAGTGAACTAAGGTGTGGGGATTAGTGGGGATTGGAATAGGAGGGATCTGGTGAGGGGAAGACGGAGGAACAGAATACTGTAAATGGGGGCATTTGAGGCAATGGTTGTCAGGACACATAGATGTGAGCCCATTCCACCTGGACTAAAAATCTGAGAGTTTGAGATTATTTTTACTCTTTCAAATTTGTTGACAACAGGTATGGCTGAAAACAAGAGATCCTGACCTACGGTGTTGTTAATTAGTATTTTTGGTATAGAGATAAATCTGCTCCACCTGGACCAAAGTTTGGAGAATTCAAGTCTGTTTGTTATAACATGTTAATGAAGTCTGTTGTCTCCTCTTTCCCCTTTTGGGGTGAAGTATACAAACATGTAGAAAATAAATGCAGGTGGTTCAGTATTCCCTGGATTTCCCTTTTGGTACTGCCCTGTGGTTTGTCTTTTATTTCTCTCATATCTCTGTTCTTTTTGCTTAATAATTCTAATCCTCACACTCCTACCCTGGAACATGTGAATGTTGTAGAGGCTAGATCTCGATAAGTAATGTGGTACCTAATGCAGTGAAAACTTCTTGGGAATCTTTGAAAGTGACCGTTTGAAGATACATAGCAATATGTGATACAGAACCTGAACCCACCATCTTTGAAACCAGGCAAGGCATTCAACAGTGTGACTGGGACACCAACCCAGCCACAAAACCTTTGACCTACAGTCTTTTCTGCCTCCAAGATGTTCTGCAATAATGGTGATGCAGAACTTATTGGAGTGGTCAACCAAAGACTTGTCCAACTTTAGGCCCATCCCAGGAGAAGGAGCCCACTCTTCACACTGCCTGGATGACCAGGAAACTGAAGCTGTACAGCCCAGAGACCCATGATAGAACCAAACACAAATGGGAAAAATTCAATGAAATAATTACTAATGATATTCTGCTATACTCATAAATCGGTTCCTAGCCCTGTTGTCATCAGGAAGGCACCATCCAGCTGTTGATGTGAGCAGATGTGAGATTCACAACCAAACACTAGGCAGAGCCAGATTAACCCCACAAAAGGAGGGGAGGATTTCAGAAACCAGAATGGTGAGGACACTATGCCATGAGAACACAGCCCACAAAATCAACTAATCAGGGTTCATAGGGGATTATAGAGACTCACACAACAATAACAAACCCTGATTGGGTCCTCTGCATACATAATGATTGTGTAGCTGGATGTTCTTGTAGGACTCCTAACAGTGATATAACTCTTTTGCCTACTCTTGGGACATTTTTCCTCCTAAGGGGTTGCCTCGCCAAGCCCTGGTATAAAAGTTTTGGTTTTTTTAAAAAAAATATTTATTTATTTATTTATTATGTATACAATATTCTGTCTGTGTGTGTCTGCAGACCAGAAGCGGGCAGCAGACCTCGTTACAGATGGTTGTGAGCCACCATGTGGTTTGCCGAGAATTGAACTCATGACCTTTGGAAGAGCAGGCAATGCTCTTAACCACTGAGCCATTTCTCCAGCCCCTAAAAGTTTTTAATGTAACATGTTATGCTCCTTTTGGTTGATATCCTTGGGAGGCCTGCTCATTCTTGTTTAATGGGAAATGGAGGAGGAATGGATCTGGGGGAGATGTTAGTTAGGGGGAGAGAACTGGAATGAATGGAGGGGGGGACTAGTCAGGATGTAATGTATGAAAGAATTAAGGGAAAAATTTAAAAAATTGTTTTAAAAGACACAATTTTATTCATAATATGCTTTGTATATTAATTTAAAGTGTCGTATGAGCATTGGTTTGTAGAGAAATTAGAGAATTAGTCACTACTCTGCTCCCTATTCAGCCAGCACTCTGTTCTAGAAGGATGACTGCACCACTAGGGAGCTGCATCTAAAAACCATGGGTTCTCTTTCCTTAGTATCTGGAGGGATGGGCTTCCTTTAATGGTTGCTTAACTTCCTAAAAAAGATTTTTTTCTTGCTTTCTCCCCCCAAAAATATGACACTTACATAAACAAAGTACATGCATAACTTGCAATAGCACAAGTAATTGTTTAAAAACTAAGTTCTTGAAAGATCAAGTTTATATGCTTCTGTGTCAACAATTATGAATTAATTTCAAGTGTTTTTCACAATGGCATTGACTATTCTGTGACTGTGATTGTATTGTGGCAATTACAAAATATCTATCTTTTTACATTTTAGAAATATAAGTCACATTTTAAGTGAACTCATTTTGTATCTTGAAAATATAGAAGTGGGATCAAAATAGGTCATTATCATATGAGTCTTGATTAGTGGATTGTCTTTAATGACTACAAGTGTCTTTCTCTTATGTAAAGACAAAAAAAAACTATAAGAATTAAAAGGACCATTTACTGATATTTAAAATTTGATATGGAAAGACTTGGAAAAAATCTGGATCAAATATGAGCC
The DNA here is from genome assembly GCF_037038515.1 of Microtus pennsylvanicus. Taxonomy (NCBI): domain Eukaryota; kingdom Metazoa; phylum Chordata; class Mammalia; order Rodentia; family Cricetidae; genus Microtus; species Microtus pennsylvanicus. The sequence continues at coordinate 45,126,657 of NC_134585.1, read as the reverse complement.
CTATCCTACAGCTGATAAACACCTTTAGTAATGTGGCAGGATACAAGATCAACTCCAAAAAATCAGTTGACTTCCTATACACTAAGGATAAGGAAACAGAGAGGGAAATCAGAGAAGCATCACCTTTCAAGATAGCCACAAATAGCATAAAATATCTTGGGGTAACTCTGACCAAGGAAGTGAAAGATCTATTTAACAAGAACTTTAAGTCTTTGAAGAAAGAAATTGAAGAGGACACCAGAAAATGGAAGGATCTCCCTTGCTCTTGGATTGGGAGGATCAACATAGTAAAAATGGCAATTCTACCAAAATCAATCTATAGATTCAATGCAATCCCCATCAAAATTCTTCACAGATCTGGAGAAGACAATAATCAACTTTATATGGAAAAACAAAAAATCCAGGATAGCCAAAACAATCTTATACAATAAAGGATCATCTGGAGGCATTACCATCCCTGACTTCAAACTCTATTACAGAGCCACAGTATTGAAAACAGCTTGGTATTGGCATAAAAATAGAGAACTTGACCAATGGAATCGTATAGAAGACCCGGTTTTTAACCCAAAAACCTATGAACACCTTATTTCCAATAAAGAAGCTAAAAGTATACAATGGAAAAAAGAGAGCATCTTCAACAAATTGTGCTGGCAAAACTGGATGTCAACCTGTAGAAGAATGAAAATAGATCCATATCTATCACCATGCACAAAACTCAAGTCCAAATGGATTAAAGACCTCAATATCAGCCTGAACACACTGAACCTGATAGAAGAGCAAGTGGGAAGTACCCTACAACAGATGGGCACAGGAGATCGCTTCCTATGTGTAACCCCAACAGCACAAACATTAAGGGCAACATTGAATAAATGGGACCTACTGAAACTGAGAAGCTTCTGTAAAGCAAAGGACACTGTCACTAAGATAAAAAGGCAACCCACTGACTGGGAGAAGATCTTCACCAACCCCACAACTGACAAAGGTCTGATCTCCAAAATATATAAAGAACTCAAGAAACTAGACCATAAAAGGCTAATCAACCCAACTATAAAATGGGGCACTGAGCTGAACAGAGAATTCTCAGCAGATGAAGTTCAAATGGCCATAAGACACTGAAGGTCATGCTCAACTTCCTTAGCGATCAGGGAAATGCAAATCAAGACAACTTTAAGATACCATCTTACACCTGTCAGAATGGCTAAAATAAAAAACACCAATGATAGCCTTTGCTGGAGAGTGAAGGCGTAAGTCATAAACAATGCCACACCAGTTTGGAATTATGATTAATAGGGTGGTATTTATTTAAAGGGGAAAAAACTTACAGATCACTGTCCCAGGCAACAGCCCTCTACACAACAAGGAAGGGAGTCTAATTGCTGGTGGAGCAGGAAGTGAAGAGAGAGAGGAGAGGGAAGTGGCTGCTTTTTTAAAGGGAGAGAGACACGCCCCAATGGGCTGGTATCTCGGCAGCTATAGGCTGGAGGAGCGGGAGGACCTCCCACAACAGGAGAGGATTGGAGAAAGGAGTACACTCATCCATTGCTGGTGGGAATGCAAACTTGTGCAACTACTTTGGAAAGCAGTGTGGTGGTTTCTCAGGAAATTCGGGATCAACCTACCCCTGGACCCAGCAATACCACTCTTGGGAATATACCCAAGAGATGCACTATCATACAACAAAAGTATATACTCAACTACGTTCATAGCAGCATTGTTTGTAATAGCCAGAAGCTGGAAACAACCTAGATGTCCTTCAATGGAAGAATGGATGAAGAAAGTGTGGAATATATACATATTAGAGTATTACTCAGCAGTAAAAAACAATGACTTCTTGAATTTTGCATGCAAATGGATGGAAATAGAAAACACTATCCTGAGTGAGGTAAGCCAGACCCAAAAAAAGGAACATGGGATGTACTCACTCATATTTGGTTTCTAGCCATAAATAAAGGACATTGAGCCTATAATTAGTGATCCTAGAGAAGCTAAATAAGAAGGAGAACCCAAAGAAAAACATATAGGCATCCTCCTGAATATTAACCTTCATCAGGCGATGAAAGGAGACGGAGACAGAGACACACATTGGAGCATCAGACAGAAATCTCATGGTCCAAATCAGGAGCAGAAGGAGAGAGAGCATGAGCAAGGAACTCAGGACTGCGATGGGTGCACCCACACACTGAGACAATGGGGATGTTCTATCGGGAACTCACCAAGGCCAGCTGGCCTGGGTCTGAAAAAGCCTGGGATAAAACCGGACTCGCTGAACATAGTGGACAATGAGGACTACTGAGAACTCAAGAACAATGGCAATGGTTTTTTTTTTTTTTTTTTATCATACTGCGAGTACTGGCTTTGTGGGAGCCTAAGCAGTTTGGATGCTCACCTTATTAGATCTTTATGGAGGGGGTGGTCCTAGGACTTCCCACAGGGCAGGGAACCCTGATTGCTCTTTGGGCTGACGAGGGAGGGGGGCTTGATTGGGGGGGGAATGGGAGGCGGTGGTGGGGAAGAGACAGAAATCTTTAATAAATAAATAAACAAACAAACTAACAAATATGAGCCCTAAAGCGGCTCTCAAAAATTGCTGCTTGGAAGTATAAAGCTTTGAAGTGTCTTTCAGATGCAGCTATTGTATGCTGCTGTATTTCTACAGAAAATTAAAAAGCATGTGTGTCCATTCTTTGCTGTCTTCTGTGTTTCTCCTAACACAAATGACATCACTGGCCAGAAAAATTAACAGTATTTTGTAGTAATAAGGGTGCAGCGGCGGGGCTGCGTCCCCAATACCCCAGCCGCCTGCCCGGCTAGCTCAGTTGGTAGAGCATGAGACTCTTAATCTTAGGGTCGTGGGTTCGAGCCCCACGTTGGGCGCCATTTGTAGTAATAAGGGCGCAGCGGCGGGGCTGCGTCCCCAATACCCCAGCCACCTGCCCGGCTAGCTTATGCCCCGAAATAATTACACGGACACTGTATTCTTTTAAACACTGCTTTGGCTCATTTCTACCTAGCCTCTTCTAGGCTAACTCTCGCACCTGGACTAGCCCATTTCTTATCATCTGTATAGCACCGGTCTTACCTGGAAGATTCTAGCCTAAGTCCATCCTGGGTCGGAGCTTCATCGTGTGTGTCTGCCCGGGAGCAGGGCATGGCGTCTCTCTCCTGAGGCGTCTGCTCCGGAGAGGAGAGCTGTCGAGTCTGACCTCACTTCCTCTTCCACCCGGCATTCTGTTCTGTTTACTCCACCTACCTATGTCCTAACCAATGAAATGGGCCAAAGCAGTTCCTTTTATTTTAACCAATGACCTTCCTCCATCAGTATTTGTTTTCCCAAAGCCTATGTTTTAAAGCTTCCTGTCTCCTTGTTAAAGCTAATAATAACGGGCAAGCCATGATCTCCTCCCTCAAGGAGCTCATACAGTATCAAAGGAGAGAGATTCGCATCCAAATGACCAAATGTTATAAAATGTCTTCTATGTAGTTTGCAAGAACACCAGAAAGGAAGCTAGTAACTCTAAAAAGGGAGATATATATTATGTGATTAAAGTTTTCTGTTTTCATCAAAACCTTTGAACTTACAAAATCATGCACTTGGAATGAGAGAAACTCTTTAATAAGGTTATCAAAAATGAAGAATATAGTGCTGGCAGAAAAGAAACTATAATTTGAGATATTAAGACAAAGCTGCTCATTTTCTACTCTCCTAACAATACTACTTTCTTTATAAAGAAAATAAAGTCATCAAAAAATATAAAAATGCTTAGAATTTAACGACTATGTGAATATTTATTGAACATAAGACATAGAACTAATTTCTTTCCATATGACAGCTCAATAAATTTTGTCAATATTTATGGTTAGATATTACTATTTCCACGATATAACTGAGAAGAAAAACTAAGATTATTAAAGGCAAAATTAATTCTTGAGGTCTCTTGTCAAATAGAAGTGATAAAAAGGATTCTATGTTGTTCAGTGCTCCTAGCCACTTCATCAGATACTCTCCACTGTCCAGGAAATATGCTGAAAAGAACATCAAGAAACCCAAAAGCAATCTATAGATTCTATGCAATCCCTATCAAAATCCCAACGCAATTCTCCACAGACCTTGAAATAACAATAATCAATTTAACATGGAAAAATAAAAACACCCAGGAGAGCCAAGACAATCCTGTACAATAAAGGAAATTCTAGAGGCATCACCATCCCTGACATCAAGCTGTATTATAAAGCTACAGTAATGAAAACAGCTTGATATTTACATAAAAACAGAGATGTTGATCAGTGGAATCAAATTGAAAACCTAGATATTAATTCACACACTGATGAACACCTGATTTTTGACAAAGAGCCTAAAATATACAATGGAAAAAAAAGAAAGAATCTTCAACAAGTGGTGCTGACATAACTGGATGTCAACATGTAGAAGAATGCAAATAGATCCTTATCTATTGCCATGTACAAAACTCAAGTCCAAATGGATTAAGGACCTCAATATAAATCTGACCTCACTGAACCTTATAGAAGAGAAAGTGGGAAGTAGTCTTCAATGCATGAGCACAGTAGATGACTTTTTAAATATAATACCAGTAACACAGATACTGAAAGCAACAATAAATAAATGGGACCTCCTGAAACAGAGAAGCTTTTGTAAAGCAAAAGACATAGTAAGACAAAAGGCAGCCTACTGAATGGGAAAAGATCTTCACTAACCCCACATCAGACATAGGACTGATTCCCAAATATATAAAGAATTCAAGAAATTAGACATTAAAATTTAAATAACCCAATAAAAAGTGGGGTATGGAACTAAGCAGAGAACTCTCAACAGAAGAATCTCTAATAGCCAAAGATACTTAAGGAAATATTTAACATCCTTAGCTATCAGGGAAATACAAATCAAAACAACTCTGAAATACCATCTTACACCTGTCAGAATGGCCAAGTTCAAAAACAATAATAATAGCTTATGCTGGAGAGATTATGGAATAAGAGAACACTCACCCATTGCTGGTGGAAACGCAAATTTGTACTGCTGTGCATCGCGGCCCGGTTTGCGCTCTATGTGCTAGATCTAGATCCCAGTTCTCGAGCTTAGGGCAAGGAGCTGGAGGTTGAGAACACAGATGCAGAGACAGACCGACATGCAGACCTTTTAACACTGATAACAAAGCCCCTCTTTATTAGCACCATGCAGGCTTAGATACACTGTAGTCAATGGCCAACAGGTGAAAATCCCATCCTCTGATCCTCTAAGCTAAGCACAGCTTCTAGTAACTTTAATTAGAAGGTTCTAGGAGGGAAGAGCAGCTAAAGGCCAAGACTCATTAATCCTAACATCCAGCTGAAGGCCAGGACTCATTCGTTCCAACATTGTACAACCATTTTGGAAATCAGTATAGTCATTTCTCAGAAAATGGGAAATTAACTTACCTCAGTATCCAGCAATACCACTCTTGTGCATATACCAAAAAGATGCTCAATCATACTACAAAAGCATTTGTTCAACTATGTTCATAGCAGCATTATTTGTAATAGCCAGAATCTGGAAACAACCTAGATGCCCCTCAGCCAAAAAATTGGTAAATAAAATGTGGCACATTTACACATTAGAGGATTACTCAGCAGTAAAACACAATGGCATCTTGAATTTTGCATGCAAATGGATAGAATTAGAAAACACTATCCTGAGTGAGGTAACCCAGACCCAAAAAGATGAATATCCTATGTACTCACTCATAAGTTCATACTAGCAATAAACAAAAGACATTGAGACTATAGTTCATGATCCTAGAGAAGCTAAGTAATAAGGTGAACCCAAATATACATAGACCCACCTGGAAATTGGAAACAGAGATTACATGACAAAATTAGGAGCATGGGAGTTGAGGGAGAAGCGAGGGTAGAAGGGGAGAAGGGGAGGGTTGAGGAGAACTTGAGGGAATGGGATAGTTGAGATGAGAGCAAGGAAAGAGATATCTTCATTGAGGGAGTTATAGGGTTAGCAGAAACATGGCTCTAGAGAAATTCCCAGGAATCCACATGGATGACCCCATCTAAGACCCTATGCAATAGAGAAGAGGGGGCCCGATCTTGACCTGCCTTGCCCTGTAGTCAGACTGATTGTTATCTTAAATATCACCATAAAGCCTTCATCCAGCAACTGATGGAAACAGAGGCAGAGACCCACATCAGAGCATTGGACTGATCTCCCAAAGTCCAGCTGAGGAGTGGAAAGAATGAAAATATGAGCAAAGAGGTCAAGACTATGATGGGTTCACCCACTTAAAAAGTTTACTTGAGCTAATGGGAGCTCACTAACTCCAGCCGGACTGGGAAGGAACAAGCATAGGACCAAACTAGTCCCTCTGAATGTGTTTGACAGTTGCATGGCTCGCCACACTGAGGCACTACTGGCAGTGGCACCAGAATTTATTTCTACTGCATATACTAGCTTTTTGGGATCCTATTCTCTTTGCATGTATACCTTGCTCGGCCTTAGACCTTCACGAAGCAATATGTTTTACCTTACCCTCTCTGAGGATTAGATGGGGAAATGGGAGAGTGTGTGGAGGGAATCAGAGGAGGGGAGGTAGTGGGAACTTGGATTGGTATTTTTTTAAAAAACATAATAAATTAAAAATAAAAGAAACCCAGAGGTGTTTGGTTTCTAACTTCTAAAATGATGTGTCCATGATGCAGGATTAGCCCCAAGGCAGTGTGTGGACAGTCACCCACTTGGTGTTTTTTTTTCAGTAGATGGTGGTCTCTATATATGTTTCTTTTCACAGGGAACATCATGACCTTAATCATTCCAGCATAAACTAGGAGCATATAACTTCTCATGGTTCTTTTGTTCAAGCTTTGGATGAGCTGATGTTTTATTTCCATAGCACACGATTATAAAATTCTTGTCTATAAGCACATGGGATTCAGCATTCATGATCTATGCCATTAAAGCACATAGACTTAACTTATTTTTTTGTTTATTTTTGGGTTCATATCAAACCATAATTTCTTCAACATTAATAACTATAGATATTACTGATAAGGAAATATGAAAAGTAGAGAATAGACAAGGAAAGTATTAATTTTAATATAATCCTATTCCTAGATAGTGAAAGCTAAAATTTGTAAGGATGGCTCCAGACCATTTTATCTCCATTAGCATTTCTGTAGCCCATCAGCTCTTGGAAATAAAAGGACATAGCATTATACTAGTCAGGGTAAATTTTGTAGATAATAGAAGTCTTGGAAGCCACTAGTTGAGTGCCCAGCTTGTGACATTGACTAAAACTAGTCTGTGATACATCATTTTGATTCTTTCTTATAACTCTTACTAACAAATGCAATTGACAACCATCAGTGAATGGCATTTATCCTGAGACTTTCAGATTACAGACTAGGTAGAGTGTTTCCTCTTTGTAAGAACAAGGACAGTCCTATCTTAAAACACCAATTTCCTATCTAGATGACACATTAAGAATATCCCAGAATTTAGTCTCATTAACACTCAGTAAACAAGATAAATATTTAGACAAGTAATGTATTTAAATTCTTGGCTCAAGCTTTTCAATCATAAATTATATCACAAATCATCTTTCCTGATTCTTTCAGTTTAGAGTTTAGCTTAAGATGAGAAATAAAAAAAAATTGCAAGGTATTGGAGAATTCTAGAGTACACAGGCAAGTTTCTACAAGCCTTACATGGCACACAGAGAAAATGATGTTTTGTATTAACTTCATAAAGCAAAGAGTCAGACGTCTATTCAACATCATTGTATCCATGATGCCCAGTACGCACAGTATGAATATTAATTTGTACACAAAGAAATAAATGACAGAAATTTATTTAAAAATCTAACACTAGGGAGATAATTTTATTATGGCAATGTTAATATATTCAGTAATGGAATGATTACTTCCTAATTGGATTTTTTGACCTAATATAAAATGCAAAGAATTTGTCTTGTATTATAAATGAAATATTGCATCCATTCACATAAGTTTTACTTAATACTGAGAAAGCAACCCCTGTGCTTGTATATTTGCTAAGTAAATTTGAAAAAAATTCTGTATAAGTTTGGGCTTCAATTATAGAGTCAGCTTCTATATCTTATACATATTTAAATTATTACTAATTAATGACTGGTGAAAACAAATAATGGAATGCAGCAATATTCTTTTGGTCTGACATACAAAGAGTTTCTTTGGCCATAGTGTCTCCTCACAGCAATAAAATAGTGACTGATATCTTGCCTAGTAAAATTAATAAATTTTATTTTTCATAAACCAAGAACTTACATGTGATGATCCACCATTATTGAGAGTGGCAAGACTAATTTACCAAGAGTGAATGAAAAAAAACCAGTAGAGAAATCCTGTACATCACTAATTGGAAAATAAATCTTATTTCTTAACATAAATATTAATTTGTTTCATATTTGCCTTCATTTATTTAGTGAGAGAGAGAGAGAAAAAAAGAGATTATGTACGTGTGAGTACCATAGCATACATGTGGAGTTTAGAGAATACCTTGCAGACATTTGGATTTCTGGGAGGAAACTCAGGTTGTCAGTCTCAGCATCGAGCATCTTTACATACTGAGGCATCTTACCAGGCTTACATAAATATTTGAAGTAGAAAAATAACTTTTCTATACAACATTTAGTACCAATTAAACAAATGCAATCATTCGCCCATGGCTCTAACAATTGCAACTTTGGTTTGTGTTTTGCAAAATAATAAAATATAGGGGAACTAAAGCAAGCAAAAGACTTCAAGAACCTAGCTTCTTTAATCTCTATTTCCCTAACATTAAATTAAAATAATAGTCTAAGAAAACTTTTGATTTGATGCTCTGGAGCTTAGGAGATAAGCTTTCAAGACATGGTGGGTTTTTATCACCCCCAGGAGCTAAGGAGATTCTTATTTTTGGTTATGCCTTACATCTTGAATAGAGCAAGTCCTGTGGACAAACTAATACTGGCTCTTGAATAACAATACCTCTAAGGTTCAGGAGCCCTTTGTCTGCAACAAAAAAGTTATATCCCAACTGGGAATCTGCATATTGGATTGAAGTCACAGAGAGCAATTGGACTGGTGGTGTAAGGGTGGTGTTAGTTTTTCTTGAGAGGGAATTGCTAATGTGAGGGTAGACTGAGAAAAGTGCAGGAGGGCAACAATTCTACTTAGTGAGAAAAGAGGAGGGCAAAGACAAAACTCTGAGCAGAAGACTGAAGTAACAATGGATTAAGGAAAATAATTCAATGTAAAGTGCAAAGAAATTCAATAGATAGCATATTCTATAAAAAGGCAGGGTCATGGATTCTAGAGTGGAATTCTTCTTGTGGTGTCTAATGATGCAGGGAGGTAGAGTATTTAAAAATTAGATTTATCAGATGGAAGCTAACGGTTAGGTTACCCTGCTCCAGTCTCAATAGATGGCAAATTCTGAAGTCAGATTGCTATTTTTCTGAGGTGAGTTAGAGGTTATGAAGTGGCGAAGAGCCAGCGTTGTCTCTCTGTATTGATTTATGCTGTTATTGAGATCACAGAATGGATAGGAACAGAAACAATACCTTCCTGCAAAAGTTCTCCAGACTGGCTCCATATCACAGTCATGCTGATGATTTGGGTTAATTTGAATTTTTATTTTTTAAAAATACTAATGCATGAGTCTTATTCTAAATAAATTAAACCCAAGTCTCTAGAAACAGGATACAGATACCGATGTTTTAAATAGCTCTTCAAGCAATTGTAATGTCGAGCTAGAACTAAAGACCACTAAGGTTAATCAGACAAGCATATGGCTTTCAAAAACAGCTTTAGTTTAAATGTCAGATCCACTCTCTGCTGACTGTGTGGTCTCTTTAAAGTTGAATTTCCTTATCAGACAAGTTGAGGTATTAATATCATCTTTTTTAGAAGCACTAAGTGGTGCAAACCATGTGAGACACTTAGCATGCCATGAACATCACATACACTGAAGCACAAACACCACGGTAACAACATCCTAATCAAGGGGTAAGCATAGCCAAGATCTGTGATTCTTTCCATCACTTATGGTCCATGTAAACTGCTCAACATATTGGATCCTATGCTAGTGCTAGTATTTCTGCTGTGATGCTTTAATAACTGGCTTCTGTCACTACGTTAACTCTGTCAAAAGATTCCTGTTCTATTCCTATGACTACTGGAGTTTTAAACATTCTTTTTGGATCACTGGATTGTAAACTTTTTGTATCAAACTCTAAGTTCTTTTGAACCACTGTATATTTTTAACTCTGTTCTGAAGTCATTTGTGCCAACGCCTTATGGTACTTCAAGACTGTAAATGCTATTCCTCTTGCTAGCAGACACTTGGAAATGTTGGTTTGATTACACTATTAACACACAGCTTTGTTTCTTGCAGTTTCCAGGTCTTTGCCTGTATCTTGGCATCATTTTCTATGTAAAAAATGTGCTGTAGAAATCAAGTAGGCAAGAAAAGTTTTACTTAATGCTATTGCAATATCAAGAATATTCTTTGTCTGAATTCTGCTAAAACAAAAGGCAAGAAGAGTTTAGGACTGAAGCAAGATGGTGGGAAAGAACCGGAGGATATAAGTGTGGAGGTTGATCAATTAGATATGCTGAGAGCATTTACTCTTGAATGTGAAATACCCTTTCGATGATTAGGCTCTCTGTGTTTGCTACAGGTGCTCCAAAGTAAGGTAGTCTCCTTCCCTTTTCCAAGACTGAGATTCCTTCTTCAATGGTTAGTTTTCAAAGGATCCTTTCCAGATTCTTAAGGAAGACATCAGAGGAAGAGGCTGTCAGAGCCTCTCTAGTGTCCTGAAGGAAGACATCAGATGAATAGGCTGTGAGAACCTATCTAGTGTCTCTTAAAAGGGGACAAGGGGAGGATTTACAAAGGAAATTTTCCCCACGGACATAACTTTCACAAAGTAGAGATGAGGGCAGTCAAGAGAAATCTTCTCTCAAATGCTGTCTGTTTGAGGGGCATTTGAGGGGCATCTTAATGAACAGCATGGTTTGATCTCTAAGTGTCATTTCCTCTAGATTCTATCTCTCTGTTTTTCTTTTCTAAATAACAGGCAAGAATTCAGATGTGAGATAACTGAAAAAAATTGCGGCTGTATTTTGATAGCTTTGTTTCCTTATGGTCAGAATGCCCTTTGTGGTTATATTTCCTTGAAACTGTAATTAGGCTATATTAGAAACTGAAGCATAGTCCCCAATGTATGTGTTAGCAAGGTGTCTGCTTTCTCAAGAGAATTGACCTCGTCACTTTTATTGTGACCTTGAATTCCTCTGGCTCTATTTTGTTCTTTTGCTGGACTTGCATGGGCTGAAATGCCCTAAAAGGAAGATATGTTTAGCCCAACATGACTTGAGAGAGAAAACAGTCAGTTATCCCAAACATATACCACCAACTTTACAATATTAATGAAAACTTTAAAATTGACATGATAGTATATATTGAGTGGCCCTTTATCTTGGGGTGGCCCATTTCATTGGAGGGTTTTCTGTGCTTAGCTTTGCTAAATTAATTTCTGCTTAAACTCTCTATGTCTAATGACTACATTCTTTTCTTTGAGGAATCTGCCAATCACATTCATTATTTAATTAGTTCCTGTACCTTGGGCACCACTTTGTGTTCTCAAAATTCTTATTCTTTATAACAACTATACCACATGCAATGTATTCTCATACTGGACAAATGATCAAATTATAATAGTTAAACCACAACTGTTCTCAGCAACATCCAATACTCATAAGAGAAATTCTAAATTTCAAAGAGAAATATTTTAACAATTATGTTTCTGTCTTATGGAATTAACTATTTTCATATTTTATTCTCCATGTACTAAATATTTAATATATAACCTCATCAATCATATATCCTGAAAACTATTTTGCTAAAAAATTATATGCTGTCTAATCTGGTATTATGCCTCATTGTCTCGGTTTGTTATCTCAGTGCTGTGACAAATATCTGTCAAAAGAAGCTTAAGAAAGGAAGGGTTTCATTTGGCTCACACTTTGAGGATACAGTCCATGGAGGCAGGAAGCTGGAAAGGCTTGTCATATAGCATCTGTAATTGGGAAGTGAGGACAATGAGTGCTGATGCTCAATCCCTTTCTTCTTCTTTTTTTTAGTGTATTTTTTGTTATTTATTTATTTATTAAACATTTCTACCTCCTCCCTGCCACCGCCTCCCCTTTCCCTCCCCCTCAATCAAGTCCCCCTCCCTCGTCAGCCAGAAGAGCAATCAGGGTTCCCTGCCCTGTGGGAAGTCCAAGGACCACCCACCTCCATCCAGGTCTAGTAAGGTGAGCATCCAAACTGCCTAGGCTCCCACAAAGCCAGTACTTGCAGTAGGATCAAAAACCCATTGCCATTGTTCTTGAGTTCTCAGTAGTCCTCATTGTCTGCTATGTTCAGCGAGTCCGGTTTTATCCCTTTCTTCTTTTTATTTAGTTCATGAACACAACCCGCAGAATAGTGCTGCCTATATTATGATGAGCTTTCTCACCGTAATTGACCCAATTTGGAAACTCTCACAGAGGTTGGAGATTGGCATTCAAGAGTACATAATGGTCTTCCAGAGTAATTGAATTCAGTTCCAAGCACCCAAATCAGCTCTCTTTCTGCCTTTAGGGGTATACCATATGCTGGCCTCTTTGGGTGCTATACACACCCACACACATACACACACATTCATATATTTCAAAAATTAAATTAAATCTTAAAAACTCCTTTTCGAAAATGCCAAGGGATATATCTGTTTTCTATATGGTTCTAGCACCTGATAAACTGACATTAACCATAACAATAATTTCATTTTAAGTATTTGTTTGTTTGTTTATTCTAAGATAGTCTCTGTGCATAGCCCTGGCTCTCCTGAAACTCAATATATAGAACAAGCAATTGACAAGACAGAGACCACCTCTGTCTCCAAAGTGTTGGATTAAGAACATGCACCACCACATTTGACTCCAATCATAACAGTTTTTAAAAGATTTTTATTAACATCCAGTAATTGTCAATGTGATACCTCAACACATATATGTAGCACGTGCTGGTCAAAATAGGTAGTCAGCATTTCCATATTATTATTTCTTTATATTTGGTTATTTGAAGCTACTTTCTTCTAGATTTTCATAAGCTATTTTTCAAAAAGTCTTCACTACTTTTAACCATTTTCATAATCTCAACTCCAAAAACAATCTAAAGACTTCTGTAAAATTGTAGTTATTACTTTAATGAATTAGCTTATTCAATCTATCATGTAATTTTATAAACTGATTTTTATGACATGGAAGTATTTATGGAAAAATTGAGATATATTTTGGCCAATAAGTAAGATCTAGCTTTTCTAAAGAAAATTGGCCATGCATTATTTTTGGGAAAAGTAAAATTTTCAATCATTCATTCATAAACTATCAGAAATGTTTGGTTTCTTTGTCTGATTTCTTTGGCAAATAAACAGAAGCATTTATTTCAAGGCACATACTTTCTTTGCTTTCCCCAAACAGCTTCTGTTCAAATGTGAATTTTTGTTATTCTAGTATGTTTTCTGAATTTGCATTCTATTTAGTTTGGCAGAAAAATAAAAATTTGGATGATGTCAAATTTTAATATTTAAATGCTATACATGTAAAATATGAAGTATATGTGTTATACAACGTCTCCTGGTGAGATATAAACAGATGTCTATTCCCCTGATGGCAGACTGAAGTGATTACACACAAGTACAACGCAGTGAGCCGCTGGACATACTAGAACAACTAGAGAACTCCTGGAAGGAGTTCTTTACAGGAACGTTTATTATTCAGGGGCAATGTCATGAAAAAAACCCAGCATGAATGATGACTCATTAAAGAAGCGTACCTGGAGCTCCCTGCTCAACTTGCAGACAACTGCATTGAACCAGTTCCCTCCTCTTCTGCAGGGACTGTGAACTGCTTATAGAGAATCAAGGTGTGATTTAACTCGTTACTCTTGTAACTTTCTCGTCTTCCTGAGCCTTATGTGAGTTTTTTTGAGTTTTCTGTAACTCATAAGTTTCATTATTTCCCTGACTCTAATGGGCCTCCTGCTTCCTTCTAGGAGGAAAAGCTTCAATTCAGAGGAAATAGCTACCCCACCATGTAAGTGATGATTAATAATAGAATACTCATCCATCACTTGGTTTCAGATCTAAGACATCACAAGTATTTTTACTGTATTCTACTGCCTTTATTTTAAGAAGTAACATTATCCTGACATTTATGTTAATCAAATCTTTAAAAAATACTTTCACATGTGTTGATATCCCTAACCCTTCACTAAACTGTGTTTGCTTGGGAAGCTCATTTTCTAATGGAATGTAGATATCAGCCATCTTTAGCTAGTACTCAGATAGCAATAGAAGGCCAGTTAGGTGGCTGAGTGGGTTAAGACACATGCTGCCAATCCTGAAGACCCGAGTTTAATTTTCAAGACTCACACAGTTGAAGAGGGGGAAGAAACTTCTTCTGACTTCTACACACATGTATTGGCTTGTGCACATGTGTGTTTGCTCATTAAAAACAAACCATTTTCTAAACACACACAAAAGAATAAGCAAGCGCAGTAAATTTTGTAATGATAATCAATAACATTGAGGATTAAAATGAAGATTTATGGGGCTAATTTTGCTTAGAAGACCAGCCAGCTTCACAATTGGCAATCAGCGTCTATTAGTATCAACTATTACATTCAAAAATAACTTTTAAAAATACATTAAGGACCATATATTCTGTACTTTTCACTTGTCAAATTATTTATTTTTGATTTTTGAAAAGTAATGCAGAGCTTATGTAAAATTTTTGTTGATTCTAACTGAACATTTAAAATAAAATAATTTTAGCTCAAATTATTTTAACATTGCTGTAAGTACATTTTGACCATTCTGTCTAAAATGTGTAAATGCGCACTCATATTTGAAGAACAATTATGCTATTTATTTATAAGTGATTAAGTGGACCCTAAAAAATAGGTGCCAAATTTCAGATATTCATAATTAATGGGATCTATCTTTGTAGCTCTTTCAAAGTCCTGTAGCTTTTTGGTTGAGATCCTTATTTTCTGTGAACAACTGGTTTCCTGCTTTCATTTATTAATTACATCCTTACTTTCCTGAATTTTATCTCCTCTTGACACTGATTATTCTCGAGGCCTCTAGTGTTTGGCCTCTGTTTTTCCGTTATGCTTGTCAATAAAAAGCTCTCACTCATTCTGTATCAGGACATAAAATAAACATGAACTCTGAGCATGAGCTGTCCAGACTGAAACCTTCTAGAGTAACACTGCCTTATGTGAAATAAGTTGCAAGACTAGAAGGAGCAAGACGTAAAATTTCGAGGAGAGAGCGACAGAGACAGAGCTAGACAAAAAGGAGGAGAAACTGAAACAGGTGTGGCAAGCCCTCAGTGCAAGATTAATTTTAAAATAAAAATAAACAAATCCTTACCACTTTGAGAAGTGAACTTTAGCCATTTCATTTGCCTCTGATCTCT
Source organism: Microtus pennsylvanicus (assembly GCF_037038515.1). Lineage (NCBI taxonomy): Eukaryota > Metazoa > Chordata > Mammalia > Rodentia > Cricetidae > Microtus > Microtus pennsylvanicus. The sequence goes on along the minus strand of NC_134585.1, from coordinate 45,111,108 downwards.
GACAGTCGCTGGTTCTGAGGGACTGGAACTGAAACTTGACTGGCTTACATTCATCTTTAATTATTTACCAAGGTTTGCTCTTGACTTGATCACAAGCTTCTACTTGGGCAGAGCATCCACACAACTTAGGATGATAATGATTAGTGATTTTGTATGTCCTGTTAATTTACATTCTTATACTTTGTATAATTTAGTCTCTTATGACTACATTTCAGGCGGTCTATAACTTTCATTATGTAAATATATATTCATAATTATATGCAATGTATATTATTTTAGGTAAATATAAAATAATACAATTCTTCGAGAGGCTTTATCAGAAAACCTTGATGTAATTTATCTCTCTTCCCTCTTTTCCCTTCTGTATCCAACTCCCTCAGCTCTTCCCATTAGAGCTCACTCACCTTTCTCATTTCCTTCCTAATATCACCTGTATCCTGGTATTCTCTTCTCAAGCTCCTATCCAAGGCCCTTTATACTTTCCTAGTTTTAGTGGGTACTCCATGTTATACACTCAAATCTGAGGATTTGGAACTAGGAACCATAAATGAGAGGGCATGTGGCACTTGTTTTCCTGGGCCTGGGTTATCTCAATCAATATAACATTTCTAGGCATATCCATTTACCTTCAGATTCTATGAATTCATTTTTCTTTACAGCTGAATAATATTACATTATTCTTTATTTTTGAAGGACATTTTTCTTTACTGAAGGACATTTGGGTTGTTTCCATTTCTCTACTCCTGTGAATAGAGAAGCAGTTAATACGGCTGAGAAGGTGTCTGTGGAGCAGGATGTCAAGTCTTTTGAGCATACGTCAAGGATGGTGTACCTGGATCACATGGTTGATTTATTTTCAGCTTTCTGAGGAGTCTCCATATTGCCTTCCAAAGCGACTGCAGCAGTTTGTGTTCTCAGCAACAGTGAATGAGGGTTTCCCTTCTCACATCTTCATGAGCATTTGTTGTCAGTTTGGTTGATTTGAATGATTCTTACAGGGTTGAGATCAAATCTCAGCTGCTGTAATTTACATTTCCCTAATTACGAACGATGATCAACATGTTGCAAAAAATGTTTCTTAAGCTGTTTTTATTTCCTCTATTGAGAACTCTCTGTTCAGATTCCTATCTCATTTTTAATTTGGTCATTTGTTTCTAGGCTGTTTTTCAAGTTACAGAGGTATATATTTTTCAATATACATAAGTATATTCTGGATATTAATCCTTTGTCAGACGTATAGCTGACAAAAATCCCCCCTCATTCTGTGGGTTTCTTCTTCACTCTCTTGATTGTTTGCTTAGCTCTGCAGAGATGTTTTAGTTTTATGAGGTTCTACTTGTCAATTGTTGGCCTTAACTCCTGGGTAAATGAAGTCCTGTTCAGGAAATTCTTTCCCACATCTGTATCTTGACAGTTTTTTTTCTAGCAGTTTTAGAATTTTAGGTTTCATTTTGAGTTTTTTTATTCACTTTGAGTTAATTTTCATAAGGATGATATATACAAATTCTAGTTTCACTGTTCTGTATGTGGTCAACCAGCTTGCTAGCACCATTTGTTGAAGACAACTGTCTTTTCTCCAGTGTATTTTTGGTCTCTGTCAAATATCAGATGGTTGTAGCTATGTGCACTGCCACTTGTGCAAACAATGCTCCCTGCAAGAGCTCTAACCTTTCTAATGAAAACCTCAGAGCTGGACACAAAAAACCTCAGTCTGCGCTGTTGATCAGGGTAGTCCCTGAAACTCTCAAAAGAGCACTGGATATAACCTTTGCCCTTTGATGTCTCTCAGATATTGAAGTTAAATTGATATTGCTGACAGCAACACATTTTTAGGACATATGACTCTGAAGATTCAAGCTAGATTTACCCTGAAAGCTTGTGTCCCTGTGTTCCAGCTCCCACAGTACCAGAAGGTATTGTATAAATTACCAAGGGATGGAATCAATCAGTATTCCTGATGAATGGACAGCATTACAAGGTATTCCTAAAGGTGCAATAGAGGCACTCCTGTGTTGGCAGTAACCAACAACTAATTAGATGTTAGATCCACTCAACAGGAGGAAGAACTTTCATGGAACCCTACTCTCTGAGTCTAGTGGGGTCATGGATCTTAGAGGAGGACCTCCTACCACCACTTTATGAACCACCAAAACTCCTAACCATATTTTAAAGCTAATCCTCGACCCACAGGTAAGTTTAGCTCTCATCACTCATTATAAACAACAAAACCCACAAACAACAATAGAAAATATGTTTTTCTAGCAAATGAAAACCATCACAAAAGACCACAATTACTTAAATACAGAGATCAATTGATCAGACATGTTTGTCTATGCATGTGTGTATGGGGTAGGGGTGGGGGTCAGTCCCCAGTGGATGCATCTACAGCATAACTCCTGGACCAAGGGATTAGAGAATACCTGAGAATAAACAGCGGAATGATTGTAAGAGTTGTCAGACCAAAAATTCTGCTGTGAGACACTTTCTCTGACAAGATGAGATTGCCAGTGACTGCCCAGCATGATGGACTCCCTAGAGATATGTTTGCACAGGCCTAAGCATCTGCCAGTGTAAGAAAATGATGGTCATGGAACTTTTACTTAGTTTATTGCACCTTTGTCTGTTTACACTCATCCTGGTATCTTGTCCAGATGCAGATTGCAGGGCCTCCAACGATATGGAGATGGTAAATCCAAATTTCAAGGTGAGGACCCACCTTTTCCTCAAGATCCCAGTTATAACAGCCTAATAATTTTGAGAACCATCACTAAAGAGGGGCTTCTAGCGGTCTTCTCATGGCAGGGATAGAGTGAGAGAGAAAGGGATGGAGGAAGGGAGCAGGCATGGGGGAAGGAGGAAGGAGGTACTTGTCACACAAAATAGGACAGTTGATCTACAGAACCCAGGTACAAACACGAATTAAAGATGGCTACCTTATTGTCTTGAGTGGTTAATGACCAGTATTTAGTAAGAACACAGAGCTACTCCTTTACCATATAGATGTGAAGAAGACTCAGGCTTCCTCATGAGGCGGCTTGCAGTAGAATGTCTGTACCACCACATAGTCACTGTGCTCATTATCGGATTACTTAACCTTTCAAGGCCCTGTGTTCCTCCATATAAAATCAAAGTTATTAATAGTTGTGTTTTCCCCAGATGGCTGTAAAACTTACATCAAAGTACTCGCCACAGTGCCTCACGCTGAAGAAGTACTCAGCAAAGGTTAGTCATTGTGTCTCCAAAGACAAATTTTTCCTTTGAGGATATGCAGTAACTTCATTAGAATAGAGACTTTCTAATATATTTCAGTGTGACAAATGCCAAAATAAATTATGCAGGGGCTGGAGATGTTTTTACATTATTTTGATCACAGTGTATTAATTCTTCTGGGAGAGAGTTCAGTTACCATTTTCATGATGATAACCAGACAGTAGCTAAACCTGTCTTGGAGTACTTGCGCCTGTCTTAATTGCTTTTTTATTGCTGTGATCCAACAACATGACCATGGCAACTTACAAAAGAAAACATTTAATTTGGGGCTTACAGTTGCAGAAGGTCAGCGCCCATAACGTCAAAACAAAGGCAGACCTGCAGAAACAGCTGAGAGCTTACATCTTGATCTGTAAGTTGAAAGCATATACACACACACACACACACACACACACACACACACACACATACACACACACACACACACACACAAAGAGAGACAGAGAGACAGAGAAACACACAGAGAGGGTTAATTGGAAATGGCATGGGCTTTAGAGACTTCAAAGCTCACTTTCAGTGACACACCTCCTCCAACAAGGATACATTTATTAATCCTTCCCAAATGTGTACCAAGTGCTCAAACATATGAGGCTAAGGGGCCATTCTCAAACAACTGCAGCTTCCAAATTTGTCTTCTAATTTGGGGAGAACTTTATCTTACCAAAAGTCAAATTCTACCTTACTGAGATGTTTGGGCATTTCCAAAGTCTGATCTTATGTTTCTCTTCTAACAGCTCCTTACTGATTCTGAGCTCACAGAATGCATTTTCACTTTAATTCACTATTCATTCTTTCCTTCCAGTCTTTGGTGTATGTGGTCTATTCTTATTGCCATGGGGATATCTAATGACTGTAAATGCTTTGCTTCATTTCAGTCAATTCCACAGTTACTATTGTAACAGGTTTATTCTGGCCTTAATGCTGATGAAAAGGGGGGAAAAGACACTTATTTAATAAAGTATTTTTTCCACTCAATTTGCTTTTGCCTCTCTTTATTTGTCTTAAGTTTAGTGTTTGTTGCAGTGACGGAGAAACATCATTGCATGTCACGTGCATGATTGATTTTAAACGTAAGCTTATATCCTCCATGCCGAACTAAAGCCCTAGACAGCAAACCACACTTACAGTAAAAATGTCTTGCCTGTAATTGTCAGGTACACCCCTCGCCTTGGACTTAACCCTCTTATTGTAAACGAGTGGTTGCTGGCTCGTGATCCTAAACAAAGCTAATCTCTCTGCTTCTATTTTCCACCCATCTTGCCAAAGATCTAGACATCACTCCGTTTACTTCTTGCTTGGTCCTTGGCTCTCTCTCTGTCCCTCTTCTCGTGTGCCATATTCACTTTCCTTCTCCCCCATTTTGAAACAGCTCTGACGCCCTGTGCAGCTGAGCAGTGAGTCATGGAGAGGACTTGCCTTTCTGCCATTTATCCTTCTAGCCATATCCTGTTATTCGTCTGCCTTTGAGCTGCCCTTGTGTAACTAGACGCCTTTCTCCTTGCCTCCGACAATGTTATTTTCTTGTTTAAATTTTCCATCTTTGAAATGCCAACCCCTGTTGCCATTTTTACTTTTAAATATTTCTGTTGTTTATCTACAGTTATAATTTGCTTACATGACAGCATGTCTCTGTAGTATGAACTATGTAATAGTATTGTGTGCCAAATTTAATTAGTTCAAATTGTTTCACATAAAAATTATTGTGTATTAAATCCCATCTCCCTTCTATATCAGTGTTAAAGAGTTTAATTCCCATTTCCTACAACAGTGGTTTTAAATCTTCCTAATTCTATGACCCTTGAATACAGTTCCTCGAGTTGTGGTGACCCCAAACTATAAAATTATTTTTTATTGCTACTTCCTAACTGTGATTTTGCCACACGTGAATATCTGATAGGAGGGGTATCTGGTATGCGATCCCTGTGAAAGAGTCCTTCAACTCCAAAGGGGTGGCAGCCCACAGTTAAGAACTGTCCTATAGCAATCATATTATTTTGGCAAATTAGGAGAATTTGCGCATAGCCTATGCGTTGAATTGATTTTCCAGTAAAGCAAATTTAATGTCAAAAGATCGTGATTTCGATACAACTCAGTTGTAGCATTGATCAAAGACCGTAACCTGTGGACCAAATCTAGCCTAACACTTGTTTTTGCAAATGATGTTTTACTGGAACATAGCCATACCCATTTCATGCTACAAGAAAGAGTAGAAGAGTTTGATAGGAGGCGTATGAGTTATAAAGTGTGAAGCATTTGCTAGCAGGCGCATTTAAATTGTTTGCTTACTGGTGGCCTACCCAGTACACTAAATCTGGCAAATGTCCATGTCAGTTCTTGTTCAGTCAGCCGTGGCTTACCTCTCTTCTTCTTCAACTATGTGAGCATTTCATGTTAACTAACGGAAAAGACCAGGCTATTTTCAGAAAGGGCTTATAGGCACTTGTGTCCACGTAGGTCTGACGTAAGAAATTGCAAGATGATTGACTAAATTTCAGGGGAAAATAAAAGAACTCTTAGGGTGTTTGGGACACGGGACATCTTATTCTTCTTCTCTAGAAGCCCTAACTTAAAAGGAATAAAGAGAAGAAAAACCGAAGAGAAATTGAAGCCACATCTGGAGGGTGGTGAGTGGGGCTTGAGTTTATTAGCATCTCCGAGTGTACAGAGTGAGAGGCTATTCCACAGGCCCCCTTCCCATTTATATGCAGCTTTTGAATCAATAGGAGAAGGCTTCACTCTTCACACCCAGGTGTTTGCTGCCCAGATGGGCTGCTTTCCAGCCTCGGAATCCATGCTGTTTATTAGCAGTTTGGATTTTTAATTGCATGTTGGGTTGCAGGAGTAGGAACACTTTTCAATACAAGATGAAGGCGAATTGCACAGCAGGACTTCACAGGTTTGATTTAGTCACAGGAGGAGGGCAGAAAATAGAAAGTTTACAAATGAGCGATGGCGGAATTGGCAGAAGCCATTTGTGGTAATGTTGCCCAGTCTATAAGGAGCAGCACTGAGAATTGTAGTTAGGAGACATTGGGTGTTATTGGTAGCTAAGAGAAAGCAAGATTTTACAAGCAGAGAAATAAACTATAGCATTTCTAAATTACAGACAGATCCTTGCTTAGGTATATCTTAAAGATTCTGTGAACCTCTGCAATGGCTACTTCCCTAACATGCATTTTACTCTTCTATTTTGATTACATATAAGGATGGCTGCATATAGGTATTGGTATGGGTGAGTGTGTGTGTGTGTGTGTTGATTAGCACGTGTTCCGGTTGAAATAATTATTAAATTGCTCAATGGCTTTAAATTCATGTTGTGATTCTTATAATATCATCTAAAGAAAACATAATTAGAATATTTCTTTTTGGTTCTGAAACTCTGTGCCTATGACACGTCTATGCATTTTATATTTCTTGTGAGGTCTACGACCGTGACAATTCAATGCATCTGTTAAAGGCATCTGTTAAACAATATAGTGAAAGAATTATATTAATAAGATTTTCTGTTCTTATTCTTCTTTCAATGTACTGTAGTAGCAATATTGAAATTATCAGATGGAAAAGTACACCCAATTTGGTAACTACAGAAACCAACATCACAAGTTGAAGCTAGGTCCTATCAAATTACCACAGATCTAATTAAATTAAGATGAATGCTGGTTTAATATTTGTTTTTTTCTATTTCTAGCACATTTGTGAAATATTTGTATGTCTTTATTTGTCTCATGCAAAGATTTTAGTTTTCTAATGACTTACATATCCTTCAGAGGAAAATTTGAATAGATAGTAATTGCTCCACTGTAGGATACCTAGCTTGATAACTGATGTCATTGTAGGACATTCTGCCTTTTGTGAGCATTGCAATGTGGTGTTACAGAAAAAAAATACACATGAACTTTCGTTGTAAGGAGTTGCTCGTTCATTTCCCAGCTACCCAGACTCCCAAAATAACCACACAGAAACTGTATTAATTAAATTACTGCTTGGCTTATTAGCTCTAGCTTCTTATTTTCTAGCTCTTACATCTTAATTTAACCCATTTCTATTAATTTCCATATTTCCATGTGGCTGTGGTTTAGTGGCAAGGTTCCGGCAGGCATCTGTCTCCAGTGGCAGCACCATGACTTCTCCCTGACTCTGCTATCTTTCTTACAGCATTCAGTTTAGTTTCCCCTACCTAGCTCTGTTCTGCCGTGCTATAGGCTCAAAGCAGTTTCTTTATTCATTAACCAATAAAAGCAGCACATATGCAGAAGGACTCCCCAATCAGACTTTTACTAAAAGTTGGGGATGTTAAATATATTATCTTTATTCTGCTTAATCACAAAATTGTACCTGACTCCATGTTATGATTATGCCAGATACCATAAAACTTTAGAAGGTGATTATATTATACATTTTGCCTAAAACATGATTGAACATACCTGAGAAATTATATATATATATGTGTGTGTGTGTGTGTGTGTGTGTGTGTGTGCGTGCGTGCGTGTGTCTGTTTTTGTGGATGTCGAGTTGACTTATACATATACTAAAAACCTGACCCCTAACATTACTTTCTCTGTGGCATTCCCAAAGGAACTTTCCCTTATAGCCCACTACAAGGTAGGTTCTGTTTTTAAATATTTAAAGTCTGTGATTTTGACTTTCATGTGAAGATCAACTTAGATCAGTTTTGCTTCTCTATTGAGTGACGATTATATTACCCGAACAAACCACAGATTTCTTAGCTCTCCATCACCCGGCACCAATGGCATTAAACATTTATTGTTGCTGAAACTCAGCCAGATTTGTGTTCCTTCCCCCCTCAGAGGAAGCCGGGTGAAGACGAGAAATTAGCCTGAGCAAAAGATTGACAGGGTGGAACACAGATCCGTGCCCCTCCAGGTGTCACTGTGTTCTGAAGTGTGTCATATAGGTGTGAGGAAAATAAAAGTGAACTACGTGAACAATACATATGTGCAATCCCCAAGCCCAATGGAAACTATTCTTTCTAAGTTTATGTCTTCTGCAATTATTTGCAGTTTTGAGCAGAGGAATTGCCAGGTAACCGAGGTTTTCAAAATACATCTGAACAATGACTAACAATAAAAACACCTGCATGCCCCTAATGTCGGTTGTCCCTTGTTTAAGGTCTCTTGTTTACTTGCTTCAGCTATCTTCCCTCTGCAACAGTATCAGCCTCTGCAAATTCCAGTTAAATTTTATCACCTGAGATGTCTGGAAAGCAACACAGACATGTGAGAGAAAGATCCCATTCCAGAGAAACAGCATCCTTAATAATTATTAATAACATCTCTAGAAGGGACATGCTTAAAGACATTGAATACCTTGTTTCAAGCCAACAGGAATTTAGCACATCCATCTTGAATTTTATTTGGTACTAAGTGGCATCCTTAGGATGTGTTAAAGGATAACCTTAATGTGGTGTCCTCAGGAGTTGTGAAAACACATTGTTTTGTAAGAAGGTGATTTTGAGCCTTACTGAAACTTGTTTTGGTTTTATTAAATCACAGTTCCTTCAAGATTAAGAAAGACAATACACAGCTTATTAGTTTACACTTTTTTATGAACTAGCGATACCCTAGAGCTTTGTGACAATATATATATATATATATATATATATATATAGCTCAGTTATTTGTATGATAATTACTTTTAGATCTTAGTTGGATGAGTTCAAGCATTTTCTAGTACACTATCTAGTGCCGATCTGAGTTCTCTGGGGGTAATAAGAAATCTTGTTTATCTATAATTTCTTTGCCCAGCAGTGAAAAGTCCTGTGATTTAGAAGTGCATTGCAGACAATTGCTGCTGCAATGACTTTTCCAGGACAATTCTTTGTTAGTTTCTGTGTTTTCACCAACAATATCTTAATATTATTTCTTTCCAGTAAATAAATGTGCATATCCCCTGAAGCACATGTCATTAGTAACAAATAAACAGAGCATTCTTTTTTGCAACTTTTATTGAATTGACAGTTTCATGTGTGTGTAAGGGACATTCCAGTATCTATAACCCTCTGCCCCCTCTAGTCTCCCCCCACATCTATTATCATCACCTCCTCCTTACAAGTTTCTTTTTTCCCATCATGTCTTTTTGTTTCATTTTGATTTTTTCCCCATAAAACCCATTGAGTTTAACCAGATCATCTGTGTGACCAGAAGTTTGGGATTATCTATTGAAATCTGGTGAGTACAAAAAAGAAAATATCACTGTCATACCACCAGAATATATCAGTAGCCAATATTTCAGTATAGAGGCATAGGGACATGTAAGCCCTCCCTGTTTCATTATTGACTCTTAAGGGCTAGTCCATGCAGGCCTATTGCAGGTTACATACTGTGAGATCCTGGCTCACTGGTTGTGGCATTCCCAGAAGATGGCATTTCAGAGTCCTTGTAGTAATATGGAGCGGCGGCAGGGTTGCGTCCCCAAACACCCCAGCCGCCTGCCTGGCTCGGCTAGCTTATGCCCCAAATAATTACACAGATACTGTATTCTTTTAAACACTGCTCTGGCCCATTTCTAATCATCTGTGTAGCGCCCCTAGGTGCGCTTACCGGGAAGATTCTAGCCTAAGTCCATCCTGGGTCGGAGCTGGGGCATGGTGTGCGTCTTCCCTGGAGCAGGTAGCATGGCGTCTCTCTGAAGGCGTCTGCTCTGGAGAGGAGAGCTGTCGAGTCTGACCTCACTTCCTCTTCCTCCCGGCATTCTGTTCTGTCTACTCCTCCCACCTATCTTCTAACCAATGAAATGGGCCGAGGCAGTTTCTTTATTGCTTAGAGCCAATGAAATCAACAGATTGATATATGACACTCCCACATCACTTCCCCTTTTTCTGTTTAAACAAAAAAAAAAAACGAAGGCTTTAACCTTAACATAGCAAAATTACATATAACAGTTATCAAGTAAAAGTTACATCAGAAACATTTATACATATAACAAAATTGACCTTAAAATCCATACCAATGCAAATTATTCATACCTATATCATTTCCCCCTTTAAATGTAAAAGAACATTTATAAACTATATTTGGGAACATGGGCGCAGTTTTTTCTCTCCAAACTGCTTCCTGCTGAATGGGGGCGTCGTTAATCAGATTATTTAGGGTGTAACCTGTGTGCCAGGTTTATCTCAGTTGGCAGTTGAGCAAAGCAATTTTCTGAAGATGTTCACAGCAACCCTTCAGAAGGACGTGGTCCATCATACCAAATCGGAATAGAAGAAATCCATAAAGTCTCATCCTCTGTGAAAACAAAAGAAGACTCTCTCCAAAGCATCATATCCTTAGACCCAAATTCTGAAATCGTAATACCCTTATATCCATTCTGGTTTAGCTTGGCAACCCATGTAATGAAATGTCTCTCTGTACTTAGCTCCTTCACCGTCAAAAATTTTAAGGAAAACACAATGTACATAATCCAGACTCTCTGTGAATTTTCCATCTTTACGCGGCTTATTTTTATTTATATCTATAACTATCTGTACTCTGTCTCTTTAAAGACTTTACTTTTACTTTTTTCTTTTTAAACCATTAACTTTATTCTCTATTCTTTTTCTTCTCTCTCCCAAGCCTACGTACATTCATCCAACAGTGTGACTCGTTTAGTGGTCTGAATCTGTCCTATTGTGCATCTGCAATTTTTTACTATCCAGGAGCACTTTTGATTTGCACCTTTAAATCACTAGGTGCTTAAGAATCTAAGCTGTGACATTCCTAAGTTAACTTTTTGCTTTTTGAGCGTATCTCTTTGACCTGGAATAACCCTGTAAACCAGGCTGTCTTTGAATTCTCAGAGATCCGCCTGTCTCTGCCTCCCAGGCACTGGGATTAAAGGTGTTTGCTACTACACCTTGAACTCACAGAGATCTGTTCCTCTCTGCCTTCTAGGCACTGGGATTAAAGGCGTGTACTAAGACACACAACAACTCTCGTCCTTTTTTTGATTTTTGCTTTAAGAACTTCAACTTTCAGCTTGCATGTATTTTTAACACACTTTAAACCATTCATAAATTTTCTATGTCTTTGAATCTCTCTTTACTGTATATCTCTCTTTTTCTGACCACATGAGTCTTTAATTTACCAAGCAATATCAGTAGGACTAAAGCCGTGGCTTTGACGGCTGGATCCTTAGCTTCCCAGCCTCATGGCTGAAGTACTGGCCGTAGCCATGTTTATAGCCACACCTTTATGGCGGTTCAAGGTCCCTGCCAGCCAGCAAGCTACAACAGACAACACTCAAATCCTCTCTCGGTAGCCGGCCCTCCTGCCTCAAACAGTCAGAGTTTTCCCTGGCAGGATGGCCCAGAAAGCTGGCATTTTTAAACGGCGCAGCTTTTTTCCTGCTACGGCTGAAAACAGAAAAGCATGTGTTCAGCTTTTCGTCAACACCGTTTAAGTGTTTCGTGGCAGGACCTCTTAATGAGCTGCAGGCTTTCCAGCTAAAGCTGAGTCAGGAAGCCTCTCTTAGATGAGGCGCTTGCTTGCCTCTAGCAAGCAGAGCAGACCCAAGAAATTGCCATAAGAAACATACTTTATTCTTTTCCAAGCTTTCTCAGGCTTTCTGTGGACTCAGTTAGCCCCACGTTGGACGCCATTTGTAGTAATATGGAGCGGCGGCAGGGTTGCGTCCCCAAACACCCCAGCCGCCTGCCTGGCTCGGCTAGCTTATGCCCCAAATAATTACACAGATACTGTATTCTTTTAAACACTGCTCTGGCCCATTTCTAATCATCTGTGTAGCGCCCCTAGGTGCGCTTACCGGGAAGATTCTAGCCTAAGTCCATCCTGGGTCGGAGCTGGGGCATGGTGTGCGTCTTCCCTGGAGCAGGTAGCATGGCGTCTCTCTGAAGGCGTCTGCTCTGGAGAGGAGAGCTGTCGAGTCTGACCTCACTTCCTCTTCCTCCCGGCATTCTGTTCTGTCTACTCCTCCCACCTATCTTCTAACCAATGAAATGGGCCGAGGCAGTTTCTTTATTGCTTAGAGCCAATGAAATCAACAGATTGATATATGACACTCCCACATCAAGTCCTTCTCCATACCTTCTGCCTCTTACATTTTCTATGCTCCCTCCTCCATGATGCTTTAATAGCTGGAAATAGAGCTACAGTTTGATCAAGCTGTATTGTTTATAGAAATATACCCAAAGGGCTTGTTGCAAAAATGCTTGCTTCACCATGTTCTTTAGTATATCTTATTTGAGGCTGTATGATTTAACAATCACTCTTCTGTCAATAATCAGATAATAGTTTTCAGTATAGAATCATATGTAAAGAATAATATGTATCATACAAACAATATTAATAATCTCAGAATTATGCACAAAGATTGAATTGCATACAGAGCCACATGGAAAATGAAATTATCATTATTTTCCACATGGTATTAAGAATTTTTACTGCAATATTGAGGCCAAATATGAATTCATCCTATTCATGTTTTTCTTTTAAGTAAAAGATGCTCAAAATTAGTATATGCTTCTATATATAACAGGGATTCAATTCTCTCTCAAAAATATTTTCAGCTTTGTTGGAATTACTCAATTCTGCTGTGGTAGCTCAAAGGCAGCCACTGACAATACTTGAAGGAATGGGTGCAGTTCCAATAAATCTTTGTTAGCAAAAGCAGACATTGATTACCAAGTCCTTGTTAGCTAATCCAGACCCTTGGCGTTTTAAAATGTTTTCAAAAGCATTACAAACACAGGCCAGGTTTGGGCACTATCTTATTCATGGATTTTATTAATCTTTAGAACAGGTCTTCTAGTATACTAGTACACCATTAAAATATGACAATTTTTTTCTTTCTTTTGTTCTCTCTTTGATTTTCAAGACATGGTCTCTCTATGTAGACCTGGGTATCTTGGAACTCACTATGTAGACCAGTCTGCCTGGGAACTCTCAGAGATCCACCTGCCTTTGCCCACTGAATGCTGAGATTAAAGCACCTAGCATTTTTTCTATTTTAAATCATATAAATTTCATTCACATGGAAAAGTTAGAAGTGTTCACCAACAATAGTTTACCGACCCCAAAATGATAGAGAAGAAAACTTCAAAAGCATATCATGTCATAAAAATGCTGGAAAACATGGAAAAGGCTATGTAAAGCCATTTTATTGGGATGTTGATATTAATTTAACTTTAAATTAAGAAAAAAGTAACTGAAACCAGGTAAACTGGGATCTTTGGCACTTAAGTTCTTCATTAACTCTGCTCCACCTCCTCGGGCTTAGTAGTCTTGGGTGTGACAAATTACAAACCCTGTGTGTCTGTGGGTTAGAAAGAACAGACAATGATTGTCTCTTAAGAACTGTGGGTATCTATTTTGACCTGATTGTCAATTTGCTGAACTATACTAGGAAGGACTCATCATTTATTTATACAGAAGGAAAGCAGTGCTGTGTCTATACACATAGCAGTAGCCAGACTATCCAACGGCGTATACATAAGGCTGCTAACAAAGACCACATTAGCACAACTGTCTGGGAAAAGCCTGGAAGGAAAGGCAGACAAATGAACCTAAAGCTACAAAATCCATAGACAAAAACTGAGGTAAATCTTCACAAAGTTATTCAATTGGAATTTGTTTATTATAATACAAAAGCACAAGAAAAAAAGATACATAGTTTTTCATCAAAATTTTTTTTAAAAATTAAATATTTTGGGCATTGTGGAATACTATCAAAAGGCAGGTTACATTAATCATGTAAAATCATGTAACTGTTAAAAACCTGGTGTCCATATAAAAACTTCCAAGTATAAGACTACTGTATGAACAAAGAACAAACAAGAAAAGAACCACCTCATACAATTTCAAACTCCCCAAGGAACACATACAAGTAGCCACAAAAAAAAATGTCAAAGAAAATATGTTCAATGAGTGTTGTCATTAGAGAAATACAAATGCAAACCACAATTATGGTTTGCACAAGCCACCAAGATGACTCTAATTTTTCTTAAGGAAGATGACTGTTTAAGAGTCCATGAAGGTATTAGACTCTATGATTTGCTCTGACCTTGTAAATGATTGGTAATTCCTCAAAAAGTTAATTTTATGACAATTTCCATAGGGCCCACTAATTTAGCTTCTAAGTTACATCCATAAAAAATAAACCCTGTGGTCCTACAGGAAATAACAATGTTTTAAAAGTAGTATTTATGCACAATAGCTAAATATGGATATAGTCCAAATTTTCATTACCCAATGAACTGGCAAAAATGTGGTATGTCCCTATCACAAAATAAGTCATAAAAGAATTGCAGTACAGATATATACCTAACATAGATGAACCTTGAAGATATATGCTAAAAGAAGTCAGACACAAAAGACCCAAAATTTGAAGACCACATTCCTATCAAATACTCAGAAATATATATTCATAGAGAGATCAAGCAAGTAAATGATAACAGGCAAATGGAGAGGAGGAAAGAGAAAGACTTCTTAACCAGTTTCCTTTCACATGACAGGAAATGTTCAGTAGTGTGGGGTAGATGGGCTATTGGGTAAGGACACTTGTGCATGCATGAGGACTTGCGTTCAAATCCCAGCACCTGCATAAAGGCCTGATGGTCTGCAATGCCAGCTTTGTCATGGGCACAGATAGGAGAGTCAATAGGCTTGTGCCTAGCTTCAGGCTCAGTGAGGGATCCTGTCCTTAGTGAATAAGACAGAGAATAACAGAGCGGGCCTTCCAAGGCCCTCCGCCAGCTTCTACACAATCACATGGATGGGCACACCTGCACATGCACTTACACATACACCATACTCACACTTTGCAAAGAGAGAAAAAAATCACTAAAACTTGTTTTGGAACTGTACAATGCTGATGGTTGCATAACTTTGTAAATGCTGGTGCGTTAAACTCTTACAGTGGTTAAAATGGTGAAGTACATGTTTGCGTACTTACTACAAAAAGATGACATGATTTAGAAAAATTACATAGTTGCATATCGGTTAACTTTGAAGCACTACAACCTAACTTCTGACTCTGTCTCTACTTCAAAATTTCTCTTAATCCTGAAACTGTATTAGAAACCCTTTAGTTGGTTGTCAACATTTAGGAGTGTCTATAAGTCTACAAAGGAGCGAAGGAAGAAAAACTACAACAGCATCAATGCATCCTAGCATAGCACTAAACTTCGAATTGGAAAATATAAATATATTTTCTGAGATTGAAAGGGATGTTGATGATGCTTCATCATGAGAGGAGCATAGACTTAAAGAGTTTTCAGAGAAAAACAGAAGCTGATCCTTGAAACATTACCAGTGATCCAGTAGCTAGCCCTACACCCCTGCACATACTGGCAGCACTCACATGATATTGGGAGGGATGGTAGGGGAAAAATAGGGAGGAGGTAATGGGGGTAGACTTGATCAAAACACGTTATACACGTGGATGTAATTGTCAAACAATAAAAATAAAAAAACATAAAAACATAAAGAACTAATCTATGACAAGAGGTGGAAGAAATAAGGATCTAGTTGTCTCAGAGAATAAACTATAGACCGATTTAACACCTGGTATCAAGTATTACACTGAAAACAGTAACCCACGGAAGTAAAAGAAATCTGGGGTGTTTTAAAGGATAGAGAAAATGCTGGATTCTTATGGTATCTTGGCTTTTTAAAATCAACTTTTAAACAGGGATGTACCAGTATGGCAGTCTGCTTGTTTGCCGTAGTGACTGCAGCAAAAAACGAAAGAAGGATGCCATCGTTATCTCTTCCTGTAGTAGTATTTTTCCTTGGCCATGGATAGAATTATTGTCACTGTCTAAAATATGCTTACAAGCTCTCTGTGGTGTGTCTCTTCGGATGGTAGAGAGCAGAGCTGATGAGACAGTGTCCATAAATAAGGATGTGTCAGGGGGACTCAGGCTAGTTCAGAAAATCACCAGAAATGGTCAGTTTTACAGCCATATTTTTTTAGAGCATTGTTCTCTCTGGAAACTTTTTTATTGACTACATTCTCCTTTATAAAAGTGATTTGGGGGGGGCGGTTATTTCTTTCAAGAGAAGTGATTGGATTCGATGGGTACTCGAGGCCTTTTTCATTTTTCTGAAGTGTTTGAATCATTTTCTTCTGGTCTTAACTCCCCAAATCCACAAATTCCCAGAAATAGAAGTGCTCCTGAAATAGATATAATTTAATCCGTTAACAGCTTTACTTAATTTTAGCTATTTTTATACATAGGTGATGTCACCACAATGTTTCATGGAAATGGATGCTGTCATAGATGATCAATGTATTTGATCTCTTCAGACAAGAATGTGAAATCTAGTCTCAGCCTGGGAAAAAGATAAAATACATTCCCAAGATGGCAGAATGTTTGTCATATAAAATATAGATGCCAGTAGGCTTATGGGTGAGTACATAACATGTTTGCCTTTCAGAGTCTGGGTTACTACTCTCAGATTGATTTTTTTTTCTAGTTCTATCCATTCGCCTGCAAATTTCATGATGTCATTGCTTTTTACCCCATTATATTATTATATTTTACTTTATTCTTTAGTTGAGGGACATCTAGGTTGTTTCCAGGTTCTGGCTATTACAAATAATGCTGCTATAAACATAGCCGAGTAAACATTCTTGTAGTATGACTGTGCATCCTTTGGGTATATGTCCAAGAATGGTATTGCTGGGTCTTGAGGTGGATTGATTCCCAGCTTTCTGAGAAACAGCCCTACTGATTTGCAAAGTGACTGTACAAATTTGTACTCCCACCAGGAACAGAGAATAGTTCATTCCCCTTACTCAACATCCTCTCCAGCATAAGCTATCATCGATGTTTTTGATCTTAGCTATTCTGACAGATGTAAGATGATATCACAGAGTCATTTTGATTTGCATTTCCCTGATGGCTAAGATGTTGAGCAATTCCTTAAGTATCTTTCAGCCATTTGAGATTCTTCCGTTGTAAATTCTCTGTTTAGATCTGTATCCTATTTTTTTAATTGTATTATTTGGCATTTTCATGTCTAGCTTCTTGAGTTCTTTATATATTTTGGAGATGAGTCTTCTGTCTGATGTGAGGATGGTGAAGATCTTTTTTTATTCTGTAGGCTGCTTCTTAGTCTTATTGATTTTGTCCTTTGCTTTACAGAAACTTCTCAGTTTGAGAATGTCCCTTTTATTTATTGCTGCTCTCAGTGTCTGTTCTACTGGTATTATAGTTATGAAGTGGTCTGCTGTGCCCATGCAGTCAAGGCTACTTCCCACTTTCCCTTCTATGAGGTTCAGTGTGGCTGGATTTATATTGAAGTCTTTGATTCATTTGGATTTGAGTTTTGTAACTGGAGATAGATATGGATCTATTTGCATTCTTCTACATGTTGACACCCAGTTGTGTCAGCACCATTTGTTGAATATACTATCTTTTTTTCCATTGTATAATTTTAGCTTCCTTGTCAAAAATCAGGTATTCATAGGTGTTTGGATTAATATTATGGTCTTGGATTTGATTCCATTGGCCCACTTTTCTGTTTTTTTATGTCAGTATCAAGCTGTTTTCATTACTGTAGTTCTGTAATAGAACTTGATGTCTGCAATGCTGATGCCTCCAGAAGTTCCTTTACTATACAGGATTGTTTTGGATATCTTAGCTTTTTGTTTTTACATATAAGTTGAGTCCTGTTCTTTTTAGATCTGTAAAGAATTGTGTTTGGATTTTGATCGGTATTGCATTGAATTTGTAGATTGCTTTTGGTAAAATTGCCATTTTCACTCTGTTGATCCTACCTATTGAAGAGCATGGAAAATCTTTTCATTTTCTGGTATCTTTTTCAATTTCTTTCTTCAAAGGCTTACATTTCTAGTTGTACTGGTCTTTCGCTGTAGACAGAGGTTGCTTGTTCATTTCCTGACCACTCAGACCCAAATAATCACACAGAAACTATTAATTACATCGTTGCTTGACAATATCATCACAAGGCTGTGGCTTACTGTGTAAAGTTCCTAGCATCTGTCTCCTTCTGCAGTTACATGGTGTCTCCTTGACTCTGCCTACTCTCTCTCTATATCTCTGTCTTGATTTCCCACCTGGCTTTGCTCTGCTAACATTTGCTGAAAAAATGGATGTGTATGTGAGACTATGTGCTATTTTGCTTTAGTATTTTTTGTCATACTGACTTTTCATTTTTGCTTTTTAGTTTGTTTGTTTGCTTGGTTGGTTGGTTTTTAGAGACAATGTTTCTCTATGTAAAAGTCCTGGCTGTCCTGGAACTCACTTTGTAGAACAAAGTGTCCAACTCACTGAGCTCTCACTGCCTTTGCCTCCCTAGTTCTGGAATTAAAAGCATGCAACAGCACTGCCCAGCATTTTTTTTATTTGTGTGTTTTCTTTCCTTCCCCATCCTTCCTTACTTCCTTTCTTCCTTCCTTCCCCTTCCTTTCTTCCTCCCTTGTTCCTTTTCCTTCTTTTTTCCTTTATTTTTTATTTGCAGAGAGAAAATCAAGTTGAATAGATCAGTATTTGGGAAGAATCTCAGAACAGTTGGTGATGGTAAAATATGCTCAAAGTATATTATATAAAAAAGTAAACTAATTATGTATTTATGTAATATATGTACATATACTCACATACACAAGTATATTTTTAGCAATATGAGACCCAAATAACCAGAACTACAAACAGATTTTTTTTAAATTTCCAAAATGAGAAAGAGAATAATCATATGTCCAGATGAAATGTAGAATATGTTTATTGGCTTCAATTAAAGGGCGAAAGGCCACCAAATGGGTGAGTCAGAGACACCATCAGCTATAATGGGTTGAAAGAAATAATACAACAGAACATTTACTTGATAGGAAAATGACTAAACTATCCATCTTTCTGAAAATATAAATTAGCATACTTTAAAAGTTCAGTGAGCCTCAAGAATTATAAATGTGAAGAAATGGCTATTATTCAATGACAGAAATTCAAAGTTAAAGAAGTAGGAGTGACCACAAAATGGAGCAGAGATTAAATAATGAGAATATCATCAGAAACAATTCCATATTAAAGAGAAGCAGATGCATCCTTAAGACTATGTCAAATAATATTTTATATTCAGCAAAAATGTGCCTAGTAACGGACAATTTAAATATATTTTTAGATGACCTTTTTTTAAAAAAACATAGGATTCCTTCTTTCAATGAAAACAATTCTCAGCATCAACAATTCTGAGCTTCATTTATGTTCTTTGCTCATAAAAACAGTAAATATTTTGTGGATAATGGAAACCTTGTTTAGCAGTACTAGACAGTATTTTATAACTATAGAGAAGAAAAGCACTATAAGGTACCAAATGTTTGGATTAAGTGACAATGATTCCCAAGAACTTATAGAGCACACACACACACACACACACACACACACACACACACACACTCACACACACACATACACATACACATATGCACACTAGGTTCTAAGACTCAAACTCAGGTTCTCTGCAAGAGCAGCACACTCTCCCAGTGAACCATTTCCCTGCTCCTCCCCCCCCCCCCCATAAATTGAGTTAATCTGAAAGGTCATCCACAGTTTCCATATATTTTCACCGTATTTCTTTTATTGACCTCCTACATTGAGATTCAGCCTTTACTGTAATAATTTGGTAATACTGATACATTATCATTACCTAAAGTTCATACTTGATTTGAATTTTCTTATTTGTTTCCCAATGTTGTTACTGCAAGATAAAATATCATAACACTTACATTTGTTGATGCTAAAACTGAGCACCTATTACAAGGATTCTTAAGTGTCCCTACTGTAAAATAACAGATATATACTTTCACAGTGTGCTCTTAGAAATAATATTATCATGTGTATCCCACATTTAAGGAGTAGGCAGCTGTGCTCCGGACCATATGAACTGCTTGGAGACATCTGCCAGAGAGATGTGCATCTTTTCCTCATATAATGTATTTAGCCATTTTCATATCAAGTAAATGTTCTGTTGTATTATTTCTTTCAACTCATTATGGCTGACGGCGCCTCTGCCCTCAACCATTTGGTAGTCCCCAGTCAAGGTAACTGCATTTGTATTTTTCTAGGCTCCTAAATTTTGGCTTCACACATATTTATATTCATGTAAATATTACATATATTTTATATAAATTTGCAAATTTCTGCATACCATGTTACAATTGGTTTTAATGTAACTTGCCACAAATCAGAAGCACATGAAGACGGAGCCTCTCTGAAGTATTGTCCTACTTACCTTGTTTGAGGTGAGAAGGCCCACCGCAGTTGTGACTGGTACCTTCTGGTGGGAGCCCAGACAGCAGAGATATTTCAGAAGGAAGTGGATCTCGCCTTTTGCTTGCTTGTCCGCTCTTCCCACTGAATTGATTTATTCCTTGGTTACTGCTGCTACTGAGTCTTTCACTGACAACAGAGCCAGAATTTCTAAGTTTTCATCATTGAAAAGGGACCGGGGTACTTCAGGTTCCCAGGTACAGGACTGGGACTACTGAGGCATCCTGCCTTGTGACCTGAATGACAACTGGTGTTTGCGACTTCTTATGAATCCGGAAATGCTCTGATTCATGGAGCAACAAGTCTCAAGGGGTTAATACTGAGCTCTCTATGCTCAGTGTCTCCAGTGTGCTTTGGCTATTGCTACTGTTTCAAAGCTCACTTAATAAGTCCCCTTGGTTCTATTCGTCTAGAGAACTATTTTTTTGCATATTGTAAAAAATTATTTCTTATTCACAAACCCCGACTCTAATTCATTACTACTTACCACTCCATCATTTCTTCTTGCATAAACGTAACCCCCTCCCATTCAAACAATAACAAACACCCACCACCTATTTCTTAACTGTCTAATTTATATGTGTTTGTATAGGGATCAAGGGTTTATAAGCTTGTACTTTCACAGGAAACAAGTTAATCAATTCAACTACTGTACATATGCACATTTTTGTGTTACTCCTATAAAGACCACTTTTGATATAAAATTACTTATGTTGCAAAGCTATGGCCTTCTAATTGAAACACTCCCTCCTAGAGGGAAGAGGAAGACTCAGGAAGCTCAGAAAAATTACAAGGCAAGGGAACTTCATTAAATTTACAAGGTATACGAAGCTCAGAAAGATAGAACTTTCTTGAGGCTCCTCTCTTAGGTTATATAATCAGTAAATAAAATAGTGTCTGAGGAGACACAGTTTGGGAAGTAAAAGCTCTTGTACAACAAGCATCCAAGTGCAAATCCCTACCCCTTACAGAAAAGGCTGTGGATAGTTGTCTGCATGCCTGTAACACAAGTATGAAAGGAAGACACAGGAATCTCACTGGGACAATAGCTAACTCCACGTTCAGAGAGAGACCCCACCTCATGAGTATAAGGGGTTTATCAGTTGCTTTTCTGATGCTTTGCCAAAATACTGTGACCAAAGCAACTTAAGGAAGAAAAGATTTATTTTAGCTTTTGGTTCCAGAGGGATGGAATTCATAATGGAAGGGAAGGTATTGCAGGAGGAACAAGGAAAAAAGATTACAATTTTATCTATACAGGAAGCAGAATTATGAAACAGAAAGTGGTGAGAGATTATAAACCCTTAAAAACCATGCTTGGAACATACTTCCTCTAGCAAGTTTCCATGTCTTAAAGGCCCCATAACCTCTACAAATAGCTCTACCACCAGGGAATGAAATGTTTAAATACACAAGCTACTAGGGGCATTTCTCATTCAGATTATGGCACCGTGTCAAGCAGAGTTATGACCTCATTATTGTTTTTTTGTTTGGAAATAGTGCACGACACAAGGAGATGTGATTGGATATCAAGTGGACAAAGGGCAGATTTGATACGGTGAATCTTGACTGTCAGTTTTCCTGGATCTGGAATACACTAAAACTAAAGCCACTGGGCACACCATCGGGAGCTTTCTAGGTCACATTATTTGAAGTTGGCATACCAACTGTAAATGATGGTAGCCAAGATTTAAAAAAAGGGGGGGGAATGTAATTTTTGACTTCACTCTTAATGGAAAGTTCATCTATCCTTTTCCTATGTCATTCCTTTGCTTATTGTAGAACCAGATTCCTTGGGTTTATAATAAGGACTAAAAATCAACAGCTCTCCAGACATATTTCAGACTTCTGGTCCTGAGTGAGACAGCTGAAACAACCAGCATTGTGGACTGAGCACCTACCAGATTCTCTGTTTATCCAGTGAAAGGCAGTCATGGCTGGACTACCCATCACATATGATGTAAATCAATCTAATAAAGTTCTTTACATTAAAGAACACTGACTAATACAGGTGGAGGAGGGTAGAGTAAGACACCTGAACTCCTCTGCTGGGCTCTACACACTCCTGGACATACATATCCACACACATATATGCACTTATCATACACAAAGAGAGAAAAATATTTGAATAATGTTGCTGCTTAGTTAGTTTTCCGCTGCTCGAACAAAGTAGCAGAAATATGGGAAATAACAAACCCTTAAAGTTCACTTAGCTTTTGGCTTTTGGTCCTGGAAAGCTGAGTTCTCAAAGAACATGTCATTACAACTGGCAAGGGCCTCTAGCTGCATCACAGCATAGCAGAGAAGCAAGCCCGATGCACACTCAGAGAAACGGCATTAGAATTTCATATGCCATCTATCACGGTGGAGTATGTTATAAATACCTTCCTGAGAGCAAAGCCTAACCTATTCATAAGGGCCGCTTTGAAACCGTTACTTTGCAAGGAAGTTCCAGCATGATTTTTAAGGGATATCCAAGTCATAAAAATTCCAATGCCCAGTTACACTGCATTGCAATCACCTATTAAAAGATATCTTGAATATTTACAACGGTTGGTGGTTATGAATAATACTTCAATAAGTAGCCACATGACGAGTTTTGTGTGGAACAGGTCTTTAAGACAATTAGATAAACACCAAGGAACATGGCTGTGATATTATTTTGTAAAACTGTCCAGCTTTGTTAGAAATCTCCAAACTTTCTTGCAAAGTGGCTCTGTATTTTGCAATCCCACCAGTAATGCATGAGAATTCGACCAGTCTATATCTTCAAGAGCAAATGTTGTTGTCAGGCTTTGGGTTTAAGCTATGCTAATAGGAATTCGGTATTGCCATCCTGTTGTTTTAATTAACAGTTCCCTAATAATGAATGACTATTTTTTTTTTACAAAAGACTAGGAGAATATGAAAGACACAGATACAAAGAGAAGAAGCATACCAAATATAAAAACTCTAAGGAAAAGGAAGAAACTCACCAAATGGTTTATAAAATTTCAGATTTGAGATGTACCTACATGGTAAAATGTATGCTTTCACAAAACCTGAGGTTCAATCATCAGCTCCCCTCCCCCCAAATGTGATTTAACTCTGTTCCATAAATATATTGAGATATGTCAAAATCAAATATAATATAACTGAGAGTAGAAAAATGGAAAAGAGTACAAACCCGTAATTCTCTTTCTTCAACTAGCCTTGTTTATAGATGTATAAATATGCACATTTTCTATAACATGTCCTGTATATATATTCATTATCTAGACTTATGTGAATATTCAATAAGTTTGTAAGTTTATACACCCCAAAACATCCTGGTATGCAATATGTATCATTATAGCTTTGTGGTTCTTGAAAATGACCTTTAGGAATCATTGGTCTTCACTTAAGCCTGTGAATACTAAAACTTTCATTTGGGTGGAGAGGGGGTCTGAATGGGCCTTCCCCTTTAATCAGATTAGTGATTACTCTAATTGTCATCATAGAACCTACATCCAGTAACTGATGGAAGCAGATATTGTGACTTACAGCCAAGCACTGTACTGAGCTCAAACAGTTCAGTTACTTCCTGCCTAATTGTCCCGCCTATACTTCCTACCGGGTTGCCCCACCTATACTTCCTGACTAGCTATTGGCCAATCAGCATTTTATTAAAAATAGTACAGGTGACAGGAAAAAGACTATTGTCCCACAGCAAGGAGTCATATGAAAAAACACTTTCAAGAGCATGATGGGGAAAACCACAGAGACAGCTGACTTGAGTTAGTGGGAGCTCATGGACTAAGGACTGGCAGCTGGGGAATCTGTATGGGACTGAACTAGACACTCTGAATGTGGTTGACAGCTATGTGGCTTGATCTGTGGGGGGTAACTGTCAGTGGGACCAGGATCTATCCCAGGTACATGAACTGGCTTGATACAGTGAGAAGGGGCTTGGTCCTGCTTCAAGTTGGCATGCCAGACTTTGTCGACTCCCCAACGAAGGCTTACTTTCTCTGAGGAGCAGATGCGGGGGTGAAAAGAGGGGAGACATGGAATGGTGAGAGAAGGGGAAGGAGGGGAAATTGGGGATGGTATGTCAAATGAAAATTAAAATCAAAACAAAATAACCACTTTAATTTGAGGTAAATATGTCACAAAGAAACCACAAATACCAGTTGACTAAGACTGCTCATTAGTCCGGATGAGAGATCTGTACAAAAATGACGGGATTAAATTCTTAAAGGATCATGAGGCCCCCACTCGCTCTTTATCAAGGCCTGGAATGGGTTGCAACCAGCACACATTTCAGACCTTGTCACTGAGCAAAGATGGCTTTTTCACAGAAAAGAATCTAATTTTGAAGACATAAATTATTAAAATCAATGTTTATTTACAAACACGGTTGGTAATAAAGTATCATTGTCAATGACAATATTTATGAAGCCTCTGGAAAACCTAATAAGTTCTCAGAAACAGAGATGTTCTCAAAGGGTATCTACATTCACTTTAATTGGGCATCAGAAATGAGAAAGATGCATCAAATCTGCCACACTGAAGACTTGAAGTGCTTGGTCCTTGTTACTGACTTCAAATCTCTAAGTCTTAAAGGAGAAACGGTCATTTCAAAAGAGTTTCTTGAGGTAAATAATTTCAAGTCTCTCTGCCAATTCGGTGGAGTAGATAATTGTAATACTGTGCAAATTCAAGACATATACAGGAGAATATTGTGTGTCAGATTACATACACTCTTTCTGAACCCCCAAGCAATAAAAATCCAATCTAGTTTCTCACCATTCTCTTCCCTTTTCACATTTGGCACCAACTAATCTTAGAGATACTAAGCACAGGGATATTGGTTATCTTATTGAGACAAAAATTCCCAATAAAACCTAGTTTTTATAATTTTCCTAAAAAGGTGTGTTTGTATTTTATCCAGTACATATTCCCGACCCAAATTCTCTGAGAAGGACCTAAAGTTGCCTTATTAGCTTTTTGAAATCATGCTATTAAAAAAATAAAGAGATTAGGTAAAGTGAGATTGAATTGGAGGGAACAGAAGAAAAGTAGAGGTCTGCGAAGTCTAAAGGATAGGTTCAGGCTGGGAGACAGTGTGTCACAAAAGATGGAGGGAATTTGCAAAGATACAGTCAAATAATGTAGCCAGGTGTGAGGGAGCAGACATGAAGAAAGAGTGTATATTTGGTCTCTGCCTTCTTCCTGATGACAGGAAAATATAAGTCAAAACCTTCAGTAGGAACTGGGAAGGGACATGCCTCAGCAGCTATAAACACTTTCTAACTTGTGGAGGACTGGAATTGGTTTCAGCACTAAGGTGGCTCATAAACACCTGTAGCTACAGCTCCAGGTGTAGCCTCACATATGGTGCAACATGTGTGCACACGTGCACACACACACACACACAGAGAATATGAGATCATGAGTAAATCTTAAATCTATGTTCACTGTTTTGAAAATTCTTTTATCTCAGTCAGATAATGAAGACCTGAATTTGATTTGGTAGTGATCTACTAATCACTCATTGTAACTAAGTCTTATTTTTTGCTAAGAGCTTAATTTTGCTCTTTCAAAGTTGTTTACAACAGGTATGGCTACAAACAAGAGATCCTAACCTAGGGTGTGGTTAATTAGTATTTTGGATACAGAGGTGGATCTATTCCACCTGGACCAAACGAATAGACCAAAGTCTATTCCTTATATCATGTTAATGAAATCTGTTGCCTCCCCACTCCCATTTTGGAGTGAAGAATATAAGCATGTGGAAAATAAACATGGGCAGTAGGGTATTCATTGGATGTCCCTTCCAGCACTGTTCTATGTTTCTGTCTCTTATTTCTCTCTCTCTGTTCTCTTTCCTTAATAATTCTAAACCTCAGACTCCTAACTTGGAATGTGCAAATTTTGTGGAGGCAGGGCCCTGACAATTGATGCCACAGTGGCATTCCCTACCTGGGATGCCCTCCCCTTCCCCGTCTGGAAATGGTAGATTTCTTTCTGTCTCCCCCTTGTGAAAAGGAAAGATTCAAAACAGTTTTGATGATTAATTGGCTTAATGCAACAGCTTGAAAAATAGCCATATATCCTATCAAATTAATTACAACATATTTGTTTAAGTGCAGCATTCTGGGCACAAATACATAGAACTTAAACCCAAGTAATAATCATCCCATACTGTACTGCCAAAGAATGAAGTTTTACAAAAATATCTAGACACAAAGCAACTTTTAATATGGTAGTATATTTGGGGGATGGACTTGCTGATAGTGTGTTGTTATGCTCAGATTTGAAAACAAAGTTTACAGGCATCTTGTAGTCAGAATGGAGAATTTTAAGAGTGGTACCTTCTCCATGGCAGACATGCTAGTGTTCTTTTGTAGTGAGCCGGACAGGATTGCCATTACAAGATGGCGCCGACATCCTGTCTTGTTGGAAATAAACAACTCCATTAATGGCTCTGCCTTAGGAAGCTGCGAGTCCCCCGCTTCCCGCATGCACGGTGGTTTAGAGTCCTTGGGCCTATCCTGACGCAGTCTGGTGTCAGCTGATGGTGGCAGCCAATCACAGGGCGACCCGTGTGCCATTTCCAGATATAAGCAGCTGCCTTAGGGCTCTCAGGCCCCTCTTGCTTTCTCTCTCTCGCATTTCCTGCCCCTCTTGCTTCCTGCTCCCCATCAATCAAGGGCACTCCAGTAAAGGGTGATCTGAGTAGAATCCTCGTGTGGTGGTTGTTCTTTCTCCCTGGTTGAGAAGTCCGCTGCATTCTTTGAAGTAAAGGTGATGCTCGGGAAACACACATCCACTTTCCCTGTCCCAACACAAGGCCCAAGAGGCTCACAAACATTTCTTTTATGCATCTTGCTCTTCTGAATCCTGTACAGTCTCACAACACTTTCTGCTAGTTCGCAAAACTTCTCACAGTGTAGATAACATTTGGGGGCTTCAGGATTTAACAGGAGGGGTTCAACCCAGGCCAGATAGCACCACTTATCCCTCCTTTCTTTCCTTTTTTAATTAATTTATTTTTTATTGAAATTTTCTACCTCCTTCCTTCCTCCCACTTCCCTCTACTCCCTCCACTCCCCATTCCCCTCCCTCTCCAGTCCAAGGAGCAGTCAGGGTTCCCTACCCTATGGGAAGTCCAAGGTCCTTCCTGTTCCCCTCAGGTCCAGGAAGGTGAGCATCCAAACAGACTAGGCTCCCACAAAGCCCATCCCTGAAGTAGAATCAAAACCCAGCTCCATTGTCCTTGGTTTTTCCTTCAGCCTCCACGGTCAGCCACATTCAGAGAATCCGGTTTGATCACATGTTCCATCATTTCCAGTCCAACTGGCCTTGGTGATCTCCCATTAAATCGGTCCCGCCATCTCAGTGGGTGGGTGCACCCCTCGCGGTCCTGGCTTCCTTGCTCATGTTCTCCCTCCTTTTGCTCTTTCTTAAGGGATAGCAAAATATTTGTAGGTTCTTGCATTATTAAACAAGACCATCCTTATAGATTTTAATAGTCTGTTATTGAGCACAAACTCTGTTTTGCAATGTCTCTTCTCTGAGACGACTCTTCAGATTCAACACTTACAGGTTGAGTAATCATACACACACACACACACACACACACACACACACACAAGCACACACATGTATATGTGCACACACAGAATGCATGTGTCTTAATCAAGTGATGAACAAAGTTGCTACATCTGCTCATCTCACCACAGATGAGTTCCCCCTAGCTTTAGCTTTGTAAATGAATCATATATTAATGAATGCACTTGGGAATGCTCTTACATATCACTCCAAGATAATTATACTTTGTACCAGACCCATGCTAACTTAATTTACAGAGGATATTTATAGACAAGTATTCTGTAGTCAAATTTTCTAAGGATGATGACATAGCACTAGAAGCACAAATTATTGAAGGTACCAAAAAATATTATAACGGTTTGGACTCAACCAAGCAAATTGAAAGGCATACAGCCAATTAATGGTTATTTAGGATATGCACGATTTCAGCCAAGATTACAGTAGTTTAGGACTCTGACTAAGTCAGTGCTGTGGCTGCATAATTGGTATATTGTCAGCCTCGTCCAAGTGGCCAACTGAAAGACAGATTTTATTAGAAACAATTTAGTACCTACTAAAAGCTCATGGCTAGCAGAAAAATCAAACCATTTCATTCTCTTAAGGTGGAGAAATGATTTCCAAGTGTTAAACATTTTCAATAAAAATCAATTTTAAAATCCAAATTTATGGCTTGGGGAAACAGTTTGGTTGGCGATGTGTTTTCTGTACTAGTATGAGAAGCTGAGTTCTGATTCTTAATGAAAAAAAGAAAAACATCAGGGATGACAGTGTGTACCTTAATCACAGTCTTATGAAGGTGTTTACAAGAGGATCCCTGGACTCACTACCTGCCTAGTCCTACCAGATTGGTAAACTCCAGGCTTACTGGGAGACCCTGTCTCAAAAGATGACATGGAGAACAATTTAAAACATCCCAGCTGACTTTGGAAGTGAAACAACAATATAAACCACAAGTGACTTAATTTAAATTCATACTATATACCCATGTGTGTGTGTGTGTTCTCTATGTATATGCCCTCATCTGTGTGTAGGTTTATCTATCTATGTGTTCTTCACAGAGAAGCAATGAGAGGATGCAGGGTATGGATATTCCATTCCATCCCATCACTCTCTGCTTTATTCCTCTGACACAGGGCTTCTCATTATATCAGGAACGAGGCTGGAGGCAACAAACCCTGGCAACCATTCTATCTCCAGCCCTCATAATGCTCTGTTTAAGGACATGTACAGACATGCCCAGATTCCTCCACGTGTGGTAGGAACTCAGACTCAGACCTCATGTTTGTGTAGCAAGTGCTCTGACCCACTGATCTATTCTCTTAGCCTTAAGAAACCTTGTTTATATGTGGCAACCCACAAGAAAGACATTGTCAAACAGAACTAGTTCTACAAAGAGACTCAACCCTGGGCTTCAGAGTTGTAAAAACTGAAGAGTGAGATGGCTCTGTGTACCAGGGCATCTGCTGCAGTCTTGATACCCCAAGTTTAATAACAGGGACCCACATTGGTTGTCCTGTCTTCACCAGACAAGCTCTGGCAGAAGATGTCCTTTGATCTTTGTATGTGTGCTATAACTATAGCGTGCCTAGTCCCCCATAGGAGTGAACAAGTGTTATTTCTTTTAAAGTTGTAAAAATCCATATTTCTTGTTTCTCTTTGGGATCTGTATGAAACATGAGCTTAAAAAAATGATAGGTCACAATGACTAAGTTCGTCCAAGTACATCATTAAAACAAAGAGATGCTATTCTTTCCGTGTGTTCTAGGATCAGCAAAAGAACAACTTCAGTGAGTAAGAACTGTAGCTCCTGCTCCTTCGGTAATGAGTTTATGATTTATTTTTATTATTGATTTCGTGCATACATGTGTGTCTGAGTGGGAGCGTGTACACATGAATGCAGTCATTCATACAAGCCAGAAGGTGGTGTCGGTTCCTCTGGAACTGGAGTTACAAGTGTCTGTGAGCTGCCTGGTTTGGGGATTGAGATACAAACTCAGATCCTCTGGAAGAGCAGGCAGTGCATTTAGCTGTGGAGTCATTTCTCCAGCACCAATAAAAGACTTTCTAAACAGTTAGGATAATGATACATTTGGAAACGCTTTGTCTGTGAGAACTTTTCTCTAAGTCTCCATATCAAAGAATGATTTCTGTTTGAGTTTGCCAGTGTCTTCAGTGTACAGAGTTGAGTCTAAGATGGCCTTTCAAAATCCCAGATACATTTCTGCCACAATGTGACTCTTCACACTTGAAAGCTTTTCCTTTAAATCAATCGTGTGATGCAAACCCTTGGACATAGCACTTTGATTGTTACATTTGCTAAGATTGTGCTAAGGTTCAATATTTAATAAGGTTCTTATTAAAGTTTCTTATGTGGTACTCCCCAAATATACATGTGTTTATATATGTATACGACCGAGTTTAATTTCAATTAAATTGGGAGTATCATAAACTTCCCAGATCTGATAAATTATTACTTGGCAACAGATGTTGCTCTGACAGTTTTTAAAACCTTGATTACATTTTAATTTGGTGACAAGATGCAGGCAGTAGCAATGAGCTAAAATGAAAGCTGCCATTCTAGGCTTGTTGTGGCAATGCCTTGGCTATATTGGTGCTGTCGTTATTGTTTCTGTAGATAATTGCATCTTGAGTTGTGCTTTTGAAATCTTCTAGTCATTTCCCTTTCAATTAGATTATTTTAAATATAAATGGAAGCCAAGCTTTGTGAACCAAGTTCTTTACTAAAGCAGGCAAGTTTTAAACTAAAATTGTCATTGTCCTATTTTAATTCTTACTAGAGAAGAATAAGAACGTTTATTGTTAGTACTTCAACATAAGTAAGGACGATAGTTCATTTCACACTAGAGGACTTCCTTTGACACATGTCAGCTATCCAGTCTTATTTAGGTGGCTCCGATTTCTGTGTTGGTTGTACATGTTGGTACAAGCATTTGACTACGTCCTTGGTGAGATGTAAAGGATACTTGTCTATTAAACATCAGTGTTTATTACTTTGGTTTAGCCTTTATTAACAAGAAGTTTTTAATTGGTTTGTCAGCATTTTAATCAGAAGCACTAATATCGTAATCAAAATGACATCCAATTAATTCAGAAAAATGCTTGAGCATCTTGCAGTTTTCTTGTGGTTGTTATTGTTGTTACTGTTATGCAAGATCTCACTTTGCTGCCCAGACTTCTTTGCAACTCTCTGTGTAACCAGACTGCTTTCCAACATCTTCCTGCTTCAACCTCCCCAGGTAACCTTTCCACTGAGCCTCTGTACTCTGCTCAAATGCTCACCATTTAAGATGATCAAACATGAACCATACCCTCATGGTGTGAATGTGTTTAGAGCTAATAAATAGCGAGGAGTATGACTAGATTGAGAGGTTGAGATGGGTCATGGAAGGAGATAGAGGTCGGAATGAGAATACCCTTTCATTTTCTCAGACATGGAGTATATTTTAGCAGTGTTATTGTGACTACATTTCATCTTCCTTTCCTGAATTAACTTGTTGACATTTAAAACAAACAACAACACAAACAAAACTTGTGTCTTTCTCTTTAACCCAAACTGACCTTGAGCTATGATACTGCTTCAACCTTCTGCCTAATTACTGGGATTATAGGCAGGCATCACCGTCCTCATTCTGAAACACTCCCACTTCCTTTAAGCATAAAGACCATGCACTAATAGCTTGGATTACTGCAACACCAGTATTACATTTATTCCTTATTTGTTCATTCATTCATTTTGGTGCTGATGAAGACCAAATTCGGTACTTTGGGCATGCTAGACAAGTGTTCCACCGTAAGGCTCCATCTCAAGCCTCCCAGTGCCTTTAACATGTTTGATAAATAGTGACCCCACTCAGGGTGTTGCCATCACATTATCTGTGATTATCCCTGAGAATGAGCCAGCATATGCCCCCTTAACATTTCAACTCACTGATTCTGGGTTTACTGCCTTATGTCACACAGAATTTGCCTCATGGTCAAACATGATTATTTTCCTCCATATAAGACTACAGGGCACCAAAGGAAGGTTTATGTATAGAATATGCTATGCAACAAACAAACAAATAAAAACATGGTTCCTAAGTGAAACCATGTTGTCGTGCATAAGACATTATTAATTTTGTTTTTACTAAATTTGTTTAGTAGTAATGTATGTGAATATGAAGGCTAGGGAACATGCGTATACGTTGCGTGTGTGTGAAGTCTGAGGACAAGTTTGTGGGTTCAGTTCTAGCTTTTAACCTTCATCGGGATTTCAGGAATCAAACTCAGGTTACATGGATCGCTCGGCAAAGCCTGTAACTACCTGTGGTAAGTGACAATGTGTCTCTTTAAAACTTAGTGAAACATTGACAGATTTTTCAATTTCTCCCCAAGTTAAAGAAAACAACTGAAAGGACTGGTTGCTTATGAAGTTCAGGCTGTAGCAGTCGGGCTACATCGGCGACACTCAGAGGAGAACAGGATACGCCAAACAACTGCTCTACTCAATGGCCTCAGTGAACAGAAAAGTATCAATGGCATCTCAGTAAAATACAATGGTTTCTTTTTAAACCGGAGAAGATAACGTGTTGGTAACAAAGCAGAAATCATAGTTTGGTGCTGTGATATGCAACTGTATGCTCAAATAATCTAAGGTCTAAAGACAAGTGCATAAGCCTAGGAGTTCAAGGCCAATGTCAACAATACATTGATCTACAACAAAACAAAACAGAAACAAGTGAATATTGGGATAAAGATATAGAAACAATGTAGGAGGTCAGAATTCAAAGTTATATGTTTGAGTTTAAGAGTTAAATTATACAACTATTGGGTACAGTTGTTTGGTTATGATGAATATGAGCTCAATCAGGAAGGGGCAGACTTATCTGACAAGAGAACTCCTGTGGCTGAAACTAAGTTTACAGAGGGAGAGAGTCCAAGTGGTCAGTGCAATTATGTGGTGATCAGAATTCACCAGAAATCTTCTGTTTTATGGTATTTAAAGGGATTCAGGAAGGCCTTCCAGCAGGTGTTTGAAATAGCTGATGATCTAGAAAACATAGCAATTTGGGGTAAGAGGAGATGAAGTTTTAAATGACAGAGTGAGCCGGGCGGTAGTGGCGCACGCCTTTAATCCCAGCACTCGGGAGGCAGAGGCAGGCGGATCTCTGTGAGTTTGAGGCCAGCCTGGTCTACAAGAGCTAGTTCCAGGACAGGAACCAAAAGCTACAGAGAAACCCTGTCTCGAAAAATCAAAAAAAAAAAAAATGACAGAGTGAGAGCCTAGTGGGAGTCATGGTGAGTGGCATGCCTGTGTGCTATTTTCACGCAGTAGGGGGATGAGTTTTCTTTGGCAGAATTTAAGCAGACAATGCCTGGGACTAGTGTTCCCTGTTTCCGAGGAAGCATTCTGACGCACTGTGAGGAATGGTTACTGGAAATGTACAGGCATCCTGGATGAGAGCCACAGTTACTTCATATAGTCGTAATTAAAGGGAAGGCAGCAATCCAAGGAAGAGAGTAATTTGGGGGAAATAGCATTTGTTATCTAAACATTACTTGACTTTGTATAACTAAGCTCAACTAGGAATAGAATTTTTGAAGTGTATTATCAGAGTAAAGTTGGCTTTGCAGGGTGGGGAGATGGCTTGTGAGGGTAGGCATCAGTGTCAGATCCCCCAAAGCTGTGTGAATAACGTGGAGATGTGGCTGACCCCCTGTAATTCCAGTCTTGGAAGCTGCAGACAGGCTCCACACGGCAAGCTAACTCTCTGGCCTTGTCATGTTGACAAGCTCTACATTTGATTGAGAGACCTGCCTCAATGAATAGAGATGAAGAAAGATCAAGGATGACTCCCAAAGCTTACCTTAGGCTTTCATGTACAAATCAACCTATGTGCAAGCATGTACTAGTGCATATATCCCCCTACACACACACATACACACACCCTACATAGAGATGGAAAAAAGAATAAAGTCAACATTGCATATGAAGAAAATTGATTGATTTTTTTCTTCTTTTCCTCCTCTTCCTCCTTCTTTCTTTCTTTCTTTCTTTCTTTCTTTCTTTCTTTCTTTCTTTCTTTCCTCTCCTTCTCCTTCTTCTTTGTGATTGTCATCTTATTCATCTTTATGTTTAGATAAAGTCTCAAGCAACTTGACTTGAGCATGCTATGTTACGTGGTTGTGGATGGCACTGTGCTCCTGATTCTCTTTCCTGCACCTCCCAAGTGACAGGATTAGAGTTGTACATTGCTACACTGTTGTTGTTTTTTTTTTGCAGTGTTGGGAATGAAACTCAGTGCCTCATGCATTATAAACAAGTGCTCTACCAATTGAGGTATGACCCCAACCTTAGTGACTTAACTTCTATAAACAAAAGTGCACTATAGTTTGAAAGGTTCTTGCCACCTGGTACAATGAAATGGTTTTAGTATTCTCTACCCCTGCAAAAAGGAAAGCAACATTTTTGGGATTGATAGCTCTTCCTGACAAGGTCTAAAGAAATGGAAACTGAATAAAAAATATAATAGACCTTGAGAATTAAGAGGATGGTGCAAGTGAGAAATACTCTGTAAAGAACGAAATGTAATCAAGAGAAATTGTCCCCAGACTTGAAAAGCACTTAGATCAGGAAACAGTTTTCTCCCCTTAACCTTTCATGTTTCTGTTGCAGGAGGAAAATACTTTGAGTCCTAAGCCTGTCTGAGTCTTTTGAAGTAGGATTGCTTACATGAACAAAGTGATCCTAAGATCTCTTATATGTAAAGTGGAAGAGAAACTTCCCTTTTAGAAGTTATAACTGAAATGCATTGAATGTCATTCTAACTTTAAGGCTATTAGTAATCAATTCTTCTAAGAAATCATATTTCAAGACTCTTCTCTTAATATCCTGCTAGCTAATAGCTTCCTTTGTTCAATCACCATTATATCTTTCTCAAGAGGCTCAGGGAAATGCAAGGAAAAAGTTATTTGGGAACTCTAGATTCTTCTTCATAAATATTTCCCATCTACTATCAATCACTGTCACGCCTTCTACTGAAAAAAAAAACACTCTAGTTCTTTTCTTGCCAGAATGAAGATTTGGTGTCTGACTCCTGAAAATATAAACTCCTATTTCGTGGCAACAGGTTCACATTATTATTTTTGCCTTAATATAAAGTCTTTGATTCATGTCATCAAAGGAAATAAGGGGAGCAGGCAGTGCAGACAATAAAAGTAAATCCTAGTAGCATCAATTAAAAGTAGGTATAGGAAGATCAGTTTTGTTTTCTGCTTTCTTAGCCTGACTGACAATGCTGGACTTGAACTGATAACACATATGGAGGAGTTTCTTCTCTTAAGCCATGAAGAACTGAATATGTCTCCTTAGAGATATGCTAGATTTGGATGTTTGCTGTCATATATGGTGGGTGGGAGTCAGCTGAAGGCTCAAATCCCTCTTATTCTCTTGAGTCAGAAGGAATGGTGTCCCATGGTCTTGGACGGGTAGGATCAATATAATAAAAATGACAATCTTACCAAAAGCAATCTACAGATTCAATGCAATCCCCATCAAAACTGCAACACAATTCTTTACAGAGCTCAAAAGAACAATACTCAACTTCATCTGGAGAATCAGAAGGTTATTAGACAGATGTAGGGCCCAGTTCCAAGAGTAGAAGCAATGTATTTGCTTAAATGGGGAGCTACTGGCCAGACAGCACATTCAGTGAAGGGGTAATTACTATAAATTCCTAAAAGGCATCATAAATTTTTTAGTAATGTCTCTCTCTCTTACACCGTGCTCTTTCAAGATACCTGCCAAGGTCCCTAGAATTTTGAGCATCACCACGCTATACCTCTTGGTCCTTCTTTCCTACAGTTGTCTGAGATAGGAAAGTCCTAGATAGTGTAAATCTCCTCATCTCCGCACACTGTCTAGTTTTATGTCAACTTGTCAAAAAGTAAAGTTGTTTTGAAAGAGAGAAGGTCAGTTAAAAAAAAAATGCCCTCACCATATTTGTTTGTGGACAAGCCTGAAAAGGTATTTTTTTGATTGATGATTGATATTAGAGGTGCACAGCACATTTTGGGCAGTGCCATCCCTGGGCAGGTGGCTCTGGGTGCCATTTAAGGCAGACAGAGCAAGCTATGAGGAACAAGCCAGTTACCAGTATTCTTTGATAGCTGTTGCATTCTTGCCTCCAGGTTCTTGCTTGGTTTGAGTTCCTATCCTGTCTCCCTTTAATAATAAACTGTGAGGGGCTAGAGCGATGGCTCAGTGGCTAAGAGCACATCTGTTCTTCCAGAGGACCTGGGTTCAATCCCCAGCACCCACATGGCAGCTTATATTTGTCTGTAACTTCAGTTCTAGGCAACCTGACACTGTCACATAGGCATACATAAAGGCAAAATACCAATACATATAAAATAAAAAAAGAACTGTAATATGGAATCATAGCAAAATAAGCATTCATGGTGTTTTATCACAGCATACCTTTGCCAGTAAACAAAAACCCCACAATTGGGCACAACACCAGTGCAACAAGTGGGAAATCATGCCTACTACCTGAAACCTAACAAACTACCCGGGGATAGTGAAGTCACGGATCTTGGGGGAGAACCTATAGTCACTATCTTATTAAGCCAGCAACAAGCTCTAATTACATTCTAAATATTTGTCTTTATATCCACAGATAAGTGTACTTCTCATGCCTCATCAAAGGAACTTCTCTCTGTAAGAGAGAAATAGGCCATTACAGAAAACCATAGCCAATCAAAATGCTGAATTGTGGATCCCAGTCTCAAAGGATACATCTGTAATACAATTCCCACACCCAAGGCTAAGGCTGAGAAATCATTGGTTTGGAATATTCAAAGAGTCAGAGGAACAAGGAGTTTGCTGTAAGATTGTGTCTCCTATGAATGTCAGAAGCTAAACCTAAAACTCTCCCCAACATGACTGCATAAGCGTGAGCTGAGGAACAACAAAACAACAGTAGGCCTGCTGATGCAGGCTGGGAAATCCCAGGAGGACTCAACCTTACACAGGTAGACAAAGGATGCTGAGAGTGGGAGAGACAGTGTTCCCTACAGAAGAGTACACCAATTGTACACTAAATAGTACCAAATTGTCAGCCCTGATAGCAAACATATAAGTGACATTATACAAACTGAGCAGACTGTGCTCATTATTTAAAATATATACGTGCATATAGGTGCATATATATGCATATGCATATACTAACATTAAAGAAGAAAGAGGCCATGAATTTAAAAAGACGATTTAAAAAAGAGAAAGGAAGGGTATAGGAGGGAGAACTGTTGTAACTATATTTTAATCTCATCAAAAAATAACAAGAAAGAATTTCTAAAATCTCTAAAATATTCAAACTATGAAGCATGTATATATATATATATATATATATATATATATGTATATCCAACTATATAAAAAAGTTTAGCATTAAAAATGAATTCTAATTTGAACCATGAAAATTGTTCATAATGGTGTGTCATTGTTAGATCACAATACTGAGGATTGTACATAGCATATCATTGTGGTATCAAGTGGTAGTGGTGGGAGAGGTTTGGGGAAAGGCAATGGAAAAGAGAATATGGGGAAAATAAATAAATAAACAAATAAATAATAAACACCCAGGCCTAATTATGTATTCTATTTTATCTATATTAATTTTGGTGAATTGGACTTAGATTTGTCTCAGCTATTCCCTATTCTGCAAATAGCTTTTTATTAGGAACACACACAGAAATATCCTCAAGGACTGGTTGTAGAAAGAACAGAGAATGATTTGGTGTCAGAATTCTACCATAACTCTCCTGATTATTGTATTCTCATCCACTTTTATTGGACCATGAAGACAAATGGGACTCTTCACTCTCTTTATTGATGCATTTTACACCAAGAGAAGGAGGGGTGGCCCTGATCTGAGATTCACATAAGAGCATGTATCTGTACAAACTTTGGAATGAGCCCTGGTTTTACACTTGAAAGCACAGGGAAATTCCAGGGATGTTCAAACTGGAAAATTCACATATAATGCAAAGATGTCATTGGGAATGGGAATATGATACCAAGAATGCAAGTCTCTTCAAGGTAGTGTGAGTTTGGTTTGTCTCTGGTTTGAGGTGCATTTGTGCATGTTGTGAAGGGTGTGTATTTATTAACAGAAAAAGCAAGGCAGCTACCCTTGAAATTCTAATGACAGTAGAGATGCTGGTCATAAGAAAAAGGGGTCATTGAAAGGGTTGCGTGCAACTGGGGACAAAGGACAACACCTTTGCACCATGCATATAAGAGGTTCAAAGGTCAGACCTGTGTTTTTCTTTCTAGTATGAAATAGGACATGCTAAGAATCAGTCTGTCTCCTGATTAAGAGTAGGCCAGCATCCTCCATAACCATAGGAAGCCTCAAGGAAAAAGAACTTCACATTACCTCCTTTCTGCTCCCTGACTCTAGAGTCTCTCCCCAGAAAAGAAAACATTGCAATCAATTCTGTTTTAGTTTTTACTCACACATTATGAGACTTTTGAAAGGTCATATTTACGTTACTTTGACAGGTACAATTTATTAGTATTTTTGTCATGTCAGCTACATATTTATAACATTGGACACTTTTTATTATCCTTTATAATATTAATTATTTTCAAATAAGCTGATAATTATTAAATAACATTTACAAACACCTCAATCAGACTATCATTTTCATGTGGCTTTATGTAGGAATTATCTGAACCCCCTTTTCTGGGACCTCATTAGAGAAAAAAACAACATGAGTAAGAATCTGAAAGTCATAACAACACAAAATATTACATATGTCACCGTGTTTTATAGTTCTTGGTCCAATATCATAGCATGGATAATATGTTAACATATATATCACATATAGTATATATGATAACAAGAATACATACACACACACACACACACACACACACACACATATATATATATATATATATATATATATATATATCACATTCAGCAAATAAATTTGTTTTGTCATTGCCTTGGAGTATCTATTGTTGTGACAAAAAAAGCAATTTGGGGAGGAAAGGATTTATTTCAGTCTTCAGGTTTCACATCACAATCCATCATCAAAGGAAGTCAGGACAGAAACCTGGAGAAAGGAACCTGAAAACGGAAATTGAAGTAGAAGTCATAAAGGAACACTGTTTACTGGCTTGCTTTCCATGACTTCATAAGTTTACTTTCTTAAATATTCAGGACCACCTACTCAGAGGTGGCACTCCCCACATTGATCTGGACCGTCCCACATCAATTATTAAGTGAGAAAATACCTTCTGTGGTTTGCCTCAGGGTGGATCGTGCAAAGGAATGTACTCAATTGAGAGTGTCAATTCTCGGATGGCTCTAGCGTGTGTCAAGTTGATAAAGCACTGGCTAGCACAGTTCAAAATTAAGTTTTAAAGCAAAATTGGAGATGCTTTAAAGTGATTCTTCCAACAAGCAGGTCTGATCTTGGTGTCAAAGGCAAATTTGTATCTTGAGAATCTTGCATTCAGATTTTGTTCTATTATTCAGTTTTGGCATGTAAGAGAGGTTGGTTGAGTTCACCCATAGAAGAACATCACAAAAGAGTGAGGCTAATATCAGAGATAGTTGGTCCTAACAAACTCCTTATTTGAGTTCTCATAAGAAACAACCACTAGTTAAGCACAGATACCTGCTTGAAATTCAAATCCAACCGGGTGGTGGTGGCACACACCTTTAATCCCAGCACTGGGGAGGCAGAGGCAGGAGGATCTTTGTGAATTTGAGGCCAGCCTGGTCTACAAGAGCTAGTTCCAAAAAAGGCACCAAAGCTACAGAGAAACCCTGTCTGAAAAAGAAAAAGAAATTCAAATACATGAATGTTTTCTTTTTCAATCTGCTGGGCTAGGGCTACCACCATTTAGTAGAAATAATGTCAGGATAACTAGGACAATCTGCAAGAATGTCTCACATCCAAATGGGAAAAAGGAACCCTGAACTCCATGTAATGTACAAACAATAGCTATTCATATGTATTGATTTTTCTTTCATCTGAGCTTAGGTTTCATCCCAGGGAAAAGTATTACTGGAAAGAAATTGAAAGAAAAGAATATGACCCATACACCATGAGTATCATCATCCTACAAATAATTTGTCTCCCTAGTATCTGACAAAAATGGACTGGAAAGGGGACTGCTGATCTGGTTACAGACTCTGTAGGAACAAACAGTTGCCTGTTCAATTGCCAGGCATAAAAGTTCTCTTTAGCCGGGCGGTGGTGGCGCACGCCTTTAATCCCAGCACTCGGGAGGCAGAGGCAGGCGGATCTCTGTGAGTTCGAGACCAGCCTGGTCTACAAGAGCTAGTTCCAGGACAGGCTCCAAAGCCACAGAGAAACCCTGTCTCGAAAAACCAAAAAAAAAAAAAAAAAAAAAAAAGTTCTCTTTAAATTGGGGGGTGGGGGCTGAGAATGACTTGATTCTCTCTCCTTAGATTCTAATGTGTGTTTAAAAACATAACTTACAAGTTAATGTTGCCTGTTATTATTTACTTTTAAAGATAGCTATTATCTTTATTATTATATAAGGTTTATTATTCTATAATCAAACCCTTCCAAAGATATTCATCTACTTATGCATAGGCATATATATATATGTATGTATATATATATATATATATATATATAATGTTTATTCACTTATTGGTTATGCATTGGTAATACCCATGGGAGGCCTGACTCTTTCTGAACAAAACCAAGGGAGGAGTGGGTGGGGGAGGTGAGAGATGGAATGGAAGGCCACGAGAGAGGGGAAACTGCAGTTGGTGCGGTGATACTTTGTGTGTATTTTAATAAATAAAGCTCGCCTGAAGTTCAGAGAGGAGAACAGACACACTGATCAGCCTTACAGACCAGGCAGTGGTGACACATGCCTTTAATCCCAGTAGCTACACTGGTTTGCCATAGAAACCAGGCAGTAGTGGTGTATGCCTTTAATCCCAGCATTAGAGAGGAATATAAGACAGAAGGAAATAGATCTCACACACAGTCTCATACTGAGGACTCCTTGAGGCAAAAATGCCATTTCAGATTGAGGACAAGTTAAGAGCCAATGGCTGTCTGGCTGTTTTGTTTTTCTGATCTTTAGGTTGAACCCCCAAATCTCTCTCTGGGTTTTTATTAATCATGTTGCAGGTTGGGACATAAAATCAATGAATAAACTTAATTTATATATAAAAAAGAGAAAGTATAAAAATGAAGGTATTACCCCCTTTTCAGAGCCTTGCCCAAGATGGGTTCAGAGATTCTCTTACCCTGCTTACACGATTTTGCCATCACATGTCAAAGAGCTCTGC
Organism: Microtus pennsylvanicus; assembly: GCF_037038515.1. Lineage (NCBI taxonomy): Eukaryota > Metazoa > Chordata > Mammalia > Rodentia > Cricetidae > Microtus > Microtus pennsylvanicus. The sequence goes on along the minus strand of NC_134585.1, from coordinate 45,069,663 downwards.
CACAGTGTGCTTAAAAATCCACTTTGTCAGAGTCCCTGCGACCCAGAGTCTCCTGATCCATAAGAAGTCAGCAGGCCCTGCTTTTCAGAAACTGACCCTCATGAGGCCCATTTCACACAGCAGTATTATTCCTAAATGAAAACTGACCATTAGCTTTTTGAGAAATGTCTTATTCACGGGACAACTTAAAGACTAGAGAATCTCTAGAGTTTAATGAAAAATATATTGGAATTGCATTAAGAAAAGTATAATAGATTGCTGAAAATACATAAAAGAAAATTGAAAATCAGTGGAGTAGTCTAGAAACCCCTGACAAGATGTCTGGAAAGAAGAAAAATTAGTGAATTAATTTGTTTCTTACAATAACAATTAGTTAGTGTTCTGAGCTAGGTAGGATATCTTTAATGGTCTCTAAAAAGAGCATAATACAAAAGGTGATTTTTATATTTCTTTTTTAAATTGATTTTCATTGAGCTAAACACTTTTCTCTGCTCCCCTCCATTTCTCTTCCCTCCCTTCAACCTTCTCCCATGGTCCTCATGCTCCCAATTTACTCAGGAGATCTTGTCTTTTCTACTTTCCATGTAGATTAGATTTATGTATGTATCTATTAGGGTCGTCATTGTTGTCTAGGTTCTCTGGGATTGTAATTTACATGCTGGTTTTCTTTGCTTTATGTTTAAAAACCACTTATGAGTGAGAACATACTATATTTGTCTCTCTGAGTCTGGGTTCCCTCACCCAATATGATGTTCTCTAGCTCCATCCATTCGCCTGCAAATTTCAAGATGTCATTTTTTTCTGCTGCGTAGTACTCTATTGTGTAAATGTACAACATTTTCCTTATCCTTCTTTGGTCGAGGGGTATCTAGGTTGTTTCCAGGTTTTGGCTATGACAAACAATGCTTCTGTGAACACAGTTGGGCCCATGTCTGTGTGGTATGATTGAACATCCTTTGGATATATACCCAAAAGTAGTATTGCTGGGTCTTGAGGAAGATTGTTTTCTAATTTTCAGTGAAATAGCCACACTGACATCCAAAGGGGCTGTACCAGCTTGCATTCCCACCAGCAATGCAGACATGTTCCCGGAAAAGGTGATTTTTAAAAAAATTCCAACTGCCAGTGCATTAATAGTGTTAAAATACAGTTTACAACAATAAAAACAGCATTGTTTGGGTGGAAATAGTCTATAAAATTATTTCCCTAAGTTTTAAAATGCTAAAATGAACAAGAAATTTGTTTTCTCCTGAGAAATTGACTTTCAAATTATGAGAAAGATTAGTTCAATGCATCTCACATCACATTAGATTAAATCTAGACAAACTGGAAATGTAACTACCACGAGTTTGCTCCACACCTACCTGTAAAGATAAAAGAAAACAAGTATTGTATTTCTCAGAAAATATTTGGAGGAATAAGTCATCCACAGTTCAAAGTACAGACATGAAATATGTATGGAAAAGATCAATGCATTATTATATATATTGTGAATCATGCCTTTATGTAGTTTTAAAGTCACATCTCATCTGGTTGTTCAAAGAGTTATAGGAACATAGAAGTTTAATTTAGATTTAATTCCATGCTCACTTCTTCAAAATTCCAAAGTACAGGACACAGGCTGAATATCTTTACACATAAGACTCATAAAACTTTAAAAGGTAATAATTTTTTTCTTTAAATAAATACATATCATTTGTTTGTGTTGGAGAACATCAGTTTTAAATATTTATTTTTATTATTTATGTATCTTTTTCTCTTTTTCTCCATCTCTCTCTCTTTGTGTGTGTGTGTGTGTGTGTGTGTGTGTGTGTGTGTGTGAGAGAGAGAGAGAGAGAGAGAGAGAGAGAGAGAGAGAGAGAGAGAGAGAGAGAGTTCAAGTGTCTGCAGAGGCCAGAGACACTGGGTCTACCAGAGATGAATGAGGAAATGGTTGTGAATTGATGAATGTAGATACAGGGAACCAAACTCAAGTCCTATGGAAGAGTACCAAGAACTCTTAACGACTGGGCCATATCTCCAGGCCCCTATTCTTAATGATTTTTAAGAAAACTTCATACTATTTGCTCTTGCAGCAGTCCAGTACAGATTTCAACCCACCGTGTACAAATGTTCACCTTTCTACACTTCTTCACAAATGGTTTCTGTGTTTAATTTTATATAATAATCACTCTTAATGATAGGTGGTGATATTTCATTGGGATTTTGGCTTATATTTCCTTGACATTGAACATTTTTAAGGCACTTGATCATCATTTTTATGTCTTCTTTTAGGAAATACCTGTTTAGATTTATTTTTCCTTTGGAATGGTATTCCTTTCCCTTTTTGCTATTGAGTTGTTAGATTTCCTTACATTTTCTAAAATATCACATTTGATTTGAAGACCAGAAAACAGAATCTAGGAGACATTGTTGATTTGAAAGTATTAAATTGGTTTCCAGAGAGATACTGCCTCAGATGTTACCCAATGAGACATGGAGATGAAGTAAGAAAGGAAGACTGTACTTGGACACAAGGCATGTCTCAACACATACAAGAAAATTGAAATAACACCCTACATCCTATCTGCTCACTGTGGGTTAAAGTTGGCTGTCAACAACAGAAACAACAAAAAGCTTACAAACTCATGGTAACTGAACAGTTCACTACTGAAGGGAAAAGTGAGTAAAGAGAGAAATTAAAAACTTTTAGAATTAAATGAAAATTAAATCCTATGTAACCCAATGAAAGCAATTCTAACAGGTAAGTTCTTAGTACTATGTGCCTGCAATAAAAAATTGGAGAGATTTCATATTAGTAACTTAAAGACACACTTAAAATCTCTAAAATAAAAGGAATAAATAACACCCCAAAAGAGTAGAAGGTAAGAAATAGTCAAACCTAAGGCTAAAACCAATGAAATGGAAACAAGCAAACAATACAAACAATCATTGAAACAAAGAGTTGCTTCTTTGAGAAAATCAGCAAGATTAGCAAGCCTTTATCCAGATTAACTAAAATGTGGAGGAAAAAGATTCAAATTAACAAAATTAGAGACAAAAAAGGGGGGGCATAACAACAGGCACCAAGGAAATCCAAATGGAAAATCAAACAGAAATCAAAAATGTTCTTAATGTATACCATTTACCAAAGGTAAATCAAGATAACAAGCACAATTTAAATAGAGCAATAATCTCTAGTGAAATAGAAGTAAACCATTCTCCAAACCAAAACAGCCCTGAGTAAGATGAATTTGGAACAGAATTCTCCCAGATGTTCAAAGAAGAATGAGTGACATTTCTGATGTAGGGTGTCCTTCTGTATATGTATTGCTTTTGTTGGCAAATAAATAAAGCTGCTTTGGCTTTTGGCAGGCCAGAATATAGCCAGGCTGGAAGAGATATAGAGAGAGATTAGGAGGGGTAAAGGAGACACCATGTAGCTGCCAAAGGAGGCAGATGCCATGTAGCTGCCCGAAAAGCAAGAGGTAACAAACCACAAACTTCAGGGTAAAATATAAAATAATAGAAATGAGTCAATTTATGATGTAAGAGCTAACTAGAAATACACCTGGACATTGGTCAAACAGTGTTGCAATTAATATAATTTCTGTGTGATTATTCGGGCCTGGGTTGATGTGGGAGTGTCATATATCAATCTGTTGATTTCATTGGTTAAGCAATAAAGAAACTGCTTGGCTCTGATAGGTTAAAATATAGGTGGGAGGAGTAAACAGAACAGAATGCTGGGAGGAAGAGGAAGTGACCTCAGAGATGCCATGCTCCCCTCGCCCTGCCAGATGCACGTGATGAAGCTCAGACTCAGGATGGACGTAGGTTAGAATCTTCCCGGTAAGTGCACCTAGCGGTGCTACACAGATGATTAGAAATGGGCTAAATTAATATGTGAGAATTAGCCTAGAAGAGGCTAGATAGAAATGGGACAAGCAGTGTTTAAATTAATACAGTTTGTGTGTTGTTATTTCGGGCATAAGCTAGCAGGCAGCCAAGGTGCTGGGGACGCAGCCCCACCGCTCTTATTACAACACTGGGTGCCCAAGATGAAAGACCGGCCTCAGTTTACATTATACTACTCTAATTATTCCACAAAATAGAAACAGAGGGAACCTGACAAATTCTTTCAATAAGACCACAGTTACCCTGATCCTTATGCCACATAAAAACTGAACAAAAAAGAAAATTGCAGATCAATTTCCCTTATGAACATAGATCTAAAACTTCTTAATAAAATGGTTACAAACTGAATATTAGAACACACACAAAAAAAGATTATCTACTATGACCAAGTAGCCTTCATTCCTGAGAAGCAGGGAAGGTTCAACAAACAAGTTTGATAAAAAATAATCCACCATATGAATAAACTGAAAGACAAAATCCAAATGATCAGCTCATTAAATGAAAAAAAAAGGCTTTTGACAAAATCAAACACCCCTTCATAATAAAAGTACTGGATACACTGGGCATACCTCAATATAATGAAGCCAGAACAGAACAAGCCCACAGCCAACATCAACCTAAATAGCAAAAAACTCAAAGCAGTTCAATTAAAATCAAAGCATTTATACTAAAATGAGGTACAGAAAAATGCTTTCTGCTCTCACATACTTATTCAGTAAAGTACTTGAAGTCAGCTAGCACAATAAAACAACTTCAGGAGATCAAAGAGTTACAAATATGAAAGAAAGAAGTCAAAGTATTTTATATGCAGATGATCTGATTGTATGCTTAAGTGAGCTTAAAATTAGTACCAGGTAACTCCTATTGCTGATAAACACTTTCAGCAAAGTAGCAGGATACAAAACTAATACCCCAAAATCAGTAGCCTTCCTTTATACAAATGGTAAACGGATTGAGAAAGAAATCAGGAAAGTAATCCACCTCAGAGCAGCCTAAAAACAAAATTGGGGGTAGCGTTAACCAAGCAAGTGAAAGACTTGTATAATAAAAATTTAAGATGTTGAAGAAAGGAACTGAAGACAATATAGAAAGATGGAAAGATCTCTCATGTTTATGGATCAGCAGGATTAACAGCAAAAACGGCCACCCTACCAAAAGCCATCTACAGATTCAGTGCTCTCTTCGTGAAAATTCCAGCACAGTACTTCACATATCTTAAAACGACAGTCCTCAACTCTATATGGAAATGTGAAAAACCCAGGTTAGATTAAACAATCCTGAATAATAAAAGAATTCCTGAATGTCTCACCATCCATGACATCAAATTTTACTACAAAGTTATAGTAATAAAAATAGTGTGGTATTGGCATAAAAATAGATCATTTTCCCTTGTCTGAAGTATAGGTGCCAAAAATTTTCTCCATGTCTGTTTATTCTTCTGATATGTTCTCACAAAAGAACTACTTATACTCCTCTTCCTACTACTACTACTAATAATAATAATTAAAAATAGGTAAAATATTTCAAAGGAAATGTGGGCTGCTTTTTGCTTTATTTGGATGATATGGAAGACACTGTCTGTTGGGAACCAGTGACATCAATAAGTACCAATCATCATCATCATCAAGCATAAATATATGTCAGGTCTCCTACTCTCAAATTGTGAATTCTTACAATTTTCACATTAACAAGGTAGGTAGATTTTTTTTTTAGTTCACTTTGGGATGAAAAATCAATGGCATGTTTAATCTATTTCCCATGGTTTCATGAATAATTTAACACAATGGTCCACAAAAACAAGGACTTGTGCTTCACAGTTTTGCAGGAAACCTGCCTCCATCTGTGAATGCATCTTTATCTTATAGTTGTTGCTAACGCCTTTGAGGTAGGAACAAGGTAGACTCTCGAGTTCGGACTGGAAATGTACCTGATCTGTTCATGGGAAAAGCTACAATACAGAGAGGAAATCAGAGGAAGAACATATGCTGTCATTGAGAACACATATATTAGATCTCTTTTATAATTTTGCTCAAAAAATGTCCTCATCTCATATAAAGATTAAGAGTTTCCTGGAGACAAACCTTGCATACTGGAAATTTTCTCCTGTAATTGGCCTTCCCTTAATCTTGATGCTTAAAGGTGAAGTGCAGGAAATTTTATCAGAATCGGTCAACCCATTTGAAATGTAGTAGGAAATAAACAGATGTAAAACATTAGAAGGTCTGATCGATTTTGCTGCATTCAGTCAATACTTTTTTCATTCCCAATCCAGCGGGTAGCCTTCTTTTAAACAACCATGTCAGCCAAGAATGACTGAAAACTGCATTTGATTTTACCACATACTGTTAGGTGAATATTAACCACAGGGAAGACAAAGTCAGACGATTCAATAGCAAATTCATTTCTCTCTCCCACATGAAAAGTTCTCCATGTAGAACATGTTAATACAAAGTACCCTGTAATTTAGATGTTGAGGACAGGTGTACTTTCATATCATTCCTAACATCTCATGTGTTACAAAAAGTCATTCTTGTCTTGGATTGGAGCATTGTCACTGAACTTTTAATAATCAGTTGTCCCATAATTATTTAAAATTAACAATTTAAATTAATAATTTGACTAATTAAAATTTAACACTTTACTTTCTAATACTAGAATGCTAACTTTTGAAATACCTTATGATGAAGCCTTGAGTTTTTAGCTACTAAATTTTGTATATACATCTTAAATTCTGCTTTCAAGAATAAGCTTTTACTTCATTTTTAGTAAAAATCTATCCATTCTCTTAACTGTATTGTTACCCTACAGCTAAATATTGTGTTAAATACTAAGGTAATAGGAAGTTGTATCATAGTTAGGATATGACCTCAGCATTTTTTTCTCCGTAAATCAACATGCATGTTCTATTTTGCAGGAATGAGAAATGTAGGTCCATCTATGAAGATGTCAAAATGTGGCAGAAGAAACTTGCTATAATCAAAATTGTAAATTTGATTGCAGAAACTATTATGGTTTGAATATCTGATCTGTGCACCAGGCTTGTTTGTTTGAACACTTGGTCCCAGGCTGTAGAGTAATTTGCAGACTTTATGAAACTTCGGGCACACAGTACCTGGTTATATGATATAAGCTATGAAGGCCTCTGGCAACTGAGCACAAGGTGCTTCCTGGTGGACTACTGCTGTCTGACCAGCTACCTTATGATCCTGAAAACATGTGCTGGTCCACCCCTGCCTGATGCTATGCCATTCCCCCCATGATGAACTAGAATACCCTGAAAAGCTGAACCCCCACTACATGCTTTCCTCCCTTAATTTGCTGGTGTCTGTTACGTTGTCAGAGCATTGGGAAAGTATGGAAGCCTTCACTGAAGTGGTTAGCCTGACACAGAAAGATGGGTAGAAGGAATCAAGTGGAAGTGGAAGGTACCAGAGACACTTTGGAAACTGGTCTGTTCTGGTATTTATTGGAAATTGTATAAACACAAACAGGATACAGGAGTTAGAGGGAAAATGGTGAGTTCTCACTGGAAGAAAGAAGAAAGGACAAGAGCACACAAACCCTATATTTAATGATGTTTATTTATTAATTTAATGCTGAGGGCTATTGTGAGATGGGATGACTTGAATAAGAAACATTCTCCTATGGAGCAACTATTTTTGAACATTGCTTTACAGTTGGTGTTGTTTTACAAGGTCTAGAAGGTACAGCTTTGCTGGAGGAAGTATGTCATTAGAGGAAGGCTTTGGCATACTTCCCTGTTATTTCCTCTACTTTGAACTGAAGTTGAAGATGTGTGCTTCCTCTCAGCTCTCTGCTCCAGGCACCATAGCCACTGCTTGATGTCATGCTTCCCAGTCATGATGAAAGCATGATTGTCTCTCTGGAATAAAAACCCCAAATTAACTCTTTATTCTGTAAGTTGCTTTTGACCATAATATTTTGCACAACAGAAAAGCAACCAATACAATACACATTAAATATACATGAAAAGGAAGTTTACATTTTAGGAAGATCACTACAGCATTCATGAGTATAATGATAGCATGGGACTTTTATGAGGAGTGGATCCTGGGAGATCATTTACATCATACACTCACAACACACTCATTTCTTAGTTTATCCAGATCCACCCCTCCTTCTGGCCCTCCTTCCCCTCAAAAAAAAAAAAAAGAAAGAAAAATAAGTCTAATTTGTGTTGGCCACATACACAATAGAGCATCATTCTGTCACTATGAGAGGCATGGGAGATTTATAGAAAGACTTGTTCAAAGGCAGTGGTGGTTGAAATGTTGAGGTGGAGTCAACCCAAGAGAAGTAAGAATGATATTGTTATACCAACCCCATGTAGAATAAATCAGAGAGAACCATGTACAAAATTGAGATAAAAATATCTATAGAATTCTATCTGTGTGGAGGCAAGGATGAAAAGTACTCACACTTATTATATTCCTTTGAATGCATTGTGATTGTTCTTCTCTGGTCTTATACCCTTTTTCTACATATTTAGAGCATCAAATATTCAGAATTAAGGAATCCAGATAAAATCTATCATTATTAATTGTTCTGGATACTCAATAGCTTCTTTTGATTTTGAGATTTTTGGTCTTCTGAGTTCTGAATGTGTTTATCTTTACCATAATCTTGCAGAAGCTGACATCTTTTTCTCTATATGTAAACAATGCTAATAGTAAGAACTTACTTTGAGTAACCGAGTAGCAGAGAGAGAGAAGGTATTCTACTTTTGAGAATCTTGTTCTGGAGAAACTTTGAATAACTTATGTACTTTGGGAATTTTCAAGCTCCTGGAAGAAATTTCTTCATATCTCAAAAACAGAGCTTGTTTTTTCAAAGTTACTTCTCTTGGAGGAAAGAAGATATACATACATAGGGTCAGTCAACTCTTCCAAATATAGGCGTTCTATTTTCTCTCATTTGTTAGTCCCATGTGTAACTGCCCTGAATTGGTTACAGCATTTTTGCTCCTAAGATTCATGGCAGAGTTCAGACATATAACTTTGTGTGAATTGTAGGCTGAAGACTTCCTTTAAAATACTTCAGCAATACTTCTTCATCACTTTAACGCATCTCACAAGCTTACTGAAATCTCTCATTTGTTAATGAACATTTCTTTTTTAATAATGAGCTTAAAAAATTTAAACTGAACTTGTGGTTAAAGAGGAGTTATAATGCACCATTGGCCAAATATTTCTTTCTTTTTTTAAAATTTATTTATTAAAGATTTCTGCCTCCTCCCCGCCACCGCCTCCCATTTCCCTCTCCCTCCCCTATCAAGTCTCCCTCCCTCGTCATTAAGTATAAAATAATTCCATATCTTGTGCTTTTTTTACTCCATTAATGTATAATGTGACTGTTTCCACCTATAGTATATTTCTGAAATATGGTGTAGTTCCTGAAGAAGAAATAAGAACTTCTGGAAACATCACAGGGGTATATTAAAATACAAATAAAAGCCATTAAATTTTAACCCGTTTTGATCATACTTCAAAATATTAAATAAGGATATAATCTGCCTTATCTAAGTTAACATAATTACCTTAGCTAAATGAGACACCATCTTAGCTAATTGTTTTTGCACAATCATAAGGATAATGTTGAGATAACAAAAGATGACAAATAGGACTGCCCTTTGAGGAATAAGCTGTGCTTTTATTTACTGCTCGTATGTGCACACGTGTCCATGAAAAATAGCAGCATGCTATTGTCATTTTATAAGAAATATCATTTGCATTATTTTATCTATTTCCTAAGCTTTGAACTTATTACTTATATTTTTGCCAAATAGAATACATAAATGAATTGATGCTTAAAATTGCTAAGGAATTATCTGAGGATTGCCCAGATTTCGCTGTTGACCTCTTCCTGACCCTCCAGTATTTACATAAAGCCAGATACATTAGCAGTTGAAGTAATTAATCCATGCCTTCTGGAATGCTGGATACCTCATTGCTATTGCTCACTCTCATTAGTTTCTTCATTCGTTTATTAAATATCTATAAAACAGTTAGCGTTTACAAAAAATGATGTAGCATTTGGGCCTTATTACCCAAGTAAACTTCTATATAAAAATCACATATATAAAACAACATATAATTTCATAAAGGAGTGTACAACATTCACAGACACTCCGGTGATAGAATAATAAAGAGGGCATGAGGAAATAAAAGTGTTGAAGTGTCATAGCCTCAGGCTACATGATCTTAGACCTCTGTGAAATAGAGATGGAATAAAATGTCATAATTAAGACACTCGAAAAGAAACAATCCCCCTTGGGGGAAGAACATAGCAATTGCTAATCTAGTACCAAATAGTCAGCCCTGAAAACATACACAGCAATAAGATACACAGGCAGAGCAGGAAATTAATTTGAAAGAGATCCAAGACATTGAAAGAGTAGAAGGACGGACTTATGAGTGAATTTGGGAAGAGGAAAAGAAAGCAGGAAATTATATAGTTATACTATAGTCTTTAAACCAAACTAAAATAAAAATAAAAAGACAAGACTGAATAGGTCTCTAAATCAGGAGTCAACGGTAACTGTCACCACAGTATGACCCAGGACAACAATGAACCACTTAACTAAGGAAGAATTGCACTTGAACTTGACTTTCATGGAGATAATTGTGTTAGTGAAATGTACAGGGGACTAGAGAAACCACAGTGAAGAGAATAATTTAGTGGTTGGCAGAAATATCTACAAGATTCACTGAACAACAAAAATAAGATTATAGCCTATGTCCTTGTTTATTTTTAAGAAAATATAAAATAATCTTGAATAACAGAAGAACTGTGGGTGGCCTCACCATTCCTGATCTCAAGTTGTTCTACAAAGCTATAGTAATAAAAGTAGCATGGTATTGGCACAAAAACAGACATGCTGATCAATCAAATTAGAGATCCAGAAATAAATCCACACATCTGTGTACAACTGACTTTTCCTAAAGAATCCAGAAATACATTGGAATAAAAAGACAGCATCTTCAACCAATTGCTTCATGTAAAACAATGTGAATAGATCCATACTTACCACCTTAGAAATTCTCAAGCCAAGATGGGTCTGGGTCAAAATCTTCAACATAAAACCAGGTACACTGAACCTGATAGATGAGGAAGTGGGGAATAGCCATGAAGCCATTGGCATAGGAATGGACTTTTTGAATAGAACATTCTTAATGCAGGCACTAGGATCAACAATAAATAAAATGTACCACATGAAACTAAAAATCTTCTGTAGGGATGATACTATCATTTGAGCAAAGTAGCAGCCTACAAAATGGGAAAAGTATTTTTTTTTCAATTCCACATCCAATAGAGGGTTAATATCCAAAATGCATAAAGAGTTCAAGAATCTTGATATCAAAAACAAATAATCCAATTTTAAAATGTGGTACATATCTAAACAGAGAATTCTCAACTGAATAAACTCTAATGACTGAGAAACACTTAAAGAAATGCTCAACATCCTTAGCCATCAGGAAAATGCAGAACAAAACTACTTTGAGATTTCATCTTACACATGTGAGAAGGGCTAATACCAACAATACAAGCGAGAGTTCATAGAAGTGAGAATGTGGAGCAAAGCAAGTCTTTCTCCACTGCTGATGGGAGGGAAAACTTATATAACCACTATGAAAATCAATATGGAAGTTCCTAAGAAAGTTGGGAATTGATCTACCTCAAGACCCAGCTGTACCCACTCTTGGGCATATGCCCAAAGGATGTTTCGTCCTACTACAGAGGCAATTGCTTGCTTCTTTACCCATAATAGTGAGAAACTAGAAACAAACTTGAAGCCCATCAACAGGAGAATGGATAAAAAAAATGTGGCACATTTACATAATGGAGTATCACTCAACTGTTAAAATAAATGACAATGTCACAGAAGAAATTGCCAAGGGAGCAGACCCATACCAGAGACCTCTGTAGGACCCAATTCAAGCCAGGGACCTCTGCAAAAGCAGGCAAGAACCAGGGACATCTGTGGAAACAGTCCCATGCCAGTGACCTCCACCATAGAAGGCCTGAGCCAATGACCTCCACTGGATATGAATCAAATGGACCTAAGAAACAAGCTGGTGTAGCTATCCTAATATCTAACAAAATAGACTTCAAACTAAAATCAATCAAAAGAGAAAAAGAAGGACATTTCATATTAGTCACAGGAAAAATCCATCAAGAGGAGATCTCAATACTGAACATCTATGCCCCAAATACAAGGGTGCCCTCATAAGTAAAAGAAACACTACTAAAGCTCTAATTACATATTAAACTCCTCACACTAATAGCACCCCACTCTCACCAATGGACAGGTCTGCCAGACAGAAAGTTAACAGAGAAGTAAGGGAAATAAAAAATGGTATGACTCAAATGGACTTAACAGACATCTATAGAACATTTTATCCAGACATAAAAGAATACACCTTCTTCTCACCACCTCATGGAACCCTCTCAAAAGCTGACCACATACTAGATAACAAAGCAAACCTCAAAAGATTTTTATAAAATGGATCACCATGATCCAGATCACCATGGCTAAAAATTAGAATTAAACAGAAACATTGATTTCAGAAAGCCCACAAATACATGGAAATTAAGCAATACTCGCCTGAATCATCAATGGGCCAAAGAAGAAATAAATGAAGAACTAATAACTTGTTAAAATTCAATGAAAATTACCAAACAACATACCCAAATTTATGGAACACATGAAAGTAGTGCTAAGAGGAAAGTTTATAGTACTAAATGCCTACATAAAGAAGCTGGTAAAATGCCACACTAGTGAGTTAACCGAACACCTGAAAACTCTTGAACAAAAAGACGAAAACTCATTCAGGAGGACTAGAAGCCAGGAAAAATCAAATTGAGAGCTGAAATTAATAAAACTAGAAACAAAGAAAACAATATAAAGAATCAATTGGAAAAAGATTTGGTTCTTTGAGAAAAAGTGACAAAATGGACAAACCTTTATCGAAAGTAACCAAAAGGCAGAGAAAGAATATCCAAATTAACAAAATCAGAAATGAAAAAGGGGGACATACCAACAGACAAGGAGGAAATCCAGAGAATCATCAGATCATATTCGGATAACCTGTATTCCACAAAACTGGAAAACTTAAAGCAAATGGACAATTTTCTGGATAAATATCACTTACCAAAAGTAAATCAAGACCAAATAAGCAAATTAAAAGAAAATATTACAGATAAGGAAAAAGAAACTGTCATCAAAAGTCTTCCAACCAAAAAAAAAGCCCAGGACCAGTTTTGTGTGTGTGTGTGTGTGTGTGTGTGTGTGAGTGTGTGTGTGGTTGAAGTGAAAAATGGTACAGCCCCTTTGGATATCAGTATAGAAATTTCTGAGAAAACTGGGAAACAACATACCTCAATATCCAGCATACCAATTTTGGCTATATACCCAAAAGATGCTCAATCATACCACAAGGACATGTGCTCAACTAAGTTCTTAGCAGCATTATTTGTCAAAACCAGAACGTGTAAACAACCTAAATGCATCTCAACCAAAGAATGTATAAGGGAAATGTGATAAATTTACACAATGGACTACTACATAGCAGAAAAAAATGACATCTTTAAATTTGTGGAAAAATGGATAAATCTAGAAAACATCATATTGAGTGAGGTAACCCAGTCCCAGAAAGTCAAATATAGTATGCACTCACTCATAAGTGGCTTTTAGACATAAAGCAAAGAAAATCCAGCCTATAATTCGCAATCCCAGAGATCCAAAACAACAAAGTGAACTCTAATGGATCTAATCTACATGGAAAGTAGAAAAAGACAAAATTTCCTGAGTAAATGAGGGTCATGGGTAGGGTAGAACAGGAGGGGAGAGGAAGAGAGAGGACTAAAGAAAAAATATACCTAAATAAAAACAATTTTAAAAATGATACCATTGAATTTTCAGAAAAAAAAATGTTGAAACTAAAAAACAATATATCCTGAGTGAGGTAACCCAGACCCAGAAGGATAAATATTGCATTTATTCACTTATATCTGGATATTAGCCTTTAAATTAAAAAACCAATCAACAATCCATAGACCCAGAAAGGAGAAGCATAGAGGATGGGACTACAGAGACACATGGATCTCCCTGGGAGGAGGAAATAGAATAAATTTTTATGGATGGAATGGAGCAGGAGTGGGAAAAGGGATAAGAACAGGAGAATCAGATGAGGAGGGGGAGAATAGATTCAATTGAGAAGAGCGAGGGTAAAGACATGCAGAAATGAGGGACATTCGAGGAGCAGTAAAAAAGACCTAGAGTCATGGTATGTAATATTAAAATGAATCCTAATGATATTCTGCTATACCTTTAAATTAGTGTTTTATTCAGTCACGATTTAAGTGGCTTCCTCCTGCAGCAAATAGGAACAAACACAGAGACTCACAGCCAGACCTACAGAGAGAGAGAAACCTTAGACACACAACTCTAAAGGAAATATCTCCATCAAATCCTTCCCATTACAGCTCAGGGAATCCCTTGGAAGAGGAGACAGAGGGGATGGAGAATACCAGGAGAAGAAGGTCTTCTAAAATAACCAAGCAAAGCTCATATAAACTCAGAGAGTAGAGCAGTAATTCTGCTGTTGGGACTTCCCTTTAATAGTTTTGTGACTAATTCACCAGAGAAATGCCCTGAAAGTAGATTAAATTTAAGCATTCCTTATGTTTGCTGGATGCGTTCACTGGAGTTTCTGTGAGCATTGAGGAGGCTGTTATAAGCACAGCTTACTCTCTCATTGAATGAACAAATCCTAGCAAAGAAAGCAATTGTAAGGTCAATATAAGGTTACATTTGCCAGCTCCAGGTAAGTAAAAAATAAATGTGAGACTATTTATACCAAAAGCATGCAAATGCATTTGTGCTTGTCTGAGACCCTAAGATTCAGTATACCTTTCTATCATCTTTGGCTTCTCATTTTCCATATCCTAGCTTTCAGTCATTAAAATACCTTTAAGTTTCCCACTTACTTCAGTGTTTATTCTCTCACCATATCAACCCACATATCAAAATAAGTAGTGTAGGAGCTGTCAAGAGCAATAGGAGATACATGCCTGTACATGGAGACCTTTGCTCAGAATCAAAAGATACTTGTCTTTATAGGTCTCACTTGGTGATCTCATCTTACTTTTTGTTCTTTGAATTCTGTAGTAAAATAGCACTTGTCTGTTAGCCATTTTTGGTGGCTTATGTTAAGAGAGAGAACATACTCAAACAAGATACACTTGACATGAAGTTGGCATGGATGCTGAATAGACTACATTCCAGTACCAAGATTCTAAAAGATCTTGACAGGCTGAAATGATGAGCCAAATATAATAAGTTGAAACTTAACAGTGATAAATCTCTGTACTTTGGACAAAAATCCAACTAAATAAATCAGACTCAGGGATACGGCTGAATTGGAACTTTTGTAAGGGACTTAAAGTTTTCCTTCTAAATGGTTTCAATGAGTTGTCTGTGGAGGGTGTTTCACATAGCTAAATCCATTTTGGTGCTTTGTTGACAGAAATCAATCTTGTAAAATAAGGACCATCACAGATGTCTTCTACACAAACAAGGTTTCTTTCCAGTTTAGGAAGTAAATAGCTACTTTTCCTCCTTTAAGAAAAATCTTTTTAGGTTTCCGTTGTGAGTAATATGTGTGCACTTTCATGGGGAGATTATGCTATAAGATAATACATATTTTTTCTCCAGTTTGGTAATGAGTGTAAGGTTGAGAAATATGAAAAGAAATGGCTATAATAGGGCCTTTCTTCCTAGAGAAAAACCTGTGAGATTTCAGATTTTTTTAAAACAATACTTCCTCATTTTCTGTTTTGAAATATAATTTCTTACAAACCCTAACTCTCAATTGCAGGTCAGTTACCTACACCAAGTTTAATTTCTTAGAATACAGGAGTAAATTATTTTTGTGAGGCAAAGTGAATAACAGCAAAAAAAAAGACAGTAGGAAGGTTCAAGAATGGATAATGATGCAAGAATTGAAACAGTGACTTAAGACGCTACTCATACTTACCCTGAGAACTGCTTGTGATATTAACAAGGATGCTAGAGTTCATTTGTTACTGGAATTCTTTGATATTATCAAAGTAAAGTGGGTTTCTGTAAAACTGGTCAGCCTAATACAAATTGACTGGAATTTTATTTTTGTAATCTTTTGAGTAGAATGCAAGTTTTCTTACTGAACTGTGTCCTTATTACTTGAACCCATAGAACAGTGCTTTAGATATAGAAATAATCTGTTATGAAATAATCTTTTTATACACTGTATAGGTGTATATTTTCCAAGGTGCCTTCTAATCAGGTTAATAAAAGATTTAACTGGCTTGTAGCTAGGCAGGAGGTTTAGGTGGGACAGCAAGACACAGAGGTCACTGGGAAGAAGAAGGGTGGAGTCTGGGAAGTCATGAGCAGACATAGAGGAAGCAAGATGAAAATGATGTACCAAGCCCAGTGGATGACACAGACAAAAACTATGGATTAATGTAGGATGTAAGAGTTAATAAGAAGTTAATAAGAAGCCTGAGCTAATAGGCCAACCAGTTTATGATTAATATAGACTTCTGTGTATTTCTTTGGGCTAAAAGACTGTGGGACCAGGTGGGGCAGAAACCTCCATCAACAGATCACATCTGTTTCAAGTGTGGCTGGTAAAATGAAACTAAACTGCTGAAAGAATGGTCACCATTATGAGAGAGACAAGACTGTGCAAGCTGCATAGTCCCAACAGTATTCTGCTCTGACTTGAGGTACACCAGGACTTCTACTGCAAGTGTGGCTGTACCTTTACCAGTGCCTGGCACGGCCTTTTACAATGCTAAGCCTCAGCTCCTTTCCATGGCCCCTTCATGCCTTCAAAACCAGTATCATCTGGGAGACTTACCTATTAAAGAATTTGGGTGCTTGTTCAAGGTACAGCCTCGGCATCTTATGAACCACAGCTTTTGTGTGCTGAACCTGAGGAAATACTTCTTGAAAAATTTTGTCTCAATGATGATGATATCTTCTTAATCATAGCTAATTCTTCATCCCTAGCTTTCTAGTATCAATTGACCAAGAAAAACACAGATTTCCCTTTAGTGGTTCTGCTCTCTTGTCAATCCCAGTTGGTTCTTCAGCCCCAGCTAACCCCAACCATACATTCTTAACACAACGAATTGAGTGGACCCAATAGAATTTTTAAGAGATTCTCAAATATCCTTCTGAAGCTGAGCTGCCATCATTATCCTTGCTTTCAGCATTATCTTCCAAGTTCCCACAACAGTCCATTATCCTCTGGAACACTCAAGGGATTTTCTGGATCAATGTTTCAATCCCTTCCTCTATTCTGCCCCGACAAAGGTCAAGTCTGTCACAGCAATATCCCATGAACTTCGTACCAATTTCTGTTTTGGGTTTTTCTATTGCTGTGAGAAAACATCATGACTGAAGGCAACTTGGTGAGGAAGGGGTTTATTTAATCTTGCAACTCTCATGTCACAATGTCAGCGCAGAAACTTGAAGTCAGAATTTAAGAAGAAACCATGGAGGACGTCTGCTTGCTGGCTTACTCAGCCCACTTTCTTTATATCTTTGGATCATCTGCCTCTCAGACAGGCCTACCTATGTCAGTCTTTAATCAAGAAAAAGACACCCCCCCCAGAGACTTGATATAAGCAATTTAATATAGGCCTTTTCTCAACTGGGATTCATCTTATTTGGTAACTGTAGCTTGTGCCAAGTTGACAAAAGCAAGATAATAATAATAATAATAAAGAATAACCAGAAACCATGACAGTTATAAACCATGTGTCTTGGTTTTGTGTTTACTAGGCAGAGGGATCTTTACGACTGTGCATGATAAAGGCAACTGTATACAAAAGAGATGTAGAGCTATCCATACATGGGTGATAATCAAGACTTTAAAAAGATTACCCAAGAGAACGGCAAAATGGGGACTTAATTAGACATAAATTTGAAGCCTAGGGAGACATCTGGATCTTAGGGGCTACCAGGAAGGAAAGAGTCTAAAGACAGCAGTAAGAAGAAAGCACTGGAGGGGTAGGAAGAGAGTGAGGAAAGTTTGGTTTGAAGTCAAGTAAGATATGAGTTTCTAGGCAGCAAAGCCCAGGAGTATATAAGTTTCAGAGATAGTAACTTAGGACTGAGTGTACTTTACCTTAATAGCTATAAAACAGATAGGTGAGAACAATTGCTAAGGCAGTTTTATGGATGCTGTTGAGCAAGCATGATTACCATATAGAGGACAGTCCCTATAAAAAGAGAGACCCATCCAAGGATAAAATATGGGACTGTTCTCCCCGTGTCTACATATATTCAACTTCTACTTGGTTGTTTAATAATAAAGATTTAAAACCTCACACACAGTCTTTATAAGGGCTGTATTGATCACTTACATTTCACACTTGTGTGAGCAGACATGAGACTGAGAATTCTAAACTCCAGAGCAATAAAAAAATTAATTATATCTTAAGCAATTGCAAATACAGAGAAAAGTTGTAAAAACAGAAAAAAGATTTTTTTTTACTTCTTTATATGAGAATAAAATGATCATAAGAAGTGCACAAAAAATATTTCTTAAAGCAAAGGTGTTACTTTATATTATCACAAGCCCTCAATGTCAGAAAAAAATTAATACAGTTTGTGCTATCGTCATGTAATCATATAGATAATTTGTGTATCAATTACTCAAATAATGTCCTTTAGCAGAACGATCCAGTTCAAAATCAAATATTGATTTAAGTTGCCATATCTGTTTATTCTTCTTTGATGTGTAGTATTGTCTTCAAGTTTTTCTTGAAATCATCAATCTGACATAGCTGAAGAAGAAGATCATGTATGTTTTAGAATGCCCCTCAATGTGAGTACACCTTGTCTTTCCTCGTGTTCTATTTGATTTCCTGTTGGAATGCTACACTGCATTCATTTTATTGCATCCTATAAGCCAGTACATGACGTCATTTGTCTTATTACTAAGAATGCTTGCCACTTGTTTACAGCAGTGTCTTCTAGAATTCCCCATTAGAGCCTGTGGCGGACTTCTTGACCAGTGACAGAAGAGCGACCACCACACCAGGATTCCACTCAGATCACGCTTTACTGGAGTGCCCTTGATTGATGGGGAGCAGGAAAGGAGGGGGCAGGAAAGAGAGGGACAGGGAGCAAAGGGGCAGGGAGCACAGGGGAGAGGCAGCAGGAAGCGAAGGGAAGGGGGTGCACTTAGGCAGCCCCTTAAATAGGGAATTGGCACACGGGTCGCCCTGTGATTGGCTGCCACCAACAGCTGACACCAGACCTCATCGGGATAGGCTCAAGAATCTACATCCACCACGCATGCGGGAAGCGGGAGCGCAGCTCTCAAAGCCATAGCCAAATATGGAGTTGTTTGTAACAAACAAGACAGGATGTCGGCGCCATCTTGTAATGGCGATCCTGTCCAGCTCACTACAAGAGCCTAGAACTTTCCTTCTGTATTATTGCAGATTCAGCAAGAACATAGTTTGTGATCATGTAAATACCTGTTTTCTCTTTTTACTGTCAATGAACTCATTCACTTTCATGAATGAAGATTAATGAGTTCTTACTTTGTGTTATAATACGTTACCATTTTAATTTGTACTAGAATTGACTAATGGGAGCCTCTTTGATCTTGCTTTGTGTCCTTTAAAGTCTTTCTGTCCCCCTGCCCCACCACCTTATGCCACAATAAACTGTTTGAGGACTCTGATACTCTCTCAACCTACCCTAAATTGAGCCATTTCTCCAAGGACTGTTAGTTTTAAGGTACACTAATATTTAGTGATCAAGTCTGGGTCTTAGATGTTTTAGACACGTATGCTCAAGTACTCACATTGTGATTGTTAATTTCATACCCATTTAATGAGGGCAGGAGTTCTCTGATATTTGTTTGAACATTATTCTAAGAAGGGTCCAAGGGACAGTGAGGCTAAAGAAAGCATAATGTCCTGTTTATTGTGGGTGGGCTCAAGACTTCAGCAGAACAAAAATACTGGCTCCCCTACAAACATGGGGGAGGGATTGCTTCCTGCTTGTCTTTAAGATCTTTAAGCTCTTTCTGTTTTTATGTTTTCCAGACTTCAAACTGTCACCACATTGTAGGCTTTTCTTGTGTTACAAGCTTCGGACCTTTCTACTAGAACTACACCATAGATCTCTATATAATCCCATCAAGTAATGAGATTACCTTGTTTTACTCTTAGAGGTTCGGTTGCTATAGCATATACCTTGATATGCACACACCTAAGTCTTCATAGTGCAGATTCATATTCCAAGTCTCTGAATCATCACAGAATTCATTCTGATACCCTGTCCTTCCCTGCCTATCCTCCCTTTGTCTGACAATGAAAACATGATTCCAACCACCTATAATTAACTTGTTACCTTTTCTTGTCCCATATACCCAAACCAGTCATGTCTCTGCCACACTTCTTGGATGCCCATCTTACTCTATTTATACTCTGACATCTCCTTTAATGCTATTCTACTTCTGGCCCCCAGCATAGCTCCTGACATTCCCATTGCAGCTACCGTCTTCCGTGCCACTCTTAATTCAGACACCCACCCCCAGTGGTGGGCAGAACTATTGAAAACCCTGCTTTCCCTATGAGAACACTTCATTGATCCTGTATATCAGTGTCATTCATGCAGAACGGGCTTCTCATGTAAAAACATCTCCCTGTCCATCAAACAGAATGAAATTGTGCAACAAATAAGTTTTGTCACTCACAGAATTCTCTAATTCATCAAATACTTTAAAAAATGCTTGTATGTATATACATACATAAACATACACATATACATAATAGCATAATCTATACAACATTTTTCAGTTTTAGTAGAATTACTATATGTAGGAAAGGAGTTTATGGCCTTGAAACATGTCAAGAGGACCCCATATTCTACTTATAGTGCGGCATTCTGTGTCCCACTTATAAAAGTTGTGTGTTCAAATTTAGGCTCCATGGCAGCTGTGCCACTAAACTTAGCGGGAGGATAGAGATAGAAACTTAATTTTGACAAATATCTCAACACAGCTAAATCTCATTTTGAAAAAAATGAATAATTTCAGTGCAAAATGCTTATTTACATAAGCATACTTTTTAAAAATCATGATTTAAGGTATTGGCAACCTTAGTTGTGAAGACATATATCATGATAAATATGCCCATTTTTGGTGTAGTTCCTTTAACACAGTTTTATAAAAAGAATTAATGTGTTTAGAGCAGAGCACTGACAAACTTCTTCATGTTTCTGAATAGTTTCGGTATTTAAAAATCATCTTTCACTTAGAAAAACGATAGACCATCTTTCATTTATGGGTCACTGTAATGTTGACACATGGATTATAATGTTATTTTTCATGAAAGAACACAAGTTGACAGATAAGTGTTCATTGATCTCACTAAAAAAATGTTGAATTTCTTCTGAGATGTCATGGCTATTGGACAGATATTTGTAATTTATTCATAATAATAAAACTTTTTTGAAGCAAGAACAAAAGATTAATGTCCTGAAATGATTTCTTTTGTATGTTTTGAATTTATTCTATTACTAGTTTTATTTTAAGAAAATTATCCCCAGAGCCAGTGAGATGGCTCAGCAAATAAAGGTATTTGCGGCCAAGCCTTAAGGCCTGAGTTTAAACTTCAAGATCCACATGGTGAGTAGAGAGATGGCCTGAATGCATGCACATACATGCACATACACGCACTTGCCTATAGAGCAAAGAAACACATGTAAAAGAGTGCTTTGGAAAAAATTACTATTTTAATTGAATTGTGTGTTATTATTGTAAAGTAAATTTTAAAAAATCACATCTGACAGACAAAAAGCACCACTGAATATCTGGTTTCTTTATAACAGGCAATGTGGGTTGAATCTAGCATTTAGATGACCTGATGACTGCTGTGGGGACCACCAATCTGTGGACTGTAATGGCTGCTTGAGGTCATTCAGCAGCTTTCAAGGATTTCAGTGTGAGTTGATCATAACAAACTGTTTACCATTGATGGCGCTGTTGGTCATATAGGTAGGAAATAGACCACCTATTTAGGAAATAGATGTGCTTAAAACAGCCCTAAAATTATACAAAATATTTACTTAAAGTATCTTAATTATTAACCAAACATGGTTGACTGAAAATACATACGAAGCAAATATGGTAAATATTTCAGGGTAGGGGACCTCCAAAATAATTATAAAGTCAGACAAAAGTCTTCTGCAATGTCTTAGTTGGGTTTGTCTCTTCTTTCTCTTTTTAAATATAGTATTTTTATTAATTATTTGGGTGTTTCACTTAATGCATCCTGATCACATTCACTTCCTCGTCTTCCCAGGTCCAGTCCCTCCCTGGTGACCTATCTCAAGGAACAGAAGAAGAATAGAAAAAAAAATACTAAGTGTAATCTGTTTTGCTCATGTTCTCACTAGAGCATAATCAAACTCCCATTGGCCAGCCCCTTAAAAAACTGTGAGGTTTTCACTATCCCTACTCCTGCCAGAAACCATCAACTGTGAAGAGCTATACTCAGGATTACTTTCCCAAGTTTTAAGAGTTCTCATCAATGGCTTCCTTTCAATACTGCTTCCTATTAATTTTGGGTGGAGGTGGGCCAGAAAAGTTGACACAGAAGCCTTGTATGTTTCTCACTCTTAACTCTAAGTCTATAGTCATTAATTCCACTGCAAAAGAAACTTCCTTGCCATTTCCTCTCAGTGGCAGCACAGACCATGCACTTCCACATTGCTCCAGTTCCTGGGGGCAGTAAAGACCATGGATATCAACACTGCACTTGGCTGTAGCACAGAGTCATGGATTTCAACATGGCCTGAGGTGACAACACTGGCCATAGACACCAACGTGACTTCAGACAGCAGCATAGATCATGTACATCTAAATGGCCTCCTGTGGCAGCATGAACCACAGACCTCAACACCAATGATGGACAGCCACAATTTTTCAGTTGTACGATAATTATCACAGACAGACAGAAAGGAAAGAAGAATGGAAGGAGGGAAGGAGGGAGGGAGGGAGGGAGGGAGGAAAGAAAGAAAGAAAGAAAGAAAGAAAGAAAGAAAGAAAGAAAGAAGCAAGCAAAGGAAAAAAGGGTTTGACTTACACACTCTGAACACAATCCATGACTGAAGGAAGTCTGAGAAAGAACTGACTCCATTAGGAGCAGAGGCAGGAACCATGGAAGAAATATGATTACAGGGTTAATCCACACGGGTTGTCCATTCTGCTTTGCTGCATAACTCAGAACCACTTGCTCGGGGCTAACACCTCCCACAGTGGTCTGGGACCTCTCATATTCATCATTAATTCACAGACATGAATACAGGTTAATGGTATGGAATTCAGTTTCTCAATTAAGGTCTCTCTTCAAGTTAATTCTTGTTTGGGTCAAGTTGACAAAAGATTACTATGACAAGCCAATACTTTAAAAAAAGTAAAATTGTTGTAGAAAAAAATATCAGAAGGCATCATGCATAGTAAGAATGAAAAATTCACCTAAGAAATATATATATATATATATATATATATATATATATATATATATATATATATATATATAAATCCTATGAAGGGTTGTTTTATGAAATATCTTTTTACTTTAGGTCAAGTAAAATAAACAATACTTGAAAACTATTTTCTCTCTCTTTCTTTCTCCTTACTTATCTATCCATATATGTATGTATTTATGTATATATATATATAAATATATTTTACTTAATTTTTTACTTCCAATCAAATACATCATCCTTTTTCCAATATTGTCTCTCTGAAAGAACTCCCATTATACCACCAACTTTTACATGCCTTCTCTGATAGTCTAACCATTCTCCCATCTTTAATACAAGTCTCTGTGTCCATTTAATGCATATCTGAGCATGCCGCCTTTGTCCAACCTTTGCTGAAGCCTATTCTAAGATAAATTTTAGAACAAGCTTTAGGATAGAAACTGAATTCCTTGCAGCCTAAGATTCCCTGCAGGATCCACAGTAGCCCCTTAATTGCATTCTTTCTGCTCCACGTGAGTGATTATCAGATCCCGAAGCATATGATGCAGACCACCCTTTCACATTTTTACACTAATCACAAAGGCAACTGCCGAAAACATCCAAAACAAGTAAGAGAGTCGCTAAGACAATATAACAGGATCATTGGACATTCCCTTGCAATAACAATTTCAGTCTGTCCTGAAGTATTAGTTCAATACAATAAGTATAAATGTATAATAGCAAGGTCACTGCCTGTGTTTCTCACCAGACTGAAAGTTATGGGAAATCACAGCAGTTTATATATTGCTCATCCCAGCACTTGACACAGTGTTAAAAGCACAGAAAGGTTCCATAGTCCTTGGAATAAATAAGAGTCGCATGAAAAATCTACATGAGTTGAATAGCAATTGTGTGCATCTGGATGAGCAGAGAGTCCTGAAATTAATCTTTCATAGAGATATGCTAGCATGAATATATTCCTGTCTGCCTTGTTTGGTGGAGGAAATATTGACAGTGTATTGATAATTTTAGGATTAAATGATCTCGATCTCTATAGACTTTTAAAGCCGTGAAAATTTAGTACTCATGTAATATGATATTTTTATGCACGACTTAAAATGCATATATATAGTTGTATGCTTAAGTTCTCTTATTTTGTATTTTTTAAATTGGTAGTCTAGTTATTTTACTTTCAATAAAATAATCAAAAGCAGCATTATATGCTTTCATTGAAGGGAAGGAAGAATGTCATGACTTCATTCATACAAATGCAATTATAGGCTATCCTAATACAGGCATTTACATAAATTGAATAAAATAAGATTGAATATTGAACTCAAGTTACAAGTTGGTTTTGTGCAGTTTTGTTGTTTCTTTGTTTGCTTGCTTGTTTGAGACAGGGTTTCTCTGCAGCTTTGGAGCCTGCCCTGGAACTATCTCTTGTAGACCAGGCTGGCCTCGAACTCACAGAGATCTAAATGCCTCTGCCACCCAAGTGCTGGGATTAAAGGTATGTGTTATCATTGCCCAGCCTAAATTACAAGTTTTATATATATATATATGTGTGTGTGTGTGTGTGTGTGTGTGTGTGTGTGTGTGTGTGTGTGTGTAACAGTACTTTTGGTTTTTGGCTGAATGTGTTTAAGAAATAAAAATGAATTCAATATAAACAATAGCATTACTAATAGTTTATTGTGCTTGAGAATCAGGTTTATCACATATGTAAAGTTACACCGACATGTATGACCATTAAACATCTTTCACATGTAAGGGATTATACAAAATGAGATTGTGTATGATGAGATGAGAGTGAAACTCCCAAGAAGGTAAATGGTTCCTCTTCCTAGAAACTGGAAAATGCCTTTAGTCTTTGCTTGCAGTTTCACCTTTTCCTATTCTTCAGTCTGGGTAAGTTTGCATCCTGAGCTTTTGAGAAGGAATATATCACTGGGACCTAAGCCTAAGAGGATGTTGCATTTTCATATTTATCTAATTGCAGTGGTTGAGTGATGGTTGAAAAAAATAGTAGCATCAGAACTGTCCATACATAGCAAAGTTCTTAGATAAGTATGTTGACATTGGAAGAAGGTATGAGTGATGTAGGCAACTTTCCTTCATCAAAGAACCCACATGAAGTATGAACCCAGAAAAAAGTTTTTAGAGATTCCTAGTGTTCTCTGGACCAATTCACTTTTGAAACCATCTCTTTTTCTTTTAATCAGATAAACCACTGTATTCTTTTTAATTTATTTATTATTTTTTGAGAAGTGTTATTTGAATCAGTCCTTAATCATCATGAACTCTGAAGGCTTATGCAGATGTTTTCATAAGTCTTTAGAGAAAATCTGTACATGTAACTCTTCAGTTCCAGGAGACACGATTTTTCATATTCAACCTTCCACATTCTCATTGGAAGGCATCCAGAAGTATAAAGATTATTTAGTGACTTTTTTTTCAAGAAGCAAACTTCTAATCACTCCAACAGAGTTACTGAATTATTCAAAATGAGTCAATGTTTTGAATGTAGAAAGATGGTGCCCAATTCAATTTTAGAATGTCATGAATAGGCAGGAGTGTTTGAAAAGATCAAAGCTAAAACCTGATTACCACTAATGCATCAGAGAATTAGAAATAGGTCGATTCTTACGTATTTACACTATCAGAAAGATAAACAATCTTTTATCAGATTTTATCTATTTATCAGAAAGATAAATAAATGATCAGTCTTGGAATACAGAATGTGTGGTAAAATCCATAAGGAAATTGACAATATATGTTTCAAGGAGAAGCATGATTTGGAAGTGCAATGGGTTATACTTTTCTGCTTCATCCAGAAGATAAAGTGCTGAACTTGGTTTATCTCTGTAGGTGTCAGCAGCTCATGGCATCTGCTTGCAATGTTGAGGCAATGGGAAGGCATTAGAAGGAAAAGATGGATTCCAATTGTCCTTTCACATGAGAAACACTGACCAATGCATTGGAAATGGTTTACTCTGGAGGAAATTATGTCTTTCTAAGTAGGAGAACTCCTTGGGAGTAATGATCACTAAGATTTAAGTCTAGTCTCCTACAGGGAGTCTGACCTTGTAGATGTCCACTGTTTATTAGCTGATAGGGCTTGCCAACAACTCTAAATGTCAACTAAGGCCATGCTAATTCTCAAAACAGTCAAGAGGCAAACACTAATTCTCATTAGCCTGTCCTTGCCTGGCAATATTTTGTTTCCATATGGTAAAAATTTCCACTGAAGGGCAAAAGCAAGGAATCATTCTAAGAGTTTAAAATGTTTACTGTTTTCAAGTGATGTTCTTTCATGTGTTCACAGCAACATCAATATTTTCACATTTAAGAACAGAGCAGACTCAAAGTACAAACTGTCCTGCATAGAATCACTTTTACATCAACTCACACCAACCCATAGCCTCAGAGGAGGAAGCTGCCAAGACCTATTCCAGGAGTTAGTTTTAATCTTACCTTCCTGTGGTGCCAACACACTATTTACGCAAGGGCTCTCAAGTATGTTATTTATTGACTCATCCATGGGTGGGAGCAAGTAGAGACCTCATGAATCATCTAATTAAGACCTTTATTAAATTGATCATTTTCCTTGGTATATTTATTTCACTTTGTCTTTCAATTTAATTTTTTTCCTAAATGTCAGAGTACAAAAAAAAAAAAAAAAGAAACTCCACAAAGAATATTAAATGTTGATTGATTTGTAAAGTTAAAAAATCTATTTTGGTGATTAGTACATGCTTTATGTTTTGCCCCCTCTTAATTTAGTCAGACTTTCACTCAATGTTTCTCCAGAGTATAAATATTTAGACACCAATATTTTCAATATTAACAGTAATGAAAATACTGTCATGTATATTTTTGTTTTGAACACGAAAATCCTGTCAGAATCTCATTTAGATATTTTTTTTACAGCAGCTTTATAAGAGGGGTAAATAAAAAATCTTTAGGCTAAGCCTTAGTCATGTCAGAAATAAATCTTTTGATTTTTATTTAGGTGTGAATAATTTAGTTATAAAATTAAGTTGTGTATACCTTTTTTAAAAGTCTCTTTTACTTAAAGAAATTTTGTTTAATTGAAGAGAAAATAAGTACACTTCTATGTATCTTCAAAGCAGTTGATAATTACATTTTGGAGTAGAAAGAACTGCATAATTGAGTAATAAAACTTAATTATTAAAAATTTGAAGAGCAACTTTAATTGTTTAAGAACTGAAAATAATCAGGAAGAGATACTTATCACTATTAAACTTATGCTCTATAATTTTCTTATTCATATTTAATCAACTAAGCCTTTTGATCCTCTTTCTGTTATATACTTTATGTTTATTGGTAATGCTAACAAAGATGCAGCTGAGAAAGAACCTTATGTTCCATTTGCAATATGAGAAATTCTTTGGAATAATGGTGGTGTCCAATTTATCTGTTTGCAGATAAGATATTCAAATAAGAATGTGAAGTGTTCTCTTTAATAATTCAAAGCACTATCTCTGAAAGAACTGGAAGGCACTCCTCTAGAGAAAAATGTCAGTATCTACTTATCCACCTTGTGGTAGAATAAAGTATATCTAGAGAAATGTATATATTTATATACAACTATTTACATATATGAATAAATACCATGTTAAAAATTATACATATATTATATATATTTTATTTATTTATTTAACAACATACCAATGTAACATGCATGATCCCCTCTACCTCACATACGTACATATCTATATGTGATGTTAAATGAGCAGGTGTATATTACACAAGCATGATCCTTATATTCTTATAGCTTAAAACACTTTAAATATCAAGTGTTCTCTCTCTTGTGGAATTTCATCACGGGCCTGAGTAGAGAGTTATCTTTTTGAGCTGCTAATAACTGAGGTAGAACAGACAAAAATGAGAGGTGGGATGGGGAGGAGGATAGATGAGGAACAGCGAAGAAACAAAGGTGATACACAATTAATACAGATTTTTCCTGTAGTGTTTCATTTACGTTCATTGACTTAGAGCTCACAGAAGGATGCTCATCTTCCAATGGCTGATGCAGCACAACTGTTAAATTATTAGTAGAAAGGAAATGAGCTATGCCCATCTATATTACTCAGATTTTGTCCCTAAAGCAAAATATCTGATACAGGCACTTATGAACAAAAGAGGTTTATTTGGTGCACAGCTTTGGAGGCTGAATATCAACATGGTGTAGTGTAGGATGCAAGAAAACTGCCTTTTAACTCTAAGACTCCATGGTGCAGACAATAATGATGGGATGTCTACAGGAGCTATGAGGAGCATCTTAAACAGAGCTGAATGAGGACACAAGACCAGGCTTGTTCCTTCTCTCACAACTTTCCTGCACATCACAAGAACTGCCTCTGAAATACAACCCCAGAGACCTCCCTTCACCCTTTCATGTAGACTTGATAACAGATTGTAATAGCATCATCCTCATACCAACCCTCCAATCAATTGGGTATTCTAGAGAACACAGTTAAATCACATTCAACTGAGGTACCACCCAAAATGGCTTCCTCGTTTACCTTCTGCATTCCCCATTTATCCTCACCATGTCAATTTTTCTTTAAAAAACTTATATTAACTGCATGCACAAATAGGTTGAATGTTTCTCTACATGCACACAGTATTAGTTCTCAAACGGTAATGAACTATTCTCCTTTCCCAAATACAAGGAAGTGTCCTTATAACATTTCCTTCTATAATGTTTTAATACAAGGTATGGGTAATAGAGTCGAGTATATATAGATTTCAACTCTTGCTTTCTAACTTTCAAGAGCTTCGTTCTCCATTACACAATAATACAAATAAATAGATTATTTTAAAATTAGATAATAAGATTGATAAAAGTAGGATATTGTACAAGTATAAATATTTTCTTCTTTTTTAAATCTTACCACACAAATCTACAATCCTACTATAATCAGGTAATTATAGTAAAAATAATAGGAACAGTTTTCAATTTTTAGGGATTGGAGATATTCTAAAAGCAAGGCTGTACTATTATCAAAAGACAAAATGCTTGAAATATATAAAGCACAGTGAAGATATTCATGATATTATAACTGATCTGTGTCTCACCACCATTTAGGCTCTGATATGATGAAAGCATTCTTGTCAATTTTTTATTGATCATTTTCTACAGAGAAAATCCTTTATTTCAAATCCAAATTCCATGAGAAATGGAGCACCTTCTTCAAGTGAAAGCTGCATTTCTATAGTGTACAAAACATTCAAAGTTACAAAAATATTTTGGATTTCAACACAAAACTGAAGGCTAGATCACAGCAGAAGTAGTTGACCTACATTTAAGTACTTGCATTTATGTTTGTTAATATTTTGAAATTAAAGCGCATGAATTATAATCTTTCCCAGGGTACTTATTGACAGAGATTATATGAAATATAGAACTACCATTTGATCTGTTACTCCTGTTGACATACCTAAATGAATCAAAGTCGATATTCAGTAAAGGTACCTAGTACCCATGGTCATTATGAAATGTTTCACAATAGCCACATTATGGAACCAAACAATGTGTCTATCAGCAGATGAATGGATAAAGAAATAGAGTATATAAACACAATGGAGTAGTAATCCATCACAAGAGAAAGAAAATTACATTGTAATGGGTTGAGTTGAAGATCATTATGTTAAATAAAATAACTCAGACTCAGAAAAGCATTATGAATTCTTCTCATATACTGAATCTATGTAAAAATAGGTAAATATAAAAGAAATCTGTGAGAGAATAATTGTGGCTTTGAATGTATCATCAAGATACATTATATAGATTTTGAAAATGTCATAATATTTTATAATTATGGTAAAAATTCTGAGCATTACAAAATAGTATTGTAATTATCACACAACCAGATTCATTTTGATGAAATATCTTGCTAAAACTTCATGAAATCATACCATACCAAAAGTTGTATAAATAATAAAAATCATCTGAGGAATATATTAGTTTTTAAAGTACGGGAAGTTGGGCCTGTGGATCAAGTAAGCAGTATGAGTCGCTCTACAAGTTATAAGGAAAATAAAGTATTTGCCTGGGTGTGACACCTGCCTGTGCATCTTCCAGGAGCTTCCATGTTTGTGGCAGGTGTCACACCATCAGAGACATGTACAGATACTGCAGTTTATAGCAGGATATTTTAACTTATTTTCAAGTTATATTTTTAGTGAATGTATATGTATAAAAAAAATAGACTAGATACCAGACAGTAGTAGGTGGCTAGTATTGAAATGGCCTTAAACGTATTTTGTTTCTAATTTAATCTCCACAAACTTACATAGTAGTGATATTGTTAGGAGTGCTACTGTCTACAGTCACACTTTCGGGAGTGGGTACAAACATTCTGCTTCAAGAGTCTGGGGGAAGGGAATGAAATGAATCAATTGTTATAGACTGTAAGTTTGTGTGTAACTACCATGAAGAAGTTGTAACTGCATAGTGTACAAACATCCACTGAGCCATTATGTGTAAGGTAAGCACTATGATAAATACCTATCATAGAAATAAAATGAGAAATCCAAGGCTCTTTTTCTCTACCCCTTGTTCCATCCTCTCTTGGTAAACTCATCTCACTATCTGAAGGTTTTCCTATAAATAGGAGACTATTAAGTCACATTCTCAGAACATCCGACCCAAGATGAAAGAAAGGGTCCATTTAAACAGAAATGAAAAAAATGTTTGAGAAGTTTATTGGTACAACTGATGAAGAAAACTCAAAGATCTCTCTAAGAAGAATGGTTAAAATGGCCAGATTTCTGGTATACCTCATAAAAGGAGAAGGAAGAAAAGCATCAGAATATTAGGAATGTGAAATATTAAACAACCAACTAGATCAAATGCTTATGAAAGTTTAGAAATGCTGAATATGTGAATTCTTGCTACTATAAATAAAGACATTAATAACATGGAAAATGTTTCTATGAAAATCCGCTTTCCCAGTAGAATCAGCATGAACTAGGCTAGTAATCAATAAAGGGATATAAAAGTTGTGAGTTTTGTTCCTCAATTAGGATCCAGCAAAAACTTTATAGATTGGGATTGGTCAAATGTACCAACGAATCCTATAGAATTTAATTAATTTCAATACAGAGCTGGATGAAAAGTTTGCTATTTTTTCATTAAGGTAGTAAATTCTTCATGTTAAAATGTTATTAGGAAGGGTAATTTTAAGAATATTTTTTTTTATTTGTAAGCAAACTTAAGGAGACTCCTTGTTTAAAAAATAGACTATATGAGGATTTACCTGCACAGTGCATACCATACACCAAATTTTCGGGAGCCCCTGAAATATTTTTCTTTTATAACTGGAAGAGAAGTGGTTGGGGGTATGACTTAATCAATGAAGTGCTTCCCGTGCAAGGTTGAAGACCTGAATTTAATCCCAGCAGCTGAGCTGGGTGTGGAACAAACGTCTGTGCTGACAGGGCAGAGATGAAAAGATTCCGGGGCCTCACTGTCCCGTTGTCCAGGGAAATTGGTGAATTTCAAGTTCAGTGGGAGACTCTGACTCAGAAATAAAACACAATAGAAATGCAAAGCTGTGTGCCACACACCTAGACTCTAGCTGCTCGTCTTTGGTGCACCTGCACACTCTTGCACATACGTGTAAACATACGCACATAAAAATATCAGGAGAGAATAAATGTTTAGAGAAAATAAAATCTTACAATGCATAATTTTATAATATGCTTGTCTTTGTACTGACTCAGACATAAGACATATTGTTTAATATTTTTGTCATGAATGGAAAAGTGGATAAGGTCTATGAACGTCAGGCCCATTGGTCCCTCTTTCTTAGGCGGCAGATTGACAACAGTTGTGGCAATATTTAGTCTGAAGAGAACTGTGCCTGAGAAATTTCTCAGTAATTAGTCGTTGTGAGAATGAGAACACCTGTCTGGGGACTCATTTTTTTTTTTCATTCGCAAATTTGATGTTTTCCCCACACATTTCAGCACCTCTCTTCTAAGACTGCGCTTCTAGTCTGGAAACCACCAGGATGTCGGTCTACAGCACAGCATGTGTCTACTTAGCTTCATTAGGACATGTGCAGAGCTGGTGGGTACTCAACGGAGCATCCTAAAGCTTGCCTCGCATCAGCACACGGCTTGTCTTCAAAGACATTTTACCCCTGTCCTTCGCTAACAGGTTAGTTGAAGGGTATGGTAGCATTCATTCTACAAAACACCCAGTGAAGGACATCCATCCATAAAACAAATACAACCTCTTTTCAGCATCGTTGCCAGCCTCCAAATCAGAAGAGTCAAGAAGAGGTCCAAATTCCAGCAAGAAGTAAGCAAGGGACAAAGTAGAGGGAAAAAGGGGAAGGGAGAGGAAAAAGTGTTGTTTTAAGTTTAGTTGTTTAAGTCTCTTTAGAAGGATTACCTGAAGTCCCACCTACAGCTGCACATCATCTCAGCGGTCTTACCTAGGAGCAAAGTCCAACTAGATTGGCAAGTTCTGTCTCCTACACGCTCATGGCCCGAGACTAAGTGAAACCAAGTCTCTGTTACCAACAGCGAGAAGAGCAGATATTGAAGAGGCACCTAGCAGTTTCTGGTCCATTCCCTAGGGAAAGCAACCATCTGCTGCTGGAACAATTAGGAAGCCTGATAGCTGGACCAGAGCAGTGGAGACACTTTTCAGCATCTGCATCTGGTCCTGGTTTCTGAGAGGCCGGGTGAGTTCTGAGAGTCCACATTCCATTTTCCAGTTTCTTTCAAACCCCAATCTAAAATAAACAAACAGAAACAAAGAAAACCCATATAAAGTACAAAAAAAATTTCCTCCACACACCTCCCACTGCAAGTCCGGCTAGACATTACTCTGTTTATCTATGTTATATATAACACAGCAAACAAGAGTTGCCACTAAGCAAACAAAGAAAAATGATGTTAGGTACAAAATTTTAGAAAGGCTCCATTATAGAGTTAGAAATAGTAAGCACATCAGGTTTTCAGTTCATTCGTTTGTTCTGCTTTTTTGTTGTTGATGATGATGTTTTACACTATCCTACATCCTCCTATGTTATTCAGACTTCTAGGCTCAAGTTTCCTCCTATCCCAACTCCCAAATGATTGGAACTACAAGTACATGCCAAGATGCCAAATTCCAAGAGAGTTTCTGAAAGATAATTAATATAGGTCGTAATGTTTATTCTGATGTTTAGAAGACAGATGAAGGAATGGTGCATTTATACTAAACAGAAAGCAAGATCCCAGCAAAGAGCCCTGTGGGCAGAGTAGTAGTAACAGTGAGAGCCTTTAAGGATTATCACAAAAACTTGGGCGAATGTCACAGGAGCCCTAAGCAGAGGCTGTGGCGTACAGCAGATGCCCAGGGCTGTGAGTACCATCTGCAGCACAGCCACTGTAGTCTAACCCAAACCACATCCCTCGATCATCTCATTTTTATATTGATCTCATTCGGAAGTCTTGCATATAATTTCCTCAAACTCTCCCATGCCAGTTTTTATCTATCTGCTTTGAATATTAAAGAGGAAAAAATATTATGAATTATTCAATTTCATACAGACCCTGTCATTCTGCAGTGGTTAGTTTTACGTCAACTTGCTATAGCTAGACTCATCAGAGAAGAGGGAGCCTCTGTTGAGTGAAATGCATCCATAGGATCTGGCATGTAGGGCATTTTCTTCATTGGGGATTGATGGGCAGGACTCAGGTCATCTTGGGTGGGGCCATCCCTGGGCTGGTGGTCCTGGGCTCTGTAATAAAGTGGGCTGAGGAAGCCAGTAGGCAGCACTTCTTTGTGGTCTCTCCAACAGATCCTGTCTCTGGGTTCCTGCCCAGGTTGAGTTCTGGTCCTGACTTCCCCTGAGGATAGAAGTAGAAGCCTAAGCTGAATTAACCCTTTTCTCCCCAAATTGACTAGGTCACTGTGTTTCAT
This sequence comes from Microtus pennsylvanicus, assembly GCF_037038515.1. NCBI lineage: Eukaryota > Metazoa > Chordata > Mammalia > Rodentia > Cricetidae > Microtus > Microtus pennsylvanicus. The sequence continues at coordinate 45,035,251 of NC_134585.1, read as the reverse complement.
CACAGCAAAACTGACCCTGGCTAAGACATATTCCTAATTCTAACTCTTTTTGCTTTCAAACTGGCTATCACAGTTTTCAAATGGCTGCTTCCCATTCTGCCCTTTATATTGCTTAATAGGTGCCAATCAACCATTCTCACCATCTGTCCATTTTAGTAGATGACTTAAAGATATTTTCTAATACCTTTCTTTTGGTAGCTTGCATTTTGCCTCTCCACAGGCTTCATTTATTCTGTTTTTATCCATCAACACAGTGTCGAGCAGATCACTAAAATAGCCGATTCTAGGTAAATGGTTATTTGAGAGGTAACAATGTACTAGAATAGAAGTTAATGTTTATTCTCTGCATACTGGACTTACAGCTGAGCATTATTGTCAGACACAAATAATGATCTGAGCCCTTTCCATTGATTGCTGATTTCTAGCACTTATTTTGTCCCCCAATTATTGCCTCTCTTCTTAGCTTCATTACAGCTTAGATGGTGATTGTCAATTTTCTGACATTTCCAAAGAACGGTAGTGTTTCATATGATGAAATAAAAGGCCTAAGTGAAGGCTCTCACTGGGCACAGGAGTGGAAAATGAAAGCCTTTGAAAGGTTGCACTTTAGGAAAAGTTAACCAACAGCTCAAAATGAATTGCTAAAGTTACAGTATACTGGTTGTTCATTTACTAGACACTGCTGTGTAAACTAGAGAGAGTGAGACCCCAGGATGATGCATGACTCAGCTCAGGACAGAAGCACAAACACAGGTAACTAAGGACAATTCATGTATTTGTCAAGAAGATTTTTTCATTCTTCAACTTCAATAAATAAGAATAAATAGGTAAGGATGGGAGATACAAAAATAAGTCTCAGTCATCTTGGTGAAATTGGTGCATCTTGGTGAAGTTGTTTATATGCAGTAAGCTGAAGGAATATACTCAACCAATCAAGCCCAAACCAGGAGCATCCTCAAAGCTCTCAGTTAATTGACCCATGACTGGACCAGGGAAAGGGTCTTCTTTCTATGAAGCATGTTCTGATGTTGCTATAGAGTCATCGTCTAGACATCTGGAGGGTCAAGCATCTGTACAGAACTGGTTCTTTGGATAGTAAAAGGTAAATGATAAATCTTAAAGCGATATTTGCTAAAACTGGCACACCTGCAGGGCTCAGAAGCCTAAGCAGTGAAACTGTCATGCTGGAGGACAGTAAATGAACGTTTCTGTCTGAGCTCCGCAGAAGTGCTTTCCACGGAAGCAGCAGTTTTATTTGCTCATTCGATTTGCACTGTGATGCCAATAAAGACTGCAAGCTTCCATGGAAGCCTAAAGCCGTTTAGATTGGCTCTGCTTTTTTGGATCAGTAGAGAACAGGGAATGAAAGCAGATGCCTTGGGGGTTGTTTCTTTCTCCTCTTCTGTTTATACCATGGCGGGTCATAAAGTAGCCTCGCTTAGCTAATTGGTCATCTGATGAAAATGTCTGAGATCTGTCAGAGAAATGTCCCAAAAAAGAAACTGCAAAAATCAGTCACATGTGTCTAAGTAAACTCAAGGTATTTTCTCTTTAATATATGAATTTTTTATTCATCCTTTCTGAACTTCACGCAGGAACACAACATATTTTTATTAGATTCACCTCTAGCTTTCCCCCTCCAACTCCACATGGATCCATTTCAATCCTGTGGTGTTTTGAATGAGAATGGACCCCATAGACTAGAATCTTTGAAAACTTAGTCCCCTGCCGGTGGAACTATTTGGGAAGGAATAGGAGCGTCACCTGTTTGGAGGAGGTGTCATTTGGGACAGGCTTTGGAGTTTCAAAAGACTCTTTTTTATTACCATGGTGATCTCTTCCTCATAGTTGTGGTTTGACACATGAGCTTTTAGATGATCCTGCTGCTAGTCCTTGGCGCTGCCTTCATAGACTCTGACCCAGAAACCATAAAGTCAATAAAACCTTATTTTCTTCCTTCCTTTCTTTCCTTCCTTCTTTCATTCTTTTTCTTTCTGTCGCCATCTTCCTTTCCTTTTTATTCTTTTATTTTCACTTTTAAATTTTACTTCCTGATTGCAGTTTCCTCTCCTTCCTCTGCTCCTTGCCCCCCTCACCTCCTCCCTGCCACCCCGAATCCATTCTTCCTCCTCCATTTCTCTCCAGAAATGGGCAGACCTCCCATGGATATCCACAAAGCATGACATATCAAGTTGCAGTAAGACTAAGTACCTCCCCTTGTATTAAGGCTAGGCAATGCAACCTTTTACAAGTTGCCATGGCTTTTATCACAGCAATATAAAAGTAACTAACACAAGACCCTCTTACAGTTTCATGCCTTTTTTTAATGTCATAATCTACTGGATTAACAGTGCTGTCTATATACCCTCGAAAATGGGTACTTTGGGAACGAAACAGCAAACACTTAGGAGCCGTGCTCTTTGTATTCCAAGAGGGACTTGAAGGTCCCTAAAATGGCTTAAAAGCAAACTTTTGCAAATTCGGGTGACTACCATGCCATCCTGTGTTTTTTAAATGTGTTTCGTGTTCCTTTTTCTTGGATTGTTTTCTATTTTGGATCATTTGAGATAGCCTTTTCTGCCCCGACCCCTACCAAGAATGGGTCCCAATATTCTCTAAGGCTGTTCTTTGGCTAACATGCATTTGTCCATTTCCCAATTCATTATAAAAAGTTCAATTTTATGTGCCTGCCAGGAAGAAATGCAAAGAAGCACGAATTCTGTAGCTCAACATGTTTCCTCAAATCTGGCAGGAGTTTCAGCCCCACACTGAGTCCTTTCATGTACTATTTTGCTTACTCATATTTTCAGCATAATTCAAAAATCACATACTTCCAGGTACCAATGTGAGAATTTTGGCATTACTGTTGAATCACCAAAAATCTTGCTAAAGAAAACTTGGATTTCGCTATCAATAGTCAGACAAGTATAAATTCTAATTTATACTTTTAAATCTTTTAGTTTAAAAATATTGACTCTCGATTTCCGGTTTTAAGCAGAATTGTAAGTCAGTTCTCACCAATAAGAAAGTAAATTCCCGAGGAAATAGGTCTGTCTCTGTGGGTCACTGGGTGTTTGTTCCAGCCCAAAAATGTCACATGTATGAATTGGATTTGTTATATTCCAATAATAGCTTCATATGGACTCTGCCATGTGACCTCCCTTTATTTTCACTAGGCACAAAGCATTATTCTTCTTTTGATATTTTGCCTACCATTACAAATGTCAAAAACCTTTTTACCACCCCCAATGCCTTCATGAATGTGTGACAGCTCAGATTCTGATCATGGGCTTGGAGACTTCTGACTGCTCCTGTGAGGTTAAGTACCGTCAACTACACCAAGCCTGTGCTACGCAAGGCCACTAGCAATACAATGCTGTCACTGTCTGGGAAATGTGTTCAGTATATGAGAGCTGCAAGATTGCCAGTGAGTTCCTGAGGACTAACAGCAGGGTATTAAGAAACTGGTTTGAATATATTCAACTACTTGAGCTAAGTGAAAGCCAACTGTGCCATATTTGAATTAGCTTTTAGGCAAAAAAGCAATTATGTGTTATAACCCCTGACTTTATAATGATGAAGAGGCTTGTGATTCAGAATTAAGTTCTTTGAAGTAGTGTCATATTGCCTTGTCAATTGGATAAGAAAAGAAACACTTCTGCGAGTAAATCTGCTGCTCTCACCTACACACATCCCCATTTGCATTTCTTTGGATATTTGGGACATGGGGCCTTTTTATACTTTATTTTTGGTGTGTGTATGGGGTATGCACATGTACATGTACACTGCATTATGTGCCCTATGCACATGTGTGTGTGCAGTAAGAGTGTATGTAAGTGTGTACACACATGTCGTATATATATTTGCATATATGTGGAGTTCAGAGGTCAGAATGGTTATTTTCTTATATTACTTTCCAGCTTAATATTTGAACACCATCTCTTCTTGATTAGCTAAGCTGTCTGGCTAGCAATCCCTCTTAATTACAATTCAAGCACTGGGGAAGAAATGGATGCTGTTACCACACTTGGGAATCTAGAAGGGTTCTGGGAATCCAGAGGTCTTTTTATTTTTTTATTTTATTTTTTAAAATTGTTTTTATTGATCTATATATTTTTCTCCACTCCCCTCCATTTCTCTGTCCTCTCCTTCTACCCTCTCCCATAGTCTCAATGCTCCCAATTTACTCAGGAGATCTTGTCTTTCACTATTTCCCATATAGATTAGAACCATGTACATCTCGCTTCAGGTCCTCTTTGTTTTCTAGGTTCTCTAGGATTGTGAACTGTAGGCTGCTTTTTCTTTACTTTATGTCTAAAAAGCCACTTAGGAGTGAATACATATGATATTTGTCTTTTTGGTTCTGGGCTACCTCATTTAATATGATGTTTTCTAGATTCATCCATTTGCCTTCAAATTTCAAGGTGTCATTATTTTTTTCTGTTTTGTAGTACTCCATTGTGAAAAATTACCACATTTCCTTATCTATTCCTCAATAGATAGTTTGCTTCTATGTTCTTGCTATGACAAACAATGCTGCTATAAACAGAGTTGAGCACATGTCCTTGTGATATGATTGAGCATATTTTGGTATTGCTGGATCTTGAGGTAGGTTGTTTCCTAATTTTCTGAGAAATCACCATACTGATTTCCAAAGCAGCTATACCAGTTTTAACTCATACCGACAATGGAGGAGTGTTCCCTTTACCTGACATTCTCTCCAGCATAAGTTGTCATCAGTGTTTTTGATCTTAGCCATTTTTACAGGTGTAAGATAAAATCTCAGAGTTGTTTTCATTTGCATTTCTCTGATGGCTAAAAATTTTGAGTATTTCCTTAAGAGTCTTTCAGTCATGAGATTGTACATCAGTCATTTCACCCACTGAGATATCTCACTAATTCATGGGGCACGGATTTTACTGATAGAAATTTGGTTTCGGCTTAGCCATATAATAACTTCATTTGCAGAGTAAGTAGCTTTGTTTGAGCTTAGCATTTGATCACAGCACAATTATCATAGCTATTCTTCATTTGTTTGTTCATTTATTTGTAATATTAAAGCTTATCTTCTAAGATGAGCTCATGGCCAAGTGGCATATTTATAAATTTCACGTGAAAATATCTTTGAAAATATGCCTAGACTCCTACAATGTGGTAAAAGATAATATGTCTAAAAACATGTTCATCCTGAATCATGCAAACTAAACTCATGACTGTTATTATACCAACAATGTGGCCATTTGAAGAAAACAAGTGAAATCAGGCAGTTTATGTGTAAATGGGCTTTATTTAACCTTATGTATTTCACACAGCACAACATTCATCTTTGCTCTAGTCTCATGAAACAGAGAAGAGACATTGATATTTGAGCTAAGCAAGGATGCACACATATTTTCTAATTAATGTCTTAATTATTAAGTACATGTGGCAAACCCAGATGGCCTGTGTGACTGGACTATGTGTCATCTGCTTTCAGCACTGGATTAACTAATAATTTATTTATATGTTCCTTCTCTTTCTCTACTTTAAATGTACCTATTATTTTGAAGCTCTTGGGCCTTTGACTTTCACAATATTCCTTCCTCATCATATTATTTCAATCACTCACCCACTCTTCAGTCCACTGTCTTCATGCATTTGACCCACCAGATTGCTTCTCAGAGATGCCTGGTAGTCCTTTCCTTCAGGGCTGCTTGTCAACACATTATTCATCATTCAAGGCTCAAGCAAAATTCTAACTCATTCAAGAATTCTCCATAAGAACTCCGTTATTTTCTTCTCCCTCAGATACCCATGGTTACTGAGTACCTTGGGGTTGAATTATTTATATAGAAATCTCTGTCTTGTTTGTTTTAAGGCTATGTAGGATAGATATCTGATTATTATGATTCTTTGCTAACATTAGTCTAAAGGAGTTTGGTTTCCAAAATATACAAAGATTCATTATTTCAGAATCCCTGCCACCAGAGAAGATTGTAGCCTTCACTCAAACCGCGTGTCATCGAAGACTGAGAAGAGGAGGCATGCATGGTGCCTAAGTATCCTTTTAATTAAGTCAACAAACTTTAGGAGATTTGTGGTAGCAACTGATATGATATAGCATTTTAAATCTCCTAGATTTTTTCCTCTCTTTGTTCTTCTTCAGTTTATATAATTGTACTTGGTTTTCACAATATTTATTGAGTATGTTCTTTGACAATTTTATATATGTGTATAATACATTCTGACCACATTTATTCCCACATCCCCTTCCCATCCTCATCAAACTCCCTCCTCCCTACAAGCTCCCCTTCCAAGTTATTAGTTTTTTGTATTGTGATCCACTAAACTTAGCAAGGGTCATCTATGATAACCACTTGGGAGGATGGGGATTCACCATTGGCTATACCAATGATGACAATGAGGACCCCATTATATATTGTCAACTAATACTTCCCTCAGCACTGGTAAGGTCCCAAGAGCCTTTTTCCCATTTATGAGTTACGCTGATAACCTCTGTCTTCTTTTAATTCATTGAAAAGTTCATATGCATAACCATATCCCCTCACTGCCCACCTCCATCTTCTTTGTGCCCCCCCCATCTCTCTTTTAACTTCATTTCCTATCTATCTTTTTAAAATAAAGTTAGTTCCACTAATATTCACTTGGGTGGGGAGGCTATCCCTGCAGGATGAGTAACCTACCAGTGACCATACCCCAAAGAAAAGCGACTCTTCCTGTTACTGCAGTCATCATATTTTAATAGCTCCTCGGCTGTGGCACCTCAATAGTCTCTCCCTATCCATGCTGTAACTTTAATGGTCTTGTTCTTATGCAGGTAACCACACTGTTGGGAGTTCATGCCATGCCATGTCTTAAATCTCTTTCGTTTGGAGTATTTCACTTTAAAGAAATGACGGAACTTTTTTGTGGCTCTGTGCAGTGGGCGGAGCAGGGAATTGTTTTGTTTTAGTTAGGAAAGTTCACAACTGAAAGGAATAGTGTAGTGTCTTTCTGACTTTGACGGGAAAAAGAAAAAAATGTTTTTACTGCAAGGGAAACAATTCAACTAGGAGAAACTGTTTTCAAGGGAACTAAGTTGGAGTTTATGGGAAAGGCAGGTTAGACTGTGGTGGGAGAATTTAATTGTCCGCAGATCTTCAGAGAACCCAGATTGTGGTGACATTCCAAAGATTTGCATCTTTGGAATCTGTGAAAGATACCATGCTGGTGTCACTGTGGTCAGTCAACGTTGTCTATGGATCTGAATGGAGACTCACAGTCAAGGAGGAGAAGGAGTCCAGGCTAATGAAGATACAAGTCTTGCGTAAGCATGGTGTTTAAAACATTTGGCGCCCAGGTTCCATTTACAGATCTATATTAAATATTTTTTGGTCATTCTGAAGAGGCTGACTTTGGGCTACCTTGAAGGAAGATATTCAGGTCTTAAAAGCTGATCTAAAATTACCTTGTAACTTCAGGTTGGAATGCTCTATTATTTGTCAAAGTTTATTCTTTCTTCTAGTTGGGACAGATTTATTTTCAATTATGAGTAACCAACATTCTTATTTCAGTTATCTTCCTCATGCTAAGATAGACTGTTGAGAATCCATTAGTTTTAAGTCTCAGTCTCTTTCTTTCCTTTTTTTTTTAAAGATTAAAAACAGAAGTACAGAAACTTAACCAAGACTATAAATTTTGATATTTGAAAAGTAAATAATTTGATATTTGAAAAGTAAATTTTGATATTTGAAAAGTAAAATCTTTCTTAATTGTAAAGTTTGTCCGAAGTGCGCTCCGTGCTGAGAAGAGGAGTGTTGAAATAACTGCTTGAAAAGGGTGAGCTCATCCTCTCTCTCCCAGCACTTGTGTATATTAAAGGTTGTGGGTAAGCTTGAGTCTGTGAGCAAGTGCGTGTTTAGCCAGTAGCAAAGCAGACCCTCAGCTGCAACCTCAAGTGCAGGTCCACAGCTGCCAGGAACCAAGCATCTACTTAGCATACTGCATTGCCTCTGCAGGAGGGGCTGCACAGTAAATCGCTTAACCACAAAAACACTGCTGAGCTGTCAAGAGTTGCCAGTAGCTCAGTTCCATATTTGTTTTCTAAAGTTCTAACCCCGGAATTCAATTCCGATTATTCAAGTTCTCCCACACACCTCTCATTGAGGCAAACCTGTTGACAATGTAGCGTATTGTTTAACATGAGAAGAGATACCTGAAGTGCCGCTAACTCTCAAGAGTCCTAATTGCCTTTTAAATTCCTATTCTTTGCTATTAGACTTCAAATGATAAACAAAAAAAAAAAAACCTATCAGGCAGATCTTTTAGCATTTTCCAGTATGTTTTGATTTGAGTTTTAATTAGAGTAAGTGTGTGCTGTGATATGCTTTTTCCTCTGATTTTCTTTACCATGTACTTTCTTAACCATGTTTGGGCAAATCATATGTTCCTTTTCTCTTTGACAGAATATTCTCACATTAGTTATGTTACTTTGAAAAGTAATTTGTTAATTCAATTATGCCTACGCATTCTCATTGTACATTAAAGAAGAACGGTTATCAAGGGAAGGTAGAAAATATACAAGAATAGCAATGTTGACTTTTACAATTTTTCAGGTTTAGTTTTATAGATCTGAAGTAGTAGTTTGGCTTAAAAGGCAAAGCTGTGAGGGACCTCTTTTCCCTGGTGGGCTGTTCAATAACTGTTCTTTTTCAGCAAAGAGAATCGACATTACAACAGTAGTGCATAAGGACCTCTGAATTTCCTTCTCCTGCAGGAATGCTACTCTATGCCTGGCGGCTGAGGTTTGCTACACAGTCCAAGGCATATTTCTAGAATCAGGCAGCTGCATTCCTTCTCTCTCTGGCCTGGGCCACATATTGCTGGATGAGATCATCCTGTAAACAGGATTATGGAACACCAACAGGGTCCAACCACATTCCAAATGCTAATCTGGATGACAGGCTGTGATGAGCACAGTGGCATTTTCAGTGTGGGTCACTTTTGTCCCTAAATCACAAGCTGCCTTTGGAAACATTGTGCTTCAAGGAGTGGTGACACATAAGAGATGGAAAGAGATGCCAACAAAGCCTTTCCCTCTCAGGATCTTGCATCATGGTGGTTTGAAGGAGAGACTTCATCACCTGCTTTCCCACTGTCTTCTCATGGTCCTTCAGTGGTGAATTTGGCCTCCATCAGGAGCTTCCCAAGACCCAGGTATAGAAGGCTTCTCAGCCACTATTTGTAACATGGAGGGCCTGCTATTTGGGGCTTCTCTCCCGCCCAGTACCCCACAGCCAGCAAGCCCCAAAGAAAAATCACACAGAGATCTCTTAAGTTATAAAGCTGATTGGCCCATTAGGTCAGGCTACTTATTAGCTCTTCCAGCTTATATTAATCCATTATTCTCATCTATGTTAGCCATATGGCTCAGTACCTTTTTCAGTGGGGCAGATCACATCATGCTGCTTTGGTGGTCTGGGCAGGAGTGGGAGGAATCAACTTCTTCCTTTCCAGAATTCTCCTGTTCTCATTGTATTGCCTCTACTTCCTGTATGGTTTTCCCACCTACACTTCCTGCCTGGCCAATTAGCGTTTATTTAAAACATGATTGAGAATACAGACAATTTCCCATACCACCTTAGCTCTCACAAGTCAGTTTAAAGGCATAGTCATGACTGATACTGGATCTCCCAAAAGAGAGTGAGTCAAAGATAGGGAAGGTACATGAAATTTCTCTGGTGTTTACTTAATATTTATTGGAACAGATATAGGTCAATGTATACATACATATAAGCAGGGACATTCTCAATTGATTTGATATAGGATTCAAATTTGGGATGAGATATAGAAATGAAAGAAGAAAAAGATCCTTTTATTATGTAAAAAATAGAGGAAGGTCATATTGATTTCAAAGCGGGAAATGGCAATGAATCAAATTGTAATGTGGGAATGTATAAAAACCATCATGTTGGACATGGTGAGGTAGAAGAAAAGATTTTTATTGGAGGACAGAACAAAGCTCTTTGAAGATGCTTGAAACTGTGATTTATATTCTTAGCATCATAAACAATTGGAAAATAAAACACTTTCTTTTTACTGGGTGTTTTTTTCAGGACTGAACAAAATATTGAACTACTATTTGGTCACATTTAGACTAATATTAACCATTGTTTGGTCAAGTTCTACTGGACATTGTCTTAGAAAATTCCAGTAGATATTCTGATTATTGGAATCTTATGTTCATTTATGTATCTACCAGATTTGTATGGGTTGTGGACATCCTTGACACTCGCAGTGACTTTTCCAAGTATGTTTCATGCTTCTGATAGAACTCCGCCTTTTCAGTGCAACATGGCACTACAGATCTCGTTTGCCAGAGAGAAGCTATCAACTAGTTAATTGAGCACACATTGTCAAAACAAAATTATTTTTTTCATGGGAAACTTGTGAGGTATGAGAAATTATACTAAGATACAAGGAAGAGGGTGATAACATGTATCATTTGAATGAAGTCAAAGTCAAGTGGAAACATGACCCCTTTGTTTTACTTGTGAAAAGGAAGCTTGTGATAGGAATTGGTTTTATGGTGTTTTGTGGTGTTCAGGGTAGTAAAATAAACATATGCATATCTTGAACGGTAATTATCTGTTTGCACTGATGATGCAGTTTATGGAATAGATAGAAATACAGTTTCAGACAACAAAGTATAAGAGTCAAAATTCAAAAATATTAGTAATTTAAAAATATTTCATGACATTGTTGTGTGTATGTGTGTATGAACATATGTATGCCACTGTGTATGTGTGGAGGTCAGAGGACCACTTGTGTAAGGAAGTTCTCTTCTTCCACCATATGGGTCAATCTATAGAACTCTATCATCAGGCTTTATGGCAAGAGCTCCTGCCTGTTGAGCCATTTCACCGGCCTAAGAACATTAGTTCTTTAAGAGAATATGTGGACAGTTTTACTTCACTGGAGCCCAAGGCTATCATCTGATATCCAAGTCGAGAAAGTTAGTAGAGAAACAGTGTAGACTCACTGTGGGTTCCAGTTAGATCCATTGTTGGGGTGCCCAGATTATGGATTAGAAGGTCTTTTCATCCTCTTCCTTTTCAATGACAGCATCAGACTTAAAAGAGGTGACTAGGAAGCATTAAGACAAATATAGGTAATATAAAGAGTTAAGCATTTTGCTATATCTCCTTGGTGACACTGAGTATCGTTTTGTAGGAAAAGAGCTGCAAAGTGGTATCTGAGCTAAAAATTTTAGTCTTAAATCAATTTGAAAACAGCAAGTGTGTCATTATATAACTATTTGTGGTAGTTTTTTTAAACCCACAAAAAAAGGCAGGTAGTAAAGTCTCTCATCTAACTTATCTTAAAATGCTACCCTGTAAGTGTTAAGATGATATTTCTATCTTCTGTGCTCTTATCCTTAGCTGTACCTCTATCTCATTAGTGGTCCATTGTGGTTGTAGGGTGAAAACGATGCTATCTAATTTCTGAGGTTAGGTCACACAGTACAATTTTGATTCCACCATTATTTTGATATAATTGCCTGGAGGAAAGTCACCACACTTGGGGGAAGCCCAAGACATCTAGAGAGCCAATATAGGTGTTCCATCTGGCATTCCTAGCTGAGGTTTCATTGGAGAGCCATGTGTTTGAGAAAACCTTCAGATGACTCAGCAGCCGCCTCCATCTGTAGAGGCTGCATGGATACCCAGAAAGACTTTCACACTGAGCCTAGCTTCTCTGCCACGCAAGGTGAAACCAAATGATCAGAGTTATTTTAAATCAGTCAGGTTTTCAATTAGGTTGTATGAAGCAATAGTTAACTCAAAAATTTCCTGCAAACAGCAAAAAGTTATTATTATGCATTCAAAGGAAAACATTGTGGTACTTTTACAGTTCCATCATACCAACAAAAGCTGACTTAAAAGAAAATGTGAACTATTAACAGAGCTCATACTTTTGAGAAAAATTCATAAACAAAAGTATGAAATGAGTGTCAACAACATCCTATAGCATTAAAATGTTATTTAGATATCATTGAACACACATCGTGCATTTGCTTTTAGAATAGACAAGGTGACCTTGCACATCATTCCTACCTTTAGCTTCTATCATTCTGTCTTCCTTGTGTGGGTGTTCAGTTTGCTGAAAAAGCCAGATTTTAGAACAGCTTTCTTTCAGAAACGATGTTTTTAAAGTTAAGGGGGAAAAAATTTTGCACACTGCAGAAGTGGCAGCTATAAAAATAGATGTAAAAATAAATTGAAAATTCATAACAATTGTGCTGTAAAAGATGTGTTGAAACTGAATTACAAAGTAAAATGAACGAAGTGGGCTTTTGGTTAAATGAGTAAGCCAGAGTATTTGCAGTACGAAAATATGTTGGAAATGACTAGGATAGCATAAAATAAAGCAGAAATTATTATGCGTTGAAGTCTAAGCTGGAGCTGGCATAAATGAAGACTTTCAGAATGTATGATTTTTTTTTAACATGGCAGGGGTCAGACAACTGTTAGTTCCAGATTCCTACCATAAAGAATAGTAAATGCTGTGCTTAGAAATATAGAAAAAAGTGGTAAGCGACAATATGTTAAAAAGTTTTGCATTGGTGGAAAGACACTAAGGTAGAAAACTGAAGGATTTGGATGGGTTCTGTAGGCTGAAAGCAAATCACTCCCTCTCGCTGCATCCCACCCCCGCTGTCCTCAGACCAGAAGTATCAACACCATCCGTTGGAAAGAGTGGAAATGACTCCAAGTCCTCACATGCATCTGCACAGTTGGCAGCAGTAAGAAATCATCACTTTTTAAGGAGAAGCTGAAGACCTTAGCTGGACTAGAGATTCAGTGAGTGGAAGCATTTTCTGGAGTTCTATGATTTCGCTGTTGTTGTTGTTATTCACTTACGGTCCACTCACTTTGATGAGGGATACAGAGATCTAAAGCCCATAAATGGCTGTTACCCAACTGAAAACACAGGATATTTTTTTAAACATTTGAGAAAGAGACAAAAATTGACCACATACTGAATCCTGGAAAAGTCTAGGCATGTGGCAGTGGAAATAATGAAATGAATGCTGCATTTGAAATATTGGTAAGAATTGGATTAACATAAAGTGATACTTAACCAACTTCTTCCTAACCCCCACCCCCCACACTGGCATATAGTGAACACTCAAGAATAGTTAAAGACATTGAGCAAGCAAGGAAGAATAATTGAAAAGGAAGCCAAAAACCCTAACAATGAATAGTGAACCCATCTGGAAGTAGAAGGGTCAGGTTGGATGTCAGGGTAACCAGATCAAGAAGGCCTGGAAAGGAAGTGGGGCATTCATCTTCTGTGGTAGAAAAATGGAAATCAATAAAGCTGGCTGGTACTCAGGAGAGATCGCTTTGACACATAATGCGAGATGGAAAGGAAAGGAAGTCGAGGGAGGTAGCATCAATTTCAATTCCTCTCTGCCTGAGCAGCATTAATTGAATGTTTGTTCTTAGCATGCAGCGGAACCAAAACAATCTCAAGGAAGAGGTGTGCTGTAGAAAATAGAAAATTCCAAGAATAGTTGAACCCACAGGTGAAACTGGCATGGTAGAGAGTCTGTGTGGCTGGAGAATGCTAAGATATTCAAGATTCTGCTTAAATTGAGACTTTTGGGGAAGAAGGTTTATAAGAGGAATAGAAAATCCAGTCTTAGATGAAAGGATGGAGCACAAGGAAATATACCATCATCGCTTTAGCTTATAATAACAATAAAGAAGTGTGTCTACTTGTCAATAGATGGTGGTGGTGGTGGTGGTGTATGACACTTTCATCTGTATTGAAGAGGGAGGATGGTGACTCATGGGACCCAGGAAGTTCCTGAAACTAACAAGATCCACAATACTCTTCCCCAAAGTTATGAAAACTGTGAGCAACTACTTGAGGAAGAAGTTTCTCCAATCAGTCAAGCTACCTAGAGTTGCCTTGCAAACTCTTCTACGATAGGATTTTCAGGTCTTCAACCCTGCATATGGTGATCTTTTTAATGAGAAAATTGCCTCAGGCATCTGTGATTCTCTAAGTAAACCCCTGCAATAACTTAGCAAACTCTTTGATTCACCAAGTTGGAACATAGTAGAGTTGTCTCTTCTGTCTGTCGTGGGTTCTCTTGCTGGGTGAATAGACATTTATGTCACAACCCCCAGAAAAAGTGTTTCCCAACGTTTACCCATACATCTATCTTCGCTAAAGACAAGTAGGATATAAGCAGGCAAAATCCTTGGTAGAGTCCTGCACTGAAAATTATTCAGCTCTGCTAACCCACTGAAGTGTGTGGTGAATGAGAGCTTTCACCTCCCAAATCACTGGGAGAGGAACAAGGCTGAGTTCTGGGCCTGAGGACAGAGTGTTTGGATTTGAACAGTACTCTCAGGACAGTGGACTCATCTATTTTATTTAAAGGTTCTTTGCCTCCATTTCTTCTCTGAAGTCAGAAGCAAATCAAAATGATTTCACATAGGATTGTTATGAGGATCGAACACTCTTAACTGAGGGAACACTCTTAACTGATTGAACACACTTAACTACATCTGAAGTGACAGATCAAACTTACTTGCCCAATAAATATCAACCACTGTCATTATATTGACGTTGTCTTTGTCAATCATCCTTACTGAAGGTGACCTCGTTTTTGCTATTGCTTTTTCTATGTTAGAAAGTCAAAGAGAGAGAGAGACAGAAAGAGAGAGGGAGACAGGCAGGGAGAGAGAGGGAGGGAGGGAGAGAAGGAGGGAGGGAGGGAGGGAGGGAGGGAGGGAGGGAGGGAGGGAGGGAGGGGAAAGAGAGAGAGAGAGCTAGCAGTGGTTTGTTTTATGTGACCCAGTGAATTGTTTGGTGACATTCAGAAACTACTCTCTTCTCAGATCTTCCTGATAAAGAAGGCCATAGTTTTATTTTTCCAGTAGAAAGCTAAAATATACACTCACCGAATTGGAGAGATCAAAATCATAAATAAATTAGTTGCATTTGGCTTTTCCTATCTGAGAAACCTGAGATATAATTTTCCTTGCAGTCTAAGAGGACATCTAAAAAGTTCCAGACCAAACAATGACAGCATTCTGTCTGTATCAGAAAGTACAATAAATCATAGGGAGAAAAGGACAGTGCCTGACAGGAAGCTGGGGATATTGTTTTGATTTTTCTAGTTATTCTCTGTGTAAAAGCCACTAATGTTTTGAAGTGGACCTTGTCATTTGAAAAACTCTCCATTTTATACTTCCAAAGTTTGAGATGAAAATTTTTGCTGTTTAAAAATAGTAATGAAGAGAGTTGGCTATGGTTGAAAGTCTTTGTGCATTTGTTTCCCAATGCCCATAAATTCCCCACCTTAAATCACAAGTTTGCCTTCCCCCAGAATTAAGTATAATTCTAATAATGAAAATCACCATATCTTCAAAGTATTATATGCATACAGCATTGGTTCTCAACCTTTCTAATGCTGTGACCCTTTAAAACAGTTCCGCAAGTTGTGGTATCCCCAACCATAACATTATGAATAACATTATTCATAACTGTAATTTGTTATGAGTTGTAATGTAAGTATCTGATACGTAGAATGTCTGACATGTGACCCACAGAATCATGACCCACAGGTTGAGGAACCCTGTCATACAACATAGCAAGCATATTAAATAGTTACACACAGGAATACTTGCCTGTAACTCAATAGCACACGTGCAATGCAGTTGTGATGAGGTTCGTAATTTCAATGACATTTTAAAAACCTGAGACCACATGGGTTAAATATCTTGTTCTAAGGCTACAGATAATAAAGGAAGAAATGGGAATAGACATTAAAACCCCTATCCTTGGTGGATACTTTTAAAGACTATTTGTTCAAATAATAATAAAAAATCTTAATAAAAAATGTAGTCAGAGTTCTTGTGGATTCCTCCTTCATGTGAACAACTTAAAGCAAGGTCAGAGGAAACTTATTCTGGTACCGTACGTTGAGCTCCCTGGATACCAGTCAGTGCCCTGTGTTTTATGCACTTCTAGTTCCATAATATCTTTGGGAACTCAGTGTTTTGTGTGGGATGTCCCGTTTTCTTGGCTTTCCTTTGATGCACTGTTCCCTCTGTTTTGACACCACAATGTTCTTGGTATACTATTAATATAAAATGAAATGACTTCTCTGTAAAGATTCTGAAAACATTATATGGCCAGTATACCGAGGCTATTAGTAATAGTCTTAAAGGGAAAGTAAATGCCCAGGGGTAAAAACAGAAGGTGATCTCAGATATAAGCCTTTATGAGAAACAGCAACAAATTTATAATCACTCATTAAAGCTACATTGTGTGTGATGTTGTCCAGAAAATTTCTTTCCTAGATGCATTCTTTATTTATTGATGTTTGAAGTTATAAAAAGATACTCGATTGAACTATGGGAAATTCTTCTGAAATGGACAAAACTACATTGTTTTGAACCTTTCTTCAGGGCACAGTTGAGAAAAAGATGATATATAGACACAACTGGCTCTTGTCTCCCCATCTCCTCAGCACTGCACTAAATGACATATAATAAGAAAAATGAGAGATTTCTAATAGTTTGAGTAACTCATAGTTTTCAGCCTCAATAGTGTTACATGACATAAATACATATTTGATTTTCTGTACTTTGCTTTTTCTGTTAGCATGTAGTACTGTATAAATAATGGGTTTCACTGGCATTTTCCTGTACACATATTATCACGTGTTCTGCTCACATTCACCTTAGTTTCCCCTTCTTTCTTCATTCCTAATTTCCACTTACTCTTGCCAAATGGTCCCTTTTTTGTTCTCTTGTCTTTAAAAAAAAAAACCTAGATTTGACAAACTGGAGAAACTATGTGATATTCCTCTGCCTGAGTCTGACACACTTTGCTTAGCACAACAATCGAAACTCCATTTCCACTCATTCTCCTGCAAATGTCAGGGCTTCATTATTCACAGCTGAATCCAATTGTGTATAAGTGCCACCTATTCTTTAATCATGTGTTTGTTGATAGACACCCAGGCTGGTTCTTCAGCTTGATTATTTGATTATTGTTACCAGTGCAGCAATAAAATAAAAGCATAAGTATTCCTGTGGTGTACTGGCTTATTTTACCATATATGTGCATATATGTGTGTGTGTGTAAGAGAGGGGGGGAGGGAGAGAGAGAGAGAGAGAGAATTTATAGAAGCAATGAGGATATATGTTCATTCCCTCATTCCCAACAATGGTAGAAGTGCATCATATAGGAGCTCTACTTTTAGTGTTTTGAGGAGCATCCATGTTCTTCCTACAGTGGCAACACCAGTTTGCATGTCTTAGAGTGTCTCTACATACTTATTAGAATGTGTTGTCGTTTGTTTTCCTGAGGACAATGTGTCTTTGAATGGAATCTCAAAACAGTTCTAATTTTACCTTTCTTTCCTTTGTGAACTCTCTTTCCAATGCATGTGTCCACGAACAAAGATCATCTACCATTCCATAGAATGTTGTTTCTTTCTGCTGTTACTTCCTTTTGCTATGCTAGCAGATACTGACACTTGTCATAATTTCCTTAACTACCTGAGTCCTGTGCAGACAGTCCTTTCTATATGTGGATAATCAGTTTCCCCAGCACCTTTTGTTATAAGCTAGTATGCTTGTCAAGAAGCAGTGTGAGTTTACTTCTTGTTCTCTGTTCTCTTCCTCGGGTGCTCATGTCTACTTCTGTGCCAGTCTTGTGCTGATTTGCCTCTAAAGCTCTGTATTATGACTTGAAATCCTATTTTGAGATAACTCCAACATTACTCTCTGTTTAGTATTCAGAGCCTTTGTGTTCCCATCTGAGTTCTAGAAAGTTTTTCCAACTTAATAAAGAACATCATTAGAATTTTGAAGAAGGTCGCCGAGCATCTCTAGATCACTGCCAACATCACAAGCCATTTTCATGATATCAGATCTGCCGATCAGTAAACACAAAAGGATTTTCAATCTTCTACCATCTTTGCAAGTCTTTAAAAATATTTTATTTTTTCTTTTCTTTTAATGAAGTCATGAATGCCATTTTCCACTATCACAAATTACTCAGTTGAGTTTCTTGCATTTGGAAAAATTGCAGGTGTCAGAACATCTAGAATGTGATGATGAGCCCTACCATGAGAAAACCACCTTTGATTAATTATACGTCTTGAGTCATGTCCTAAGACAATCGCAAGGATTCGGTGATACTCTCTTGGTAGGAGATATGTTTACTAGTCAAATTATTTTCATTCATAAAAGCAGCTACAAAATTCAGTCTTTTCATGCATGTATGTACTGGTATTTCAAATAAAATTCCCATAGATTTGTAAGAAAGCATGATTCAAGACATTTAAATAATTAAAAAGTACAGTTTGTAATTTTCTGGTCACAATGCAAGTATGTTAGAAATTGACAACAATCCACGAAACTAAGGAACATTCATTCATTTGGAAATTAAGAATCATTTAAATGTATGGTTTAAAGAAAAAATAACAATAGATAGATGTGGGATTTCCGTCTGTATGCTGTGAATACAATTGGTTAATAAAGAAAGGTGGCTTGCGCCTATGGCAGGGTGGAGCAGAGGCAGGCAGGAAAGGCAGAAATGAATGCTGGGAGAAAGAAGGGCAGAGTAAGAGAGAAGCCATATAGCCCCGCCAGAGCCAGACAAAACTTTAGCCAGTAAGCCACAGCCATGTGGAGATATACGGATTAAGAGAAATGGGTTAAATTAATATGTAAGAGTTAGTCAATAAGAAGGTAGAGCTAATGGGCCAAGCAGCAATTTAATTAATACAATTTCTATATGATTATTTTGGGGGTCTGGATTGCCAGGAAATGAACAAGCAGCCAAGTTGGCCTTCTTCAACAATAGATTATGCAATATTTTAAATTGAATTAGAAGAAATATACATGTAATTTGCTCCTGGATCAATATGTTATTGAGGACTTTTAACAACGTTTTAAAATATATTTATTATGAATAATATGAGTGCATCTATAATGCAATAGTTAAGTAAAATGAGTTAGTGTATGCATTAATTGATATATATTGAGGACAAAAAAATCCTCTAGGTAATTTACAATAGTAAAATAGATTATCTGACCAATAAACCCCTCCCTCATTCTACTCTTCTTTTTGAGTTGAACACCTTAAAGCTTTTATATATGAGTTAAATTAAGCAGGATTTGTCTTTCTTGCCTAGCTTACTTCACTTGTCCTTGAGTTCATCTATGTTGTCATAAAGAGTATTCCCTTCATTTTCAAACCAAATAATATTCTATTTTATAGAAATATATATATATATATATATATATATATATATATATATTAACCTATTCATTTAGTGATCTGTATAAGTTGGTTCAATGTTTTCGTTATTGTATTGCTGCATATAATACCTTGGGAGTACATAAATCTCTCTTCAGCATTTTAACTATTGTTCTTTTTTATATATTCAGTGATGATATTTGATAATTTTGTCTTGAACTTTTTATGCCACCTCCACGTGGTTTCTTATAATGAATGTTGAATGTTTTACATTTTCATTTCCATATGAGTTTCCTTTTCTCCACAAGCATCATTTGTTTCCTCTTATTTTTCTCTATATTAGCCATATTATCAGCTATGAGTTGTATGATAGTTAATACTGATTGCCAACTTGACAGGGTCTAGAATCATATATAGCACAAGCCTCTAGGCAGGAATGTGCAGGGTTATCTAGATTAGGTTAACTGAAGTAAGAAAACCAAGCTTAATCTTTGGTGGCACATCCCATGGAAAATCCTAGTTAAGCACCAGCATTTATTCTTTCTGCTCTATGCAGATACAACCTAACTAATTACCTCCTATTTCTAATACCATGTTTGCTCGACCATGACGGAATATATTCTTGCAGATTATAAGCCATAATAAACCATTCCTTCCTTAAAATTCTTCTTGTTATATATTTTGCCATGGAGTGAGGAAAGCAACTAAAACAAAATGACACATGGTTATCGTGTCAATTTTTACTTCTCTCATGCAGACCAAAAGAACCCAAACTAGAGAGAATTGGATAAAACAAGCATAAGCAGGCAAAACCAAACCAAAAATTAAAAACAACACATAAACACATAGGCATATCTGTTATAAAATCAGGAGGGAAAGGTTATTTTTTTTTACTGATTTTTATTGAGCTTTACATTTTTCTCAGCTCCCCTCCTTATCTCCCCTCTCCCCTTCAGCCCTCTCTCAAGGTCCCCATGCTCCCAATTTACTGAAGAGATCTTGTCTTTTTCTAGTACCCATGTAGACTAAATCCATGCTCATAAGTAGTTTTTAAACATAAATAAAAGAAAACCAGCACACACATCCCATTCCCAGAGAACCTAGACAACAATGAGGAGTCTAAGGGAAAGACTATTTTCAAATAAATATGTAATTTTAAAAGAAAAACTAGGATTGTATTTATAGATCCCTTCCCAGTTTTGATAAGCTTTACAAAATTGTTAAGTGAACAATACTGATTATTTATATATTATTAACTCTTGTGGGATATTACTTTAACTGTGTAAATATGTGTTGCATTTGTTTCTGCTGCCTTTGTTTAATTATGTAAAGGTGCATTGCATCTGTTTCACCCTGCCTGCCTAAGACATCTGCTTGATCTAATAAGGAACTGAATGATCAATAGTTAGGCAGAGAGAGGGACAGGTGGGGCTGGTGGGTAGAGAGAATAAAGGGGGGAGTAATATAAGCTACAGAGGAAGGAGATGAGAACAAGGGATAAAAAGATGCACAGGCCCAGAAACCAGGCAACCTCCAGCCAGTCAGACACTGGCAGAAATAGGAAAATAAGATATACAGAAAGACAAAGGTAAAAAAAAGCCCTGAGGCAAAAGGTAGGTAATAAGAAACAGGTTAATTTAAGTTAAAAGAACTAGCCAGAAAGCAGCCTAATCTATGTATGCTGAGCATTCATTACTAATAAGAAGTCTCCATGTCATGCATGATTTAGGAGCTGGTTTGTGACCCCAAAGAGAAAGCAAGCTATGAACAACAAATAGTTGGGACTTGAAATTCTAAAGTATGCTGTTTATTAATGAAAATATCCAGAGTTACTAATGAAATGAAGAATAGACACCATGGCCGGGCGGTGGTGGCACACGCCTTTAATCCCAGCACTCGGGAGGCAGAGGCAGGCTGATCTCTGTGAGTTCGAGGCCAGCCTGGTCTACAAAAGCTAGTTCCAGGACAGCCACCAAAAACTTCAGAGAAACCCTGTCTCGAAAATCAAAAAAAAAAAAAAAAAGAATAGACACCATGGAGCAGGAGAGAGAACTCAGTGGGTTAAGAGCACTTTCTACTCTTGCAGAGAACCCAGATTCAGCTCCCAAAAGACCTATTAGGTTTCTTTTTTTTTAATTTATTTATTTATTAAAGATTTCTGTCTCTTCCCCGTCACCCCCTCCCATTTCCCTCCCCCTCCCCCAATCAAGTCCCCCTCCCTCCTCAGCCCGAGGAGCAATCAGGGTTCCCTGCCCTGTGGAAAGTCCAAGGACCACCCACCTCCATCCAGTTCTAGTAAGGTGAGCATCCAAACTGCCTAGGCTTCTACAAAGCCAGTAGGATCAGAAACCCATTGCCGTTGTTCTTGAGTTCTCAGTAGTCCTCATTGTCCGCTATGTTCAGCGAATCCGGTTTTATCCCAGGCTTTTTCAGACCCAGGCCAGTGAACACCTGATTTTTGATAAAGGAGCTAAAAGTATACAATGGAAAAAAGAGAGCATCTTCAACAAATTGTGCTGGCAAAACTGGATGTCAACCTGTAGAAGAATGAAAATAGATCCATATCTATCACCATGCACAAAACTCAAGTCCAAATGGATTAAAGACCTCAATATCAGTATGAACACAGTAAACCTGATAGAAGAGAAAGTGGGAAGTAGTCTACAACACATGGGCACAGGAGACCACTTCCTACGTATAACCCTATTAGGTTTCTTACAACAGTCTGTAACTCTAATTTCAAGAGATCTAGCACCCTTTTCTGGCCACCAGGGGCACCAGACACACAAAGTACATACAAGAAAAACACTCATAGCATAAAAATGAATAGATCTTTAAAAAGGAGAGATGCCCAACACTTTTTGATGGGGTTTGTATATGTTTAGTAGAAAAATTTTAAATTTGATGATATATGGCAATGTATACCAAGTACATAAAGTTCAAGACTTAATACTGTAAAGGGCCCAGTTCTCCCAATATTGATTCATAGATCCAGTATAATCTCAATTCCAAACCCTTGATATATTTGATTGGGACAAGGTAAGGGAATCTAATATTATATTGAAATGTTGACTGTAGGAAGTAACATAGCCAATGAAGAACAACGGGGTGTGAGGATAGGTATCTTATTATAAAAATATAATTTGAGGCAGATTTACCATGAAGTTTATAGGACCCTTGAAGGATTCTTAATACTGTGTTTCTATCATTACATGTCTTTGCAAAATATGTTAAGTAAGATCATTTTGTCATAGTTAAGACTCAGTTATTGCTAAATTTACTTCCATCATTTACCCACTATGCTGGCAGACAGAAGAGCTGTGGGCATTTGAGGAATTCGAGTGAGGAGAAGTTGAGTTGAGGTGACATTTTTTTTTGCTAGTTCCTGGTTGCACACATATGGGTCCTAGTCATTTTTATATTTAGATACTGCTAGCCTAAAGTTGTAAGAATAGCTTCCAGGAATACTTCTGAGTCCACTATGCTGATTCACCCAGTGCTAGTGCCTGAACAAGTGGGTGCAGAGGTTATACCGATACCTGGCAACAGAGAGATGTGGGCAGTGAAGGAAGAGTTGTATGCAAAAAGACAGCAAAATTTTCTCTGTGAACTAGGAGAAATACTCTTCTCCAGGGAAGAGCATACCAGTTGGTTATCCTAATACTAAATGATCAGCCCTGAAAACATACATTCAAGAAACATGTTGCATATATTATTATATTGAATGATACATTTAGCTTACATGTAGGCATATGTATGTATATACATATATGTGTAAGAAACAATTAATGAAAAGGGATAAAAATTTGAAAGAAAGCAAGGTGTATATAGGAATATTTGAAAGAAAGGAAGTAATGATGTAATCATAATATAATCTCTTAAAAAACATTTACTGACTCCATTCTTGATGAATTTCATTTCTAGAGTTCCTCTTTTTTAAAATAAATGTAATATCCAAAAAAATTGCTTTGTGGGAACATTTTAATCATTAGATATGTAAAATATCAAGGAGAGAGTGCATTTCTCTTGATGCTTAGGTTAAAAATGGAGGTACTCTTGTCTTAGAAATATGCTTGACCCCTCAGGGTTCAAGAAATGCCATGGAAGAAAGGCAAAGAGAATGTAAGAGCCAGAGGAGGTGGAGAACAGTAGAATATCAAGCTCCTCAATGAGTGCTGGGGGAGGCCGCTTGTTTTCTAGCTGTTCAGCCCCAAAATAATCACACAGAAACTATATTATTTAAAACACTGCTTGGCCCATTAGCTCTAGCTTCTTATTGGCTAGCTTTTGCATATTAATTTAATCCATTTCTAGTAATCTGTGTATCGCCACAAGGCTGTGGCTTACTGGGTAAAGTTTTGGTGTCTGTGTCCAGCGAAGCTACATGGCTTCTCTCTGACTCTGATCTTTTTTTTTCCCATGAGGCTTGTGGCCTCCTGGCAAGGTTCTGGCATCTGTCTCTGGCTGCAGCTCCATGACTTTTCTCCGACTCCGCCCTCTTACTCCCAGCATTCAGTGTAGTTTTCCCTGCCTAGCTCTGTTCTTTTGCTCTATCACAGTCCAAGACAGTTTCTTTATTAATCAATGGCATTCACAGCATACAAAAGGGAATCCACATCAAATGAGTGCTTCTCAACCTTCCAAATGCTATAAGCCTTTATTATAGTCCCTCATATTATGTTGATCCCCAACTATAAAATTATGTCTTTGCTACCTCGTAACTGTAATTTTGCTACTATAATGAATCATAACACAAATATTTGATATCCAGGATATCTGATATACTACACTCAAAAAGATTGCAGTGCTCAGACTGAGAACTACTGTTCCAAATCAACTGAGCAAAGCTCTTATGAACTCACAGAGAGAGAAGCAATAAGCACAGGGTTTACATAGATCTGCATTAGGTCCTCTGCCTATATATAATTGTTGTAAGAGGCCACATGTTTGTTCCTGGCTGCTCATCCCAGAAATAACCACAAAGAAACTGTATTAATTAAATCACTGCTTAGCCTATTAGCTCTAGCTTCTTATTGGCCGACACTAACATATTAATTTAACCCATTTCTATTAATATGCTTATTTCCACGTGGCTGTGGCTTACTGGCAAGACTCCATCCTGCATCTGTCTCTGGCAGGGCTATATGGCTTCTCCTTGACTCTGCCTACTCTCTGTATATATCTTTTCCAGCCTGAATATATTCTGTTAAGCCATTAGCGAAAGTATCTTCTTTATTCATTAACCAATAAAGGTAATACATATAAAGACTTCCCACAACATATTATAGCTTTCATTTTAGTATTTTTATGGAACTCTTGAGTGTGTGAATGAGTGGATCTCTGAATCTTGTACCTTCTTTTGGACTCTTTTCTTCTGTTGGTTTGTTTTTCTGTCCAACTTTATTGTGATGGTCTTTGTTTTATCTTATCATATCCTATTTTGTTGTGCTTTGCTGTTATTAAAAGCCTGCCTTAGAAGCCTGATCTTCTTCTAAAGAGAGATAAAAACAGAGTGGACTGAAAGGAGATGGGAACTGGGGAGAAAATGGGAAGAGCAAAGGGAAGGTAAATCACAATCAGGATGTATTATATGAGAAAAGAATCTGTTGTCAATAAAACAAGAAATATAAAAGAAAATAAGAAATATTATTGACAATACATTGTTCACAATGTGATCACTATTCACTTTTAAACCGTACAAAGGGAAATTATGAGAAATCTTATGTTTTCAAAGTACAGATTTATGACAATATATCAATGATGAGTATATCAATACCTCACTTATTAAATATTTCCTTGGATATTTTTCTAATTTGATAGATATTCTAAATTATCCACCTTCTTAGCATTGATAACTAAGTAAATCTTTTCTAAAAACAAGCTCTTTTCCATTGGAAAGGTTCAATTTTGTTTTCTTTACCTCACACCATTTATAGTATAATAAATAAACATATCACAGACTAAAATGTGAAAAGATTTTAATAAAAACTGAAGACTTCATTCATAACATAGGATAATATGTTTTAACAGTTGAGAATGATTTAAAATACATTACACTTACATTAGTCATGAGGGACATAAAAATTAAAATTGCATGCAGATACCATTCACACTTAGCATATTGACAAAGTTTAGGAAGCCTCATGCTCTGAGGACTGCTGAGAACACAGCAGTTCCCGATGCTGGGAGAAGTCGGTAGGAATGCAAACTAGAATAGCAATTTTGGAAACCCATATGGAGGCTCCTCAAAAAATCAAAAAAATAGAACTGCCATATGATCTAACAACCCCAGAACTGGGTCTACAGTTAAAGGAAACAAAATCAGTATGCTGCAAAAGGGCTCGCGAGAAGGCTCTGTGGATAAAGTTCCTTGCTGCTAAGCCTCATGACCTGAGTTCAATCCCATATGATAGAGAGAGCCAGTGCTACAGGCTGTCTTCTGGCCTCCATAAGTACATTGTCGCATACAAATCCTCCCACCATACACATGTGTGCAAGAGAGATGTATACAAAATAAACACATAAATGTAACTTTGAAAACTTATTGTTATTTGAGCATATTAATTTTATTAATTTCTTGAGAATTTCATACATGTATCAATGTCAGTTAAACATATTCACCCCTACTCATCCAACTAACTTCTTCTAGATCCATGACCTTCTTTAAACCACATTTTAAGTTCATATACTTTTTTAAGAAAAAAGAAAACAAGAATAGAAAATGTAAGAAGAGTTTGTACTGCCTATGCACGCCTGGGTATGCAGCCATTCACTGGATTATGGTCAATCTACTAGGGGCTACATGTTTGAAGAAAACTGCCTGCCCTTCCTCAGAAATCAAAAGTGCTATTAGATTCTAGTCATGGGTAATGGCTGGTGATCCCCTCCCCCATCCTGGAATATTAACTGGCGCAATCTTATATGAGTAACCCCAGCTGCTGTCCTATCATGTCCAGAAGATACAATGTTTCATCCTGACCTCTGCTCTGGCTCTTAGCCCCTTCTTCCTCTCTGATGCCTAAATATCTCTCGCTCGCTCGCTCACTCTCTTTCTCGCTCTCTCACATAAACACTCCCACATCCCCACAATTTCATGCCTGTGCTTGTGTGTGTGTGTACAAACTCCATATACCATTCGTATTCTTTGCATTTTGACCAGTTGTAAATTTTTGTATTAAACACTGTCCTCTTTGCAAAAAATCCTTCTCTAATGAAGGCTGAGATCTGCATTAATCTATAGGCATAAAAATGTACGCTTACAGTGTTTTCTGGTACAATATAACACCAATTATGTTAACCTCCAGGGTCTACAGACTCCACAGTCATTGGTTCTTGACAGATTTACAGCACCTGGCAAACATAAGAAAAGATCTTCTTGTGGATTAAGCCCTAAATACAATCAAAAAGTCTTGTTATCACTATAACATCTGTGCCACTATTACACCTGTGTGCCTATCTTGCTTTGCTAGTCATTGTTGACTCAAGGATTCAGGGCTGGATAGGACTACTGATGGCTTCTTTCGGTCCCCAAGCAGTATGCATAGCATTTTCAAAACAATGTAAGCCAACGAGCAAGCACCATCTTGATTTCTCCAGGTCTTATGAGTAAAATGTGTAATGTCTTCATCAACAGAATCTTACCATCAAATGTGTGTAGGTTTTTAATAATAAAGTGAGGAAAGTGATTCTCACGAGGAGTAGGAAGGGAAGAAGAAGGACAATAGGTAATTTCTTGGATGCTGATATTATCTTGTATTCCTTGATATAAGTAAACAGAAATTTCTGCTTGCTTTAACGTTTCATAAGTTGTTAATTTACTCAAGTAGTCTTAATTATGTTTACTCAGTGTCTCCATAAAATTTACTTTTTAATACATGATAGGTAAAATTAAACTTAGTTACAAATAAATGCTGATTAAGGGAAAGATACTAGATACAGTGAAAGAAATAAATTTCTTTTAGTGAATTTTTAATAGAATCTTGCAATTTAAGATTACTGCTTAGTTTCCTAAGGCCAAAACTAAATGTATTTGATCATCTACAGTTCAAATTGCTGAGTGTCTCTGCCTTGACAATGGATTGCCCATCTCTGCAAAACAAAAGAGTAGAGCAAAATATGTTCTTAAAGAAACCCAAATTCTGATGTTCAGGATTCAGTTCCTTCACTTAGAGTTTGGGCAAATAATTAAGAAAAAAAATGAAAAGCCACAAATTCAGTATTCAATAAAACAGAAAGTACTTTAAATAATAAAGATAACATCTAAATATTCATTATTTGCTTAATAATTCAGAATTACATAAAATATAAGCACTTCAATTGTATTCTGACTTTCCTTGGATGTGCAATCAAGCTGAATGAAACAGCATAATGACACATAGCTCTAATGCCAGAACTTGAAAAGCAGAAACAGGTGGATCTCTATGAGTCTGAGGCCAGCCTAGACTGCATAGTGAGTTCTATGCATAGTGAGTACATATAGAAAGACCTTGTCTCCAAAATAAATTAATAAAGTTGAATAAGTGATTATATATATGTGTAAATATATATATAATTTTATTTAATATCTATTTAATTTTATATAATATATATTTCATGTTTATTTTTGGACTCTTCATTCATGACAAGCTGTGATCTCATTGCATGCCAGTCTTACATCTTCCTCTGAAAGGATCCTTTCTGAAAGGTTTTATTTCACAATGAACTCCTTTCCAAACACTGTAATATATAATTTTTAAAGAAGATAAATAACATAGGTATTTTCTAAACTTTCATCTATTTGTTTTATTTTTTGTTTCTAAATCTGTTGTCAAGGGTGGCATGGAACTTACTTACACCATGATGGCCTTAAATTCCTGACAATCTGCCTGCCTCAGCTCCCCAAATTCTGTAATTAGAGATAGGACCTACCAGAGTCGGCATTGACAACCTGACAGAAGGACAAACATTTTCAAAATCCAGCTGAACTATGACTACTTATAGCCTAAGACTGACTCCCTGATGTAGTACTGGAGACTTTGTGTATGTGCATTTAAAAAAATTAATTTTCATTTGCTTCCCTTCAACTTCCTTGAGAATTCATAATTTGTCTGGAGAAGGAAGCTAATTTAAATTCTTTACGATGAAATTTAAATGGTGAATTACATTCATGCACTTCAGTACTTACTGACAAATAGGAAAAAGTCTTTAAAAATGATGCTAATTGAATAGATTTTCTTTTTTTAATGTCCTCTTTCTTTTTTTTACTGTTTCTATTGAGCTATACTTTTTTTCCTCTCCCCTCCCCTTTGGCCCTCTCAAGTGACATGCTTGTTCTAAATTTACTCAGGAGATGTTGTCTTTTTCTTTTTCCTATGTAGTTTCATGCATGTCTCTCTTAGGGTCCTCTTTGTTGTCTAGGTTCTCTGGGATTGTGACTTTTAGGCAGTTTTTCTTTGCTTTGTGTCTAAAAGCCACTTATGGGTGAGTATATATTGTATTTGTCTTTCTGGGTCTGAGTTACCTCACTCAATATGTTTTTTTCTAGATCCAACCATTTGCCTTCAAATTTCAATATGTCGTTGTTGTTCACTGCTGAGTAGTAGTCGATTGTAAATATACCAAATTTTCTTTATCCATTCTTTGGTTGAGGTACATTTATGTTGTTTCCAGGTCATGTTTATTAATAATAATGCTGCTATGAACATAGTTGATCACATATATTTTACCTTTCCCTTGTAGATTAGATCTATGTATCTCCCTTTTAGAGTCCTCATTGTTGTCTAGGCTCTCTGGGATTGTGAATTGTAGGCTGGTATTCTTTGTTTTATGTTTAAAATCACTTATGAGTGAGTACATATGGTAATTTTCTTTTTGGGTATGGGTTTCCTCACTCAAAATGATGTTTTCTAGCTCCATCCATTGGCCTTCAAATTTCAAGATGTCGTTATTCTTTTCTGCTGTGTAGTACTCCATTGTGTAAATGTACCACATTTTCCCTATCCACTCCTTGGTCGAGGGACATTTAGGTTGTTTCCAGGTTTTGGGTATGACAAACAATGTGGCTATAAATATATTTGAGCACATGTCCTTGTGGCGCTTTTGAGCATTTTTGGATATATACCCAAAAGTGGTATTGTTGGGTCTTAAGGAAGGTTGTTTCCTAATTTTCTGAGAAATCACCATTCTGATATCCAAAGGTGCTGTACCAGCTTGCACTCCCACTAGCAATGCAGGAGTGTTTCCTTTACCCCACAACTCTCCAGCATAAGTTGTCATCAGTGTTTTTGATCTTGGCCATTCTTATAGGTGTAAGATGAAATATCAAGTTGTTTTGATTTGCGTTTCTCTGATGACTAAGGATGTTGAGCATTTCCTTGAGTGTCTTTTAGCCATTTTAGATTCATCCGTTGAGAGTTCTCTATTAGGTCCATTTTTTACTGGATTATTTGCTCTTTTGATGACCAATTTCTTGAGTTCTATGACTATTCTGGAGATCAGCCATCTGTCTGAAGTGGGATTGATTAAGATCATTTTCCAATCTATAGGCTGCCATTCTGTTTTGTTGACCATGTCTTTTGCTTTACAGAAGCTTCTCAGTTTCAGGAGGTCTCATTTATTAATTATTGCTCTAGCGTTTGTACTACTGGTGTTATATTTAGCAAGTGGTCTTCTATCCCAATGCATTCAATTGTACTTCCCACTTTCTCTTTTACAAAGTTCAGTGTGGTTGGTTTTATGTTGAGATCTTTGATCCATTTGAACTTGAGTTTTGTGAATGGCAATAGATATGGATCTATTCCCATTATTCCATGAGTTGCTATCCAATTATGCCAGCACAATTTGCTGAATATGCTTTCTTTTTTTCCATTTTATATTTTTAGCTTCTTTGTCAAAATCAGCTCAATTCTGAACTTCTATGTCCCATAATGTTATGCTCATATGTAAAAGAAACACTACTAAAACTTAAATCACATATTAAACTCTACACAATAATAGTGGGAGACTTCAACATCCCACTCTCATCACTGGAGAGGCCTGCCAGACAGAAACTTAACAAAGAAATAGAGGAACTAACTCAAATGGTCTTAACAGACATCGATAGATCGTTCCATCCATCCAAACATAAAAGAGCATACCTTCATCTCAGCACCTCTGGAACCTTCTCATAAACTGACTATGTACTCAGTAACAAAGAAAACCTCAATAGTTACTAATAGTTACTAAAAAATTAGAATAACCCCATATATCTTATCAGATCACCATGACTTAAAGTTAGAATTCAACAGTAATACTAATTTCAGAAAGCCCACAAACATAGAAATTAAACAATGTTCACCTGAATCATCAATGAGTCAAGGAAGAAATAAAGAAAGAAATTGAAGACTTTCTACAATTCAACAAGAATAACCACACAACATACCCAAACTTATGGGACACAATAAAAGCAATGTTAAGAGGAAAGTTCATAGCATCAAATGCCTACATAAAGAAGCTGGGGAAAATCCCACACAAGTGACTAGATTTTCAAAATTAATTTGACCAGTATCCAAAATCACCAGCAGTGATTTTTTTCTTAGACTCTGAAATAAATTTTTAGAAAGAGTGTATAGTTCAAAAATGAAGTGATCCTAATTCCCAGATACTACTCTTTTCAGTGATTTTAGAGATGAAGGAGTTGCTTTAGTTAGAATTGAAATCCTGATTATTTATTACCCTTCACATAATGCTGGGCCTGACAAAAATGTCAAATGGTATTCAAAAGGAGCTCTCTTGCATAATTTTAAAAGCATTTCACAGAGTAGATGTGTACAGTTATATGAGTTGGGCCTTGCATATCAATGTGTGGCTGTTAATGTAGAAATGGTTGCTTGGTTTAATGATACATCTTGGGTCCAGCAAGAGGCATACTTGAGAAAGAAAAAGAAGCAAGTAGCTCCACTCTTCTACCTAAGAACATATTTCCTAGTAGTGAAGATATTCCTTGAACATAGAAGTCTGGGTTTTCTGCAGACTTGGGGAGGCTACAGAGCCTGTTCCTGCACAGGTGAGCAAGGAATTTCTTCATTAACTGTTAGTCTCTGCATGGCCTGTTCACGTTGGCTCTTCTCTGAAGGGCCTCTATGGGACTATCATCTCTAATTTCAATACCTCAGAAAAACTCCCTTGTCTTTGAAGAAATGCTAATAGTGGAGAATAAATCTTCTCTTAGAGTTCTTGCCAATGGACTGGAAGGTGAACAACTGTGAGGGAGCAGAATAATTTATAATAAGAATCTGAAATTTTATCAGCTCAACATTCAATACTGCACTGTTGGGAATTGAACTCTGGAGTCTTACATTTTGCTCACACCTACAGATTAAAACTCCCAAGGAAGGTATGTGAAGATAGGAGGGAATGAAAATCATCTGAAGAGAATCAGATGGCTTCCCTCACCATGGCATTTTACATATCATAACACTTAGACAACAGTCGTTGCTATAAGGATTTCCTAAATTCAGAAAAAGGCAGCGAGGTTCTAGAGCTCAGGGATTATTATAAATGCTATTCTAGCTTAAAAGAAAAAAGTCCCTAAACTGATGGGAAACAATAATCTGTCCTATGTATAGTGGTCTGAAGCAGTTTTTATAAAGCCTGATTCTATCTATGTGAAAACTGAAGTTTAGGCAAATTTATTGCTGAATATTGTGAATATTCTTCGTTAGTACTCTGGGTGGCAGGTTAGAAATATACTTTTAGCAAGAACAAAGTGTTAATTCTTATGATGAAGAAAAACTTTGAAGTAGAATAGTTAATATCAACAAAATCATCAAAAAAAGCCTCATTATTCGAATTTAAAAGGACAGCGACCCCCCTGCCAGAAAGGAAGAGGGCAGCAGGACCGAGAAAATGGCTTTTTTGTTAGCACGCAGCTGGGAGAGGGAGCTGGGAGGCCAGATCTATCTTAGGATCTCGAAAAATGTCTAAGAATATCCAATCAAAATGATTAGTATGTGGGTTATTTTTAAATACACTAATATAAAAGAAAAAATAACTAAGAAGCACATTACCAGAACATGTAAGTGGTTGATTGAAAGCCTGCTATGAGCATGAGTTTTTAAAATAGTCTATCACACTGGGTAATATTGTACAAAAGACTAGAGATCTAGGAAGGCCACCTTTGGAAGAAAGAACATTTCAAAATTGAGATTCTTGTCCCCTAGAATGGAACTGATACACAATGTGAATTTAAGTCAAGCCTTCATTACAATAAATAAACTTGATATTCACATAGTATTCTCAATGGGTCTGCAGATGTGCAGAATATGAGAGCAGTACAACAAAAAACTGAGAAAGAAGGGATCATTGAAATATTTCCTTTTAAATGAGACACACAGTGGAGAAAACAAGGAAAAATGTTTGAGAGAGAAATGTGAGAGATGAGAGCAATATGGAAGCCACAAGTGCAAGCCAACCATTATGGATATCATGGTAAGACACTGAGTGTTTCATGCCCTTAAAAAAAATAAGAATACTAAGATGGTCTAAGCACATCATGAAAATTAATTGTCTGTTGGCTGCAAGGTGACTAAATTTTGAGAAACTTGACATATTCAGAAACTTCATATTTCTACCATTTCTAAACAGAAAGTTAGCAAAGCACCATAATTTTCATAAATAAGGAGAAATGGAAGGTAATGGTAAGGAAATGGAGAAATGGTAAGGTTAATGCTCATTGTTAACTACTTTTTCCATAAGTGTTAGTCCCAAGCTCATATGTTATTTTTTTTTTAAAGAAAAAAAGAAGAAACAGGTTGAGAACCAGAAGAGAAACCGGTTGAAGTTACATGTTGATTGAGGTTTCTGTCTTGCCTAGTTCCCACAGTCATTAAGTCCCAAAGAAATCACATAGAGGTCTACATTAATTATAAATGGATTGACCTAGTATCTCAGGCTTCTCATTAACTCTTATAACTTATATTAGCCCATAACTCTTGTCTGTGTTAGCCACCTAGCTTGGTACCTTTTTTGGCGTAGCAGTCATATCTTGTTTGCTCTGTGTCTGGCTTACTCTCCATCTAAGTGACAACTGCAGACTGAAACTTCCCTCTTCCCAGAATTCTTATTGTCCTGCCTCTACTTCCTGCCTGGCTACTGGCCAATCAGCATTTATTTAAAGTACAAGTGACAGGGTATAGACCATTGTCCCACAGCACCCCTCCCCTTTATTTTAAACAAGAACTCTGAATCGAATCTCCTTTGTTTAGCTTTTCTACTGACCATTATCCATATCAACTTGTAACCAACATTCTAAACAAAGGCAAACATCTTTAATCCATTTTCTGGGAATGTGAGCATAGTTTTGCAGGCTAATTTCTGCTGCTTGGGGGTGCTAATAATCTTATAGGGACCTAAAGAAAATTTAGAATTATAATCAAGTTCTGACTAGAGTATCCTGTGAGGCTTTATCAGCTCAGGCACCAACCAGTCTTTGAACTGTTCTGGATGTAGAACTCAGACATCCAGGCTATTCCTCCTATCAGAGATTTCTCAGGGGGTCTTCCTTGGTCAGACTTGATTTTCTTAATGTAGAATGAATCCAAAGTCCCTCATTTCCTGTGGAAACAAAAGCAAATCTTATTCTCCAAAGTAATGCATTTTTTTGACTTCAATTTTAAAGTCAAAGCATTTTCAATATATATATATATTGGATTAATCAAGCAGCATATATAGGCAAATGTCTTTTTGCAGATTTAGCTCCTTCCTCAGTCATTAATTTAAAGACAACACAGACTCTCTGTGTATTTTTCATCTTTATGTGGTTTTATTTTAACCTCTACTTCTTTTATTTTTATTTTTAATTTTTGGCTTTTTGAGACAGTGCTTCTCTGTGTATCTTTGGCTGTGTTGGAATTCACTCTATAGACCAGACTATCCTTGAACTCACAGAAGTCTGCCTGCCTCTGCCTCCTAAGTGCTGACATTAAAGGTGTGTGCCACAACACTCAAGAATATCTTTTTTTCTTTTTCCTTTTTCCCCCAAGCCTACATATATTTTTAAACACACTTTTTAAACAAACTGTAAACCATTTAGATGTTTTCTTCATCTTAATTTATCTTTTTTGTATATCGCTCTTTTTCTGACTATGAGTCTTTAATTTGCTAAGCAATATGGCTAGGATTAAAGCCATGGCTTTGATGGCTCAATCTAGCTCATTCCTTAGCTTTCTGAGATTCTAGCCTCATGGCAGAGGTACTGGCCAGAGCCATGTTTATTGCTACAACTCTATGGTGTTTCAAGGTCCCTGTCACCATCAAAAAGCATACAGTCAGCTTTTTATCAACATTTTAGTGTTTCCTGGCAGGACCTCTTAAAGGAGCTGCAAGTTTTGCAGCTAAAGCTGACTCAAGAAGCCTCTCTTAAAGAGAGCGCTTGCCTCTAGCAAACAGAGCCCGCCTGAGAAATTGCTGCTACCAATCAGCTGTGCTTAACTGTGTTCTTTTCTGTCTAGAATTACTTCCCAAGCTCAGGCTTTCTGTAGATGCAGTTGTCCACATACTGGGCTCCATTTGTTGATTAAGATGTCTGTCCTGCCTGGTTTCCACAGTCATTAAGTCCGAATGAAATCACATGGAGGTCTACATTAATTATAAATGGATTAGCCTAGTATCTCAGGCTTCTCATTAACTCTTATAACCTATATTAGCCCATAATTCTTGTCTGTGTTGGCCACATGGCTTGGTACCTTTTCCGGCAAGGCAGTCACATCTTGTTTGTTCTGTTTCTGGCTTCTTCTCTGACTGGGTGAGGACTGCAGACGGAAACTTCCCTCTTCACAGAATTCTCATTGTCCCGCCTCTATTTCCTGCCTGGCTACTGTCCAATCAACACTTATTTAAAATAAAAGTGACAGGGTACAGACCATTGTCCCACAGCAGTTACAGTAGGGCCAGTTGTTAGGACTTGATATCAGTCAGTGAAACTATCTCACAATACTCTTATAGGGGTTTCTCAGACAAATGTAGGCCAATGAGTTGTGTTGAATGAAACAGAGAGTTTGTGTGCTATGAAGTCAGGAGAATGGTGATCTCTACCATCAGCTGCATCTTTGAAATGACCCCGTGCCTGCTGTGAAACTCTTAAGGCAATATTCTCCTAAGTGGACAAGAAAGTTGGAGGAATCTCTTTTCAGTACTTTAGACTCATAAAAACATAGCTTCAGGGATGGAGGGATGATTCAGCAGTTAAGACCATTAGTTGCTCTTCTAGAAGACCTGGGTTCCATTCCCCATACCCATGTGGCAGCTGGTAAGCCCTTGTAACTCCAGAGGATCCTCTTGATTCCACAAGCACCATGTATACATGTACACAGGCACACAAGGAGGCAAAACACCTATAAATATTTTAAATGAATATGTTAACTTAAAACAATAAAGCAAGAGACATTAGATAATAACTGATTTAAATGTATTGCATTGCACCAGTTTTTTTTCCTTTATAACAGTTCCCTAAGGAGAAAATGCCTTCAGTGTTAGAACTCTCCAATTAAAACTGTCCATTTCAGTTTGAACATAATTGAAGAAAAAGGCTAGAGGATTTTCTATTGTGATGGAACAGCTGTTGAAGAGCCACCAGTTGGAACTTTGAGTCCAAGTTAGACAAGCTCATATATTTTAAAGTCCAGGATGTCTTACATAGAGTCAGATTCCAGATCCAAGGCAAGGTCCCTAGTACCCCCATAAATGTAAACATATGCTTAAAATGTATTTTTAGATGAGAATTATAAAAAACATTATACTTAACATTTTTTTTCTTGGAAGAGATAAGTTTGTAGAAGAAAACTTAAGAATAAGATTCCTATGTACTAATTGCTCAGGGCTAGATTTGAAGCCTCTAGCTTCACAAAGTTGTTAAGCATCTAAATTTTATGGGCCTAATGATGATCGTACTGGTTGATGGACACTGGGAATAACTGAGGAAAGAATGACAAACAGGTGTCTCAAGGCTGCTTAGGTGAACTTCACAAAATCAGGAATAGGCAGTTAATCAATCAGACTCAAGGAGTGGAGATCTTTGCAGAGGGGAGATTAAAACAGCAATGAATTTCAATCTGTGGCTTGTGACATCTTTACAGGGGGAGGGAGGATTAGAGGACTCTTTCATAAGGGTTGCCTAAGACCCTAGGAAAACACAGATATTTACATTATGATTCATAATA
Organism: Microtus pennsylvanicus; assembly: GCF_037038515.1. NCBI lineage: Eukaryota > Metazoa > Chordata > Mammalia > Rodentia > Cricetidae > Microtus > Microtus pennsylvanicus. The sequence continues at coordinate 44,998,799 of NC_134585.1, read as the reverse complement.
GTAGTGATATTATAGTTATGAGGTAGCAATGAACATAATTCTACTGTTGGAGTCACCACAATGTGAGAAACTGTTTTAAAGTGTCTCATACCTAAATGCCCTTCGACTGAAGAATGGTTTAGGAAAATGTGGTACATTTACACAATGGAGTCCTACACAGCAGAAAAAAATAACGATATCTTGAATTTTGCAGGCAAATGGATGGACCTAGGAAACATCATTTTGAGTGAGGTAACCCAGAACCAGAAAGACAATTATCACATGTACTTCCTCATGGGTGGTTTTTAAACATAAAACAAAGAAAACCAGTCCACAACTCACAACAGACAACAATGAGAACCCTAAGAGAGATATACATAGATCTAATCTACTTGGGAAGTAGAAAAAGACAAGATCTCTTGAGTAAATTGGGAGCATGGGGACTTAGGGAGAGGGTTGAAGAGGAGGGGTGAGGCAGGGAGGGCAGCATAGAAAAATGTAGAGCTCAATAAAAATAAATTTAATAAAAGTGTCTCAGCACTAGGAAGGTTAAGAACTACTGATCTAGGGAATGTAAAAAGCATGTTCAAGGTTAACCTCACTCTGTGCATGTGGATACTCATCTGTGCCTTTCTCTGTGAGTCATCTTTGCTCTCTCCTTTGTCCATTGCCTTTTCTGCTCTGTGTGTGCATGATTAACGTGGTCTTCCTTGCCTATCTTTATTGCTATTCCTGGAAGTGAGATAAGATACTTCATTGTATCATACAAAGTTGTTTATGTTTTTCAAGTTTGCTTGGACAATGGGCAAAAGTTTAGATTATAGAATTTTAGCAAGTGTTTCAGGGTTCATCTACTTGATGAGTAAACTTTTCTCACAGTAGGTTAGAGCACAATTAAAAGGTATGCTCATCCTTGACCTCCATGGGTGGTGGAACCCGCAGAGACAGCTGACCTGAGCTTGTGAGAGAGCTCGTGGACTGTGGACCGACAGATAGGTCCAACAGCATATGTGTGACAGTTCCGTAGCTTGGTCTGTTCCTGGGGCTCCTAGCAGTGGGATCAGGACATGTCCCTGGTTCTTTGCTGGCTTTGGAGAACCATGCTTGGTTGCCTCACCCAGTCTTGATGCAGGGAGAGAAACTTGGTTCTGCCACAAATCGATGTGGCATGTTTTGTTCACACCCATGGGAGACTTGCCCCTTTCTGAACAGAAATGAAGGAGGAGAGGATAGGGAAGGGGATAGTTCGAAGGCATAGGGGAGCAATGGGGATGGGGGCGAGAATGGAGAAGAAACTCTTGTTGGTATGTAAAATAAATGAAAAACTTTAATTAATGAAAAAGATGTGTTTATCATGATAGCAGGCTAGCACTGTATCACATGGACTCTAATAGCATTGCCATGATTTCTCAAGTTAATTATACTGTAGAAAATGTTATTATTCAGTTGCCATACATAGCTGGTTAAGTCATTTTGCACACACACACACACACATACACACACACATATATCAGACACAGTACTTAATGTTTAGTATAGCACTTGTCATATTAATCCTCATTTGAGAATACATTTAGATTCCATTGTTTTACAATCAGTAACTCAGTAGATATCTACCTTTCTCTGAGAGAGATGGACAATTATGTTTTTTTTCCATAGTGTGAAGGTATTTGGTAGAAAAAACAAACAAATCAACTGCTGCACAAGGACCTCAGTACATGAGGATCTATTCCCCATTGGAGGTGCTATATTCTGCATGTCAGTGCTGAGACACAGTGATACCTTCAAATCTTCCTGCTAAAGATGCTATAACCTCTGCCCCATTGGCTCCCTGACAGCCCATAAAGATCATAGGTATAATATAAAATTCTACCCAAGAGAGTAGTTTCCCTATATCCCTGAAACATGTATTATTCTTCAAAGAAAAAAAAAGATGATTTAGCAAAAGTACATTTGGAAAAAGAATTTATCATATTAAATTATAAATCAGTGATTTTATAAAGTGTTTTCTGAAAAACCCAGGAGAATGGGTTGTTGATGCTCAATGAGGAATAGGGAGATTGCCCTAGAATTTACACTAAGTGGGTTGACTTCGCTTATACTGTATTTCTAAGGGAAGGCTAGCTGATGAAGCAGGCAGTGTGCTGATCTGTGCTCTGACACGCACAGCTCTGTTTGCCAAGGACTAATTCTTCAAATAACCCTGGTATAAATGATGTGTTAGAACAGTTCCTGGAAGCACGTTTATTTTATCCATTAAATCCAAGTGACATATGGACTTACTAAATAAACAAAAACAGCAAAAACACAGCAAAGACACATAAAATGAAAAGAAAAATAATCTCTTCATCACGTTTCATATTCCATTCAATGTCTCCAAATTAATTATTATAAGTCATTGTTATAAGTCATTTGTTCTATATCTGGTTATAAAATAACACGAGCACCCCATTTACAAATGCCTAGATTCTTTTAAGGTCTATAAAATTAAAAATTGAGTACACTCATGCTTTGCTTTTTCACTCAATAAAGTTCCTTAGAAATCTGTACTTCCATACAGATATCTAACTCATTTCATTCTGTGGCTACATAATATGTACAGGTATCATATATGCCTATTATAAGGCAATGAACCAGTGGTCCATGTGCAGATATTCACCAAGTTGATTTGTGTCTTGCTCTCATAGTCAATATTGCAGCAAAATAATATACACAGAAAATTTTATAGACTTTTTAGAGTATACAACATGGGCTCTGTGTCAAAGAAGAACACAAATGAGCATGTTATAAATGGCATTATACATTTCTTTTCCTAATGAAGATATGTTTTTCTCTCCTTCCTCATGGAAACTGACTGTTACTGAAAAAAGGATATTTTTGCTAACCTGATGAATGGACAATGTTTACACTTGAAATATTTAATTTATGAGTGTAGTTTTAATTTCATTATTTTCCAAAGAGCTATATCACAGATGACCAGACCAGGTTATTATTTCTAAAACCCAATCTCACTCTGTGGCCCAAGCTGAATGTATCATTTAACTTTTTGGTCACTGATATAAAACACCATGACCAAACCAACTTACAGCAGAGTTTATTTGGGCTTACAGTGGCAGAAGGACAAGAGTCTATCATGATCAATGGGTATTGAAACAAGCAATATGCATGATGGCAGGAACAGGAAGCTGAGAGCTTGTACCTTTAAATGCAAGCACAAAGCAAAGAGCGTGAACTAAACACAGGGTGAGGCTATATAATAGCTGTACCACTTAAACCTCCTCCAAACACCACAACCACCTAGGGGCCAAGTGTTCAAATACCTTATGTGGTGATGCCAGTGGGGTGCCATCATTCAAACCAGTGGAAATCAGAGGACTGAAACTGAGCTATCTATCCCAGGCTGACCTCAAATTCATGATTCTCATGCTACAGCTTCCCAGGTGCAGAGAAACACATGCTACTCTACCCAACATCAAGGGAAACTGACTGGAAGTCATTGGGAAAACAGATTTTTTTTTCTTTTGTGGATGTCAGATTCTCATTTCTGTTCACATTGAATATTCTCTTTCTCTCTTCTGTTTCTCCTCTGTCTCAGCCTTCCCATTCCCTGCCCCTATCATGGGGTTAATTTTTTTCCAGCATTTTTATGTGAGTATTTGGCATCTGAATTCACGTTCTCAAGTCTGTACTTGTTCAGCAAGCAATTTACTTACTGTGCCATTTCTCCAGCCCCAATTTAATCTTTTTGAATATCTTCCTTTTCCTTGCTCTGTTTAATGGGTTTCTCCTCATCACCTCTGTTCACTTCAGGTGTAACCTGCTCTGAGGATATTTGCCTGTCTCATCTCTGCTATCACATACACGTTGTCTGATTAGACATAGTCTCTCTTCTCTTTCTCAATTTGTATGCTACCCCCAAAGTCCTAGTCCTACAGCTCCATACTCCAGATCAGAGATTTCCGGCATCAAAAACTGAAAATCACAGCTGCCCATAATAAGCACTCAATAGTGTTTACAGAATGAATGGACAGATGGGGTTATAATTTGAGGAATGAGACATTTAGTGTGGTAATTGGAGGACTGGGAAAGAAGGCGAGCTGACTATTACTCAGTATGGAAGGTCTGACTTCCACTTTGGCGATTTCAATAAAATCAATAACCAGAAAACAAAATTTAAAAAACTCCCAGACTGCTTAAAGGAGAACTTCTTTCTTCACGTTCATTACTTGCATTGATACTTTACAGAAAAAAAAAAAAACACCTCTTTCTAGGTATCAAGTCCCTTTACATCATGGTGTCCCTAACTTCTGCCTCACATGCTCAATAAAAAAAAGTATACATTGAGTGGAAATCAATGTCACAGATACGACAAAAATGGAAGGTTTCCAAACTGGGAAGCTTTCCTGAAGCCCCCAAATGTGTTCTCATGCCCAGAAAAAAACTGTGTTAGCCTGAGTGGGGTGGATAGACATACATGGAAGCAAAAAACATCAGCAGACTTACAGGGATTCATGGTCCTTTGCTCCTTGAGGCCTGGAATACTTGATAAACTGTAGAAGATGAGGCTTTAATTGTTTATCTTCATTTCCAATTCAACTGGGTTTAGAATTGAAATATACCATTAGTCATATCTGCAAGGTTATTTGCTGAAAAGCTGACCTGACTGGGGAGGATTCACCCTGTGTATAGACATGACTATGCCCTGAAAATTGGGTTCTGGACTGAATAAAGGGAGATAATAATTTGAGCACTGGCATTCACCATTCAGGCCTTCCCAGCATAAGGACCCCCAACCCTTTAAACTGCAGCCTAGACTAAATCCTTCCTTTCTTAAATTGCTCTTATCAGGAGCTGATGATCACAGTAATAAGAAAACAAACTGATACAGGGGTCAGAATATCTGCAAGTTGCTTAATGAATCTGATTTTAACAAGTTTCTCTATTGTTCCTTGGAGGACTCATTCATCCCGATGCTTCTTGGAGCAGAGGTGGGGAAGGGGTTCTGTATATGAATTTGAGTGTGTCTATCAGGCTACGAAAACACTTATACTATCAGATAAAGGATACCTATTCCCTCTATTTTTATTCCAATAGTCACAAATCACCTTTTGGCAACTTAATTTTCCTGTAGCTAAATTGCTGTAGAAACTGTCCACAAAGCCAATAGGCACTACTTGCTATATATTCTCTATGATGTTTTTCACTGAAAATTAACTAATGATCATGATTGTTTTATCAGTGACATTTAAATTGTCATTATTACTATTATTGTTTCAGTGATAAAGTAGTCCACTGGCGCCCAGACGTGTGGACAACTGAATCCACTGAAAGCCTGAGAAAGCTTGGGAAAGAGTAAAGCATGTTTTCTTGGTAGCAACAGTTTCTCTGGTCTACTCTGCTTGCTAGAGACAAGCAAGCGCTCTCATCTAAGAGGGGCTTCCTGACTCAGCTTTAGCTGCAAAACCCTGCAGCTCATTAAGAGATCCTGCCACGAAACACTTAAACGGTGTTGACGAAAAGCTGAATGCATGCTTTTCGGTTTTCAGCCATAGCAGGAAAAAAGCTGCGCCATTTAAAAATGCCGGCTTTCTGGGCTGTTCCGCCAGGACAAACTCTGACTCTTTTACGCAGGCGGTTCGTGCGGTTTGCAAGCACAGGCTGCTGAAGCTTGCTTGCTGGCAGGGACCTTGAAATGCCATAGAGTTGTGGCAGTAAACATGGTTACAGCCAGTACCTCAGCCATGAGGCTGGAAAGCTAAGGAATGGGCTGGATCTAGCTGCCATAGCCACGGCTTTAATCCCACCCATATTTCTCAGTAGTTTAAAGGCTCATGTGGTCAGAAAAAGAGAGATATACAGTAAAGAGAGATTCAAAGACAAAGAAAATTTCTAAACGATTTACAGTGTGTTAACAATATATGCAGGCTCAAAGTTAAAAGTTCTTAAAAGTAAAAAAAGGAAGAAAGAGAGTAGTTGGGTGTGGTAGTACACACCTTTAATCCCAACACTTGGGAGGCAGAGGTAGATTGACCTCCGTGACTTCAAGGTGTGGTAGCACGTGCCTTTAATCCCAGTGCCTGGGAGGCAGAGACAGATGGATCTCTGAGAGGTTAAGGACAGCCTGGTCTACAGAGTTATTCCAGGTCAAAGATATACAGAGAACCTGTCTCAAAAAGTTAAAAGTAAAAATAAGCAAAATAGAGTTAAAATAAAGCCATACAAAGGTGGAAAATAAACAGAGAATTTTGATACTGTATGATATTATGCTCTCTTTAAATTGTTTGAATGCTGAGGAAGGAGCAATAGCTGCTAAAAGATATTTGTTTATAAATGCTGCTGAACTAATCCAACATAGATATTTTGAAAATACTTTGACTTCAGAATTTGGATCTAAGGATATGATACTTTGGAAAGGAGTTTCTTCTTTTGTTTTCACAGAGGATGAGACCCTATGGATTTCTTCTATTCCAATATGGTATGATGGACCATGCCCTCCTGAAGGGTTGCTGTGAACACCCTCAAAATATTACTTCACTCAACTGCTGACTGAAATGAATCTAGCACACAGGTTATCCCATGAAAGACCTGATTAACAGCGCCCCCATTCAGCAGGAAGCAGTTTGGAGAGAAATAACTGTGACCATATTCCCAAATATTGTTTATAAATGTTCTTTAACATTTAAAGGCCCTATGATATAGGTATGAGTCATTTGCATTAGTATAGATTTTGCTTTATTGAGAGAGATTTAAGGTCAATCTTGTTATATGTGTATGTATTTCTAATCTTGATTAAGGTATTGTGATTGTGTAGTTAGTTCACTTAAAAATGTAATGTATATAGGTTGTTAATGGATAATCAATAATAGTCAAGCTTGTAGTCATGTTAGTTAAAATTTTCTAGATGTACATAGATATATTTTATACAGGCATTCTTCATATTTTTCAAAGATTATAGAATATGGCATTTAAAATGTTTTAATAACTTAGGAATTTTCATGACAATGAGACACTCTGCTCCTGGCAGCACCAATCTACTTCAAGAGGAAGATGGGCATTGAAGAGGATCCTTACGTTGTTGATTAGGCATTTGGGCAAGAAACTGCTCTTGCCTGAACTATTGCATAAACTGGACACAGAGAAGTCTCAGAGAGAGGACTGCTAAACTTGCCTAAAGGTGAGATGATCTTTCAGGGTTCCTGACTTATGAAAGAGTCTGCGAGACAGTCTGCAGGACACAACATATAGTGACTGAACTGCCTTTGAAATTTCCTGCTTCATGGAAATGTCTGCTGGAAACTATGGGCCTGTAGGCTGAAGATGGATGCCCCAACGGTACAGAGGAACTTTGGGTGACTGTCCAGGCAGCTGTGATTTCTAGAGTTTTGTAAGTTTCTTATTTCTTGTTTAATTAGGTAATATTATATCCTTCTGGAGTCTTTGATGAAGTTAAAGAATATATAGTTATAGTTTTCCTTAGTTATGATAAAAGATAAAGTAGATGTAAATATTGTAACTTTAATTTTTACTTGATAATTGTTTTGTCATATGTAATTTTGCTATGTTAAAGCCTTCATCTTTTTGTTTAAACAGAAAAAGGGGAAATGATGGAGGAAGGTCATTGGTTAAGTAATAAAGAAACTGCTTGGCCTCATAGATTAAAACATAAGTGGGAGGATTAAACAGAACAGAATGCTGGGAGGAAGAGGAAGTGAGCTCAGCGGCCATGCTCCCCTCTCTCGGAGAGATGCCATGAAGCTCCAACCCAGGATGGACATAGGCTAGAATCTTCCCAGTAAGCGCACCTTGGGGTGCTACACACATTATTAGAAATGGGATAGTCCAGGTGTGAGAGTTAGCCGAGAAGAGGCTAGATATAATGGGCCAAGCAGTGTTTAAAAGAATGCAATTTGTGTGTTGTTATTTCGGGGCATAAGCTAGCCAGGCAACCAGGAGCTGGGGCGGCAGGAACACAGCCCGCAGCTCCTACAACAGTCCACAAACGAGGGGTCAAAGCAGAAAAAGTTTAGTTGGTTCGTGCTTCAAGGGTCCAATCTATCGGGACAGCTGGTCACATGGCTTTGAAGTGTGCAGGGAGAGAATAGTGACATTGTTAGGCTTGCTTTGCCCCTTGTATTCTGTCTAGGACCCAAGCCTATGGAATGGTGTTACCTACATTTAAATGAATTTTCCCACTTCGTGTAACCTAATCTAGATAATCTCTTACAGGTTGCCCAGAGGCTTGACAATATTCTGTCAAGTCAACAATTAAGATTAACCAGCACAACAATAAATTCTGCTGAAGCATTAGCTAGACCCTAAATATCAGAGCTACCTAGGTTGAAAACTGACTATATTTTGCATCTGAATATAACTTCAATTTTTAAGCCAGTACTGGAGACAACCATGGCAAAAGATACAGGTTGTTTTGCATGTAAGCATCAAAAATGAGTTCAAATGTACATCTCTTTCATGTTTCAATTCAAAATGATGTTATAATTGAGAAGCATATGTCCCATGACATCACCCTTAAGATGAAGCCATTTAGTTACAACACAAATATAAACCACACTGAGGTGAGAATTGAATTCACTATATATAAATATATATAACTTATGTCAGCAGAGACAAACTAAATTAGAAGTAAGAAATAAGAAATGTGGTCTTGGAATTGGCTATGATGAATGACCTACTTTGGGCTGGGGGAGTTCATTTTTGATTTGCAGGAACTGAGTTTCCCTCAGCACATGAGTCTTCCATCCCCACACATCTTGCAGGCCAGATGGTGTTCTTTTGGGATGACTTTCATTTGATTTTCTCTCTTCTTTAGAAATATTTCTTTCTTTTTCACCATGTCAGAAAGTGATGATGTCCTTGGGATCGTTTTGTCCAAGTGCTCTTCATAGCAGTGGCAATTCTATGAGGACACTCGGAACAGGGGCCGCTTGTTGGTTCCTGGCCACCCGGCTAGCTTAGACCAGAAATAATCACAAAGAAATTGTATTAATTAAATCACTGCTTGGTCAATTAGCTCTAGCTTCTTATTAGCTAATCTCTTACATATTAATTTAACTTATTTCTATTAATCTATGTACTGTCATGTGACAGTGGCTTACCAGCTAAAGTTTTGGCATGTCTTACTCTGGCAGTGCCTCATGGCTTCTCTCTAACTCCTCTTTCCTTCTCCCATGCTATAGGCCAAACTAATTTTTCTTTATTCATTAACCAATAAAATCAGCACATAGACAGAAGGGCCTCCCATATCAGACTCTATCAGAACAATGTATATTTTAGAGAAAATAGAAGTATAGTTCTGTTTGGTAAAGATGTTGAAATTTTGCTTGAAGAAGTGGATAAACAAATTCCTTTCTTCATTCATGATTAAGATGTTCACACATGAAAAATTAACAAATTTGTTCTGGAGAGTGATGAAGTAATAATGGACCAGAGCAATGAACTGAGAGTGAGTTATGGGAGAACTCAAAGCCACTTTCTGGGATGTTTCTGAACACAAGCATAGGAGCCAAGGAAGAAAGGCATCTAAGAATGGCCAGTGTGACTTCAAGAGCAAAACAGAAAGAGAAGAGAAAATGGGTAGTCTCTGCATCTAATAGTACAGCCAAATGAAGGGTAGAATTAGCTATCTGTTGATATGAAAAGATGCCCAAGCGCAGCAGGAGTGAATCAAGGTTAACTAAAAACTAAATAGCATTACGGCATCGAACCCACTGTACCAAAAGAGAACCTGGTCATTCCTCCAAAGCTGGAATTTCCAGTTGCTTATTTCCCCTGAATTAGTCTTTCAGCCTTGGCGCATCTATTATTCATTCCCTAGTGAAACTTGTGTGGGAAACTTTTTAGTGTTTACATCTCCTTTCGGGGTGCCTCCACTGCAGAGAGTGGGGTAATATAAACTTTTCATTGCTCCATCTGCTTCAGAAGCTACCTCAGGTGGAGTTGTATTGAAAAGTTGCTTTTCAATGTCCTTTATTTATGGCTAGAAACCAAATATGAGTGAGTACATCCCATGTTTTTCTTTTTGGGTCTGGCTTACCTCACTCAGGATAGTGTTTTCTATTTCCATCCATTTGTATGCAAAATTCAAGAAGTCCTTGTTTTTTACTGCTGAGTAGTACTCTAACATATATATTCCATACTTTCTTCATGCATTCTTCCATTCACCCTACTAGACCTGGATGGAGGTGGGTGGTCCTTGGACTTCCCACAGGTCAGGGAACCCTGACTGCTTTTCGAGCTAATGAGAGAGGGGGACTTGATCTGGGGAGGGAAATGGGAGGCGGTGACGGGGAGGAGTCAGAAATCTTTAATAAATAAATAAATTTTTAAAAAAAAGAAAAGTTGCTTTTTAGTAAAAGTGCACTCATTGTCCTTATCTTGGGATGGCTTTTCTAACGTTTGGGGTTTCCAGTTGGTGGAAGAGCTATACTCCCAAGGCGAGGCGAGCAGCCTGTACGGCAGTCTTAGTATGCTGTCGCAGGGAAACACAAATTTGAAATCTGGGAATATAATAAAGCAATTTAGCTCACAACTGCAACGGCTCACTACCATTGCACTCATACCAAATTTACACCACGCAGAAAGTAGCTTCCAAGCCTCCTTCTCCATCTCTTTCCAATTATCTAATCAGGCACACAAGCTGTTGGGGAATTTCTCTTCCCTAGTCTCCAACACTGTATCCAAACACAGTGCATGTTAGGCCAAGTATCTGTTATCACCCTCCATAAACTCTTCATCAAATGCTGTTTCTCCATTGGAGTTTGGATTCATGGAGTCCTCAAAGTCACTTTAACTCCCCGTTATATGGAGTGAGTCAGCCAAGTCAGATGCCCAAGCACCTAAGGACTTGTTACTTTTGGAAATAGTTTTAAAGATAAGAGCTGGACAAACCCACAGATCACTTTACCAAGTTATATGCATGTCTACATGGTAACAAAGACTTCTCATGATTGTTTTAAAATGAGGAAGACTGGCCAATATAATGTCACATTGTTAAATCTTTCAGCAAGGGCTAATATGTTGGTGGCCTAGAGCAAGATAAAGTATTTCATCAAATCCTTTTTTTTTTCTTCTAGAAAAAGGTCTGCTGAGCAAAACCGCTGTCACATACATTGTATCTGCTTAGAAATGACCACCTCACTGAGCTCATAGAGGAAGCATATGGGGCTTTATTTGGCTCTCACTGGAGAGTCCACAGAGTTCTTCCTTCCCTGGACAGTTCACAGAATTTTTCCTTCCCTGGACAGACCACAGACTCCATCCTTCCCTGGATAGTCCAGACTCCTTCCTTCCCTGGAAAGACCACAGACTCCATCCTTCCCTGGGAAGACCACAGACTCCTTCCTTCCCTGGAAAGACCACAGACTCCTTCCTTCCCTGGAAAGACCACAGACTCCATCCTTCCCTGGACAGTCCACAGACTCCATCCTTCCCTGGAAAGACCACAGACTCCTTCCTTCCCTGGACAGCTCACAGAATTTTTCCTTCCCTGGACAGTCCACAGACTCCTTCCTTGCCATCGTTTGTTTGCAATTCTGTCTTAATTGCATGTAGGCTGGAGGTCTGCAGAAAACTCACAATATATAAACTGAGGCAGCCTAATTAAAGATCAGTTAGTGGTAATCAAATAAAAAAATCAAAAATCTCACACTTTTGAATACTTGGTCTCCAGTTGGTGGCTTTGTGGGAGGGTTAGGAGGTGCAGTCTTGGAGGAGATATGTCACCTGGAGTGGGCTTTGAAATGCCATTTATAGGTCACTTTCTCTGCCTCCTACTTGTAGTTTGAAATATAAACTCTCAGTCAGTACCATGCCTGCCCCCCTGCTTTGTAGACCATGCTGGTCTTGAACTCACTGAGATCTGCCTGCCTCTGCCTCTCAAGTGCTGGGATTAAAGATATGTACCTGACTTAAATGCTTTCGTTCATCAGTTTCCTTGATAATGGTGTTTTTTCACAACAATTGAAAAATAACTAAGGTATTTTTTACTTTTAAAATCAACCAATTAGCCGGGCGGTGGTGGCGCACGCCTTTAATCCCAGCACTCGGGAGGCAGAGGCAGGCGGATCTCTGTGAGTTCGAGACCAGCCTGGTCTACAAGAGCTAGTTTCAGGACAGGCTCCAAAACCACAGAGAAACCCTGTCTCGAAAAAACCAAAAAAAAAAAAAATCATCCAATTATTAAATACTAAATTATGTGATATGTTGTAAAAATCACTGTAGTTCAGGTAACTCAAAGATAAGAACAAACTTAGTTTTAAAGTGAAGAGGGACAAACTGAGTATTGAATAATGAAAACAAAAATAAATTAATCAGGAACACTCCTTTACATTTTTTTTAATTTTTAAATTTGAATATATACTCCTGCTGAGTACTAAGGTTACTGAATCACCATGACTGGTCATTTATTATATTGTTTAACTGTTATTGTTTTTTTCTGTAAACATACTAAAAACAGTCCAATTATACTTTGTCTAAAATAACAGCAACAACAGCAAACTGATAATCTTTAGTCTGTTGTGTTGCAAAGTCATTATTGTCAATAGATTAGGTATATTAAATGCAATTTTGGCTTGTATTGTTTTCAGCTTACGATGAGTCTTTTGAGATGTAACTACATTATTAGCTGAGGCATGGGAGATAGCATCAAAATTGTTAGTCACAAAGAAGAGCAGAGGAATGAATGGCCTCTGAAAACCACTTCCAGATGCTTATTGTAGGGGATCCATGAGCTACTGAAACAAACGCCTGCACTCCCGCCACTCAGAAACAACTTCTGTTTTCATACTGGTATGTTATTTTCCATTAATGTTGCTTTCTGGAAAAAAAAAGAAATATTCCCTACTATGTTGATAACTTTTAAAGAAATTCTCTAGTGTTTTGAACATTTTATTGTGAAACAACCATCCATAAAATAAGTACAAATTAATCCTGTTCAGAATGGAATCATATGCCAGCCATATTCTTTTCTGAATCGTGAGTATTCAGTAGATGTGGCTTTCAATATCCTTCTTTTGTCCTTTCCCCGAGCCCCAATCCATCTCTCAAGCACCTCAAAGGGACTGATAGTGGCTTGACAGAAGTCAGCAACCCTTGCTTTCAAGAGTCCTTCCTTTCTCCCTTTCCTCAATCTTTCTCTCTCTATTGTTCCTTTTTTCAGAGCTTCTGCCATTTTAAGAACAGTTTATATTGACTTTAATTTCATAGCAGGCAGTAGAAACATAGTCAATATTAGTGATCAGATAACTCTTTTGTCAATATACAGGAGGATTACCTTCAGTAAGCATGATTCCCCACAAGACTGTAAGTATTCCTTTCGCCTCACATTTAAATACAAGGATTTGTATTATTTCGTTGATATTGTTATTTTATTCTGCATGCTGCATATGAATTTCACAGCGTGACACTGGAATTATATAAATGAGCGGGCTCGATATTATTATATTTGTTAATAGGGCGTATTAATGTAACAGTGTTCTTCTCACCTGACCTCTACATAATTAAAATCTTCTGAAGGCATATTCGTGTTATTTTCCCCTCATGCTTTGGGATCGCCGTGTGTCTTTACTTCTAAAAATATCTGGGGTTTAATTTGTAGTCAGCGCATGTGGCTCTTCCACCCTCTGGTTGTAACGAATATGATCACACATAAGTCTTTCTGTCACCGGTGCTCATACTTTGAGGATTTTAATATCTGCTTTACTCTTCATCTCTCCCACGACTTTGTCCATAAACTTGAAAAAATTTAATTTTCGAAGAACATAAACTGTCGCACAGATGAAGCTCCGCTTCCCAATCATTCTTAATCAAATTAGTTTTATACTGCTAAGTATTGCTTTCTCTTACGTGTTAAATTAAAAACAATAACTTTGACGTTGTCCTCCGCAATGTCCCCCTTCTCCTTCCACTGTCTCTCTCACTTACTCTTATTTTGTCATTACACAGACTATTTAATTAGCAGAGATTTCTAGACCTTTGTTCTCTTTAATTTTAGTTGATCAATTGAAAAGATCCACTGCCCTCTTTTCCTTTTATGGCTGGAATACTATGGTGAAACCTCTTCAATTGTCTTTCCCTTTCCTAGCAACTCAGACTCTGGCAACATCCTATGCAGCACACACCCTTGTGCACCATCCATCACCATAACTTCTATCCTCCTGCACGGAGACCTGGGGACTTGCTAAGAGCGTTATTTTTCACAGGAGGATTGGGATAAAGGAAGGTTGGACAGGGGAGCACGGAACCACAATTCATAGTTAAGGGAGCCACTTTAGGTTTGGCAAGAGACCTGACCCTAGAGGGGCTCCCAGGTGCCCAAGCCGAGGTCCCCAGTTAGTTCCTTGGGCAGCTAGCTGAGGATAGGGAACCTGAAATGACCCTATCCTAGAGCAATACTGACGAATATCTTGCATATCATCATAGAACCTTCATCTGGTGATGGATGGAGATAGAGACAGAGACCCACACTGGAGCACTGGACTGAGCTCCCAAGGTCCCAATGAGGAGCAGAAGGAGGGAGCACATGAGCAAAGAAGTCAGGACCACAAGGGGTGCACTCACCCACTGAGACAGTGGAGCTGATCTATTGGGAGCTCACCAAGGCCAGCTGGACTGTGACTGAAAAAGCATGGGATAAAACCGGACTCTCTGAACATGGCGAACAATGAGAGCTGATGAGACGCCAAGGACAATGGCACGGGGTTTTGATCCTATGTAATGTGCTGGCTTGGTGGGAGCCTAGCCACTTTGGATGTTCACCTTCCTAGATATGGACGGAGGGGGGAGGACCTAGGACTTACCACAGGGCAGAAAACCCTGACTGCTCTTTGGACTGGAGAGGGAGGGGACAAGGAGTGGGGGGAGGGGGAGAAGGGTGGGAGGAGGGGGAGAAGGGTGGGAGGAGGGGGAAGGAAATGGGAGGCTGGGAGGAGGTGGAAACTTGTTTTTTTTTCTCCTTTTCTCAATAAAAAAAAAGAAAAAAAACTTTTAACACGGAAATTTCTATGAATGAATGAATCCTAATGCCAGATGAGTCTTTGTTTTTGCTTTGAATTTCTCAATGTTGGAAAGATCACTTTTCTACTTCCTACCACCTCTTCATCTCAGTCTCCTTCTAGTTCAGTCTCTCTGCAGATATAACCTCTCAGTTGTGAGTGAAAGGAAACTGCCAAGGTCCTCTGCTTCATTCCTCTTGGTTTTCCCCTTTAAAGAATAGATGGTTTCTCTTTCTGAAAGTAGCTCTTGTTAATACTACCATTTCCCAAAGATTCATCCTCATTTATCTTCACTTTTAGTATTGTAAAAATATTTTTTACTCTCTTGTTTGTATGCTCATATCCACATTTTCATATAAATATAGTCTATGCTTTTGGATTTCCTACAGTTTTCAACATTAAGCATTGCTTTTGCAACCGGATACTAAATTCCCTCCATCAACAAAATTCCAGAACAAACAATGCAATTCTGAAGTCACCATTTCTGCTTTTACACTTCTGATTTGTTAGATCATAGCAGCATCTCTTATTTTTTTCTATCTTCTCTTTGTTCACATGGTCACTAATAACTTTCCAAGGAACTATAAAAACACTTCTCTCTGCTTTTTTAAAAATTTGTACTCCTGGAGTCATGAATCACTGTTTACAACACACATGTTGAATTTCTTCATCTTTATGGTCTCCTTTGGTAATAACATTCATGCCTACAACTTCTAGGGTTGCTGTCACAGTAAGGACATCTAGTGATTTTTCTCTTGAGCTCTCAGATCATGTCTCAATATTGCTGGGCGTTTTGCATAGACATTTAGCATCCCAAATCTAAAAGTTTGATAGCGGAACCAATATTCTGCTGCTCAAAACATTTTTTCCTATACTGATATCTTGCAAAGATGAGAAGCTGGGGTTCTCCATAAATGGAACAGAGTTCGGTCAATAGACTCAGAAGGGCTTAGTGCTGGTATAAAGGGAACTTATGATCAGCGATCAGCAGATTTAACAACTCTGGAAGCCAGTGCCAGGTTCTTGTCTCAAGTTCAACAAAGGAAGCATCCAAACTACATATGGGTGTAAAAGCATAAGAAGTTTATTGGAGGGAAGAAGTGGGGGAAATAGACTTGAGCAAAAATGGGCCATGGTTTGGATTAGCATTTTCCAGACCAACCCCAAAAGAGGGGTTTCAAAGTCGGGTTGCTCTTGTCCAACTTTTTGGCTTTTTTAAAAAGGACTTTCAAAGCGGAAGGGGACTTAGGGAAAAGAGCTATGAACTGCCAATCAGTGTGCTGTTGGCGATTTTCCTCAGTGGTTTCTCTCAAGACCAAGAGGTCTTCAGCTGTAGTTGTCAAGTGGTTGCCAGCAAGCCATGTCAGTTCACTTGGGGAACCCTGTGGGATCATGGAGTCCCATCTTCACTGCCACACCGTTGTCCAATGTTCTCATCTTGAGGGTCTATTGTAGTATATTTGTATTTCATATTCAAATATCATTGTTCCTAATTCATAGATGTTTAATATATCCTGTGATTACTCCCCCTTTTCTCAACCTTTCCATATGAATATTGACCAACGGCTATCTAACTCTCTTACATGACTGTTCCACCCATAGAAAGACACAGAAATGATTTCAGTATTCAACACAGCTTTAACGGCATACCTTGGTTCGCTAGCTTTCTACTGAGCATGACTATGGTATGTATAAGCTGGATCCAATTCTTTTCTTGGACATATCAAGCATACACTCTCACAGTAGAAGGACAGAAGGGGCACATTTGGTGACCTGGCATAGACAGGTCAACGAGGTTTAGGGTCCAGGACTTCTGTTGCTCTCTCAGTTCTCTCGACATCTTCAGTTGTTTAACAATTTTCTTAATGAAATGACACAACTCAACACTTTGTGACAAATTCCTCTTATTTTAATTGGTTTTTTTTGTCTATTTTTTTATCTTTTCTTTTTTTTATTTAATTTATTTATTTATTAAGGATTTCTGCCTCCTCCCCGCAACCTCCTCCCATTTCCCTCCCCCTCCCCGGATCAAGTCACCCTCCCTCATCTGCTCGAAGAGCAATCAGGGTTCCCTGACCTGTGGGAAGCCCAAGGACCGCCCACCTCTATCCAGGTCTCCTAAGGTGAGCATCCAAACTGCCTAGGATCCCACAAAGCCAGTACGTGCAGTAGGATCAAAAACCCTCTGCGATTGTTCTTGAGTTCTCAGTATTCCTCATTGTCCTCTATGTTCAGCCAGTCCGGATTTATCCCATGCTTTTTCAGACCCAGGCCAGCTGGCCTTGGTGAGTTCCCGATAGAACATCCCCATTGTCTCAGTGTGTGGGTGCACCCCTCGGGGTCCTGAGTTCCTTGCTCGTGCTCCATCTCCTTCTGCTCCTGATTTGGACCTTGAGATTTCTGTCCCGTGCTCCTCTGTCTCTGTCTCTTTCATCGCCTGATGAAGGTTAATATTCATGAGGATGCCTATGTGTTTGTCTTTGGGTTCACTTTCTTACTTAGCTTCTCTAGGAACATGCATTATAAGCCCAATGTCCTTTATTTATGGCTAGAAACAAAATATGAGTGAGTACATCCCATGTTCCTCTTTTTGGGTCTGGCTTACTTCACTCAGGATAGTGTTTTCTATTTCCATCCATTTGTATGCAAAATTCAAGAAGTCCTTGTTTTTTACTGCTGAGTAATACTCTAATATGTATATATTCCATATTTTCTTCATCCATTCTTCCGTTGAAGGGCATCTAGGTTGTTTCCAGGCTCTGGCTATTACAAACAATGCTGCCATGAACATAGTTGAGCATATACTTTTGTTGTATGATAGGGCCTCTCTTGGGTATATTCCCAAGAGTGGTATTGCTGGATCCAGGGGTAGGTTGATCCCGAATTTCCTGAGAAACCGAAACACTGCTTTCCAGAGTGGTTGCACAAGTTTGCATTCCCACCAGCAATGGGTGAGTGTCCCCCTTCCTCCACAGCCTCTCCAGCAAAGGCTATCATTGGTGTTTTTTTTATTTTAGCCATTCTGACAGGTGTAAGATGGTATCTTAAAGTTGTTTTGATTTGCATTTCCCTGATCGCTAGGGAAGTTGAGCATGACCTTAAGTGTCTTTTGGCCATTTGAAGTTCTTCTGTTGAGAATTCTCTGTTCAGCTCAGTGCCCCATTTTATAATTGGATTGATTAGCCTTTTACGGTCTAGTTTCTTGATTTCTTTATATATTTTGGAGATCAGACCTTTGTCAGTTGCGGGGTTGGTGAAAATCTTCTCCCAGTAAGTGGGTTGCCTTTTTGTCTTAGTGACAGTGTCCTTTGCTTTACAGAAGCTTCTTAGCCTCAGGAGGTCCCATTTATTCAATGATGCCCTTAGTGTCTGTGCTGCTGGGGTTATACATAAAAAGTGGTCTCCTGTGCCCATGTAGAGTACTTCCCACTTCCTCTTCTATCAGGTTCAGTGTGTTCAGACTGATATTGAGGTCTTTGATCCATTTGGACTTGAGTTTTGTGCATGGTGATAGATATGGATCTATTTTCATTCTTTTACAGATTGACATCCAGTTTTGCCAGCACAATTTGTTGAAAATGCTGTCTTTTTTCTATTGTATACTTTTAGCTCCTTTATCAAAAATCAGGTGCTCATAGGTTTGTGGGTTAAAGTCAGGGTCTTCCATTCGATTCCATTGGTCGACTTCTCTGTTTTTATGCCAATACCAGGCTGTTTTCAATACTGTAGCTCTATAATAGAGTTTGAAGTCAGGGATGGTAATGCCTCCAGACAATCCTTTATTGTATAAGATTGTTCTGGCTATCCTGGGTTTTTTGTTCCTCCATATAAAGTTGATTATTGTCTTCTCCAGATCTGTGAAGAATTTTGATGGGATTTTGATGGGGATTGCATTGAATCTATAGATTGCTTTTGGTAGAATTGCCATTTTTACTATGTTGATCCTCCCAATCCAAGAGCAAGGGAGGTCCTTCCATTTTCTGGTGTCTTCTTCAATTTCTTTTTTCAAAGACTTATAGTTCTTGTCGAATAGGTCTTTCACTTCCTTGGTCAGGGTTACCCCTAGATATTTTATGCTATTTGTGGCTATCGTGAAAGGTGATGCTTCTCTGATTTCCCTCTCTGTTTCCTTATCCTTAGTGTAAAGGAAGGCAACTGATTTTTTGGAGTTGATCTTGTATCCTGCCACATTAATAAAGGTGTTTATCAGCTGTAGGAGTTCTCAATTCACCTATAAAAAGGCACAGGCTAAAAGATTGGATACGAAAACAGGATCCAACATTCTGCTGTTTGCAAGAAACACATCTCAACCACAAAGACAGGCACCTACTCAGAGTAAAGGGTTGGGAAAAGGTGTTTCAAGCAAATGGTCCTAAGAAAAAAGCAGGTGTGGCCATATTAATTTCTAACAAAACTGACTTCAAACTAAAATCAATCAGAAGAGACAGAGATGGTCACTTTATACTCATAACAGGAACAATTCATCAGGATGACGTCTCAATTCTGAATATCTACACCCCCAATATAAAAGCACCTACTTATGTAAAAGAAATATTACTAGAACTCAAAGCAGACATCAAACCACACACACTAGTAGTAGGAGACTTCAACACACCTCTCTCTCCAAGGGACAGGTCAATCAGACAGAAACCTAATAGAGAATTAAGAGAATTATTGGAGGTAATGAAGCAAATGGACTTAACAGACATCTATAGAACATTCCACCCAAATAGGAAAGAATATACCTTCTTCTCTGCAGCTCATGGAACCTTCTCAAAAATTGACCACATACTTGGAAACAAAGGAAACCTCCACAGATACAAAAAAATATCAGTGTCCACCTGTGTCCTATCTGATCACCACGGATTAAAGTTAGAAGGCAACAACATTTTTTTTCTTTTACTGGAAATCAAATATCCTTAATAAATGAGACTTTCTAAGCCTGGCTTTAGAGTTATCCTTTTTAAATACAAGAACGTTCTCATTTCTCTTTTAAATTATTCCAGATATTTTTCAAACTGCTGTTTAAACCCTGATTTCCACATCTAAACATATCAGACGTTGTGGAATCTGAGTTTTCTGCCTCGCTGCTGCTACTTCCTGATTCTTTCCGATATATAGTGGGAATGACAGCTTTATTTCTTGCTCTTCTGGAATCTTCCTGGCCTTTCTTACACCTCCCCCCGCGAACTCTGGGATGCCAGAGGATCTCAGAGGAGACCTGATCAAAAGGCCATGAGCATCTGCAGGCAACACTGTGAAGTGAAGAGTGATAGGAGCCAGGGAATTCTTAGAAAGATGATGTTTCCCATGCAACCTCCATGAGAAAATATACACTGAGCAAAGAGGATGTCATGACCTGGTAAACTGTAGTCAGAATCAAAGGAAGGAGCCACAACATTTGAAGTGTTCGAAAATAAACATGGCGTTCCTCTCACTTGGAGTTATATGATTAGCAGTAGTAAAGGAGTAAAACCTCAGGTCAGCAGGAAGACAGCAAGAATGTAAGAGCCAATGACATTCGCCTGAGTCTCTTAGAAAGATTGAGACATTAGACACAAGCCTGCCATGGCTGAATAGAAGAAAATGGGGTCTTGGAGTTGACTCCCACTGATTAACTTTGGGGCAGTAGAACTTCTGTGATCTTTCTGGGCTGTGATTGCAACAGCTGCTAAGGTGGCTAAAGATAAAGTCCAAGCAAGAGATTAGGGGCAATAAGAGTTGTCTGGAGTCTAGTCCCAGTGTTGTGTAAGAGTTCTGAAGTCTGTCTTGGTGGCCAATAATGTGCATGTGTGACTAAGAAGCTATGGAACAAAATGTGTTAATTAAAATATAAATTTGGCAAGCATGAAAACTTTGGACAACTTTAAAGCTTTTAAAATGTTGCCATTTCTGTCTGCCCTTAGGTTCTTCTTGACTTCCTTAATTGCCATCTGTTAGGTGAACAGTGATAATAAAGTAGAATATTTGCCCAAAGAGTTTTATATTAAATCTGCTTTAAAAAAAAAGAATCCACTTGGGATGGTTTATTTCTACTTATTCTCTTTTAATTTTTGAGCATTGATTTGTCCAAGCCAACTTACCGTGTCCTTTGGATGCGGCCAATATTCTGAGCTTTATTTTGGTCACTGTTTCAGTGTTCCTGTGAGGCTGCAAATGAAAAGCAGAAACCACTCTTACTTCGCGAAAATCATGTGCTTGAAGTGATGATGGAAGAGAAAGGTGCTTTTAGGAACTTGGTGTGGATGTCCACTCTTACTTAGCATCTTCATTTCTGACAGCGCTGGTTTGGCTTTTGGCAGAGTTTCTATAGTGGTTTGTGGTTACATGATTTATTTTCTCCAATGTTACATTCATTAAGACCAAAATACAAAAGCAAATCAATGAGAATATTAACCAAAATTCTAAAGTAAAGTTCCCGCTTATTTATTTTCCCACATCCTCAGCAGTGGATATGAAACTGTGGGTGTATTAAGACAGTCATTTCTTAGAGCATATTTCTAAGCTCACTTCTTTGTGCTGGAAACTTGCACCTAGCACAAAGAAAGAGGTTTGAGATGCTGTGAGATTACGCTTGATTAAGTTCATAGAAATCACAAGAAAAAAAATGACAGTTAAGGCTTCAATCTAAATCAAAGCTAACTTGTAGCTACTGAGACATAAATGAACCCCATAAAGAAGTGGCACCCACCTAGAGGATGAGGTTTAAATAGGTAAGATATGAATGGATATCAATTTGGGCTGGGGACATTAGGGTCACAAAGAATTTTGTCCAGAATTTCCCTATGAGAGTTCTTCTGGTTCTATGATTTAGTTTTTTAAGAAATATTTTTTTATTATGTTACATCCCTAACAAAATTTACCCTCCCTCCTCCCCTCCCATTCCCTTTCCCAGCCTCCCCTCTGACTCATCCTCAATCCTTTCCTCTTCTGTTTCTTTCAGAAAGGGGCAGGCCTCCCACGGGTATCAAAAAACATGGCATATCAAGTTGTCTTATGACTAAGCACTTTCCCTTGTTTTTAGGCTGTACAAGGCAACATAGTACAAGGAACAGGTTCCCAAGAGCCAGCAATGCATTAGGAAGAGCCCCTGGTCCCATCGTTAGGAGTCTCACAAATAGATCAAGCTACACAACTGTCACATATATGTAGAAGGCTTAGGTTGGTTCCATTAAAGCTTCTGCATTGCTGGTCTGGGTGCAAACTTGTACAGTCACTTTGGAAATCATGATAGGAGGCTTTGCAGAAAATTGGTAATCAGTCTACCTCAAGACTCAGCAATGTCACTTTCAGGCATATACCCAAATGATGTTTAATCACATCCAAGGACACTTGCTGAACTATGTTCATAGCAGAGTTATTTGTAAGAACCAGAACCTGGAAACAACCTAGATGCCCCTCAACTGAAGAATGGAGAAAGAAAATGTGGTACATTTACATAATGGAGGATTACTCAGCTGTTAAAAACAATGACATGAGGGGGCTGGAGAGATGGCTCAGAGGTTAGGAGCATTGCCTGCTCTTCCAAAGGTCCTGAGTTCAATTCCCAGCAACCACATGGTGGCTCACAACCATCTATAGTGGGGTCTGGTGCCTGCAAGCATACACACAGACAGAATATTATATACATAATAAATAAATATTTTAAAAAAAAATAAAATAAAAAAAAAAAACAATGACATGAGGAAATTTGAAGACAAATGAATGGAACTAGAAAAAATCATCCTGAGTGAGGTAGTACAGACCCAGAAAGACAAGCATGGTATGTACTCACTCATAAGTGGATATTAGCTGTAAAGTAAAGGATAATCATGCTACAATCCACACACCAGAGAGGCTAGGAAACAAGGAAGGCTTAAGAAAGGGGTTGGGAGAATGCAGGAATCTCTCTGCGCAGGGGAAATAGAAGCAATCTCATGAGTGAAATGGGGGCAGGAAGGTATAGGAATTTGAGAGATCACCTTGAGCGGGAGGTAGAAAGGGAGAATATTGAAAGAGATGACTGGAACAGAGTGGAAAGGGAGCCAGCCTTTTCAGGATCAGATAAAACCCTGGTGCAAAGGTAACTCTCATGAATCTATAAGGGTGACCCAAGCTAAGATTCCTAGCAGCAGCAGATGGCATGAACTAGCCATTACCTGGATCAGATTGGTAAATAAAATACTCCAACTGGCAGCAGAGAGACAAAAGTTAGACTGACCTTGGGGAATCCTGCTGAAGAGACAGAGGAAGGATTGTAGGAGTCAGAGAGATCAAGGACATCATAAGAAAGCCCACAGCAACAACTAACCTGGGTCATAGGAACCTACAGACTCTGAGCTACGATTAATAATCAATGACTAACCCACTACTACAGAAAGGACAGCTCCTTACAGCTACCTGCCAGCATACTGGGTTTTCAGGTTTGGTTCTGCTTTCTGTTCTTTTTGGCCAAAGCAAATAGTTGTTATCATCTCTGTTTCCTGTGACTGTTATTATTGCCATTCATCTCTTCAGAGAGTTTTACAGGCAAGCATAAATCTACCCCTAATACCAGATAAGAGAGCCATTCAGAGAAGTATGCAGACACTTAAACGAAAAGTGGTACCATTTCAAGCTGAGTTATATTATTTTGATAAAACTTAAATTTATGTTTCTGCCTCTTAAGGGATACAGCAGTTAGTGTATCACTCAAATAAATTAAGGTTTCAAATATAAAAACGTATATGGTGATGGTCATGTTTGAAGATCATGTTGTCAAACATGTTAAGCACATACGCACAGAAAGGACGTCTGGTGGGCATTGTGCAGTAACATACCGAGTCAAGGAGCTGTCCCATTGGATATAACAGCTCCTGTTTGCTTTCCTTGATTTGGTCCCTTCTCCTCTTCCAGTGTGTGTGAGTGGTAAATGGGCTTTTGCCTCAGAAGATGTGAATATGTAGCTTCTGATATTGAAACTGAGATCTCCATACTTAATGAAGTCTTTCATATTCAAACGATTGGAAAGTGGTACTGCCAGAATTCTGACTCACAGTTCCAGCCATTAAATGAGATTCCACCCTGCCTCCTATGGTATCTTAAGTCTGAAATATGAAGTTATATCACAATGCATAATTCATTCTCACATGGAGAGGAGAAGGAAATAAGCCAAATGAGATCTAATTTTAAAAAGAAGAAAATAAGAGCTGCGTGATCGCTCTGTCTGTAGAATGCGTGCTGAGAAGCCATGAACACTTAGGTCAATCCTCAGAACCTAGCAAAAGGGCACACATGGGGGTCTGCAATTCCAGAGAAGGTGAATTCTTGGGGCTCACTGGCCAGTCTGCCTAATCTACTTGGGGAGTTCCGGGTGAGTAAGAGACCCTGTCTCAAAGGCAATGATGGAAGATACTCGAGGTATGATAACTAAGATTGTCCTAAGGCTTGCAAGACACACCCACACATGTGTACATGCATCTGAGAACGGAGACAAAAGTCATCATATATGAGGAAAACTACCTAAGGATACCAGTAGGCTTCTCCACAGAAGTTGAGGGAGGTACAGTGACAGAGCCAAAGTGTTGAGACTCAGGACTGAGCAACAAGAAAGCCCTACCTGCTAAAGCTTTACTTCAGAGATAAGAGATAAAGACATTTCCAGATGAATAAAAGCTGAGTAAATTCATCCCTCCTGTTACTACCAGAAGTGCTAAAGGAATACCGTCACATCCAGTTCAAAGGACTTTAAAAAAAAGCAAACAAAAGTGCAAATCTCAATGGTAAGTGTGAAGTCGAATATAGAGCACTCTGGTACTATAATGGCGTTATACAGATCACTGCTGCCTCTTGTTAAAATACAATACTAACATTAATAACTGTCACCACTACAGTTGACTAAAGAATACACAATATTAAAATATGCAAATGAAGGGCCAGCAAGATGGATTAGCAGCCTGCCCCCAAGCTTGCTGACCCTAGTTTGATCTCCAGGTGCCGCAAAGAGGAAGAACTGTACCAAATACTGGATGTTTTCTTCTGGCATCCACATTCATGCTGCTACATGGACATCCTAGTGGTGAACCGATGTGATTGCACAAAAGCACCTAAGGCATAAAACTAATCCAAATGTGACAATAGAAGGGGAACTGAGCAAAAAGTGCAGTTTTGTACTTGATTGAAAGTTATCTTGTTGTCTGTTTAAAACAAGCCATTGAACTATAAAATGCTGTTTGTTTTACCTGATACCGGTTTTCTCAAATGGCAGCTGGAATACTACTGTTTATGCCTGATCATCTTGGGGACTTTCCACTGGGATATGGTACACCGTAGAATGAATGACACTGTTGGACAGATAGGAGATGTAGGCTCCACCTTATTTTTGTTAGTTTTGACTAATTCATAGAAGAAGAAAAAAAAACAAATGTGGTTTTTTCTCTTGATAGATTTCAGGGTATTTCGTTCAAAGCCTAGGAGGATGTGAATAGCTCCTCAGGTACTGAGCTGATGCTAAACTTCTGCAGTTGGCAACAATGAGCGTATCCTTGGCCGGATGCTGAGACACCCAGGGAAGATCTTCAGCACTGCTAAGGGATGAGATGCTGAATTAATTCTCCCAGGGGCCAGATCCAGCCTCTAGCATCTATTGCTAAGAAGGAACACATAATAGAAGCAGAGAATGAAAACATTCCTAGAAACTCATCTGTGAAGAGCTGTAATTTATTGTGTCTATTCAGCATTCCCAGTGCGAGCCGATACTGGGAAGCCTGCCACACCGCTCTTGGCCTCTGCCTTCTGGCACAGTGCTGTTGGCTCAGATGAACTGCTATGGGCAGCAACTTTTGTCTTTCTGTTCACATACTGCCTAAGGAGTTAGCTAGGAGGAGGTGTAGGCCCAGGGACTATACACAACCTGAGGGGATAGCTCCTAGATAGGAGTGTACACAGCTCACAGCACAAAACTCACCCAAACCCACCTTCTAACTTCAACAAAGCTCCAAACCACTTGTTTCTCATGTGCCTCAAATCATTTCAGAAGGACTTTCAGCCAGGACACCCACCTTGCTCTTTCCAGAAAATTCCATTTTGTAGCTGATAAATCTCTTCATATCCGCCAGGTGTACGTATGTCATCCTTCCTCTACACCCACAAATGGAGAGGCAGGAATAGACCAATCTCTGCACCACAAGACACCCAAATGAGGTGTCTGTACTAGCATGGGGATAGAACAAGAAGGAAAAGAAGAGCCTATAACGTCTGGAAGCCACTGCTAATCAGACGTGTGATTGGAATTTTGCATTTAGGAAATGACAGTCATATGGAGGCCTGCTTCAATTTAATATGCAGAAGAGTATGAAGAGGATATAAATAGATGACAAATGTTGGTGCTAGGTGATGAGGCCAGAGAAGTTCATTATACCATTCTATTTGGGTATATCTGACATTTCCCATATGCTTTTAAATCATGTAGCTGAGTCTAATTATAAGACTCCAATGTTTAGAGTCTTCCCTTTCAACCAGCCATGCATCTAATTATTGACCAATGTCAGTTTAGTTCAAGAAATAAACATAGAGGTTAGAAATTGGATCAGACGATCAGTTTCTTTTTCCTTTCCATTCCTTTCTGAAGTCCTCTCTCGCTCCCCTTTTTTTTCCTGACTCCTCCAGAACTGTATTAAGAGCTGGGAAGAAAAGAAAGGGTCTAAGAAGGTTGTTGTCTAGGTGTCCTACAAGTGGGACAAACACTGTGCCCTGACTCATTCCCTTTCATTGCTTCATGCTTCCATCACTTGGAGTCCCAATAGCCCCGATTTCTATGTAGAGCTCTATAGTCTCTGGTTGGTCATTTTCATCCACTTCCACCCTACCTACACCCACCATAACTGAATAGTTGTAATATTTTATGCTAATGATATTTGGCTCCTATCAGGAATCCCACTAAGAACACAGTCTTTGCAAAAATTATTCAAGGCAAGGTTTTTTTTTCTCATATGAACTTTTCTGTTAGAGGAAAACCCACTGTGGCAATAACACCCTTAGGTTATGGGCATCTTCTGCCCTTCTGGCCTTGAGTCAATTTACATATTGCCTGTATCACTTGAATTTCTCTAGAAGAGTCAGATCTATCCCAGCTAGCTGTGACATTATCTGTAAAAACTGGAGAGAAAAGGAGCTCACAGAATTCTACACTTTGCAAATATCCCTAGGTAATGTGTAATTGATCTTCCGAGTTCATGTAGGTGCCTTTCCTTTAATGAGACTTTCTCTAGATTCCACAGTCTAGAAGTTCAGGGGTCTTCTGGGAGAAAACTCTCCTCTTCCTACTCAAGTTAGAGTCATATTCTGTACCTTGGCAACTTCCGCTGAGAGAACCTGTCTGTGCTCTGAAACTTTCCATGGTCAATCACTGTCTGCAATTGCTATAGATGAAGAGTTTGGGGTAAATATGAGCAAGCTGTGTTTTGGATTACCTCTTAGCAAATACTGCCTGGGTGATCTGCTATTTCTTTTTAGAACGCACAGATACTTAACACCCTTTCTTAGCAGCTTTGGAGCTTCTGTCAAAGTTCCAAAACAACAGGGATTTCACACATCGCAATTCTTATATTTGCAATCATTCTAAGGAGATGTTACCCATGACATTTCAGGGGAACATGCAAATGTATTACAAAGTAGTGGTGTTGAACTTTTTGCAAAACCTCTAAAGAATTAGTAAAAATCACATTTTGGGTGATTTGCAGCACACATCACAGGCGAACAACGCTGGCAGAAATATATAAGCTATTCTAGAAAATGGGTTTATTCATACAGCTAAGCTGTCTCAAATCATCTTAAATGCAGAGTGCTTGAGACATCGATGGGGGTTAAGAAAAAGCTTTGGTGTTTGAAATCACAGTCAGAAACCAGGCGTGGGAAAAGGTCAATGGGGAGAGACCAGTGCCCAGCAAATCATGCTTTTGGCTACACAGGCAGTGCCGGTCCTAGAAAGCCCATGTAGCTTTAATAACAAGAGATCAAAAGGAGAAACATATCTGATATAATTTTTATCCATGAAAAGAATTAAGTCAATTTATTTCTTAATTTTGTCATTGTTCATATATATATATATATATATATATATATATTGGTTAAATGATTATTTAGAAATTTCAAGATTTATAGGGCTATTACAAAACTCTTAGCCTGGAGAGATGGCTCCATCAAAAGAGTATTTGATGATCAAGCATGAAAACCTGAGTTTGACCACCTAGAGCTTATGTATGTACAAAGACACAGGTGAATGCACTTACCTGTTTCCCCAGCACTGAGGAGGTTGAGAGAGGAAGGTCCCTGTGGCTCATCCAGTGAGGTCAAACCAGTGCTCTTCAAATTCAATAAGAAACCCTGTTTCAAAAATTAGGGAGAGGAACAACCGAGGAAGACACTCAACATCAACGCCACATGCACATAGACATAAATAAGCACCAAACTCCATTTTAAGTTCTACCTGCCAGCCATGAGTCTTAAACCACTTAAAGCATTCATCTGCTGGGTTGGCGCAGGGTATTTAAGTGCCATCTGGATGGCAATGCTCACTTTGACTCTGGAGATCAGAGGCTGCAGTGAGCCATCTGACTCCCTCTCCCTGACGGTGCCGTGTTAGAGGGTACTTGGCAAGGAGAACAGACTGATATGGAAGGGAGAAAAACAAGGTGAGAAACAGAATCTCTTAGAAATCGGCAGTTGCTTGCAGCCTTGCTCGACAGACTACGCACTGTATGCTTCTGGTGCATGAATAGGGGAGGGCCTGAACCAGAGGGATTCTCACCCACCCAACCTTAAAGTCACGTTATTAAAGGCAGGTCGCGCTTTTGATTTCTGTGAAAGAAAGACTTGCTTCTGCAACTCATCATCGTTGTAATGGTAACTGTGATGATATTTAATAACACGAATGTGATCCCAGTGTCCCTTGACCTAGGTCAAGGCAGAGATTCTGAGGGAGTTAAACGACTCGGACAAGGCTGTGGCAGGGAGGAATCCCAGACCTCCTGATCACCACGGGTGTGGGCATATGCAGTTCTTCTGGCTGAACTCCCAGTTATGTATCCTGCTTCCTCTTCCTCCTTCACACCCCCTGCCATGAAGGGACCCACAGGAGCTGCAGCTCTGAGGTGAGCAGGCTGCTGGGTTAGTCATTTTTCTTTCTGCCTGTCTTAATCCCTTTGAATGTCGGCAGAAACTAGGAGATAGAAAGAAGCAAGAGTTTCTTCCAAAGCAAATCACTCCCGTGTGCTCTTTCTCTCTTTCTGTCTTGTTCCCTTTGTGTCGCTGTAACTGAATTATTCTTACTGAGTTTACTTGTGTCACACTGAATCCCCGAGCAGCTGTCGAGAACAGACAAGAGAGCAAAGCTACCTTTGTACACAGAACCGTGACTCCTGGCGTCTTGACATGTCCAGAATGCATCCAAACTGAGATCTTTCCAGTTGAGAGGAGGTGAACTTCAGTGGCAGCAGAGGTGGCATTGTAAATATGCTCTGAAGGCACCCTCCCAATTTAATAGATCATTACATGAGAGTCAATACAACGTATGTGCAAATCAAGTGAGATAATGTCTGTGAACAGACGATATTGTTCATTTAAAGCATATCCCCAAAAGACAAGACTGAGTTAGGTCCCAGGTAGAGTTGTATTGGGTGTAATAACTAAGTGCCGGTCCTGGCCCTCCCACTAACCAGGAGGTAGATGGACACTTATTCCTAGGCCATGTTCCTGCAACAAAATCAACAACTCTTTCAACATTCACATTCTAAGATCCAATCACATTTAGGGAGTTTGACTTCATTTCTAGCACTGTTATTCTGAGTTGATTTTGACCCAGGCATATGCAATGCTAAATATAATACGTTAACTGCATTTCTGTCTCTAGTTGTGGCTTCTTTTTTTTTTAAACTAAACTGAGATGCAGATGAGCCCGTTTGATTCAAAAGTGTGCTGAGCACATTCAGGCTGTATTGCCTGTGACTGAAATCCTTCTGGAATTATCTCTGGAAACAACCCAGGAATCTCAAGTAAAGCTATAATTTTGACAATGGGCTAACTCCAAAGGCAATGTCTGTATTAACTGAGATAAATGCATGGAGCATTGCCATACTTCTTTACAGATCTTATCCTCTGAAGTGCAAATGCTTAAGAAAGAGTAGCCTCTGGGACAGGGGCAGCCATGAAGCTGTCAGGAGACCACCACGGCAACAGGGGTTAAATTGGTCTCTATTAATATTCCCAGTGAGCTCGAGTAAAGTATGCAGTGGAAGTAGCACGTATAGCACCTTGGTCTTATGCCAGTCAGAACGTTGACAGCTTGAGCATTGCTGGACATGTGAGCTTGTGCTGAGATGCTCATGCAAAGTGGAAGTAGAGACTTGGTGGCAAATTTTACACCCTGGCAGTCAGGGTCCATGGCTCACTGGCTCCCGATGAAATCTGGTCATGGTTTCCGGCAGATGGTAATCATGGGAAAGCTAAGAAAGCGTATTTCCTGGGCTGGTGAATTGCTCATGAATGATTCCTCTAGCTCGAGAAAACCGACTTAGGAAAATATGAATGAATGTGTCACAATGAATTTGCAGAAGAAGGAAAGTCACCAAGAATGATCAGACCATGCCCTTAGGAAGCTCTTGTGTAGGCACATGTTCCACGGGGGAAAAAAATGTGCATTTCAGAGACTCTGGCAAGACAGTTGGGCAGTGGAAAGGAAAAGAATTTTTAGTCAGTACATAATTGCATAGTAAACGACCATTTCCATAAACTGTAGTTAAGAACAAAGTTTCAGGAGGTCATGGAGTTTAGTTTGCAAAGTATTTCCAAAAATTAGTTTCTGCATTTACTATCTTCTTTTACAAACATGAAGAAGATCTCACTCACATGACTTCATCAAATCCCACAATGGGTAACTTGCTGCTTATGATGAGAATATCAACTGGCCAAATAGAATCCATCGTCTTTTCTTGAGTAGCACCATTTTTGGTCTTCACTAAATTTTGAAAAAAGCAAAGGTTTTTAAATAATATTTAAGTGATGTTCAAATGTGAACAACTATCACCAGGCGTAGTTAGTCATCCTGTAATCCCATTTCTTGGAAAGTTGAGACAGGAGGATTGAAGCAAGTGCAAGCCGATTGGATGACATAGCAAGTCCCTGATTTAAAAAAAAAGTAATTGAATAGCTTCTTTAAAAAATCCTCAAAGCTGGACATATAGCTCAGTGGTAGAGAACTTGTTTAACAAGGGTAAGCTCTTGATTAGATCCCCATCCCTTAATAATCATTTAAATGATTCCCAGACCACAATTTTCATAACAACAATAACATCTATAATCACAATGATGGTATTAGTAATAAAACTGATAGCAATTCACTAAGTATTTAGCTTATATTTGGAATTATACTGAGCACACAGCACGTACTGTCTAATTCTTGCATCTTCTTTTAGGAAAGCCACATCTCTCGCCTTAGTTACAGATGAAGGATCCGAAGAGCAACTTATTTAAATCACTTGAAAACCTT
Organism: Microtus pennsylvanicus; assembly: GCF_037038515.1. Lineage (NCBI taxonomy): Eukaryota > Metazoa > Chordata > Mammalia > Rodentia > Cricetidae > Microtus > Microtus pennsylvanicus. Next base: position 44,967,311 of record NC_134585.1, on the reverse strand, counting down.
TCCAGGGCTAGGAAATGTTGGACCTTAGGTTTCACTTCTAGTGTTTTTTTTTGTTTGTTCTATTATGCTGGCATCATTATACCATACACACAGTATTATATACACACATTGCCGGGTCCTAGTTATACTCCAGCCAATGTCGAGTCTAACTTCATTGTCTCTCCTCAAAGACGCTTTCACTACTATGAGAGGTCTGTGTCCTTCAGATCCCGAGGGTTACCTTAAGCAAGACCTTAAGCAAAATAGATCACAAGTCTCTAAAATGGTGGCACAATGGCTAAGAGATGTATGGGGTAAATTTAGTAGGCTCAGTTGTAACATCTCCTGTCATCTCCTGGAAGTCACTTGACTTTTCTTGGATTGAGCTTCTTTTCTGTGTGAGCAGCACCACCTACCTTACGGAGTAGAAGAAATGATGAAAATTAGGTGTGTTAACTATAGAAATGGCTTGCAACTTGGAAAGGTCTCTGAGTAGATGATTATGTTCTCTCTGTTTCATGGGGATATTCCATGCTTGGCTGTGTTTTCCACTTCCCCTTAGCTTTCACCTCAGAAGAACAGATCATTTGAATAATTTTTGAGAATCTGTTTTGTCCACGTACTTCCCTGACCACTTGAGAGAGATGCAAAAAAAATGTAATCCTTGACGTGAAGAAAATTATTTGGCTAGTAAAAGTAAGAGACATGCAAAAAATATAGACATTCCCCCAAATAATAGCAATAGAATGTGATAATAAAAACTTTTAATGTCATTCCCAGAGAGGAAGAAATGATTCCACTGGGGAACAGTCAAGACAAGTTCACGCAGTGCAGTGAGCAGAACACGTTAGTGGCATATTCTAATCCTGCACACACATCCCCATCATGGAGAAACTGGCATAGCTGGCAATCTTTCTTCTGGTTCTTCATGAACAGTACAAACACAGGAAAGGACTCCAGAGTCTGGTCTAGTCATTACATCCTCAAGTGTGCCTGCAAGAACATTAAAAAGACTTTTGAGAACAACGAAGTAAAGAAACTTCTCATGGGGCACATTTGTCCATGTTCCTGGCTTCTAAGTCCCTTTTATTGGTCTAGAGAAGGCTGCATCCTTTTGAGCTAGGAGTTGTCAACCAGCTGAGCTCTGAGAGAGAAGATGGATATGGCTACTTCTAGTAACCATCATTTGCTTTTGCCCTGGTCACTAAAAGTCTGTCTTCTATGTGGTATTCTGCTTTAAGCTTCACCAATCAACCAAGAACCCATGGCCCCAGTCTTTCCTGCAGCAGTTTCCTTGGCAACCATGGCCCTGCCAGAAAGCTCACCAACCCACATTGGGACTGTGTGAAGCCCCACCGCTCTGTCAGGAACTCTCTGCTTTTAAATAATAAGAGGCTGACATTGAGATACTTTCTTGCTCAAATGCCAACCCAGATGCCATCATTTTGTATCTGTAGAGCACCTTTCCTCTGGGCAGCTCAAAGCAGGACTGGGTCATACATTATTGAGATGAATGTTAGCGTTAGTCACACTGTTCCAATATGGAATCAGAAATGAGGAGGGTGGGGGATAACTCTCCAGTAGAGTGCTTACTCCCCTGCCCTCTTCCTTCATCCCTTCCTTTTATTGCTTTTTTTAAATCTTTGTTCCTTTACTTCTTATAGTTTTTTTCCTTAAGAAATATCCCAGGTACTCCATTACTGTTAAACCTTGTACTTGCCTCTGGAAATACCAAACTCAAAGGCAGGAACTGAGATCAAAGACCGTAGGCTCCTTAGTTGGCACAATACTGTTGGTTGTCCAGTCATCTGAACTAAGCACGACCAGTGTCTTCATCAGCTGCTCCTACTGGGGTTCCCAGTCTCATGTCTTAAGGATCCTCAGAATCACTCTTTTTCTTTCCTTAAACAAGTTACTTATCTTTGGAGGCTGTTCCTAATCACACCTAAACTTAAGAAAAACAGATACAGTCTAGACTGGCTGAAAGTATCCACAGGTCTGCCCAGTACCTGCTTGCCACATAGGACCAGTGTGACATCCAGGCCTTGGCTAATGCCTAGGGCCATGTATAGGTCCATGATCCTACCATAGCTTGGATCTGTGTTGCTGTCCATGGCGTCAGAAACCACTGAAGGTCATGCAGATGACCAGGGTCTGGTCATATACCTGAGGGTAGATGAGTGTCTGAGCATCATGCTGCATCTGAGGCCATAAAGATCTCTGGTGGCCTGACCTGCCACAAGATGCTATGGTGATATTCAGTCCCTGGCTGCAGCTTAGGGTCATGTCTAGGTCTGCGGCCCTACCACAGCAAGGGTCTGTATTTATGTCTGTGGCTCTTGATACTATCTAAGGCTATGCTGATGCCAGGAATCTGGGTTGCCACCTAGGACCACGGTGGTGTCCAGGAGTCACACTGTTGTGGGGACAATGTCAACATGAGTGGCCTGTGCTGCCCCTTGGGGCCATGGTGATATCCAAGTCTGGTCTGCTGATGAGGGACATATTTGGATCCATGATCCTACCACAGCTGGATTCTGGGTTGGTGTTCATGGCTCATGGTACCACCAAAGTCCTCATGGATGCCAGGGATCTGCACCATAGCCTCTGGCTGTGTGGATACCCTAGGGCTATGCTGCCACTGGTGCCATGCAGATCTGAGTGGCCTGCATTGTTATCTGGAATCATGGTTCTGTCTGGCTACAGCCTTTGGCCATGTCTGTGTCCCAGCAGTAACTAGGGTCTGAGTTGAAGTCCATGGCTTCTTTTACCACCAATGGCTGTGCAGATGCCTAGGGTCTGGTCAGTCATATGAGGCTATGTTGGTGTCTGAGGCCCTTGCTGCTGCTGGGACCATACCGATCTGGATGGCCTATGCTGCCACTGGGGCCATAGTTACGTCCTGGCCTGAGCTGCTGCTGAGGGCCATGTCTGAGTCTGTGTTCCTTCTGTGGCTGGAGTCTGTGTTGACGTCCATGGTCTGTGTTACCACATGGGTAGTAGAAACCATGCGTGTTGAAATCCCAGGGCCATAATAAGTTGATCCTTCCTTTCGCTGGTCCTGGGATAGCAGGCCCTGCCCCTTGCTGAACACTGTAGTGTGAGAGTTAGTTCTGCCCCTGATAGGAAAATTGGCCTCCACTCTCAGGAGATATGTCCCCACCCCTCACCACAAATGTGGGGAAACTAGTCCTGATGGCACGGAATTAGGAGAACTGGTTCTGCCCCTTGCCTCTGGTGTAGAGGTATCCCAGTCACCCAGACTCAGACCCACATCCTGGACTTGAGTTGGCCCACCCCAACATCTACTCTATCCGACCTCCTGAAGTGTGTGAACGTTCTGGTTTTACAGAACAATAGCTGCAGGATCTCGATGACTTAACAGGCAACAGTAGAATATGTAAGATGAATTTTGGCAAGGGTCCAGTGATGGTAATGTGTCATAGGCCTTGAGCCGGACCAATGATTTATTGCAATGAACATTTTGTGGGTGGGTGGGCCTGCTTGGACAAAAGTATAGACTGTGTGACACCCTGCAGCTCTCAGTGCCACTAGGATGAATGAAGAGGTGGAGGAGCAAAGTGTTTTTTGTTGGTTTGTTTTTAATTAATTTTGGAGTGAGGATTTCTTGGGGAAGGTGCTGCAAGAGTGAGGGGTAGATGTGGAGGGACTGGGATTGTGGTATGATGTGAAATTCCCAAAGAATCAATAAATAATTATGTTATACAAAGGTCAGATAGGTCAGAGTTTCCCCAAGATTAGTGTCTACATACCTCCCCAGGGATTATGTCAAAAAGTATCTTTGGTTCAGTCTTGGGTAGGACCTAAGGTTCTTCATCTCTGACAGACTCTCTCCAGTTGTACTGATGGTTAGGTGGGAATCCCAGCCTTTGAGGTGGAAGGTTCTGGCTCTGTATTTGCATCCACACTTTTTTCTCTATGTGCTGGGTTTGGAGGACAAGGGAAAGTATTTGGCCCATTCTCACATAGCTTCTTTTTCTATGACCAAGAATGATTTGGCACACATTCCTTCCAGATATTAAGGGTGGCTAATAGTATGTCTATGTTCTGTGCAATGACAGGAAGCTAATGAGATTTCACATCCAGTTGTTTAAACCTGTCACAGAAAGACTAATCTATGAGGCCAGTCACAGGCCTGCCCGAGGTGCCACTGTGATGAGCAGGTACGCGGTGGAGAAATGGGAGAGAAGGAGAAGTGGAATTGTTTATACTCTATGGAGACCAGCAGAACTGAAGACACAAAGGTGATTGGAACATGGCCTATACCAACAACCCTAAAATGCCATCTGGGGCCAGATATGTCTGGGTCTGTACTGCTGCTGACGGCCGTGTCTGGGTCCTTGGCCCTACCTTAGCTAGGGTCTCTGTTGATGTCCGTGGACCATGATACCACTGAGGGCCATGTGGATATCTGAGTTCAGGGCTGCCACCTGGTGCCGTGTTGATATCTGAGGGCTATGCTGCCTCCAGAACCATACAGATCTCATGTGAGTAGCCTGTGTTGCTGGCCATGGTGACATCTGGGCCCAAGCTGCAACTGAGGGCTATGTCTGGGTTCAGGATCCTAAGGCTGCTAGGGTCTCTTCTGATGTCAATGAATTGTGTTACCACCAGGGGCCTTAGTAGAACTGGCCTTAGTGTTAACATGGGGAGAAACTGTTCTGCTTTTCATTGGCTACCTCAGTGGAAGAGATACTCCTTCCTTCCAAGAGAGTTGGCCCAAACCTTCAACAGCCCCAAGAGGAGAATTGCCTCTGCCCTTCACAGGCCACAGCAACAGAAAAGCTGAGCGTGATGCAAAGCCTGAGGAGGATGGTCATGGGGAAGGCCTGGACTAACCAACTCAGCTACCTTCCAGGACCATCACATCTAGGATTCCATAGTAGGTCCATGGCAACATCTACCCCATCTTTGACTTTCTAGAGTGCATGAAGGGTCTGGTCCTGCAGAACCTTGGCTGCAGAATCTCCATGAGTCAGTTGCAGCAGCAGGATATCTGTGAACAGTTCCAGTGAGGGTCCAGGATTGATGCAGAAGTCAGGGACCTTGAGGTAAACCAAATTATTCGAATGAACACTTGCAAGCAAAGGTGATAGAGCAAAAGGGTGCACTGTGTGATACACCACAGCTCCCAAGGCCACTGTGACAAATGAATATATGAAGGAGAGGCAAGAAAGATAGAGGAGTAAAATATTTGTGTGTGGGGGGGGGGGAGCTATAAGTGTGGAGGTGGATATGGAAGGACTGGGAAATGAGTGTGGTTGGGGTATATGATGTGAAATTTCCAAAGAATCAATTAAAAATTTTATGAGAAGAAAAAAGGACTAATCCGGGACTGGAGAGACAGAGTGGGTACTAAAGAAGACCTTCATTGGGTTCCCAGCATCCACATCAGACGGCTCACAATCACCAGTCATTCCAGCTCCAACATATCTGATACCCTCTTCTGGCTTCTGTGGGCACTGAACACATGTGCATATGACCGCACACAGGCATGCATGAATATACATAATTAAAAATTAAAAATAAATCTTTGAAAAAGACTAATCCAATTTGAATATTTTCTTATCATTGTAGCAGTATAAATTGAATATTATCAGCAATCAGTTCTCAATAACACACATATAGCAAGTTATTTCACAGGCTCGCCAAAGGGTTTTCAGAGATATCTTGAAATAAGTGTTTTGTTTGGTCTTTTTAATCAATGACAAACTCCCATAAATTCTACTACCATAGTTAAAGGCATTTATATTTCATCTGCTCCGGGGTGGCTTCTTTTAGATTGACTGGCAGTCCGTCATGAAGAAGGGACTAGGGAGACAACAGAAGATAATCTGCCTCCCCCTGAACTTGGTTTGATGATGTCACTTACCTCAGACACAGGTCTCCCTTTAATATCAAAACGCACTTGTGCTTGGAAGTCTTTGTCATGGTTAAGGATCCTGGGATGAGGTTATCATGATTAGGTCATGCCCACACTCCAATGACAAAGTCTTTCCTAAGAGACAGGGACCCAGGGAAGAATGGCAAGGGAATGTGGTGACAGAGACTGGAGCTTCTGCCATGATCCAGGACCATCTGGAGCATCAGAAGCCAGAAGGGGCCTGAAAGGAACTTCCCTGTATCTTGGGTTTCATCTGACCTGTGGAGCTTTAAAATGACAGCTATTGTCATGCTAGGCCATTCATTCTGTGATAATTTGTGTGGCAGACCTAGAAAATTCGGCTTACCAACATCTAACATAGTCTAGTTTTGGATGTATTCATTCATTCCTCTAAGCGTTCAAGCATTTACCATCCTGGCTTTGGGCTGTTTCCCCTTGTTCCTAGGTGTTTCTGCCATGTAATCTGGGCACTCGGGGTTGTTTATAGTCTGATCCTGAGGATAAGACAACTTGGTATTAAATAAATAAAAAATATTGAGATGTAGTTAAAATTATGAAATAGTTACGGTTAAAAAACTGAAGCGCAGTTAGTAAAAACTCAGAGACAGATTCTGGTCTTCAGTCTGAAGTCCAGAAAAGCAAAGCAAAGCAGCCATTGGCTCTTACGTTGACCTCAGTCCAAAAATGATGATCCTGCCTCCAGGAAACCTCAGAATGAGACTGAGAGCCGTCTCCTCACGTTTTACAGTCTTCTCTAGTTCTGGGATTAAGGGTGTGCCCCACTACCACCTGGTTTCCATGGCAAGCTAGTGTGGCTACTGAGATTAAAGGTGTCACCGCTGCCTGCTGTAAGGCTGGTCAGTGTGGCTGTTCTACTTTTCTGATCTTTAGGCAAGCTTTATTTTTTAAAATGCAAATGAAATGCCACTACAAAAGGAAAACTTTGATATTTTTATGTAATGAAACAGCAACTTAGTCTAGCTTTGTCCTCAAACTTTCAAGTTTGGTTCATTCCGGCTGTTAAGGCTCTGGAAATTTCCCAGGCAAGGCCCTCAAAAGGTCATCTACGCTGCATGCGGCTCTGCTGCCATCGTGTGGCAACTGTGCTCCACTACACTAGTTTGTTTCCCAATCGTCTCCTGCCAACAGAGAGCAAGGGTTGAGAGTGAAATCCAGGTTATCATCCTGAACTCCTGTCCTTCAGCTGGCATGGCAGGACGAGGCAGCATCTCTTTTCCTTTTTTAGTTGGCTATCGAGCAGAACAATACAACACAACTGCTAATAATTACTGGTAATTCACAAATAGCTCTGCCTCCCTGAAAGAGGAGAATACATAATGAGAATTTCAACTTGATTATTAGTCTCTGCTCATTTAGTGCGCTGTGGTCTTCGGCACACACGCTTCTGGAGGGAGAGGATGAGGAAGGTCAGAGGTTTAGGAGGCCAGCTGATACTTAGCCAGTCTGTGGCATTGCTGTTCTTTTTGGTGCTGTACAAGGCATCTTATTTCTTTAGGAAAGCCTTCATATTATGCTCACACCCGTCTCTGAACTCAGGCTAATTCACAGGTTCTGGGTAGGCAAACTTTTATTTTCCTTTATATATGTTGTTGCCTGGTGATTAACTAACCCAAAGCACTCTAAAGTCTTTGTTAAACAAATAAAGTAAAAACGAAAACTACTGTTCTCCAAATTCTCATGAATTTTTACAAGGTCTAAGCTCCAATGCGCAGGAAAAGCAGTGAGCTCAGCAGAGACCAAGAGCTTGAAAGGATTTGGAGAAGTCACAGGCAGTTAAGACACACTTTATTGATTTTTGATGAGGGGCCCCACACAGACAGGTAGCCTCTGGCAAATACCCAGGCATGGACCAACACATGTGGATTGCACACAGGCAGGCATCGTGTACAGGAAGGCCAGAACACGGGTTATTTGGAGGTAGACATATAGGCCTATAGAAGCCAAAGATCCAAACACGACTTATGCTACTGACCTCAAAAACATATTTATATGAAACTCACACGAAAGTGTTATTCCACTCCAAATAGTTAGATAACTGGTTATATAATTATTTGCTTTGGGGAGTTCCCAATCAATGTCAACTTTATTTTGCTGAGTTCAAGTTCCCCAGCCCCAATACTCAGCATTAGCCATCTTGGCCGATGCTGTCTAAACACAGCAGGTTCTCATAGCTGTAGCTGGATTTTTCTGTAGACCACCAAACAGTTCCCAAATGAAGGCATGGATACTGACTATTAATCACTACTCTTGGTCTTAGCTTAGGCTTGTCTCACTAGCGCTTTTAACTTAATTTAACCCGTTTCTATTCATCTACGTTTTGCCTCAGGGCTTTTTATTATTATTTTTTTATTGAAGAAAAAAATTTTCGCCTCCTCCCAGCCTCCCATTACCCTCCCCCTCCTCCCACTCCTCTCCCCTTCCCCCCACTCCTCTCCCCCTCCCACTCCAGTCTGAAGAGCAGTCAGGGTTCCCTGCCCTGTGGAAAGTCCAAAGTCCTCCCCCCTCCATCCTGGTCTAGGAAGGTGAACATCCAAACTGGCTAGGCTCCCACAAAGCCAGAACATGAAGTAGGATCAAAACCCCGTGCCATTGTCCTTGGCTTCTCAGCAGCTCTCATTGTCCGCCATGTTCAGAGAGTCTGGTTTTATTCCTTGCTTTTTCAGTCACAGTCCAGCTGGCCTTGGTGAGCTCCCAATAGATCAGCCCCACTGTCTCCGTCTGATCTCCAAAATATATAAAGAACTCAAGAAACTAGACTTTAAAATGTTAATTAACCCAATTAAAAAATGGGGCTCTGATCTGAACAGAAAATTCTCAACAGAAGAAGTTCAAATGGCCAAAAGACACTTAAGGTCATGCTCAACCTCCTTAGCGATCAGGGAAATGCAAATCAAAACAACTTTGAGATATCATCTTACACCAGTCAGAATGGCTAAAATAAAAAACACCTATGATAGCCTTTGCTGGAGAGGTTGTGGAGGAAGGGGTACCCTCATCCATTGCTGGTGGGAATGCAAACTTGTGCAACCACTTTGGAAATCAGTGTGGCGGTTTCTCAGGAAATTCGGGATCAACCTCCCCCTGGACCCAGCAATGCCACTCTTGGGAATATACCCAAGAGATGCCCTATGATATGACAAGGGCATTTGTTCAACTGTGTTCATAGCAGCATTGTTTGTAATAGCCAGAACCTGAAAACAACCTAGATGCCCTTCAATGGAAGAATGGATGAAGAAAGTGTGGAATATATACACATTAGAGTACTACTCAGCAGTAAAAAACAATGACTTCTCGAATTTTGCAAATGGATGGAAATAGAAAACACTGCCTCGGGGCTTTTTATCTTTCTCTCATTCTGTGTGTCCTGCTTGTCTGCTTCTTCTGTCTCTGGCTCTCTGGCCTCAGACATATCTTTTTCTTCCCTCCATCCTGAATCTAGTTTCCTCCTCCTACTTAATCATCCTGTCTGGAAGTTCCATGATGGAGGAAGGTCATTGGTTAAGTAATAAAAAAACTGCTTGGCCTCATAGGTTAAAACATAGGTGGGAGGAGTAAACAGAACAGAATGCTGGGAGGAAGAGAAAGTGAGCTCAGACTTGACAGCTCTGCTCTCTGGAGGGAGACGCCATGCTCCACTCTTCTGGGTAGACGTGAGAGCTCTGCTCTCTGAGGCACATGCGATGAAGTTCTGACCCAGGATGGACGTAGGCTACAATCTCCCTGGTAAGCCACCTCGTGGGCTACACAGATTATAAGAAATGGGCTAGTCCAGGTGTGAGAATTAGCCTAGAAGAGGCTAGATAGAAATGGGCCAAGCAGTGTTTAAAATAATACAGTGTCCGTGTAATTATTTCGGGGCATAAGCTAGCAGGCGGCCGGGGTGCTGGGGACGCAGTCCCGCCACTCTTATTACAACAGTTCCACCTATACCTCCTCCCTCAATGTTTGCTGTTCAGCTTTTTATTAGGCCCCTCAGGTGTCTTAGGCCGGCAAGGTGAAACATTAACACCTCTTGACGTAGCTAAGCAAATATTCGGGAATATAAGCAAATACAACACATCTTTGTATAGTTAAACAAATTTCTACATCTGATAGCCCTCTATCCCTGACTTTGCTTAATTATGTTCTCACTAGCTTCATTATCAGTTTCAAGACTAAATCAAACACACGTGACTTAATGATTGAGATGAAAGCAATTACAAACAAGATAGAATGTACCTACACTAATCTAGATGTACATTTAATCCACACCTGATTAGATAGTTCTTACTATTGTATATGCACTTCATTGCTGACAAAAATGTTGTGCTGTGGATCATGATCATATTTTGAAACACAGGAAGTGAAGCTATACAAACAAATAAAATGGTTTTGGGTTTCTATTGGTTACTAGCTTTTTAAATCTGTTTGATTTGAGGAGCTGGATCACTGGAACAGGTGCTGTGGAATTGGTTTGGAGTTTAGACATGTTAGTCAAATGTCCAGTGATACTAAGGAGACAGTACTTGAAGGATAACATCATGGAAAGAGAGCAAAACCAAATAGGAATAGGTCAGAAACATGGGGCATGCACAAAGTAAAGAAACACTCCAGATGTGTTTCATTCCTCTTTGTGCCCAGCTTACTCTGGACACATCGCAAAGCTACTTGGCAATAGTAGAGAACAAAATCAAATCTCACTCAAAGTTAGAGAAATGCAACCACCAGGAGAAGCAAATCTCCAAGGAGGAAATCTTCAATAGTAGACGATGAGATTACTGAGAAAAGGTTGTTGGAACTCAAGTGGTTAAGTACAACTGCAGAGAATACTTCCGCAAAATATTGGGAGGTATAAAAGATGCAATGATATGGATAGGATTGCCAAAGTTAGTAGATAAAAACACTCAATTTTGAGTTACATTTTAATTTCAGATAAGCAGGCAAATCATTCATTTAATTTTAAACATGCCTTGTTTATTTAATTCAGAGTTAATTGAGCGCCATGTGTTTGATCTGACAACTTAAAGGTGGAGAAACCAGAGAAGAACAGGTGAAGCTCAGGGTGCAGGAAGGAGAAGACCACTTTTGAGAGACTAGAGATGAGGAGAGGAGAGGGGCAAACTGGAAATTCTCTTAGCAGTGGAGACCTGACCACTCTACCAGAGTCCCAGGGATTCATACACATGGGAATGTGTATGAAGGAGATTGCCCACACTGGATTAACTGACAGGGAGCCATCTATAATTGGAAACACGTGTGTATAGCATCTGAAACACAATCAAAACATTCTAATATCTGAAGACTTTATCCATACTGTGAAATTAGAATAACCTGAATAAGGTAAACTCATGGTAACATTATTACACATGACCGTATCATTTCTTTTCGCTTTATAAAATTTTTTACAATGTTATCACACATGTCTGTAATGTACTGTGATCATATTCTCTACCAATATCCTCTCTTATCTACTTTGCCCTCCTACCAAATACCTTCTTCTTTCCAACAAACACCCATCCTATTTTCATGCCTATTGTGTTTTTGGCCCACTGCACTTAATTTGGGTTATCTGCGTGAGCATTAGTAAGGGTTGATTTGCTTTAACAAGGGCAACTTTGCTGTGGATATCAATGAGGTACGTGAATTTTGCACGCTGCTCAAACCTCCCAATAATTAGTTGTCTATAGCTTCCCAGGAAGAGGTCTGGTTTCATGATCCCTACATCCTCCATATGGAATACTGATAGGCATGGTCTTGTGAAGATGGTCATTGGTGCTGTGAGTTCAAGGATGCACAGATATTTTGTGTTCAGGAGACAGCTCTCCTTCTCCTCACAGTACCCATTTCCATTTTCTAGTTCTTAGATTCTTTCCATCCTTATTCTGTGATGGTTTCTTTCACCCTTAGCCTCTCAGCTTTTATCATGAAGATGAAATAGCTTTAGTCAAAGGCTTTTGCTGCATCTACTGTCATGATCATGTGACTTTTTTTCTTGAATCCATTTATATTATGAATTTTTCTTTTTGATATATGCATGTCAAACCATTCCTGAGTCTCTGGAATACAATCAATTCGATCATGATAAATAGTCTTCTTGATATGTTTTGGTATTTAGTTTGCAAGTATTTTAATGAGAACTTTTATATCTATGTTCATTAGGAAGACGAGTGTATAACTTTCTTTGTTGTGTTTTTATCTCATTTTAATATGAGGATACTTGTTTCAGAACAAGAGTTCAGGTTTCCTCCTTTCTGTGTTTTATGGGATAATTTTAGAAGTCATGGTGTTGGTTCTAATTTAAAGGTTGATAGACTTCTGCAGTGAATTAATTCTCAGGACCTGGGATTTTAAAAAAAAATATTTTCAGGTTTTCTTTTTGGCAATTTGATACATGTAAATAATGTATCTTGATATCATCCCACACAAACACTTTCTCCTACTCCCACCAATAACCCTAATATGTCTACCTTCCATTTCCATGTTCTCTTGTCCTTTTTTTCTTCTTATAACATGAGTTCAGTTACTGCTGCCTGGATGTCTATGGGTGTAGAGCCATTCTCCAGAACATGGACAATGTAGCAGTAGCCATATCCCTAAAGAAATATGACATCCTCTCCTGTACCCATCAATTGCCAACAGTTCCTCAGATGGGGTGGAGTCTTCTTACTTGCTCTCCCATCAAGGCTGGAATACTGACTGATTTGATGGTGTGCAGGTTGTGTAGGCAAGTACGACAGCTGTTCTAAGTAAGGTGTGAAAAGATTATGTCATGTGTGGAAGACAGCATTCTTCCTCTCCTCTAACTCCCATGTTCTTTCTGTCACCTCTTCCATGAGGTCACCTGAGTCTTTGTAATGATAGTAATATCATAATGTCTCATCTAGGGCTGAGCCTCAACATTCACTTATTTTAACACTTTGACTGGCTAATGGGCCTTGGTATTGGCTGCTGCCCACTGTTTAAAGACGCTTCTTTGACAAAAGCTCAAAGATGCATACTATATGGACTTTTAGCTAGGTTTGGGACCACGTATGAATTCCCTCCTCTAGAGCAGGCCACATATCCAATTATAATGTGGTTGACTACTCTCCCAGCTGTTATGCCACAATTACACAAGACAATATCTTGTCTGGCAGAGGACCTGAACTTTTTCTTTTTCTTTTTCTTTTTTGGTTTTTTTTGAGACAGGGTTTCTCTGTGGTTTTGGAGCCTGTCCTGGAACTAGCTCTTGTAGACCAGGCTGGTCTCGACCTCACAGAGATCCGCCTGCCTCTGCCTCCCAAGTGCTGGGATTAAAGGCGTGCGTCACCACTGTCCAGCTATCTTGTTTTGTTTTTATAATTAGTGTTTCAAGTTTATTGTTTTCTATAGATCTGTTGAAGTTTTTATTTCATTTTTTATTTTTGGAAATTAAAATTTAACTTATCATTCTCCTTCCTTTTTTTCCCTCTAGCCCTACCCATGTATCTCCTTGTTCTTACTCAAATCCATGGCCTCTATTTCTTAAATTGCTACACACACACACACACACACACACACACACACACACACACACACACACACACACATTCTAAACATACAAAGTATATTCTGATAAATTTGTATTATGATTATGCTATTATGTATATGTATCAGTATGTATATGATTTTAGGGCTTGGTATTCATCACAAACTGGGGGTCTCTTCCCTAGAAAAGTCTCATTCTCTCACTCTCAACCCTTTAATCTCCTGTAGTGCTGTCTAGGATGGAAGCTTCAAGATTTCACCCTTTCACGTTTGCATGTCTATTGGTCTCATCCTTGTCCAAGTTTTAACTTTGGCTAAGAATTATATTCATCTAGAAATGTATTCACTCCTTTTTCCAATTTGGTATTTCCCAATTTGATACAGGTTTCTTTTATATGCACTAGAGAATTTTTTTAAATTTCATTGATATCCAGCATAATGTTTCCCTATTCATCTCTAATTTAATTAATTTTCAGTCTTCTTTATCTTTTCTGGTTATTTTGGCTATGAGATTAATTATTAATGTTAATATTTTAAATAAAGAACTTTCCTTTCATTTATTCCTTTTATTTTATCATTTTTATTTCATTAATTTCTGCCATAATCTTAATTACTTATCTCCACCTGCTGCTTTTGGGTTTGGTTTGTTGTGGCTTTGCCACAGCCTTAAGCTGTGTCAGCAAGTTATTTGAGATTTCCCTGATATTTCCATGTCTGTACTCGGAGCTATAAACTTCCCTTATACAGTTACCTTTATTGTATCTTATATGCTTTGGCATGTTGTATTTTAACTTTCAACCACTTCTAGGAATTTTCACTTGTAGCTTGATTTTTACAATGACACACGAATGATTCAACAATGTATTCTTTACTCACAATGACCTCGGGTATTTTCTGTAGTTTCTCTTGTTGTTGACTTCTACCTCTATTCCATTGTGGTTAGATAAAATAAAAGGATTTTTTCCAGTTTTTCTATATTTGTTGAGGCTTGCTTTCTGTCTCAATATGTGATCAGTTTCCGAGGATGCTCCATGGGCTGCTGAGAAGAATGTGCAATCTGTAGTGTTTGGATAGAGTATTCTTTAAGTGTCTTTTTGATTTATGGGGCCAATCAATTCCAACGTTTCTGTTTATTTATTTATTTTTTGGTTTGGACAATCTGTCAAATAGTCAAAGGGGGGGGGGTGTTGAAGCCACTGAGGTGTTGCTGTGTTGTTGTTAATCTGCGACTTTATATCTAACACACACATACAATTAAATAATTAAACTGGTTCCAGTTGATCAGGCTTGGTTTACTTTTCAGAAGTGTAAAGAAGTATTTTTGTTTCCTTTGAATGGTTCGACTTGGGATGGAAGTACTGTATAGAGAATGGATGTTGTGAAAAGCCCCGATGACCTCCAAGCCTGAAAGAAGAGACAGTGCTCTGGAAACAGAATAGTCATTGAATTTGTTTGGAGAGGAAATAACTTATATTTTAGGTCCCATGAAGCACCCTGAAGCTCTACAGATGCAAGGTTCTAGAATGACCAACTCAACTCCATAATGTAGGTTTATGGCTGATGCAAGATTGAGTGACCATTGTTGGATTAGAGACAAGTACTGAAAAAAAAAAGAGTTAAGTTTAAAACTAAGGATAAGACTGGGACCTAGCTAGGGGAAATTTTGATATATCTCCATCACTAAAACTGTTCCTGAGAGCTGTACGTGATACATCTACTCAAGAAGCTGCAAAATGCAGGTGCTGACCAGAGTGAGGGAGGGACAGTTGAGAGGTGAAGCCTTGGAAAGGGGCTTTTTCCTTATTACTCCCATAGTAGCCCCTGTCATGTAAACAGCATATAGAAAGCAAAGATGGACAGGAATGTTTTAAAGAAGAATGAGCTGGCTTCAGGTCCTTCCTGCCTGGGAAGAAGCAGATCGAGGTCAAGTGCAGTCAGTGTGGGACACTAACAAAATGAAGAACGGTTTATCGTGGTGGGAGCCTGAGTTGGTCTTGAGTTTGGATGTTGTCTGATCTCTTTACTAATCAGCAGCATCGTCTCCTGCTCTTAGTGGATCTAACCTGCAGAGCTTGCTGTCCCAATCAGGAGTCATAGTAGTTCTTATAAAATGTCCGTGAGAGCCCAGCACAGTGTCATGGGATCCCTTTCTATATAAACTGATGCCACCAGGATTGGCTGTTTATGCAATCATTTTTTTAATAGACGGTAACTCTTTGAGGTAAAGCCACTGTTTTCTTTTTTGTATTCCAAATATTTATTTTTACAACTTAAGTACTATCTGTCCACTAATTATGAAGTCATATATGTCAGCCTGAAATTTTAAGAAAGCCATCAAAAAAACCATTAAATCTTAACAAGTGTGCTTTTTAAAGGCTTCGATTTTTTTTTTACTTTTTGAAATAATTACATTATTTCTTTCTTTTCTTCCAACCCTTTAAAGACTCCAATATGTTCCTGAACTCTCTTTCAAATTCATGCTCCCTTTTCCATCTGTGTAAACCTGAAATAATAGGACATGGTGGCTTTTTCTGACTTGAAAAGAGAGATTTATTTTCTCTTCTGGTCTAGACAAAGAATCCTAAAGCTACCTTCAGCTGCCTCTGGTGTCGATGGCATGTTTGACATCCACCCTCATCCAGCCATATGTTAATAAAAACATTTGAAACAGCTTCTCTGATAGTTTGTTGTCACTGGAACTGAATATGGCTTCAGCCTCCTTTCAATCTAACATAATAAGTAATTTCCTCCTTTGTAGGCCAATCAATTAATCACTCCATGGGCAAAAGCCAATTATTTTAAAATCACAGACAAATGCTGGTATGATATCTTAAGGTGCTTGTTTATGTCAGACATGATATTGATACCACAGTGTATATTTTTCCTAATTACATGGAAGTCAGTGTAGTTTAAGCAAAGAAGTTAAGTCTCTTTTAACATACAAATTATCTTATATATGAATATTAAAGGTATTATTTTAGTGATGGAATCAACGCAGACTTAGTTTATTTCAAGTCAGCCTATTTTAGGCACGGTCCCATAAGCTAGGTAATGGGCTAGAAGGGAAAGACTGAGAGCGCAAGACACTATGACAAGAGGCGCAAGAATTGATACTTCAATATGTCATCTAACTTGAAATGATTTGTCAACTGGACAATAGAGTTGCCTCTTTTATTAGCACATTCAAACAGCAGCAGAGAAAACAACCTTTATTTGATTCTTACTGAGATTTATTGTTTTTAATAATGCCACTTTTCAGAAGTATCGTCATGTGCTCACTTAGACAGGCTGACAAAGTGAATACTCATATTGTAATGCAAAGTACCTCTCAGGTCATAAGTTAAGACATATATAGTGCAGTGACAGGTCAATCAAACGCCCGCAGCAGACAGCAAACCCCAGCCTCCCTTGCCCACCAACTGGCTCTCATTTTGCACCAAAGAATCCACAATGGAAAGCTGGCCAAACATAGAACACAGATGGCTACCGACTGACATGAAAAGTAAATTTTATTAAACATGTTTACATACATGAGTGGGAAGTTCATTTAAAAGCACAGGGGAGTGTTAAGACAAGTGGTCAAATAGAAAGATTCTACCCAATTATAATCAGTTGGTCGTTAGCCACTAAGACAGAACGGAATCTAGTAGAGGTGCACCAATTGCTTCGGTTCTTCCTGCACAGCATGGTGAGTGGTGGTCAATCTGTGCCCTGTGGAATGATGGGCAGGTAATTCTGACATGTGGAAATCATAATAAATAATTCACTTGGTGCAGGCAGTATGTCTATGGATATTAAAACCTAGTGTGTACACAGTGTCTACATGTGTTACAGCCCCACGGGAGGAATCTACACCAAAATATTTATTAGAAGGAATTTGGTCCGTACTACATCACGTTTTCCAGAGGGTAAAAAATAAGATCCGTCTATAGACATTTCACCCCAGACCCACGTACTGAGTCTGACTAAAACCTGCAAAATGTCTGTAACAAAAATGGATGGCTTAGATTTCTTGATTAGTTCAGTATATTAATTAACAAGCAAACTGTACAAGTACATGCAACATACAAGCTGGCCTATGTGGAGCTAACATACATTATTAAATAACCTTTTGTCTCTTTGCTTTTTTCTTTCTTTTTCATTTTTTTATACAAAATATGCATGCAGCTTTGAACAGCTCCAAGTCATGCTGCTCTAACTGTGAAATCACAAAAGTTGGAACGACTCATAAAAGGAGGGAGAGCATCATTGATGTAGCTGCAGGGCCAGGCGCCTGCAGCACATACACAGAGGGTCACAAGGGGGGTCCAAGGCCAAGAAAACCCAAATGAAGAATATGCAAATTGGAATTGGACTGTATTCTTTTGCTTCCCCCAAAGTAAAATCGTGTGCATTAAAAAAAAAAAAAATCAAGCTTTGTGCTTGCATTGACCTTAAAGAAATATAAACTAAAATCCAATAAGAACATTAGTTTAGTGCAGAGTATATGACCTGGAATTTCCAGGGCAATAGTAACCAGCTCATACCATGCTCTTTCCAGGGCAGAGGGGAGAGTCTACACTGAGGCATGGCTGAGAAGCCTGGGCATAGCTGAAAGTGTCTTAGGCTCAAATCCACTTTTAGTCACCATTTTGGGAAGTTGAGAGTATGGTTCCTATATGTGAGCATTTTTTCCTTTTGTTATCTGGAAGTAAAAGGCATTGCAAAATGGTTTCTGAAGCAATACTATGTGGCTAGCCTTCATCCCCAGCAGTAGCTGCAGATCGACTTGAAAGTCTTTCATGTCAACAATGGAAAACATGAACAAAGTATCTGGAATGCAAACAGATATGCTCTTCACTGAAATGGGATTCTGTGACTACCAGTTTGGAAGGTGAGCTCTTTTTTGGGGGGTGGGGAGGGGTTGTACATACAAGACTTGGAAGAACTGAGAACTGACTGCCAGTGATACCCTTCCCTGGCTTCACCTCACCCAGCTTTTGAAAACATCCGGGGGAAAACGCTACAGAAACTGCTTCAGCCCTTTTTTTGGTGCTTCTGGAAAAAGAAAGGAAGGGCCTCTGTTATCACCACTAACCCTGTTATGACAAAGCAAAGGAGAAAAAAATACCAAAAAAAAAAACAACCAAAAAACAAAACCCAAACTAGTAGAAACCACAAAGACAATGAAGACAGAAACAAAGACAAGGGGAGAAAAGAAACTAGCAAACAGCACACAGGTAACTAAAGCACACAGACAACTAAACAACCTTAAACACCAGGGAAGTAACCCTGCTTGTGGTCTGTGCGGAAACGTGTGACGTATAACTTTTCAGAGTGAGAGTTTCCAGTTTGTTCTATTTGGTGTGTGTGTGTGTGTGTGTGTGTGTGTGTGTGTGTGAACTGGACATTTCCTCTTTTCCTATTTGCTGGAAGCATCAGTGACTCTCACTAGCATGTCTTCTCTCTGTAACCTGAATGACTGCCTTGTTCTGTCATATGAAGCCATGTTTTAAACAACAATTGGGATGTAATACCGAAAAACTACTACAGGCAAAACACAAGTTGATTGTCTGTCTCCAACAATGCTCTTGATCATGAAATATCTGGTTCTGATAATTATCCTGAAATGTGAAGTTTGGTTGGAAGGGTAAGAGTTTACTATGATCGGATGCAGGGAGGCCCAGATGAACTCTCCAGAGATGATTGGGAAGCCCGACGGGTCAGGGGAGTGAGGGTGGGATCCACCAGTGATGATGGAGGGAACAATTTATACCATCCAATCACCATGCTGGACAGATCAAGTTCTTCCAACAAGATTTGAGCCACACCCATAAAGCATTTGTGGTCCATTCTTCCATAGTCACCCCAGACGATCACCTGTAGACAGAAACACAATGTAATTTGAACTTCCTTTCTCCACATGTGAGAGGGTCACATCTCTCATTCTGTAAAAGTGTAGAAAAGTTAAACGTTAAGACACAAGGCTATGAGAAAGCATGCAAACAAATATCTACACATATGTTTAAGTCAGTACTGCCCTTTCATATAATAAATAATGATGAGTCTCTAAACACTTTTACTATTAACTACACTGGTGTCAGACAAGCCTTTCAGTACACACATTCTTGGGTTCTGCATTCTAATTTTGGGCTCATCTATGTTTGGTTGTAAACCATTTACCCCTTCTGAACCCTGCTTTCTCAATGTACACTGACAAATTATTTAATTCCTGTGATCCTAAAAGATACTTTTACCATAGAAATAATGATATTTAGGGAACAAAGGTGTTAGAACCTTTAAAAGAGGTATATATGGAAGTACCTAACAACAGCTATTTGTTGGTCTCTATTCTTTTTCTTCTACAATCTTCCATTTTATGGCTTATATCTGATATTGAGTAATGTTAAATCAATTATTATTATCATTTTTGCCATGGTATCTTTCTATGTATCTATCTACCTACTTGTCATCTATATCTAAGTTTACCTACCATCCATCCATCTATCTAATCAATCTATCTATCTATCTATCTATCTATCTATCTATCTATCTATCTATCTATCTATCTATCTATCTATCTATCTATTCATCCATCCATGTCTATCTCTATATCTACCTATCATCTATCTATAACCTATCATCTCATCATCTTTCCATCTATCATCAGCCTATCAACCCATCTATCATCAGCCTATCTACCATCAATATTACCTACTATCCAACTCTGTATCATCTATCTTCAGGATGGCTATGTATCAAGAAGAAAAAAAGTGACAAAGAGAGAGAAAACATTAATTTTGTTTCTTTCCACTACATATATCACATATTGATAACACTATAGATACTGCATTATAAATTGACCAGTTTATATATGTCTACCTAATGACATTGGTAAATTAGGCTTTATTGAATTGATTCTCCTCAGTGCTACCCATATCTTTAGCTAGACCAATAGATATCACCATAACCAGCCAAGAAATGTGTTACTGACCTGAAGAACTTTACCCTGTGGACTTTCATCAAATACAAGGGACTGCTGATACAAAGGGTCAAGAGTTTTCCGTGCAATTCTTGTCTTCTTTTTGGCAATACAGGCTCCATTTTCCAAAAGATAGACTTTCACATAGGGTGCTAAACAAAGGTGAGTAGACATGTAAGAATGTATTGCTCGAACTAGCTCTGCTTTTATGAATTGATGCCTCATTGGAGACTTGGAGACTTTTATTATATAGACATTTTCATAGGTCTAAAAACTCTACTCCTTACAATCCATACATACATCACCACTACTGTGTCTTTCCTCATTTCAAAGAAATGTCCATTCAGTGGTCTTGACTCATTTACTTAAGTCAGGGCTGGCATTACAGTGCAGGTAAACATCTTAAATCTTAATGTTTTGTGTTTTCTTTTGTGGTTTTAGGTATGCAGAAAAACTATGTAGCACAAAGAATGGCTATAATTACAATTTTTTCTTTTGGAAAATAACAGCATTTTCCTAGTACTTTTCAACAAAGTAATTGTGAAAACAAAACCCAGATCCTTTTTTATAAAATCAAATATCACAGAAAATTGCTTTTTAAGGAAAATGATTGCTTAAAGCAAAATCAAGCTTCAAATGCATTATTTTCTCACCCTTTAGCTAAGATCAATTATAAAGCAAAATGCAACAAAATTTTCAAGATTTTCCATATTTAAGCTTTGCCCAGGGACTGGAGAGATGGCTCAATAGTTAACAATCTATACTCCTCCTGCAGTTGGATCCAGGATCAGTTCCTAGAACTCACAGAGCAGCTCACAACAACCTGTAACTCCTGTTCCAGGAGGTCCAGCGTTCTCTTCTGGCTCCTCTGAGCACTGCATGGGTGTACAGAGGTGTATGCAAATCAACATGCACATTAAAATAAACACACCTGAGAAGAGCCCAGTCACATCAGTGCTACTTTTCCTTACCAGGGGTAGACTTGGAGCCAGGCTTTTGTGTAAGGCTCCGGGCTCTGATAACTTCAACCTCCAATTGGCCCTTTTTATCCTCCATTCCGATTTGGATATCACCTGAAAGTGAAGACACAAGAAAATCGCAGGTTCTGTTCAAATCATGAAACAAGGAAAAAAAATGGAGGAACGTTGGTAGATGCTGAAGTGTGATTTCTGGGATGGTTAATATGAACACCACCATATTATATTATATTATTATAATATAATATAATAATATATAATGTATATATTATATATTATCCCAGCCAATGGTGTACTGGTATCAAACTTCTACCAGCACTGTATGGCATCTAAATGTTGGGGACTAATATGATGCATATTTTGTAAAGCTATCAAATTAAGTACGCTTTTCTTTATTCCAAAATTATTGTAAGTTTTATAAAACTGTGAATTAATATGGGATTTTATCAAATGTGCTTCTATATGTTAATATGGGTATTTTCTTCTTGATTAATGAGGTTAATTACATTCTTTTTTCAGGTATTAAATCAACCATGCATTTGTGATAAGAAGTTGGTTTATTATTATTACTTTTAATATTAACATATTTGTGTTGTTTGAGTTTGTAGAGACTTTTTGGAAGTATGAGTTAGGAGGGGAAACTACTTTGGGATGTATTGCATGAGAGAAGAATCTATTATCAATTAAAATCAGACTTCTGGTTTGGGAATTGTTTTTAATCACTGAATTTTAAAATATGGCTTCTATCATATGCTCTCTTCCCTCATTCTGGAACAATGATTATATAAACTTTAGAATTATTTTTTCCCTCTCCATATCTTTCTAGTTATACTTTTCATTCTCCTGTTTCTCCAATTAATTCTGGATACCCTCTTATGGCTTATCCTGCAGTTAATCATTTTTCTTCCTGGCTTTTCTAAAATAATGCAATCTTTCAATTCTTAACTTACTTACATTTCTTAGTTCTAGAAAACTCAGTTTTTTAAAAATAATTTCATTATAATAAGATTTCTCAAATTTATTCTTTACTCCTTGAGCCATATAATCTTTGAAGGATTTATTTTTACTTTGTGTATGTGTGCACACCTGTGTGGGGTTATAGTTATGTATGCCTTGTGACCTGTGAACCCATAAGAATGTGTTGGATCCCTTAGAACTGCAGTTACAGCCACAGAATATGGGTTCTGAGAAGTAGGGTCCTCTGGGAGGGCAGTGAGTGCTCTAACCCCTGACATCCCTCTCTAATTTTTTCAGTCTACCTCTTTAACTTTCATATACGGATTCGGTTTGAGTTGACATCTATGTTCTACTGCTTTTGTATGTAAAAGCAATGTTTCCTTTTCTATTTTTGTCTGGTTATCTGTGCTTGATACCTGGTGATTGTATTTACAATATTGTTTTCACAAAAATATGTTATCATGATTATCATTTTTTTAGAAATTATTTACTTTTTTCCATAAACTGTGTGCAATCTCTGATCAGTTTAGTGAATGGTTTAAGTAATTCTAATTCCCCATTTCTAAATTCTAAATATCCTCCCATTTTACATCCAACTTGCCTATATTTTTAAAGTAGAGACAAACCATCTCATCTGAACCAGGAAGAGGGTGGTCACCAGAACATACTTCTTTCAACCACTGGTTGTTGATTTTGTTCCTTACTTTTTAAGCTTGTGTTTTGTGAATCCTAACACACAACTGCATTGCATTCCTTCAATGTCATGTATGCCTTACGTTTGAGAATAGTAAACTTTCATTTGTAATACTACTATACAATTCTAAATGACCTTGTCAACTATAAAACTTCAGAAGAATAATCCTTACCCATGGCAGGCGTGGCGAGGGTTTGGCGGCCAACAAGCTGAGCTGGCCCCAGTCCATCAAGGAAATCACTGAACTGACTATCGGGTCCTACTCGAACTCCAGGGAATATTAAGCTACAGCAAACGAAAGAGAATAAACATAATTTAGACTTCTCCTCTTGGCACTTTGTAAACAGTTCTGATCAGCAGATATACCCCGGTTATTTACTCATGATACCTATGAGTCAAGCAGATGAGCCTCAAGAGCTATTGAAGGGAGCTTTCGAATTTCACCTTAAGGCCTGCGGCTCCATTCAGGGGCACTCTCTAACAATTTTTAGTATGTCAACTATTCTAGATATTTATAATTTAATATCATTAGCTTCACATGTTTATTCATGAGCATTAGAAGACGTGAATGCAAAATCTTTAAACAGCTGCTTGTATATTTAATAAATATTATTGGAAAGTAAATATTCTTCTTTACAATCAAAACATTTAATGCCTTCAATTTTGAAAATTTGTACTTATCATTACTAGTGTGTGTGTGTGTGTGTGTGTGTGTGTGTGTGTGTGTGTGTGAATGTAGGCATGGACATGCCATTGCCGTGGCTGTGTATAGAGGTCAGAGGACAACCTTCCGAAACCAGCTCTTCCTTTACACCTTCAAACTCAGGTCATAAGGCACATGTATTCCCTACAAAGCTACCTTACAGACTGTAATTTATCAAATTTGAGTTTTTTTTTTAGGGGGTTAAATGCTGGTGACTGGATAATTATGAAAAACTTGTAAGTGGTTCATCTCTTGCAATCTCACGAAACGTTAGTGACTAAAGCACATAGTTCTAACCCCAAAGTTCTTAAGCATGTGCAAATGCTGATTTTGTTAAGTAACCACACAACTTAGTAAACGTTCTCACAAATAAAAAAAAAATGTTCTTATACACTTTGAGAGATACCCAATTTTAGAGTTAAAAAGCTTTGATTGGGAAAAATGAGGTAGAGTCCTTTTTCTTTTATACTGAGATAAAATGAATTATTGTCATTTTAAAAACAGGAAACTGTAAATTCTTCTAGGTAAAAACACGTCAGGTTCACAGCATCATAGAGCTCAGAAAAGCTTGGAGAGAAATTGGGGATTCAGAAATCACTTTCTCCTATCTAAATATTCATTCTGCTTCTGGTGGCAGAGCTAGGCCGTATGTTTCCTATATGAAAAAAGTCGTTAAATGTGGCAGTTCCATACTGTCTGTTCAGTGCAGGACAGCACTTTCTTCCTTTGATACGTTTGATAATGTGTCCGCTGGTGTTTATAGAATGTCAGGCTAGAAACAGATGGCGAAACTTCCGGTTATGAGAATAAGTGACACAGCAGGAAATCCTAAGCAATCCATATCCCTAGGTGCCACGCAGCAAGATGCCACTCACTTCCCCTCGGAGCTGTAGCTGTTGATGCTGCCATCCGTGGACTCTCGGCTCGGCTGTCTCACCATCTTCCGCATTTCGGCTGCCATTCCCGTTTCCGTACTCCGCTGGATGGTACTTTTTAACTTCTTGTGGCCCGACTCTGGTCGGAAAGAATGGAAACAAGCACCAAGTTTTACTTAGCCAGCTTTTCCCTGAATATCAACTGACTCTGTGAAAGTGATAGTTACTTTTCATTAGCATTAAAAGTTTAACAAGAACAGCCGTGACCTAAGAGAATAAATCTCTCTCCGAAGAGTTCTTTCCTTGGGAGGTTAGCAGTAGGTACAACAGCCCACAGCTCCAGGCGTGTCCCGCTAGCATCTCTGACCCTGGGAACGGAAGTGAACTACTGTAGTACTGCTATGGCAACTTCATTGAAAAGAATAGATCTGGCACTGGATTGCTACATGGAAAATAATACCGAGCAATTTCATAGGTTACTCCTAGACTGAAACAGTACAACTGTGTGGAAGTCGAGCTAAAGAAAGGCCATATCCTACAAACATGAGATTTCCCAAAATGAAAAACTTGATAGCATTGGAGCATCCGTGTACCAAGAACCTTCATATAAAGAAATAGTAATTATTCGGTTTCATTTTTACATTACCTTAATTTAGGCTATCTAACTGGGATGGAATATGGGTTACCTAATCAGGTAGAACAGGTGTAAACTATCTTCATTCTAAAGAATCATGACTCTCTCCAGCTTTCTGATTCAGCCCTATGACCTGCCTGGCATCGAGGGGGAGTTGTTATCATTTGAACTGTATACTAGCTTATTTCCATTTCATTTTTTCTAAGGTAGCGTTCTATTGTATAGCTCATGTTGGTTTTGTAGTCCCGAGGTGGCACTGACCAGCTTTGAGCTCCCAACATTCCTCCTTCAGCCACCACATGTTGATATTTTACACATGTGCCACCACACCAGGCTCATTTCAGTTGTTCATAAACTAAATTCAGAGCAATGTCTCTGATCCCTGTGCAATGCAATACCCAGTATTTTACTCATAGCTTGACAATGAACATCTAAAATGTTTACTTTTTATACATACAATCAATGCCTAAAGGTAAGACAAACTACAAAGCTTTTTTTTCCATAGACAAAGTCCATTTACATTTCTGCTTTACCATTTCGTGTTGTATAATTTAAGACTCATTAGAAACATATAAGTACTTTTCATATATAAGATATGCGTATATACGAAAATACTCATTTGCCATTATCTTTCACAAATATGAGTATTTATGTATACTCTTAAATACATCACATAAATGGTAACATTTACACTCTCATTTTGGTCACTGTGTCTCTAGCATTTTGTATTATAAAATATAAAATAAACTTATATAACACTTATATAGTATACTACATATTCTTATAGATGCTTTTGGTGCATTTATTACATTTTTTTACTGCTCACCTTCTTATTGCTATTTTTGCTAAAGAGAATGTATGTATATTACAAAGTGTTAAGTATTACAGAAATAGCAAACATTGAAGATGGTCTTTATCTCCTTGTCCTACTTCAGGATTCTTCTTCTCTCATGCTGTATCCGTCATAAAACTTCCGTCTACTTGCTGTCATTCTGCAGTTAAATCAATATCTGGGAGTGCAGATGATACGTGAGTGTTGCTCACTGCCATCCCTCTTGTCAAGAAGGATACTTTTAAACTCAACAATGGGCTATTACACATTCTAGCAGGCCATTTTCTCATTACAGCCAATATAACACATTAAAATGTTAGCATGGTTGTGTTAGATAGCAATGCAGATTTCAAACTAAACTATGTCTTCACTTATAGGCATTCCCATTATGATAGAGAAGTTTTTACCGTATAAACCACAAGGAATTGAAATGCTAGTGATCTCCATTGTAATTTCTGAATTGCCCTTCAAGAAAGGACGTGGCATTTACAGTGCTACCAATACTCACAGCCATGTCCCAATTTTCCCACCTGAGACTTAGGAGTTCTTTTCTTATTTCCCCTTTTGAGTCTCTTGTTTATTCCCACGTGACTTATTTTTATAGAACATGTCTACTAACTGAGGACAGGAACTTCATTCATGGCCATTGTAAATACTGTTGGCATTCATTTGTTTATATACCATGCCTACTTCTTAGGTGTGGTTATTTAAAAAATTAGGGTGTTGTTAGAACATCTCTCATTTATGCCTATGAATTGGTTAGATTCCACTTCAGAGATAGGAGAAAGCCATGGGCATACAAGTTGAATGAATATTCTAGTCCAAAATGTATAACCACCTCAAAACTCCCAAGCTTTATGGGTGCTGATATGATGTTACAAGTAAAAAATTCCTATGTGATAGGGCATAATCAAAATAGAGGTGGACTAAAAGGGCTTCAGGGGTAGGTAAAGTCAGTTTTCTTCAAGAATTGGTCCCTGGTATGTCAATCAAACTCCAGAAGATAGCCCACACCACGAGCATATGAATAGCCCAAAGAAGAAATCAGTGGGCTATAAAAAAAATAGAGAAAATATGAATTTGGATATGGGGAGGAATATGAGGTAAATATAATTAATATATACTGTATGCATATATGAATTTCTTAAAAATTATTTAAAGTATTATATTAAAGTTTCCAGAGTATGAGTAGAATGTACATGAAACATGAATAAATTTCATGTTTATACTTAGTTCCACCCTTAAGATCTAATTATGTATTTGTAAAAACCACAAAATGTGTAAAAACAAAACACCTTATATGAATGATGTTTGGTCTGTATTATCAAAGTGTCAAGAGAAGTGAAGTTATGATGATTGTTTACCAAGGGCTTGTGAGGTAATATGGCCAGGGTGGAGTACCAATTCATACTGAAATAGAGCCCTAGTGGAGACTGTAAATGGTAAGGTTCTATTGGGAGCTGGAGGAAAAACTGTTAAGAGGATTATATTGGGAGTCTCAGGTTACTGTAATTTTTCATTCTTTCATCCTTCAATCAGTAATTGCTTACAAAAACTTTTCTATGGTCATGCTCAATCCGAGATGTGAGACACATATTAAAACTATAAATGTTCTGCTACCATCAAGATTACATTGTACTTTGCGTACACAAGAGAAGAAAACAACCAAGATATATTATCGGAGGTAGTAGGTGCTGTGAATTAAACACTGGACAGAGTAAGGATACAGATAGCAGTGGGGTGGAGCAGCAGTGACTTCATTTGCAAAGTCACGAAGGAGAAGGGAAGTTCCATGCTGTACGGTGGGTCGTGGAAACAGCGACGGGGAGGCTGAGCACGCCGGTGAGCAGTCTGCAGAGATGGTTTGTACAGTAGCTCTCAGGTCCCTGAAGTCCTCTTTTCGTGATGATGTTGACTCTGGCCCAGAGATCTGCTGCCACAGATCTCAGGACTCCATGTGTATCTGATTATCCAGGTAACCGCGTTGTTGAGAGCCCAAACCTGATTTTTTTTTTTAAAAGTCTACTAAACACAGGTTAAACTACTTAAACATAGGTTTAAATATTTAACACCTGTTACACATTTGTTTGGCAGATGGAAAGAAAAAAAAAACTTTAAAAATGAATAACCTTTATTTTTTGTACTCTCACTTACAAATTTTTATGCATGCGTGTGTCTGAGTGTATGTGTCATGTATGTGCAGTGCCCACAGAGGTCAGAGGAAAGAGTTAGAATCCCTGGAACTGGATTTACAGGCAGTTGTGACGATATAAGAGTCGGGAGAGCAACTCAGGTCTCCTAGAAGATTAGAGTGAATTCCTACTGATGAGCCACATTCCAGCTCTAATTTGTTTCCAATTTTAAACTGACATATCCATTTTTCTAAAAGCAGGGCATAACTCTAGAAACTTTTAGGGCTGTTTTAAACTCAATAATTTTCATATTGTATAAATATGAAATAAATATTGTATAAATACATTTATATACTATAAACTTTGGAAAAAGAAAAATATTACATTTAAGAGGTAAGTTATTAAATTTTTATATTCACCCAATCCTGTAAACTCGAATAATGCTTTTATAATTTTCAAGTCTTGTGTAATTCTTAGGCGGGAAGCCAGCCAATAACTGACACCCACTGGTTGACTTATTTAGATTAACAAATATCAACAAAAAGATGCCATTGGACTGAGCCTGAGAAAGGCCTGACTAGAAGCTAAATAAGCAGTTTCAGCTTTGATTCTGCCTTGTTCAAATTCATAAGGGCTATCAGGGCTTAATGTTAATTTAGAATGTAAGAGCTGGAGGGATTATTGTCTTATGTGTAAAGAGGTTGTAAATAGACAGAAAGGTAATCCAGGCAAGAACACTGTGCAGCATTTATTCTGGGTCCAGTCTCTTTTCGATGTTGGCATACAGCCATGAATCAAGAGAGAGAACCTGGTCCTAACAGGGCACATGTTCTAGAAGTCACAGCAACTTGTTTAAATCACTGGAGTTAGCAGTAAATGTATGGCTAGAAACCCAGGTCTCGGAATCTCAGGATTGTGAACATTCTGTCACACCACAGTTTAGGAAAGCATGAAGTCTGGCCTTTCCTGCTTTGTAAACAATAAATGGTTTTGCTGTAGATAGTTTTCTGTATTAATTCATATATGTATGTCCATATTCCTCTGTGAACCTGCTAAAGTCTCAATCTGCATAGGCATAAATGCATTCAATCATCTGTATTGATAACATCCATACATTATATTTTGTCACTATTAACATCTAATGAGGAATTATTCACCTGGTAAAGACATGCAGTCACCTTATGCAATTATGGCATGATTTTATTTGAAAATCCTGCTCTAAGTATTTTACAATTGTAAAGGTTAGAAAACAGTGCATTTTCATATAAACCATTAACTCATGAGGAATTAGTGAAATATGTAATACTTCAAGTAACATCATGCTGTTGTAAAGCAAACAGTCTCTCAAAGGGCTTTACAAAATATGTCATATTGGCATGTGAACTCCTTTTGCATATTTGAATACGTATGTTTTACAAACACTTATTGACTCACTAATTCATCACGTACTCTTTAAATATAAACAAGCTATACTATGCCAAGCATTGCTCTGGTGTGCCGATACAACAGTAACAGGACAGGGTAGAGCATACCAACGCTTATGTATGAGTGAGAGCCATAAGAAATACAGACAGAAAGAAGGACAAGACACAACACATAGAGGAAGTGCAAGTCTAAGTTTCTAAGTGTAATCACGCAGAAAGGACCTGTAGGGAATGTATATGGAAGGGTTTGGAGGGAGGAAACAGAAGGAAGAAATATTGTGATTAAATTACAATTTCAAAAAAAAAAAAAGCCGGGCGGTGGTGGCGCACGTCTTTAATCCCAGCACTCGGGAGGCACAGGCAGGCAGATCTCTGTGAGTTCGAGACCAGCCTAATCTACAAGAGCTAGTTCCAGGACAGGCTCCAAAACCACAGAGAAACCCTGTCTCGAAAAACCAAAAAAAAAAAAAAAAAAAAAAAAAAAACAACCAAAAAACAAAACAAAAAAAAGAGTCATTCAGGCATGATAGTATGTGCTTTAATCCTGACACTCTGGAGGTGGAGGAAGAATAATCACAAGTTTATCCTTGGCTATCTAATAAGTTCAAGGCCAGGCCTGGACTATGTGAGATACCTTCTAAAACAAGTGTGTATGTGTGAGAGTTTCCACGCATGATTTATGCGTACCACCTGTGTGCCCAGTGTCTGTGGAGGCCATAAAATCCTTGGGATATCCCGAGATATCATATCCCATGGAAATGGAGGCGCATACAGTTGTGAGTTGCCATATGGGCTCTGGGAATCAGACCCAAGTCCTTCGGAAGAACAGACAATATTCCTCACCACTGGACTATATCTGCAGACTTTCACAGGCTCTTTTCTGCCTCACTTTTCTCATATATAACAGAAGGGAAGAAAATAAGCCAGATCCCTAGAAAGACATTCAGCACATATTTTATTTCATAGGTGAACTTAATTTTAAAACTTATTAAATAAAAAGCAAGTATATTCATGCCACAAACAAATCTATAAGATATAAAAGTAAAAGGACACTATGGCGGGGTGGGGATGAGGAGGTCAGTAGAAGGAGAAGAGATGACACATGGTATTGTGTGATGAATTCACAAACATGAATAGAGTAATGTGTAGTTATGCAAACCATTAATTTATGCTAACTAAATGTTAATTTTTTATAAAGGGACTAACATTAGTCTATACAATTGTATGTTTGTGTGTGTGTGCAAGTGTGTGAGCCTGCGCAGGGAGGCCAGATTTTATTAGGTATCTTCGTGTATTGTTCTCTGTCTTAGATTTTGAGAGTTGTTCATTGAATCTGGCTCTCTCCCTTTTGACTAGACTGGTTGGCCAGCAAGGCTCCCAGATCCTATATCCATTCCTCATTCCCTAGAGGAGGGCTCAGGCATGCACCACCATTCCTCCCTTTTACACTGAGATAGGGATCAAATCAAGGCCTGGGGTTTGGGATGCAAGCTTACTTATCAATCGAGCCACTGCCTGGGAATTTATATGGTAATTTTAAGTACTAAATGTAAAATCGCCATAAAGTAATTCAGGAAAAAAGACAGGAGAAAAAAGAAAACAAGAGTGAAGATGAGAGAGGAATAAAAGAGAAGAGAAAGGGGGAGAGGAAGTACAGAAAGGGGAGAAGTAGAAGATGAAAGAAAAGAGACTCTAGAGAAGGAGGGGAGGGGGAGAGGATAGGGACAGAGAAACGGATAGATGGGGGAAGACAAGGTGAACTGGAGCCCTAGGAACAGAATATTCCCCAGCTGTGATGGAAGATGCTTGCCTTGCCCTACAGGTCAAGTAAAGACTTCTATTAGCTGGACTGCCCTAAAGTGTCACAATATTCTTTAGTTTTTAAACAAATAACAAAACTATTCTTTTTGAGTTGTGCCAAGGTTTATTTAAAGCTACATTCTATTTTCAGGCGAATAAGCATTACTTGTAAAAATTTCATAGTTCTGAGGCTTATTTTGGAAAATTGACTTTCTCTAACTTTTTCGGTATTCCCATTTGCCTAATTATTCTCCAAATTATTTCAACAAACTGAGAAGTCTACTATTGCTTTTTTAACTACTCATTTTCCAAAGAAATCTATAACAAAATCAGGGCAGTAGTAGAGTCAAATGAAATTATTTGATATAGTCTTGGAAGATAGAGGGAATAAGCCCCCTAGGCAATACTTTCCTCCAAAGAATAGTTCAAATATTTTGTGATTATGTACTTAACCTTTTTCTTCTACTTTCATAACCCTGAGAGGTAAATGTTCCTCTTTGCTCTCTCTCTGGTACTTTAATTCTATGCAGATGCAATTTGAGACTGGCACTCCCCTCTGCGAAACACCAATGGTTGCATGCTTCAGCTTGCTTGCACCTGATCTCTCTTCTCTCCTAAACACATGCCTTGTCTGTTACATCTTGGAACACATGCCTGTCTGTTACATCATCAGTCTATCACACTTGTCTTTCCAGCGAAGTGCCCTCATTGTCCTTCCCCTTGCCTAGTTGGCAAATTGTAAACAACCAAGTTCAAGATAGCCTTCAAGGGATGATAATCAACCTGCATATTAAACTAGAAGGCCCTGCCCAACAATATTTAAGAGTGTAACACACACACACACACACACACACACACACACACACACCTGTACACCTGTACCACACACTGGTTTGGCCATAGCCCAGTCTGATTGAAGAGTCAAATGCTGAACACCCTTGTGTAAACTGACTGATTTCATATCCCTTAATGTGATGATGCCAATCATAGGATATGGAAGAGGATAGATAATGGATCTTATGAGAAGACAGTGTGAACACAGATATTTGTTAGGGACAAAACCAAATGAGTTATGGCATTTGATAGGGTGTGGGCTTTCATTTATTGCTTAAGGTCATGGGTATGCTCAGAAGCTCTCGTGAGTAGAACTGGACATTTGACAGTCCAATGTCATGGTGTGAATTGTGACTCCCGCACAATGTAAAACTTGAGTACTTTCCAATGTGCCGTATTTGAAAAATCAAAACATGTACTTTAGGATAGACATAATTCAATATAGCATAATGACAAGGTTAGATCAGAGGTGAGAGGATGAAGTAAGGACAGGGAAAGGAGGAGAAGTGAGGGAAGAGGAGAGGAGGGGAGGGAAGGTAAGGTAAGAAAAGATGAGAGAAGAGGAGAAGAGAGGAGAGGGAAGGAGAACAGAGGAGAGGGAAGGGGAGATACTTTAGCACTTTTGCAGATGGGTCACACCAGAAGGAAGCAGGAGAGGGCCACTAATTTTAGGCCTCCAGAAAACAACAACAACAACAACAACAAGAACAACGCTGCCATCATCTGCTCTTACTGAGACTCTGGGGCTTAAGTCACTCACTGTATTCCTTTGTAACAACAAACGACCTCAAGAATGGATTATTATTTTCACATTCTAAAGCGTTCAGTTTATTTACAAAGGTGATGATTTAAATTCGACTTAAACCATGCAGTCTGAGGATGAGATTGAGCATTCAGTGCCAGGATAGACTTGTTTTTCAGCTTGCTGTGATTAAAATGGCTGGCAAGTGTTGGTAATGTGAGCATGCCCAAATTGTGCATTAACTCTTGAGGTGGAAAAAAAAAGAACTTGCTGTAAAGATTATATAAAACTGTCCCATTTAGTAAAGATTATATAAAACTATCCCATTTAGTTCAGTGCCTTCGTTATTCTCCTTCAGGCTAAGCAGACTACTCAGGGGCTGCTCAATTTCTTGGGAATAGAAGTGCATGTTATCTCTCTTCTACCCACTATCACGGCGATAAAGTAAAAGAGTATTCCAGACTGAAATACAGAAAGATGTGAGTGTTTTATTGTCTGCTTCGTATTTTAAGAGCAAATATTCTCAATGAATTACTATGCAGGGGAATTTTATGTCTATCCAATTTCAACACAGTCTGACATTCTAAGTAGTAGAAGAGTGGGAAATGGGGAACTTTGGAATCAGCTCCTTTCTTACTCATTATGTCTCAAGTCACCAGTTATCCTCTTTATGTCTCCCTTTTCTTTTTCTCTTTTGTTTTTTGTATTTTTTGTTTTGTTTTTCTTTTTTCTTTTTTTTAATATTTATGTATTTATTTATTTATTATGTATACAATATTCTGTATGTGTGTATGCATGAAGGCCAGAAGAGGGCACTAGACCTCATTGTAGATGGTTGTGAGCCACCATATGGTTGCTGGGAATTGAACTCAGGACCTTTGGAAGAGCAGACAGTGCTCTTAACCACTGAGCCATCTCTCCAGGCCCCTATGTCTCCCTTTTCTAACCCACAGAAGGGGAAGCTATTAGCTCATTTGTCTATTCCGAATAGTGACGAGTGCCTTAGTTTCGATTTCTATGTCCATGACCAAAATTAACTTGGGCAACGAAGAGTTTATTGCACCTTAAAAGTTACTGTCCTCCATCAAGCAAAGTCAAGAGATCACATGATTGGATTCCTACGGGTAGGTACATGGCTTTGTTTTGTGGGGTGGGGGAATGGAGGTTCAAAGTATCTTTAATCATTAGCAGAATCTATGAGGACTTATTTTCCAAGTCCAATGAAGGGAGACTGACTGAATGTTCAGTTGTCTTTGTAGAAGATAATGACTGGAAGAAGATTGAGTATCCACTTGATATTGTTTAATGCTATGATGACAGAATAACGTGTGTTGGACAATCTTTGAGAGACAAAATTCTTGTGAAAAGCAATGTGTGACTTTCCTACAATGTTTTCAGTAGCTCATCTTTCATATCGGTGTTGGCTATGATTTTCTAATAAACTGGATGGATACAGTAGTATAGGTACGTATATACGTGTAAACCAAACTTCCCAGAGATCAAATCACAACGGTTTAATCAATAGATAATAAGAAAGTATTATATTCTAGTCATCTTTGAAGCTGTATTTTATGGGGTATGCTTGCAGTGAACAACACTCAGGAAGCTGTAGGCAGAAGGATCACAAGTTTGACTCTATTTCAGACTAAACAATGAAATCCTGTCTCATAACACACACACACACACACACAGACACACATACTATAAAATACTGTCTCAATGATACATTTAACTTCTGTCTGGTGTCCTGTTATTCCATATTTCTAGGACCCGCTGTGTCCCCATCTTTACATAGCAGGCAGCTATTCCTTCCCCATGAAGCAAGAGCAAAGGTGAAAAGGCATCTATGCAGATTCTCTGTCCTTCTCAAGAATTATCCTCTAGATCTCAAGGAACTGAGAAATTTCTGATTGAAGTGGTTCTGTATTCATGACCATGCCTAATCTAAGTATCCTCCTGTAGTCTACCCTTCCAAGGGTAAGTCATACCACCAGCGTGCATTACTATGAAGTTCAAGTACACATAGAGAAAGCTGGAAAACATATCCTTTAATGGGATGATGCAATCATAGGATCTGGAAGAGGATAGATAATGGATCTTATGAGAAGACGGTGTGAACACAGATGTTTGTTAGGGAGAGAACCAAATGCGTTTTGGCATTTGATAGTGTGTGGGCTTTCATTTATTGCTTAAGGTCATGGGTAAGCTCAGAAGCTCTTTTGAGTAGAACTGCCTCGTTCCACCATGCTTCATAGTAACACAAATCCATTGTTTGATATACTAGAAGATGGTAACACTAGAACAAATTTGTTAGGTGTTGTTTGGGGGATTGTATAAGGCCAAACATTCTAATACTTTCTGAAGATTAGAAAAAACAGTAACGGGAAAATCCCATGGATCATAAATTCTAGGGTCCTTCAGAGCTTTTCCTCCAGTTCAGAACACTTTGGAAGCTATGCAGAAATGAGGGGATGTATAAATGTCACCAGCTCTACAGGCCATGTGTATCTCTGAAGGCCCAATCTTCACTCCTGCCTCTCATGGAATGACCTTCAGGCCACTGCCATCAGAGCTACAAAAAACAGATTTGGATGGACCATTCGTCATTGGGAGTGGGGGGATGCAGGCTATGAAGTAGAGCAGAGAGAGGTTTGGTCTGACACAACTAACACTTCCCTGAATAAGAAAAGATGTACAGACCCACAATGTGAAGACTCTTTTATAATTTTCACCTAGTTATTTCCCTAAATACTTTTAATGGAAGATTGGTGCATTTTAGCAAGACTGGATTTAAGTAAAGATTGTAAGTAAACTGAGGAAGTAGGGCCAATTCTTTTAAAACTATAGAATTAGATA
The DNA here is from genome assembly GCF_037038515.1 of Microtus pennsylvanicus. Lineage (NCBI taxonomy): Eukaryota > Metazoa > Chordata > Mammalia > Rodentia > Cricetidae > Microtus > Microtus pennsylvanicus. The sequence goes on along the minus strand of NC_134585.1, from coordinate 44,931,500 downwards.
TTATTGTAATTTTTAAACTCTAAAGTTTTCAGAGAAAGTAAATTCAGATGCATTAAAAACATTTGATCAACAGGTAAGAAGTACAGGTACTCAGAAAGACATATTTAACACAATTCAATTACTATTTATTAATAAGGAAATCAGGGACTTCAGTGACCGGCATAATGCTTTCAAGTCAGCAGAAATCGTAACCTTATCATTAACAAATGTCCAGTAAACAGGAAAGTCCTAGAGAAATCCCATTCCTCTCATAGCCAGGCTGCCTACCGTGCTTTTACCGAAACTGATGCATGCCAACCCTATTAGACATAAATTATACCCTTTCCAGCTATGAAATCATTCACCTGCAGACCATGTAGGAGATGAAGGCAGAAGCAAACACAACTGTGAAAAGTGGCTCATCACTCTGAAAACATTATCATCTGGACATCATTCACTATGATTTGCAATATCACAATTGGGGGATCATATGAATTTAAAATTATCAAGACTATGTGGTTGCAACCAGAGTTGCAACAGAGTTTCTAACACTCATTTGACAATTTTATTCTTGAGGAATGAGGATTAATGTTAAGCTATTTTCTGAGTGATCAGGAAGATAATTTAGAGTTTGGAAGAAGGGAAAGGGAGCAAGTATACCTTAAGCAAGAGTTAGACTAGAGAGTTTACAGGACATGTAAAATAATGAGTATCTGTCAGAAGATTCAGGAAGCAACAATGTCCCAAGATGTGATGGAGGAGTGACTCAGGCATGGGAATGACTGTTGTGTAAATATGAAGACTTGAGGTTGATTCCTAGTGCCCACCTAAAGAGCCTGGCGTAGAGGCATGGAAATGACCATTGTTCAAGCATGAAGACTTGAGGTTGATTCCCAGGACCCACCTAAGAGCCTGGTGTTGGAGGCCACGGCTTGTAGCCCTAGGCCTGGGGAAACAGAGACCAGAAGTCCCCTGAAGCTTCCAAGCCAATGAGTTGAGCCTGAATGCAAAATCAGATCTATGCTTCAGTGAGAAACCTTGCTTCAGAAAAAAATAAATAAATGAGGTGATTCTTGTGGTATGGCAGTCTTACTGCCCTGTGGCCTCAAGTACACTAGCACACATGAACACACACAAATAACTGCACATGTACCACACACACAAACACACACAAATACCTGTACATGTACCACATACACAAATACCTGTACACGTACCACATACACAAAAGCACACAAATACCTGCACATATCACACACACACACAGTCAAATTAGAGTGATTCTAGATAATGAACCCTCTTACAGTAAAATATTCTCGATACTTAATTTCAAAATGATACTGAGATTAGACCCCCCAGCTCAAGGTGACATTACAAGGAGGGAGCATCTGTAAAAAGTTATCTCTTTCTGACCATGAAGATGGTCAATCTGAAAAGTGTGTCAATTAGGAAAATTGACAGACTATGACCAGGGATGATATAAATAAAATTTTGTTTTGTACTGTATTTGGTTTCCTAGGAGAAATAAGAAACTACTGGAAACTACTTCTTCCCTGACTATTCCTTAAAAAGCAAAATATGCAGTTGCCTATCCCAAGACTGGAAGAAAACTCAGGAAATAAAATGAAAATATTTAGTGGTAAATACTGTTAGCATACAGAATTAAAGATTAAACAGCTAATAAGGTTAAAGTTAATAACACCAGTTTTCAATATTAGAAAATATCATGTGTTTACATACATGTTTACATAATTCTACTTCATTTTTTGAGACCTATGTAATAAATTGAAATATGCAATGCTGAAAATGTTTTCTTTCTTTCTTCCTTTCTTTTTTTTTATTGTAAAATGTTAAAGGAAACCATGGTGGATTGATAGTTCCCTCTTTCCAGAACTAGAGTTCCTGCATGCTAGCGAATTAACTTCACCGAGCCAAGAACTGTGCTGATTGATTCTGTGGACATCGATGGATATTTCTAAGTAGACATATGAGCATTAGCATACTGAAAATACCAACAATACAAGGATATAAACGGTTAAGTGGCAAACACATTGCTGTGGCTAATTTGACATCCCTGGAAAGTCCATTAATTTCTGTCTCTCTGCTTTCCAGATTTTACTGACATCTCTGAAGACACATCTAACTTTGCTGTGTGCAAAGAGAGTTCTAACAGTTGGATGGGTTAGAGACGTGCTCTGTAAACCACATAGAAATGTAGTCTGGTTTAGCTGCACTTAAACAAGTGGGAACCAATCAACTTAGTTAAGACGGTGAAGCTGTTCTTAGAAGGAAGAGACTATCATACAAGCTAGAATCAAGTGTGACACCTTGTTACTAGAACAGAATAAAATCTACACGCATATTAAACTATTTGTCTTTATGCATTTTTAAGATTCCTGCAGTATTAATAAGACACTTTGAAGATTGATACTGAGCTGAAAAGCCTTGAAATGTTAATGGACAAGTGGGTTAAACTAATTTAGGATAGATCCGAAACAGTCCTAAAACTTCAAAAAAAAAAGTGTCCACATGTAGATATTTCACTTAAAGAACCCAAGACAAAGTGGTGGCAAGCCTCTGATCTCAGCAAGCCTTACCACTACAGGGAAAACAGCAGCTGATCATGTCAAATGCAGGCCAGCCACACTCAATGAAAACAGAGGTCCGTGTTCTTCTCTTCTCCCTAGGCATACTGCATGGTCTTCAGACACTGTCACCCTCCATCTCCTCATACTTTATTAGGATAAGTTTAATAGTCAAGGACTTCAGCAGCTCGAATCTTCAGTTCTTAAGTAAAAAGTGGCACTAGCTCACTACGGTACTAGATAGTGTCTCCACAATGAAAAGCAGCCTGGCCGCCGGAAAACACTGCCGACAGGTGAAGCCACTCTAGGCTCTGCTGTCCTCCTAAGAAACTAGAAAGCAGGAAAGTTAGCAGCAATTAAGCTCTTGAAATGGCCCTTAGAAACTGCAAAACAAATAAAAGTTCTGTGAGGGTAAGCTGATTCTAGGCAAGCCGATCAAAGAAATTCTTCTGCAAATATCAGTTTACATTTGTTCAAATGAAAATAAGTGGCCTTCATCTAAATCAATCTGAAAACAAAAGGTGCTTCTTCCTGCATTTGAAATCACTATCTACTGTTTGTAGGTTAAACACAGACACAGACCTGTGCGTGCCTGCACACACATGCCTGCACACACACACACACACACACACACACACACACACACACACACACACTGAAAAATAACTATCTTGGGAATATGTGAAATAATTCTGATAAAAGATTGTGGCTAAGTTTGCAAAAGTTAAACACCAGGGAAACAGAACTATAGTAGGAAGCTCTATTCTTGATATCCCTTCTCAGTGCCTTGCAGTATTGATGTGGGAAGCAATGACTACCAGCCCGGAGCTCCAATATAGTCATTTTCTGCTGCCTTCCAGAGCCAGGGGACTTATAATTCTGAGCTTGGACATTTTTGATGCTTGTTTTTAAATAACTATTTCAATTACTTCCTTATTCTTATATGTGCATACAAACCGTGAGCTCAAGCCATTCTAGACTACACCCTGGGTACATTGCCCATCCCAAAATTGGTATGTTTATACAGAACATTGCTATTTGCAAAAATTACTTCTGCTTACTGATAAAGAAACTGAGGATGTAATTTTAGATGATTTTGTCACAGTCACAAGGTGTATGGCAGAACTAAAACTCAAACCCAGTGATTTTAAGTTATACTATTTGCTGTTTTACTGAGCCCTGGACAGGCTGCTTCTAATGGGCCCATTGGTCTGCGTATTGTTGGTATCCTGCTCCACGCCTCTGACTGCCCCTTGAAAGCCATCCAGAGGTTCAGAACGTGCATACCTCCAGTAGGTAAATTTATGTCTCCCTCCTCTGTGCTTGATCCTAGACTCCTCCAAGGTTCTGGTATCCTAAGGAAGACCTTACTCAATTCATTCTTTTTAATTGATTTTTGTTGGGCTCTACATTTTTTCTCTGCTCCTGTCTCTGCCTCACAGCTTTGCTTCATTCATGCACACTCAGCTACACACATGCATGCATGCACACAAACAGGTACATACACTGTTACTATAAGCCTAATGGATTTGGATAAGGAGACCTGATGACCACGTTGGGAGGAAACCAGGTAAAAATTTCTGTTTCAGTAGGACCAAATTGTCTTTAGTGGACAAAGGGCCATGTTAGCATTTCTGCTGGGGCTAAGAACTTCTTATGGAGATGTTTGTCCGGTTTCTAGGGAGCAAAATTCAAACAAAAAATTGCTAGACAGATGAGGATGGTAGAGGACTGGCAAAACAGGGCGAGCTTTCTGGTTAAGTAGTGCGGTCCTACAAATAAAAGCTCCTCTTCTTTTATTTGTTCTGTTTTCAAACGCCATCTAGAGTCATCTTATTGATCATTCAACTGCACTGTCCATGTTCATAGTAAAAACTACTGCTTTAGGGGCTGGAGATGGTGCTGAGGGTAAGAGCATATACTGTTCTAGCAGAGGATGCAAGATCTGTTCCTAACTCGTGTGTGTGTAAAGATGTCTGTGGTGATTTTGTACATGGCAATACAGGCTCCAACATCCTCTTATGGTCTTCATGGGCACTGCAGTCACATGTATCTCTCTCTTAATATGCATGATGAAAAAGAATGGGACAAAGAAACTAAGCATGTTTGATGAATCATCAAGGAATTGAATCATCTTATATTATCTAAAGTCATCTACAATACAATTATATATATATGATATACACACATATATACATGTATATATACACACACACCTATATATGTGTGTGTGTGTGTGTATTACACACACACACATATTAAACAAGGTTATGTCAGTTGGGTTTTCAATGTTCCCCACAAGTGATACAGACTATCTAACAGAAGTCCCAGTAACAGGCACGAGAAACATCTATGCTTGTTGTTGTTCAGGGTAGGGTAAATGACTCCAAACATGATACAGGCTATTGCTATTGGCTTTGGTTGCCTCTCAGACATGGAAGGTTCATTCCTGTTGAGGAAGATGAGGCATACTCAGGACATAGGACTCAGAACATTTGAGCAGAGTCTATCCTGACAACCTCCTTCCTGATGTCTAGCTTTCACAGTACTATAATAGAAAGTATATTTTGTTATAGTTCATACCACAGAAAGGACTATGTAAGCTAATAAGGGAGGGAGGAAATCATTGCCAGACACAGCTGCGACACCTATGAACTATAATAATGAACAGCATAGGAAGAAATTCCCAAAGATGCAATAGTGATACTCACGTTGGTGGAAACCAACAGCTGTCTAATTGGACTTAAAGTTCATTCAGCAGGAGGGAATCACGTCTGGTACCAGAAACCTAACCAACTACTTGGAGCTGGTGAGGATACGGGATTAGAAAAGAACCTAGCACCACCCACCACATCACTAGACTCAGGGAATATTGCAAGAAGAGGGTACGAAAAAAATGTAAGGGCCAGAGAGCCATGGAGTTTTCTGTAAGATTGTGTTTTTTAATGTCTGAAGCTACACCGGTAAAGTCTCCTCAACACAATTGCATTAACATGAGCTGAAAAAGGACATCAGCAGTAGACCTGCTAGAGTGGAAGGGAAAACCTTGAGACCTCAACCCTACACAAAGAACTACAGGCAACTAAAGAATGATGAAAGCCCAAGAAACAGTCCTCCCTAAGGAAACACATACCAACTGGGTATCCAATTATCAAGTGGTCAGCCCTGAAAACATGCATACATGTAACATACAGACTTAAGAGGTTATATTTGGGAATATATATGCATATGTCATATGCATGTAACAACAATTAGTGAAAAAAGGGGTCTTGAATTTAAAAAAAAAAAAGCCAAGAGAGGTATATGGGTGTGTTTGGAGGGAGGAAAGGGAAGGAAGAAATAATTTAATTATATTATAATACCAAAAGTAAAAGAGATAATTTAAAAAAAATAGAAGATCGGGAAGCGTGAGATATTGTCTCCTAGAAGACAGGGAAGCTATGTCAATGAACCTCAATAATATCATTGCCTAACCAATGACAATATCAACAGATATGCTAATGCTGAAGTGGGGAGTCTCATGGGGTCCACCCCTAGACAAAGAACTGCACACAACTGCTGACTACTGAGAGAGGGAGAATTAGTCTCTCTAGAGTAGGATAAGCCTCTTAATTACTTACACAATGCAAACTGGTCATCCTTGAAATCATATACACCCAGGCCACACTTAACAATCTCAGGAGGCTGTTTATATATTTATGCATACATAGCAACAATAATATTCAGACCAAAAGAAGACATCCATTTGAGGAGTGTGGAAGACATGAGCGTTCGTGGAAGGATGGTACATCGGAAGGTTTAGAGCAGTGGTCCTCAACCTTCCTATTGTTGTGCTGCCTTTAATACGGTTCTTCATGCTGTGGAGACCCTCAATTATAAAATTATGTCATTGCTACTTCATAACTGTGATTTTGCTACTGTTATCAATCTTAATGTCAATACTTGTGTTTTCTGATGGTCTTAGGTGATCCCTGTGAAAGATGTTGTTATTCCCCCAAGGGGGTCACAACTCACAGGTTGAGAAGAGCTAGACTAAAGGGAGGAATGAAAAAGGGGGAAGTGATGTATTTTTTATTAAAATATTAATAAAAATTTACAATAAACAAAAATAAAGAAATCATTTTTAAAAGACAAAACCACTATCCTATTTTTCAGTAAAAAAAAATCTGTCTGGTAATCTGGCAGCAACATTGTCAAATTAGGAGGAAAGGAGGGGAACCACGAGCAACAATTAGAAATCTCAGCCAGTGAGGAAACATGGCAAAGAGAAAGATAGGTAGAACTATATTCTATTGTCGTTTCTTTCTTAGATATTTGATCTTCTGCCCCTTTGCTTTTAGTTAATTCTCCTTTTGTCTGCTCATTAAGAATGCTTTCTCTGCTAAATTCACATCTAATGCAGAGGTTCTATCTTGTCAATGAAAGACTTTTCTCTATTGGCTATTTGACATATTTTTCAGTGGAACTGTGCCCCCTCCTACCTACCATAGTCCCAGTAACAGGCAACAGCATCCTCCCCTCAATCATCCCCCTCTGCATCAGAGAGATGGGCACCATAGGCCCCACCTCCTCCTGGAAGAAAAGAAACCCCTGGAGCCACAGGCCTGCCTGCACCTGCACCTAGAGGAAGAGTGACCCCTGGAGGCCCGAGCTCTACCTGCACCGCTGAAGGAATAGATAGGTAGACAACAGATACATTCAACATAAAGAGCAATACGAAAGCACCAGAAACTAGTGGTTCTACAATAGCAAAACCTGAACATCCCAACACAGATGAAGCAGAAGGAAACAACCTTACAAATAACTTTATGAAGATGATAGAGACCTTTAAAAAGGGAATGAAAAAGAAATCCTTTACAGAAATGGAGGAAAAGACAAAAAAATTAGAAGAAACCAATAAATCCCTTAAAAAATATTAATGAGATGAGTAAGAAGGAATGGCTGCGGATTTAAAGTGATGTGTTTGTGTGTCAAGCTGACAAGGTGTTAATTGTGCTGTTTAGTTTTAGGTCAACTTGACACAAGCTATAGTCATTGGATAGGAGAAAATGTTAATTGAGAAAGCATTTCCTTAAGACCAGGCTGTAGGCAAATCCATTGGGCATTTTTTTAATTAGTGACTTATGGGGGAAGGCTCAGCTCATTGTTGGTGGTGCCACCCCTGGGCTGGTGGTCCTGGGTTCTAGAAGATAGCATCCTGAGGAAGCCAATAAGCATGCTCTTCCATTAGCCTCTGCATCAGCTGCTGCTTCTGTTCCTGTCCTGTTTGAGTACCTAACCTGTCTTCCTTCAGTGATGAACAGTGATGGGGAAGCACACGCCAGATAATCCCTTTCCTCCCTAAGCTGCTTTGGATCATGGTGTTTTGTCACAGCAGAAGAAACCCCAAATAAGACAGCTAACTGACTAGATTCCAGTTTTCATAGCAAAGAGCATTGTTTTTGTAATTTCCTCAGAGGAGTGAAACATGGCAACTACCTTTCACTTAGGATTAAAAAAAAATGCAGACAGCACTGATTCTATACTATTGCTCTTACTCCAAGTTTATAATGTGACGGAGAAAAAAGAGGAACCTATTCACTAAGGTGGAAAAAAGAATTGCTTGCTACTTATACGCAAGCTCAGATAATAAGCAAGAGGCATTTCACCGGGTTGGCTAAGGGCAAAGATGGTGTAAAACTAAACAGATGTTAGGATTCCTTTCAAGACAGATGCCTGGAACTACACTGGGAATTAGGGGAGGGAACGAATAAATCCCAAACGTATTACAGCCATCCTAAGTGTATTTATGCTTTCATTCCACGCATAATCCCTACTTCTGAAGGTAGATGTTAAATGTTGAGCTAAAAATTGTGAATTAATTCCATGCAAGTATTAGTCAGAGTATCAGAAGTATAAACAAATAGAAGCTGCTTGGAGAAGACTCCTTTTTAATACGTTATAAAACCCTAAATAGGCAAAGCATCTCCCATTAGAGTCTGATTTTAAAGTAGTTGTAAGAGCAATGAAGGGAGCTGCTGGTAAATATTGATGTTACCATGCAGATTAGCTGTTAGGGAAGAGCACTGGTTTCGCATACACAGATATGAAACTGCCTTTTTAAAAGAGGGTTCTCAGAATGGTTCCAGCACAGGCGCTGGGGATGACAATAAGATGCTTTCAATTTCATTCCCAGTGTTTGTGACATCAGCATATGAACGCGCAAAAGAAGAAGCAGGATAAAGTTATCAGAGTCTACCTCCCTGTGTACATTATCTCGAGGACAAAAAAAATAAATTCTTATTAAATTTATTCCTGGACAAGTTCATGCATGTGGGTAATACTTTCTGATTACACTCACCCCACCTTATGATCCCTCCCCACCCCCAAGGACAATGTCCCTTAAATCCACTTTTAGGGTTCCGTCAAACTATTCACATGCTTGTTAATTTGTGATCTGCCAAGTTGCACTTCTCTGCTCCTTGCCTGAGCATAACAAAACCAAAGGATAGTTTGGACTCCAGCTAGGAAAATGTGACTTCTTGTTTCAAAATGCAAAGTAAAATACACTTCTTGACTTCGAAAAGAAATGCCCATAGGGAGCAGTGACATTCACTTGTATGTAAAATGACTCTGTTACATGTAATAGAGCTGAGGAGTCTGAACAGAAATAAAACTGCTTTACAGAAACATTGCTAACTCTGGGACAGTACAAGAGCAGCAGTGAGCGGAAGGCACATTTCAACTTCAGCTTTCAAGAACATTGACTCTAGTTTGAAAGGTAAGCATGCCTGACAAGTATGCTTAATCAAGCAGACTGGCTATTGCAACATTGCAACGTCCCCCCGTCAGTAATTCAGACATGCAATAACATAGTATATTCATTTTCTCTTTTCATTAAGTCTGGTGACCTTGAGTATAACAGCACCTTTGAAAACATTTCTACGCCACTGGAGGACTTAGGAAATTACAGGAATTTGACTTCCAGTTGAAGCTTTAGGGGAAAGTTACAAATTAACCCACACGCTCCTGTTAGGATTTAGTAAATACAAACATGGAACATTGACTTACCTTGTTGCTCTTGAATCAAATTAAGTATCAGCAGTAAGTCCTCCCAGGGGGAAAAGCAAACAGTGAAGAAATGTTGACCTGGCTTCTGAGTCTGTGTGGGTACTTATCAGACCTCTCAGGGATCTCTCTCTCTCTCTCTCTCTCTCTCTCTCTCTCTCTCTCTCTCTCTCTCTCTCTCTCTCCTCTCCTCTCCTCTCCTCTTCCCTCCCTTTTCCCCCTCCTGCTCCCTCCCCGTTTCTCACACAGAAACACAGCACGATCAAACTGCTTCTATCGAGAATGCTTTTCTACAGCTTATTATGGAATAAGGCCATGAAGTACAAGAAAATCATTGAGCAATTTGCTATGTTATCAAACAAGTACATGGGAAAACTGCTCAACAGCTAAGAACTGAAAACCATGATGCGGTCACATCTTAAACAAGGTATGCAATGAAGACACACGTAAATAAAATTAATTTAAAGTATATTGCCTGCTTTACTAAATACCTTAAGTGTCTCTCAGCACATACGAAGCAGTGAGGCAGAGCTCAGAACTAATGTGCGATTTCTAGTATAAACCTGTCTGAAAGATTTTCACAGGGGACAGAAGTTTCCTTATTATTATTATTATTTTGCCTTTTTAATATCAAATCCACTTGGTACTTACGAAACAGATTTAACTTATTCTGACTTAAATTGTCAATAGCGTAATACTTAAGATGTACTTAGTAGACACTCCTAGACTCTGGCTGTTTTTCTCAGACCCTTTCATAGCCAAGTCCTCTGCCAGGAAACAAGCAGGAGGGGAAAGGCGGGGGCCCAGCTTCTCTTGAGCATTTTCATGCACCTGCCTTCTGCTTTCTGAGCTTCAGACACATTTCCGAGGACCACCACCAGAGTACCATAGTCTGTTGTAGTACCCAAGTCTGGCTGGGGAGGCTCAAGAAGTTTAGGAATACGAATTACCATCACCAAGTAACACGAGTTCCCTCCAATAATGCATATTCTCGGGCCAGTTGCTTAAATCCTCCGGATACTCCTGAAGTTCTTGTGAGGTAGCCTGCCGCAGGGATAAAGAACAGCCCCAATGGCCGGGCGATGGTGGCACACCATTAATCCCAGCACTCGGAAGGCAGAGGCAGGCGGATCTCTGTGAGCTCGAGACCAGCCTGGGCTCCAAAGCCACAGAGAAACCCTGTCTCGAAAAACCAAAAAAAAAAAAAAAAAAAAAAAGAACAGCCCAATGGACATTTCTCCTTAACAGAGCTCCCTCCTGTGGCTGCCTCCCACTCCATAATGAAACAGAGGAATCAGAGGGATTAGGATTCAAAATACTTGGTGGTTTCCTATTCGTCTTCCAGGATAGTACATATGAAGGATAGAATAATGCATGAAAATTGCCTCAACGTGGTTACAAGTGATATTCTGGAATTTTAATCACAATTTAATTGAAATGACAAGGGATGGAAGTCTGGCTAACTCCACAATTTATGCCTATTACTGCCTTCGATACGAGGCATTTGTACAAAGGTGAGCTATAAACAACATTGAAAGGAAGAGGGGAGGAGAGAGTAAGGGAAGGAAAGAGAGAGTGGAGAGGAGACCACAATATCTTGTTCCCCTGCCACAGGGGTGGGATGAGGGGGAGGAGAAACTCTTTTGTGCTTGACTTCCCCTACTTTTTGGTACCTTTGTCCTGAACGCAAACCATAAGACTACACAGAACTTGACTCCAACATTACAGGCAGATACTTCTGGGATCCTGACCAATCTTCTTAGGTCTTACTTTCCTGTTCTCAACAATGTTGTTTTGTAAGCACCTGTGAGTTTTTACTGAGGGCTCCTTATACTCCTGGGGTCAGCAGTGTGCAAATTTCTATCTACTGAGGTGCCAGAAAGTCAGTGGCTCCAAAGCAGACCTGGGCAGATGGCTGGCAAATGCAGCCACTGGAGGAATACTATAGGTTCCCTGCTCTCAGCAGCAACTGCTTCCTGTTCTTCCAGAGAGTTCTGATGTATCATGTTCCAACTACCTACTAAGGTTATCTGTAAAGTACATGCTAAATATTGCCTTCCCTTTCCCACTTCACTGCCTGACTGACATGTGTCATGTGTATACTTGCCTGGATTGTGCCTTGAATAAACCACTACAAATCATTGAGTTTCTCTTTTAGGGGAAACCAACCAACATTGTCATCAAAGTGAACCTCTTTATTCTGTTTTGCCAAAAATGGATAGCATTAGTTGAGCCAATATTGAGGAAGAGCAGAAATGTTTTTTATTAGCAATCTGACTAGCATTTTACAGTGATGAAAATGCCATACTCTTACTGATCTCGACCATGAAATTGTTTATAATAGCACAGGGGGACAGTGTGTTTGTCTGTGTGTATACATGTGTACCCAAACATGTGCAGAGACCAGAGATTATGTGTATTTATTTATTGCTTTCCATATTGGCTTTTGAGACAGTGTCTCTGAACCTGCAGCTCTGTTTCATCTATACTGACTGACCGAGCTTCAGGCAAGCATACCCAATCACTATGTTGGTGCTCTCGATCCAAACTAAGGCTGTGACATCTAAAATTCTGGGAGTATTAGTGAATATATGAACATGTGTGTTTGGGTGTGTGCCTATGGAGACCAGAAGGGGCCATTAGATCCCTTGGAACTGAAGTTATAAGTGGTTGTGAAGTGCTTGATGTGGATGTTAGGAATGGAACGCTGGTTCTTTGCAAGAGTCCTGTGTGTTTAAAGAGTTGAGCCAACTCTTCAGCCCTTGGATGTCTCATTTGGCATTCTTAGCTGGGCTCTGCTATGCACTCTGGGGGTAGATGATGTGGGATTTCCCTCTGTATGCTGTGATTACCATTAATGAATAAAGAAACTGCTTTGGATCTATAGCAGGGCAGAACTTAGCTAGGTGGAGAAAACTAAGTTGAATGCTGGGAGGAAGAAGGGTGGAGTTAGAGGGAAGCCATGGAGCTGCTGCCAGAGACAAACAATGGGAACTTTACCTGGTAAGCCACTGTTACTTGGTGATACACAGATTAATACAGATGGGTTAAATTTTGATGTAAGAGTTAGCCAATAAGAAGCTAGAGCTAACAGGCCAAGCTGTGATTTAATTAATACAGTTCCTGTGTGATTATTTTGGGGTTAAGAGGCCAGGAACCAACAAGCGGCCTCCTTCCAACAAGTAGATGATATGCCATCTGAAAACCTATCTATGGATATTTTAGGAGCACTCTCCAGTTATCCTTGTGATTAACACTTGGATAAAAATTTCTCTTTTGTCCCCATACACTCTGAAATGAACTGAATATTTTGTAAACATAAATTTCCCTTGAATTTATCTTAGTCGACTCTGTTAATTGAAAGTCTGGCATCTTAGAAGTCATTCCTGCAGGGCAGGGGTGGTGCATGCCTTTCATCCTAGCAGAGAGGCAGGTGGATTTCTGTGAGTTAGAGGCCAGCTTGGTCTACAGAATGAGTACTAGGATAGCTAGGGCTACACAGAGAAGCCCTGTCTCAAACCCCCCTCCCCAATAAAAAAGTAGTAATTTCCAAGTACTCTTTCAGGTTTCACAGAAACGTGTTGCTTTTCCCTGAATTAAGAAAAAAAATTACTTTAATGTTACCGATATGATTTTGTTGTTATTCACCGACCTTGTCTCTTAAACATTCTCTTCAGTCACATTCTGTTGAATTGTATGTTTACATATCAATGCTGTCTTTTCTCTCTTCTGTCTATTCACTTGCTTCTAAAAGTCTATTTCTACATGTACACATCTTATGCCTATATGTTTGTATTGCCCACATTCACGTCTGGTGCCTTCAGAGGCTGGGAGAGGGCACTTGATCCCCTAGAACCAGAGTTACAGAGGTCTGTAAGCTCCATGTGGGTTCCTTGTCCTCCATCAGAGCAGCAGTTGCTCTGAAACACTGCAGCCTCTTGTTCATATGGCCAGGAAGGACAGAGCAAAAGAGCAAATGCATTCATTGAACAAAGCTTTTCCCCTTCTCTGTGCTCTGCAGACACAGTGGTAGGGTAGTACTGTTGAAAACAAGCTGCTCCTAACAGGCGACAGATGTGGTTCCAGGAAATCTGTCTGTCACGTGGGAAAGGCAAAGCAGTGTCCTATTGCAGCACCGAAGAGTGGAGCATCGCCTTCCGCGAAAGTTACTAGCGGTTTCCTCTTCCTCTTGTTCTGTCTCTACAGGTAACTGGACACAACCTATAGACTTACATCTAGAAATAAAAGTCAGCTTAATGGTTGTTATGAGCAGTTTCAAGAAAGCATGGGAGATAGAGTATCGGGAGATTTAGTTTCCAGTTTACAAAGATGTTAAAGTTTGAATTTAACATAGACATAATTAGAGAAGGTTTTAAAGTCAAGATGTAGAGAGTACAGTGTAGAAATACTCGTGCTCATTATAAACCTATTATGCACTGCTCAGGAAACAGGCTGGGAAGATGGGACATACTGTTGAGTCTAGAGGTGGATGTGACAGACAAGTCTACACTATAGGCTTGTGGATGTCAGTAGAAAATAGACTCTAACTCAAACACACACAAAGCATTTCTACAAGTTTGCTATCTATACCTGGGTTAGTCATCCCATAAGGGTGAACCCAAGCAGAGCCGGCTCTTCTTTCCTGTGCTGCTCAGCAGCTGAACTGGTTCTTCTACAAGGCACTGAACACAGAAAGCTAGCCTCCTACCATCAACATTAGGGTTACAGACATACAGTTCTATGCTTAGCATCTGGTGGATGCCAGGGATCTGAACTCAGGTCCTCAGGATGACTTGACAAGGACTTTACAACTAAGCCATTCACATAGCCCCAACACTAGTTTGTCTGGTTTTGACTAGTACGTGAAGACAGATACTTTCCTGTTTTTCAAAGCTGCAATTTAGTCATAATAATGATAGAAAGCGAATGTTTCATGATCAATCTTTCTTTCAAAAAGGAAAGATACATTCTAATCTGACATTCAGTATGACAAGCACATAGCTCTGTACCTGGTTTCCACACCGGTGAGGGGGAGCAACGACAAGGCAGCCCCTCACTGGACTGCTGTAAGGTTAAATAAATTGATAGTGAGACAAAAAGATTTATGCAATAGTATTAAAATAAGCAAACTTTATAGACCACATAAATAACATGTATGAGATGACTAAACAAACTGCATGAAGTTTTAATTACATACTTATATTTTGTCAAAAAATATAAAGTGACACAAATACTGTTAGAAAAAACAAAATATAGCAATATATGCAAATCTATTCCCTCGGTTGTTCATACTGTACAGTTCTTAACGCTTGGTGACATTTTGGCAGCACAAATCACGATGGTTTCTCCATCCTAATCCGATCATATAAGTCTATGAGCATTTCTCACATGTTTAATATCTGAACTTAACACTGAATACAAAAATAAAGAGGTGGAGAGGGGAAGGGAGAAGAAGAGGAGGAAGAAGAGGAGGAGGAGGAGAGGAAAGGTGGAGGTAGAAGGGGAAGATGGTGTAGGGTGTAAGAAAGGAGGGAAAAGCAGACTGAGTGGAGGAGGGAAAGACAAAGGAGGAGAAAGAACGAACAAAGGTCACGCTGACAGCTGGTCTCCATGCTCACAGAAGCACTTACCAGGCTACAAATGATAGTTGGGTTTACTTCTCAGACGGCCACGGTGTAATTAGTTCCACCCCTACAAGGTCTAGCAATGGCTACAGATTTCAAGTGCGTACAAATGCAGTGTGAATGACACTCAATGTACACCGACATAGCCATTCTTTTAGATTGCACTAAAACGCTTCCGAAACAAATGAACAAACCGAAATAGTTAAAACGCTCCCGTTCTCAGGCACAAACCCTGAAATGTTTCTAAGCCATGAAATGTTAAGAGATTTCTATGTTAGATTATAAACACAATTTAGTTTTCTGTCAAAGAAGTAGTGTGTGTTTATTGTAATTATGTTAACTACAGAAGACATGAGATAAACTAAAAACTGGCATTGTGTCAGAGGTAAATTTAACAATAGCCCTGACTTACATGCTGACACAGGATTATCCTTCGTGAAAGCCCTGCCCCATTACTAGCTGGAATCTCTGCAGGTGCTGCCCCTTCAGCAGCCCGCTTCTCAGGGAAAGCTCTGTTGATGACAGATGCTCTGTACCTCAATCTGGTGAGGGGAGAAAGGCCAAGGGAGCTTCTCATTGGCCTGCTGTAAGGTTAAGTAAGTCGGAAACAGGACAACCATGAGAGTGACGTAGAACTGATGTCTCTGTAGAAAAGGACAATCAGGGAAAACAATGGAGCAGTAGCGGTGAGAAGGAAGAGAAATAGAGACAGGCAAGGACTGTGTGCTCTAAACCATAACAGTCCCTAGTTGTCTCTTTCCCTCTGCTCTCCCCATTTCTACTGGGTGCCCATCCAGGTGTTTGCAACTTGGGAATCGCAGGCAGAAAACAATCTTGAAATTTTCTTTAAAAAGAAATACAACTTCATGCAGTCTGTGTGGTATGGAAAAGAGGAATCTAGGCTCCAACCAAGAATTAGAAGGGACCAGGAAAACAGTAAATGAAAGAGTGAAGAGAAAACTTCAGCATTGGTTTTGGAGTTTGTAAGGACTGGAATTTCTGGTAAAGAGGCCACTCAATTATATTGACATTCCAACATCTTACAGTAATAATAATATTGATACAACTATTTTCAGATTCAAAATTACTAAAATGCTCAGATACTGATGCATTACAATGAACTATTTAAGGCCGAGTAGTGTATAAGAGTAGTAGTTAATACTTGTTCCTTGCTTTGTGTAGAATGGTAAGTGGCTAAAAACCAGGGATATATTTCTAGCTCTCATCTCCAGCACTCAGCAGAGGCAGCCATGTGATTTGACGGTCCCCTAATAAAACATTGACAGGTCAAGAGATGCTTCAGTAATAAGGTTTAAGGTGAGATATAATTTTTCATTCTCATCTGATTCTGTCTATTCTCTTTGTATCATCCACAGATGAAAATGATTATGATTTTCAAAATGAAATAATGTACATACCTGTAACCCAACACTGGATAGAGGCAGGAGTTTAAGGCTAGCCTTATATACATAGAGATGATAAAGCGCTCAAATCCAGCCCTGGCAATGTGATACCCTGCTTTCAACAACCCAACCCAAACTAAAGCATAACAACAACAACAAAAACAGTATGCCATTTACCAGAACTGTTACACACAGAGAAAGACCTGGTTATCATCAATAGATGCTGTCTAACTCTGATAAATGAATAGAGAGAATACCAGCTAGGTGCTGTGGGGGCTAGCCATGATAAACTAAGTATGAACAGGTCACCCAAAGGAAGTTCTTTATTTCCAAACATTATCACCTGCCAGAGTAGAACTCTATGCACTCATAAAATTTAATAAGAGGTCTGAGTCTCAGTAGTTTACCCTGAGGCAATACCTGGTTTCAGGAGGAACCACAAGCTGAGTAACCCAACCACCACCCAGGAAAAGGCATTCAAAGGAAATGCCTAATATTCCAACAGCTGTAGGTAGGATCACCTGCCAGTGCACCTTACCAGCACACCCTTAGGCAAATGTCAGCCAATCAGGGGTCCTGAACCTCAGAGACCCCTCACCCCCATTTTTACTACTATAAAAACCCAATTCTAATTGAGCTTGTTGCTCTCCGGATATTCCAATACATTGGACACGGGAGAGACCGAGTTTGCAAACTTGATTAAAATAAAGGCTCTTTGCTTTTACATACTGGACTCGATTTCTTTGTTGGCTTTTGTGGAGACCTCGTGGATTTGGGCATAACAGGTGCCAGTGGTTAAAATTACCTTAATCCATTCAGTGTTCACCTTAGAATTGTACCATTCCCTTTTGTGGTAGTTTGAATGTTAATGGCACCCATAATCTCATAGGAAGTAGCACTATTAGGATTATGGTTTTGTTGGAGTATGGCCTTGTTGGAGAAAGTATGTCACTGTGTGAGAAGGCTTTGAGGTTACCTATGTTCAGGATACCATCCAGTGTCTGAGTCGACTTCCTGTAGCCTATAAGATGTAGAACTCTCAGCTATTTCTCCAACACCATGTCTGCCTGCATGCCTGCATGCTTTTCACCATAATGATAATGGACTGAACCTTTGAAACAGTCAGGAAGCCACCCCAATTAAATGTTTTCATTTATAAGAGTTGCCATGGTCATGGTGTCTCTTCACAGAAATAGGAACCTCGTATCTAAGATACTCTGAAACAGCTAGCTTGCTCTTGATTTGTACTGTAACAACCTAATTGTGGAAACCTTCATGAAGCTTCCTTACCCACACCCTTTCTTCTATAGAAACAGTAGTCTCACTACACATGGTTCAGATAGCATGAATCAAACAGCAGAGTCTCTTATTTGTTTGAAAAGTTGTTAATATTTGCATCCTTCTCTTCCTCTTTCAAACTGTTTCCTGGCTATCTCAGGAAGCTATTTTCTTCTGTTAATGGACACCCCTATTCTTACAAAAGTGGCTACTTGCGCAGGAGGAAGTCAGGTTGCCCAGAATATCATTTACCACTTTGATAAAAGAAAAACTTGAGATTTTATCTCTTCTTTATGAATTCCCATACTCAAATTCATGGAAACTGAGAAACTCACTACTGAATGAATAATGTGTCAAGACAAATTAAGAATAAAAGAATTTGAAGACTTTCTAGAATTGAATGAAAATGAAAGCACAACATAGCCAAATTTGTGGGTCACAATGAAGATGGATCCCAGAGGCAAGTTCATAGCACTAAGTGCCTACATATAAAAATTCGAGAGATATCAAACCAGGACCTTAGCAGCACACCTGAAAGCTTGAGAGCAAAAGGAATAAATAACACTCAAAATGAGAAGAGAGCATGAAATAAGAAATTTAGGATTGCAATCAATAAAATAGTAACAAACAAAAATACAAAGAATCAAAGAACCAAAGAGGTCTTTGAGAAAAATCAGTAAGATCGACAAACCCTTAACTAAAAGACAGAGGGAAACTAATCAAATCAACAAAATCAGAAATGAAAAGGGCGACATAATGACAGATGCTGAGGAAATCCAGAGAACCACAAGAATAGACTTTAATAGCCTGTATGCCACCAAATTGGAAAATATAAAAGAAATGGATATTTTTTGATGAATACTACTTACCAAAGTTAAATCAAAATAAGATAAGCAATTTAAACAGACCTATAATCCCTAGTGAAATAGAAGTAGTCATTAAATTTGTTCCACCAAAAACTTCAGGGCTAGACAGTTTTAGTGAAGAATTCTATCAAACTTTCAAAGAAGAGTTAATGCCAATATTCCTGAACTCATTCCACAAAATAAAAAGAGAAGGAACATCGCTCAATTTATTTTACAAGGCCACAGTTACCCTAATACCCAAATAACATAAAGACCCAACAAGGGAGAATTACAGACTAATTTCCCTATGAACATAGATGCCAAAATTCAATCCATTTTTAAAATGGGGTACAGATATGAACAGATCTGAGATCGAGGCCAGCCTGGTCTACCTTTGGGTCTATATATGCCCAAAGGATGCTCCAGTCTACCACAGAAACACTTGCTCATTCATGTTCATTGCTGCTCTATTCATAATAGTCAAAAACTGGAAACAACCTAGATGTCCCCCAGCAGAAGAATGGGTAAAGAAAATGTGGTACATTTATATAATGGAGCAACCTACGATTCAATGCAATCCTCACTAAAATTCCAATACAATTCTTCACAGATCTTAAAAAAAATTTAGCTTTATATGGAAACACACACACACACACACACACACACACACACAAACAGGACAGTTAACCAAATCCAGAATACCTGGATACCTCAGCCATGAAAGAAAGGAAATCATAAAATTGTCAGGTAAATGGATAGAACTATAAAAAGTCATCCTGGGTGAGGTAACCGAGATCCAGAAAGACAACCATGTATATATTTGCTTACATGTTGTTATTAACTTACAATGATAACCAAGCTATACTCTGTAAAACCACAAATGTTAGATATAGAATAAAGGGCTGGAGCATGGGAGGTGGATTTCCCAGGGAAAGGGAAATAGACAGTCATGGATGGTTGAAGGGGGGGAGATGTGAGGATCAAACGTGGAGGCTGCGGGAGAGGAATACACTAACAAGTCAGACTGTTGCTCTTTACAAACTGAGGATGCCTTTGCTGAAGACAGCAACTACACAATTAATCGAGCACGGAGAAGTCATGCTTTTTACCGACCTAGAGCCATTATCTCTAGCTTCTAGTACCTTTGGTACAGGAAGGTACTCTGCAAGCTACCAAAGAAAAATGTAAACAGTCATGTTGCCACGGACCTTGTGATCTAAAATGTTCTGTAATTGTAGGATATGCTAGGGCAATAATGGCAGAAAACTTGGGGGAATAACCAACCAATATCTGATTTTACTCAAGGCCTACTCCATAAGATAAAATCCATACCTAGCACTGCTCGAGTGACCAAGAACCTGAGCCTAGATAACATACGGCCCTAGGGTAAAACCAAATACTACCATTTTAGAACAAACAACACAAAAACAAAGCAAAGGAATGACTCATAATGACATTCTGCTATACTCATAGATCAGCCAGCCATTGTCAGAGTAGCTTTCTCCTGCAGCAGATGGAAACAAATACAGAGACTCAAGCCAGATATTTTTTCAGAGATTGAGAAGCCCTGAAACATCTAGTCCTAAATGGGATGTCTCCATCAAACCCATGGCCCTTCACCCTGAAGCTCAGGGAACCCTTGAGAAGAGAAAGGAGAAAGGTCTAAGAGCCAGAAAGGAATGGAAGACAGCAAGAAAATGAGGTCTGCTAAATCAATATGATAAATGCACATATGAACTTACAGAGCTGAAGCAGTGCACATGAAACCTGCACACGTCTAGGTTAGGTCCTTTGCATATATATTATGACTTCCAGTTTTGTGTTATTATTGGGTTCCTGATTGTGCCCACAAGTGGATCTTTATTTCTTGTATTTTCTTGATCTTTTTTCCTTTTCTTTGTTTTGTCCAATTCCAGTGTGTCATATTTTTTATCATATCATGTCACATCATTATATTCCCTTAGAAGCCTCTTAGTTTTCTAATAAGAGATAAAGAGAGTGGGTATAGATGGAAGGTGAGGTTAGGAGGAACTGGTAGGCACAGAGGGAAGGGTAACTGTCATCAGGATATATTACAGGAGAAAAAAATCAATTTTCTATTTTTAATAAAAGGAAACAATAAACTATAAAAACCATCTCATCTCTGCAGGAAATCCTATTAGCATTTAACTAAACTTACTGGTATCCAACAAAATCACCGGTACTATATGAGTATGAAACAAAATCACGCTGTGTTTGAGTCTATGTCCATTTTTCAAAAGCATGTGCTAAGCTGGTCCAGCCAAACACTGGAGTGGTCGATAGCACAGGAGTCAAAGGATCAGACCCTGCCTGACCTGTCGTTTCTCTGGACATTGAGAACACAGCCTTCTGAGCACGCAGCTCAACAGTCCTCTGCACAGCTGGGCTCAAGTTCCAGCTCCTGTCTTTCTACATAAACTCAAGCAGGTTACTTAACATCTCTGTATTTTAGTTTCCCAATGAGTCAAGCCAGAGTGACAAAGTGAGCCAGATAATTAAAGAAGAAAAACAGCAGTATGTTTCAGTCTTTAGACTTGGGGTACGAAATTGTGGAGACAAGTTTTCTAATTTTCTGATTGTAAGACAAACATGACCAATTGCATATTTTCACACATTTAGAAACTTTCCATGGAAATGATAAACTATTAAACACTGGCACTAAACATTCTGGATTTTTACAGATAATTGCATCTATGACAACATGTGATAGCACTTTAAACATATGCAGACCATCAAAGAGTGGTGAATGAATGAGTTTGGAGGTAAAGCCTCAAATTCCAGTTCCATGACTTTGGTGAAATGATATTTAGCATTGTTTCTTACTTGAAATTCCAAGCGAAACACAGTATTATGCTGTGATGTCTTGCCGCAAGCTAATAGGATTGTTGAGAGGGATAAACGCAATACCACATCTTTTACTACCATCATTGCTCACAAAGTATGGGCTGGTCAAATAAACAGTAATCAGCAAATGCTCTTCTCTTCTCTTTTTGAAGATCTTATATAGGCCAGGTTGGCCCAGAAATATTGAACTATGTAACCTAGGATGGCTTAAGCTTTAGCTTCTGGTCCTTCTGCCTCCATTTCCCCAGTGCTGGCATTAGAGGATTTGTGACCACACCCTGCTGAGTATTAACTGTGTTTAGCTGTCCTTCAAATATCTAAGGAGGGAACAATATAAATGGTGCATATTACATCAAATTACTGTCAGCGAAGTGTTGGAACAACAGCATTAGTTATTTAAGTTTACTGGGGAAAATGATTTAAGATTTAGTAGTATCAGGTAGCAGGAGAGAGAGAGAGAGAGAGAGAGAGAGAGAGAGAGAGAGAGAGAGAGAGAGAGAGAGAGAGAAGGAAAAAAATGAGTATTATTTTGAAGGTAGAAAGGATGTAACTAAAAACTCGTAAGGAAAGGAAATGTTATGTAATTTGCCACCGAGAAGGCTTAAAACACTACAGATGACATAGGTGTGAACTCTAAAGTAACCCTGCTCCTTTGAAAGAGCAGTTACCACAAGAGTCAGGAGAGGAAGAAAAATAGTCATTAAGAACACATTAACTCTTACAGAAAGTTTGAGAAGCAATATTATACATGTACAACATAAACATTTGACTCTAAAAAGCATTGCCCGAGGAGCCATCCTTAATAATGCATCCCCAGTCTTTCCAGATTGGACTTGGCTCTTATTTTAAAGTCTTTCCATTGGTTTGCACTTAAGAGATCATGCACATGAAAGATCACGCACAGAAAGTTTTTTTTTTTACATAAACTATTTAGTTCTATAAAAAGAGAGTGGTTCTTTGTTGGTTGTTATGTGGTTTAGGAAATGGGCTTGTAAACAACTCCAGGGTAAGGGAAATGCTTTCTGTCTGTTGTGTTCCACAAGGAGAACTCAATGCTGAGTTTTAAAGGGCACAGGCTCTTCTCAAATGCTCAGCTAAAAGGTATGTAATACGCGATATCTATAAAAACAGAACAAAAGAACAGAAAAACACAGCACTGCTTTCGGGAGCCCTGCTAAGCCGTTTGTTTGGAGAGCAGAAAAAGATGTGGGCTGAATTGCGCTATCTGGAGCAGGAAATGTAGGGCATCCTGGATATGAGGACAAAAGGGCTCCGAGAGAGGCACATCTGTCCCCAGTGGCATCTGCAGAAGGGAGACATGGCACTCTATCATTGTGACATTTCTTGGAAACAGGCGTACTCATTCAAGTCACAAGCAATCTTGATTAAAGGTAATAATTTCTGTAGAACCTGGCCATTCACAGTAACAGAGCTGGAACTAAGATAAAGAAACAGAAGGAAAAGCACCCATTAACTGGGACATACTATGGCACCATTGGTGACTTAGAGAAACAGAAAGAACCACAGCGGTGACTCAAATTCAGAAAAAGGAGAAGTGAGAATGTATGGAGGGACAAAGGGAAAGTGTTTCACAGTACAGTCATACATGATTAACCAAATGTACAATGAAGTCAGTATAACGTCCATAGGTTTTATAAAGAGCCAGGGGAAAAAAGGACTTTGGGCTGGAGTCCCCCTCAATCGTTGAGTTAGTGCTGAGAATGCACAAGGCCTTGGTTTTAAGCCCCACTTATAAAAACACACGTATACACATAAAACAATTAGGAGACCCACTATTAAAATATTGTATGGGCTTAGGAAGATGAAAATTGTACTTACCCTGATTCTATCGTTACATGTTATATCCATATGTTGAATGACGACATCACATAAATATGTAAAAAAGTATGATATGTAAATTAAAATTTGGAAAATGCCAGGACCTACCTTCATTGACAGTTCTTAAGCAAATATGAAAAAACATTGTTTTCTCATCCTGATCAGAGCATTTAAAGCAACACAAAGCCATGGTGTGCTGGCAGGACTTATGTCAACATGACCCAAATCAGAGTCATTGGGACATCAACAAAGAAAATGTCCACAGCAGATTAAAAGAAGGAACATCTGGATCCAAGTGTCTTAGTTAGGGTTTCTATTGCTGTGATACAACACCATGACCAAATGCAAATTGGGGAAGAAAGGATTTGTTTCAGTTTCCAGTTCTGCATTGCATCTCTCACCAGAGAAAGGCCAGGTAGGAACTCAAAAGAGGGCAGGAACCTGCAGGCAGGAGCTGATGCAGAGGCCATGGAGAAATGCCACTTTCTCTCTTCCTCCTCATGGCTTGCTTAGTCTGCTTTCTTATAGCACCCAGGACCATCAGCCCAATGGAAGTTCTACCCCCAGTGAGCTGGTCATTCCTACGTTAATCATCAATTAAGAAAATGTATCATAGGCTTGTGTACAGCCCTAGGTTATGGAAGCATTTTCTCAATTTAAGCTTCCTCTCCTATAATGACTAGCTTGTGTCCAGCTGACACAAAACTAGCCAACACAATTAGTACAAAAAATATAATCTAATTTTGTAATCATAAAAATATAATTACGATTTATGAAAATGCTTCTCTGTGTTTTGAAAACGATGATCCAGAATGGTGCCTGAGAAGGCAAAGTAGTTATGAAGCATCAGAGAAGCCAGAGAAATGAACTACGGTAAGCTTTAGCTTAAGAATAAGTTGTTTCTATTCTGATCTTACTATTTACATCATCCTTCTCAAACTCCTATAAAGATGCCATCTGCTCCTTTTCTTCAGTGACTTGCTGAGGAGCACAGAATCCGTTCCACACCTGTATCCTATACCAGGCTACAAATAATCCTCCTGAAGTTTTATGTAACTATTTTTGGTATTTTTCTCAAATTTCATTTTACAAAAGACTAAATAATTATCTGAGTGACTTCCTTGAGGTAGAAGCTGCAAATGGGAACTGTCAATGTTAGCAGCAAGGGGTGGCACCTAAGTATTGATCGTCTCTAGGCTTCAATTTTTCCTGTAGATTTCTAGTCAATATCCTTTCCTTTGCAGAATATTGTTTCACAGGAGGCTCTGCATCTATTTTCACTTTTGCAGTGAAGGCTGGCAATCAAAGATCTATTTTTTTTTCAGAGGCAAATTACCAATGAGCAAATGCATTAAAATATGATAGTAATTGGTATTTTTACATTTCTAAATTACTATATGTGTATGGCATTAACAAATGTCTCAATACAGCTATAAGCTTATGAAGTTTTTTTAATACTGATTATCTATTTTTTGTAACTTATTAGCAACCTTGGATTTTTAAAACAATTAAATTAAAAATATGATAATTTCATGTAGGCAAGGGTTCCCAGGCTATGCATTTTAGTGCTGAATTCTTTCATTGCACTTTACTTCTAGATCAGTTAGTCTCTTAGGTCTCACTAGGGTCTGTCATTGTGTACATCACAATTTTTGATCCAAAGAATGAATTTTTACAATGTAAATGACTTTCAATAAGTATCACAGTGTGCTGGCCTGTTTGGACAAGTTATCCCTCAAACTTGAATTTATTAGCCAATTAAAGAAAAGCTTCTATTCATTCATACTCCAAATCTCTACTCTCTCCTCACCCCAATGAAAGTCACATCATAGGCATGTTCTTATGTCTAATACTGTTATGTCTTTAAGGTTAACAGTACTTTCTTAAGGGTATTACAAACTTGGTTATTTTAAGGAGGTTAATTATATTGCTATTAAATTAAGCAATCTTTATAACAAGATTTTGAAGATTAATATATTATAAATCATTATTATGATTCATATTATGCATATTATATTTAATATATATGTAATATTTCTCATAAATAAAAACACTTCTTCAGAATCTTCCTAATAAAATGTTGCTTTGACGTTTACTTAAAATGTTAAATCTTTATGGTCAGCAAAAATGTCTTTACTTCCTCAAGAAAGATGGTGTTATTTATTGTCTTTTGTTTGTATAAGTGTTAGTAGCTATGAGTGAGATGGTAGAATGGACAGCGGATTCTTCTGGAATTCTGGAGCTTTGTGCAGTTGCTTTTAACGTGGTATACAAAAAAGAATGAGAAAAAAGGGATAATGGGGTTCAGAAAAAAATAGACAAATCACTTCTAATTACTGAAAATAATTTTGGGGTATTTTTGGGACAGGATATCATTATAAAGCCATGACTAGCCTAGAAATCACTACACAGACCACACTGGCTTTAAACTCACAGCGATCTGCCTGCCTTTGCCTTCTAAGTGCTGGAATTAAAGGCATGTGCTAACAAATTCTGCCCTAAAAATATTCTTAAAGGTATTCATTTCCTTTAAGGAACACAACTGAGCACAGAAGGGAAACGGACTTTAAATTTTACCCAGTAAAGAAGCCAGGAGGATGGCTCTGTGACTAAAGAACTTGCCACAGAAATAGAAGAACCAGAGTTTGATTCCCAGAACCCAAGTAAACCAGCCAGGTTCGCATGGCGATCAGTCCGCTTGTAATTCCTGCTAGGAAGGCAGTCATGGGGGGATCCTCAGGAAAGATGTCTAGAAAGATTAGTTATATTTCTGAGTTCCGGATTGACTGACAAACCTTTCCTTAGTGAATGTGGAGAAAAGTCATCAAACGTATGTCTACACACACACACTTCTACACATTCCTACAGAGAGAAACTTTTAAAAGATTCTTGTAATAAATTAAAAAAATTCATATATATGTCTCCTTACCAGAAGAATATATATATGTATGTATATGTTGTATTTCGCATTATTATACACAATGATGTGACTGTCACCTAGGACTGATTTTATTTCTTAAATGAAAATATTATCACATGCTTGTGCACATACCTGTGTGAGTGCAGTTAGCATGTGCCCCGGAGCACATGCGGAGGTCGGAGGATAACTATGAGAGGCATTTAGTAAACCATAGACTCTCAGCATCGAGCTCGGACAACCAGGCTTGCACCACAAGCGCTTCTTTTACACACTGCACCAATGTGCAGGGTGATTTTTCTGAACCAGATAGGATCACGCTTCCAACATATATTTAATGCACTGGATTTAGGCACGTTATTCAAGAGCAAGAAAAAAAAAGCATCCAAATTCAAGGCTATTGCTCTTGGATAACTTGAATATTCATTTTCTGATAAGACCTCTGCAGATATTGATAGGCAAAAACCAACATCACATGACTACTGAAAAGATACTGTCTTAGAGAAAATTTGAAAAAAATGACTCAAATCGGAAATAGAAATTTGGAAAAGGCTAGAACCAGGGGACAGAGAGTGAAAACTGAGATAATTTCAGACCTTTTTCCAGGGAAAGACTATGTGGATGTAAAAAATGAAGCTTTTAAGGAGTGATTTCTGAATCCGAGGAAGGGAAATTTGGCTGATACACTGTGAGAAATGAAGGTACATATGTGAAAGATGAGAAAAAATAAGAATCATTTGCAGAGGTTAAAGAAAAAAGTGGCCTTTCTGGTTTGCTGTGCTCATTGGTTGCACATATGTTTAATGGCTAAGAGAAGAAAAATGACTGTACCCTGGGAGGATATAGGGAAAGAGGACACTTAGTCATTCCTTGTGGGAGTGCAAACTGCACAGTCACTGTGGAAAGCAGTGTGGCAGTTCCTTAGGAAGCTGAGAATCAAGCTGCCTCATGATCCAGCTATACCAATCTTGGATCTATACCCAAAGGACTCTAAGTCCTATAACAGAAACACTTGCTCATCTCTGTGCATTGCTGCGCTATTGATCATACCAGAATTTAGAAACAGTTTAGATGTTCATGAATCGATGAATGAATAATAAAATATGGGATATTATTCAGCTGTGAAGAAAAATAAACTCATAAAATTTGGAGGTTAACGGATGGAGCAAGAAAAAAAATCATCCTGAGTGAGATAACCTAGATTACAAAAGATGAATACTGTATGTTTATATATCTTTCTATCTGCATGTTAGGTTTTAAGCCTTTTGCTAGGTGGGTTACAATTTCAGTCACCACAGAGATTAGGTATCTAGGAAGGGATTAGGGGAAGGAGAGGATTTCTCAAGGAAGAGGAACTAGAATACACTGTTATGGAAAGACAAAGGGAAAACTAAAAGAGGAGAATGAGCAAGTGGAAGAAAAGGGTACCGAAAGTATATGGGAAGGGACAACTAACAGTAAATGACAATTGAAAAATCATATCAAAACCTAACCCTACAAATATATATGTAAGGAATATAGATGCAGTTACCAGATAATAGGGAGGAGAAATCCCCAACTAGACATGCCTTTCTCAGCTCTCATCGAAGACAGGTCATCTTACAGTAGAAGGGAACTAATGGATTGACCCATAGATGGAAAATGTTCAGAGACTGAAAGAGGATGTCTTCAACACATCTATCCCCTCAGATCTCAAGAAGCTATTTGGGGAGCCGGGCGTTGGTGGCGCACGCCTTTAATCCCAGCACTTGGGAGGCAGAGGCAGGCGGATCTCTGTGAGTTCGAAACCAGCCTGGTCTACAAGAGCTAGTTCCAGGATAGGCTCCAAAACCACAGAGAAACCTTGTCTCGAAAAACCAAAAAAAGAAAAAAAAAAGAAAAAGAAGTTATATGGAAAAGAAGAAGGAAAGATCGTAAGAGCCACAGGTGATGGATGACACCAAGGCAATGGTGTCTTCCAAACAAGACAGAACTGACACTCAAATGAACTTGCAGAGACTGTGGTAGCATGCATGGGATATCTGCATACATCCAAGCTACACAGGGTCCCAGAGCTGACAGGAAGAAATGCTTGGTGGCTCTGATCCCCTAATCCAGAACCCATGTACAACTGATATCTTCTGACAGAGGGAAAATAAGTTTTCTCCAAGGAATTTTATTGCGTATTTTAACCACATCTCAAGGCAGGCTCTATGTCAAGCAGGAGATGGCAATACAAAACAAAACTGTATTTTTATAGACCTTCTGTCTATTTTGGTTTATTTGGGATTGTTTTGTCTCTTTGTTTTGTTTGTTTGTTTTGAATTTTGTGGGTTTTTTGTGTGTATTTCTTATTATTGTTTGTTGTTCTATTTGCTTTGTTTTACAGAAAGAGAATGAGAAAACACCAAAGTTGCGTAGGTAGAAAGGTTGGAAGATAAAACATGATCAAAATATAATGTATAACAAATTTTCAACTAAAAATGTTTTATATCTATCTATCTATCTATCTATCTATCTATCTATCTATTTTTTGTTTTTCAAGACGGGGTTTCTCTGTAGCTTTGGAGCCTGTCCTGAAGCTAGCTCTTGTAGACTAGGTTGTCCCTGAACTCACAGAGATCCGCCTGCCTCTGCCTCCTGGGTCCTGGGATTAGGGTGTGTGCCACAAGGCTGAGTGGCGGTGGTGCACGCCTTTAATCCCAGCACTCGGGAGATAGAAGTAGGCTGTGAGTTCGAGGCCAGCATGGTCTACAAAGGAAGTTCTAGGACAGCTAAGGCTGTTACACAGAAAAACCCTATCTCAAAAAAAAAAACAACCAAACAAAAATGTTTTATAAAAAAAGTGAAAATACCATAAGTTAAAATTTTAAATTTATTGACTTTTCTGTGAACCTTCTAAGAGTCAAAGATAAAGGCCTGAAGGTCCTCAATTAGGGGAGCCCTCATTCTGGAGAATAACTATAACTAATCAAGAGATGGTATCAATAGACACAGCATGAATCAAAAAGTATTAGAGAAGTATTTTTTTTTTAAGATATCATGGAAGTTGGAGGGTTTGCTCACGAAAGTGAAGAATGGAGAAAGAAAAAAAATACAGAAATGATCACTGCTTACTCGGGTTTCCTACTTCCAGGCCCTAAGCTCCTGGTCTAGAGTCAGGCTATGGAACTTTATGAAAAGACCAGGTGCTAAGTATGTTTGGTTTTGTGAGCTACAGTCTGTATGGATCATGAAAGCAACTACAGCTAACATTCTCATGTAAATGAGAACATAGCTGTTTACCAGTAAAGCTTTCTTTCGAGATACCAAAAAAGATTTTCATAAAATTTTCATGTGTCACAAAGTATTATAATTGCTATCAATCATTAAAGACATAAACTTGTGCATACCTCATGGACACACAAAAAAATACTAAACCTGTTTGCTGCAATATGACCTAAGACAGTACATTTGGGGGAAGCAGCAGAGAGAGTCAGTAAAGAGATAGCCTAGGTCACTCTCTTGCAAGTTATCCTAATTGACACACAGACAAGACTTCAAGGAGTCCATGTATTTCATCCAGTATGTGTAATGGGTACCACAAACAAGCAAGGACAACTGGCTGAGGCTAGGCTTCACATTTAACTAGATCTCGAAAGTGAACTGGACTGGAAGAACTTTAAAATACTTGGTTTGAAAAAGAAAAACACTCAAATATTAGATCTGAAATTGGTACCACACCCCAATAAACAAAGTCACCTTTCCTGAAGGACTCTCAGAGGCCACGAACCCTAACATGTTTTCAACTATTGCTCTTTTATTTGGATCCTGAGAAGGTGATGTCATCATTACCATCACACACTTATGTGTCAGGCACCTTGCTCATTTGTAAACAAACCTTTCCATTTAATCCTCATTCCAGCTTCCTGAAACAGAAAGCATTTATTCAATTTTACCATTGAAAAACTCTCCTTGAAAGAGTCTTTTATTTTTCTTTGCTTCTCCTAGATCCTTCTTTCCATACCTATTAAACTTACAAAAACAACTTTAATGATTTTGTTTGTTTATTTTTTTTTCTCACATGCAGGTGGTCCTTAAATAGCCCTAAAAACCTGTCCAAGAAATCACTACATTTCCACACAACCAGGATTTATAAACATGGCTTGTTCCCAGTAAGCACCATGAGTTTTTCCTTTCATCTTTGCCTTTTAGCCTCTTGCCTCCCTCCTAACAGCTCTCAGACACCAGGCTTTATTCTAAGTCCCCAATCTGTCATGGACTTGTCCAACTCATCCCCAAAGCACCCTGGCACATGGTGCCCTAAGTAATCTTAAACAACCTGTGTTTTTAAAGAACCACAAGATAAAAGGACAAAACTGAGTATAATTAGTCTACAGTTGTTCAAAAGAGAGATTTACAAGTTTTGCAGTGAGCAGAAACACTCAAAGGGAGTCTGGTGAAGTGGTTAACTTTACTTGCATCTCTAGGGAACCGTGACCTTGGACAAGACCCTGGATCCTGTAGGATGGTAATCGAATCGTACTAACAGGGGATTTGGAGCCATGTTTTGAGATGAGATAAATTAATAAAAGTGGAGAAATTAAAAACAAATATAGATATAGTGAATACTCAGTAAACCTTAGTTACTGTTGATGGCTTTTTATCAATTTTCACACCAACTCATAAAAAGATTGACTAGCAACATATATTCATACCAAATACTTAATAAGTAGTAATACTCTCTATATATTCACTCTGCTTTTCTGTTTTTAAGATGTAAACATTAATAAGTAGATAAAACTGTCTTTAAGATCATGCTTTTCAATGCCAATGCAATAATATTGGTAATCTACTTAAATATTATAAAATTGTTCATCTAGTTAAATATGACACCCAAATTTCTCAGTCCCTCTTCAGCTGCCCAAAGGATCATGTCCAGCTTGAGGCTGACCTCATGTTAAAAAATTACCTACTTGAAATGGTTGTCACCACAGACAACTGGTTGATTTCTGAGTATTGCACATTAAAGGCACCTAACAAATTTTCTTTCATCCTCAGCCTCCTCGGGAACGAGTTCACTATAGAAATCAATCCTAGTCTAATCAGTTCCTTTTCACTCTCTCGAGCCAATCTAAAACTCGATCTACATCTTAGCCAAACTCAAAATTTATAGTTGAGGGCAAGGAAAAGAACAAAAATAGAACAGTGGGAGTGTGTTTGAAATTACCACTCCTTATTAGGACATCTCCTCTGAAGATGAGTTACTAGAGCAGAATTGAACCTCTATTAACAGTAGTGAATTCCCGAGCCAGACAGCAACAGTAAATAAAGGAACCCGTGCTTACATTCATTTGATGGTTTTGCAGACTGGAGATGTGTTTCTGGCACCATTATTCCCCGTTCAGGAAACAAAGCACACAAAACAGTATGTTCCTTAGAATGTTTGCCTTGTGCAGTAACATGAATCAAACAAATGAGGCATGTTAAAAGAATTTAAATTTAAGTGAGATTTTCATCCACAGTAGCTTCCAGTTTCTGTTTATTTTTTTATACTTTATTTTGTAAGTGCTTTTGGCCACTTCTGTAAATAAGAACTGGATTCAAGAAGATTTTTTTTTCCTTTAAAGCCCCCAGAGACTACTTTAGCCTTTCTTGCCAGCACTTATAAACTTACTTTGGTAAAAAAATAAAGACAGAGCATCACCACAAATCAGGACTGCACTTAAGACAGACAGTGTGTGTTAGCCTAGGATGCTTTGAAGACCTGAGTCTGGTGGGGAGTACTTTATTTCCCTGAGGTAAGGAAAGTGTGTCTTGTCAGGAGTTCACACAACTTACTTTAAGATTTGCTTTCTCTTCCCCTAGGGAAGAAAACTGAATAAAGATGAGTAGAAGGGGATCTAATATTCTTAACATTTTCTAAATATAATTTCCATCTAGGGACAGCGAGACTCTTAAAATGATCCCCTGACCTCTTGCGGACATCAACTAACTCAAGCACAGTTTTGTGGGGTGTGAATTATATTTCCAGTGGGTAGAACACACGCAATTTTGTTACTTCCTACTTACAATTTCATCTTCAGTGGTCACCCCATGCTATGGGAAATGAGAAAGCCTGATTAACCAATTTTGAAATAAAATACCCATAAATCTATAGAGAACTCCCTCAAATACTTATTTTTTGGCTGAAAATATTCTTGTAGAATACTGAACAGGGCTTACTGTTCTACTCCACCATTGGACCTCCTGAAATGTTTCATTCTTTGGGTTACAGTGAAATGATTATTTTGTTTCACAGAGGTAAATTAACAAAAATAAAGATAAAGTTTTTCAAAATCATATTCAAGGTATGAATGAAGATTTTCTCATTAAAATAGGATTGGAAAATAGGCAGCCAAGGGAAGAACACTGACTTTCTCCAGTAAGATAAATATTTTGGCTACTGAGAGTCAAACTAAATAGTAAATAGCAACCCAAAACAGATGAACTTGCAAAGTAAGTTCAAGAGTCTAGACGTCAAGTTGGAAGTGTAGAATGATAGAAAATCCACTTAGCATGCTCAAATACCTAGGGTCTATGCCCATAACTTCTTTAAAAACATCACCTTAAGCTTCATCATCTAGACCCATCCTATTTTAACTCTTAGAATTGGGCCTCAGATGCTGGGTTTGTTGTAAGTTGGAAGTAATGCTAGAAATCTCATGGTAAGAATTTAAAGGAAGAGAGGCACTTCAAAGTATTGAGACGATGGTGGTCGAGGACCGTTAGAGGGGCTTGAACAGAGTCATAAAGAAATGATTTCAACACGAGAAAAAAGTCTGTGGAAGCAGAACATTAAAATTGTCATGAAAAAAACACAGAGATAATTTTTAGTCCATTGTCATTTGTACCTTGGAATTGACTCCTGGGTGTGTGGAAATCATAGCATAATGATCAAGCCCTGCAATATTTCCACATTAACCTACAAAGAACAGCATCCTCTTAGAATACGGACAAATGGTAATTTAAGGAGGACCTCTCAGCTGTGAATGGCAAAACAGACGGCCATTATACTGAGCGCTGGAACAATCATTTATCCATCCCGTGTCCTTTCAGCCTTGCCAGTGTGCCTTCTCCTTTCCTTTGAGAGCACATAGGCATGAAGCTGGACATTATGGCTGACACCACTGAGTACTTCCTCATTTACACACCCAAGTCATGTGTGTGACATCTGTATGACTTCCTTCTGAGCAGGATACTTGTCTTTGTGTTTATTATTTACTCATTCTCCCTTTCTCATCATTCTTTTTATTTTTGAGATTATAAAATAATTGCATCATTTCCACTGTCCCTTTCTCCCCTCTAAAATCTTCCATATAACTACTCTTTCTTTCTTTTAAATTCATGGTCTCTTTTTCATTAATTGTCATTACATACATATATGTACACTATATACATACGCATTCTTATACATAACCTGCCCAGTCTATAGAATATTTCTTGTATGTGTGTTATTTAATACCCATTACACCTGACATTACAATACTAAATAATACCTTGCTCATAAATCATACACTTAGTATGATTCTTATTTGACCCACAACCTAACATTTTTTTCTTGAAAAGAAGTATCTTATTAGAATAAAAGAAAGAGTTTTTTTTTTTTAAAAAAAGTTTTAGGTACCATAGGGATTATTTGCCCATACTCTCATGTGACCTGGGCGAGGCTGACCTGTAATATGTCCCCTGATCCCTTGCTGGGAGTACAAGTAATCAACCTTGTGCATAGCTTTCCAGGTGGTCCCCATGCTTCTACAGAGAACAACTGACCGAGCCATCTCCCCTGTCCCCAACAGCTGGCATTCTCACGAGATTCATTAATATACTTTCAACAGTGCAAGTATGAATCTTCACAGATTTGTGGTCTGACAGTAATGCCTTCCTGCATGAATGACAAAAGAGACACCACAGGTGCAAGGAAGCAAACTTTTAAGAAACATCTGCTTTTTTTCATTTCATTACACACTTCATTCAAATTTAGATACGGTTGGACCAAGAGCTTTATCCTGATCATATTAATTCCTTTTTAAAAATTGCTTGAAAATTTGTTTTTAGCTATATTTGATTAGTTGAAGGCATTAAGCATTACTGGTACTTAAATTCACTGAAATTTTCCTTGTTTATACACTATTATATTTGTCTAATAAAAAAGCTACTGTGCTCTTAAAGCTTATTTCTACCTTAATATTGGATAATGCTGTAGGGATTATTTTAAAATTTTAATGTGATTAAAAATTTAAAACATTCTATCAGAATAAGTACTTATGTAATTAAAGTTTATACATTGTTAATTACATAAAAATATATCTTTTTATTTACATGATTTTTAACAAAGGTTCAAAATACTTTTATGTGTATACTTGCTGCTGTAAAAGCAAAACCAGTAAATGATGCACTTAAACCAATAAATCCAGATGCCCCACCTAAAGTCCATTTCTGAATGCATCTTATTTTCCAAACTGTCTGTCATCTGTGACAGTACAGGTAAGCCAAGTGCAATCCAGGTTCACTGCAAGAGGTCCTAAACTAAGTCTGAGTTCTATGGTAAACACAATTAGACATTTATATTGAATATAAGTTCTAGGTTATTTCAGTGTATTAGTAATATGCACTGTCTCCTTACAACCATCAGCTCACACCATTACAAAAGCTTCTATGACTATTTTACATGAAGTCTCTCTGAAATCCATGTCTAGTCAAATATTAATGGTTTCATTTTATAGAAAAATTTAAGTCAGTAATACTAGACTTGATACATACTAGGTAAGGAATGGGAAATAAGAGTCCTAGAGAAGTGTTTAGAAGAAACCTTAAAAAGACAAAGGTGTTCTACAAGATTTTAATTACAAAAGTTGCCATATTCCACAAAGGGTGGGCTAAGGATTGAGAGATGTGGGAATCCCAGCTGGTACAAGGGGGAAACTAAAACAAAACAGTAATTGTGGGGCAGGGAAGAACCCAGAAATATGAATCAAATGGTGATCATAGACCATGAAACCATAAATAAAGAAATTGCTTAAAATTTCAGTAAATTAAAACACGAGTGACAAACTATCTTTACTGAGGGAGAAGAAACCGTGAGCCCAGGATGGGAGAAAAAAAAATAGGCTTCGTCCGAGGTCAGAGGAAAGGCAGCAGTATCACCAACATTTACCAATTGTTTAGTAAAGTCAATATGGGACTAAGGGCACACTAATAGCACAATTCAAGAGTCAACATATTTATTAATTCATGTAACCCTCTTTAAGAAAATCATGACATTTTACATCTGGGAATTGCATGGGAGGATGCCCAGTCCAATGCACTGCTGGTGATTGGAGCAAAAGGGTCAGTAAGGGAGGCATGAAGGCAGAGAAGTTTGCCATCTTGTCTTCATAGCCTAATATGCTTTTTGCACCTATTTATTGCAACCAAATTTCTTAAAGCAGTGTACTATATATAGAAGTTATTAATAATAAGTGTTTCTTGGAAGGTAGGTGAAAGTAAATACTTGACCACATTTAGAATCAAATTAAACTAGTAAAGCAAGTGTTTCTATATTATTTAAACCTAGTACCTAGGAAGATGCATCTTAATAGGTTCTATGGAAATTTAAGAAAATAAGTTTCAGCTAGTGAAGGAGCTAACTAGAGGGAGGAGGGAGAGCAACACAGAGAAAAGGGGGTCAGGGGCAAAGTTTAGTAAAGAGAGGGTCAGGGGACGGCTACACACACACACACACACAAACACACAGAGAGACAGAGACAGAGAATGTGAATATTTCCAACCTGTAGCATTTCATATAGGAAATACAGGTTTTTTTTAATATGGCATTAAATAACACTTTCACTTAATCCAAGTGATAACATTTTTCTTTTAAAAAAAAAAAGTTGTAGCTGGGTGGGTGGTGCATGCCTTTCATCCCAGCACTTGGGAAGTAGAGCGACATGGCTCTAGATCTACTATATAGATCTCTATATAGCAAGTTCCAGGGCATCCAGGGCTATGTAGAGAGACTCTGTCTCAAAAATCGTACTTATTGTTGTTTGTTCCTGTGTGTTTATGCACATGCACACAGATGCACACATGCCAGGGCATGTAAGTAGAGGTCAGAGAACAACCAGAGGGTTGGTCTTATTCTTCCACCATATGCATACTGGGGAATGAGCTCAAGCCATCAGACTTTGGCTGCCAGTACCTTTACATCAGCGGATCCCCTCACCCCGAGTGTGAAGTCTGATAATCAAAGTCAAGCCTTTCTCTAAACCTTATCCTACAAAGCCTAAGTACACAGAGGAAGGAAGAAACACTACCATTAAAAAGTTGCTAGAAAATAAGACATAGGGGAACTGTTGCTTGCTCTACTCCTCTTAAGACATCAAACACCAAGGAAGACAAGTGATCATTCTTAACAACACAGAGAAGAGCAACTTAATCCACCAGGATGCTAAGCAATCTGGTTCTTTATGTTCTTGAGAGTTTCAGACCTTCTACCCATACGTTGCATGCAACTAGTTCAATGTTTAAATGGCTGAAAAAGTCTTCCAATTTATTTGTCAACATAATCCAACAATATGCTGTTTAACATAAATATTCTAGAGTGCCAAATGAGCTTTAAAATTTCATGGAAAACTTCTTACGTAAGTAAATATTGTGACCACAAGTTATTGTTATTGAGGAAAAATGGGAGAAACAATTACAATTACAGAAGGAGAAACAGGCTGTCAAGTTAAATTGTTTCACAACTTCTCTTACCATTGCTTTGACTTAATATTGAGTGAGCATAGTAATGGTTTATGTAATATGCAAAAATCAAATGTGAAATTTTAAGCCATGCTTTTTTTTGTATTTTGAAATGAAAAAGTCATCAATGCCCCTTGTTTGGGTGTGTGCACATACAAGCAAACCCTCAGGATACAATTCTTTTAAGATTTCAAGCCATAGAAATTGCTGGAAACACACATTTATATTCAAACATCTTTTGGATGAATCCACTGACCCATTTTTCTAAAGTAAATACTGCCTCTGGGTTTCTACTTGCATTGAAACAGTAACAAACAGGGCTCAATTGTATCCTCACAGAACCTTGAAGACTGTCCTTCAAGTTGCACAACTGACCTTTTCCACAAAAAAATTACAGGCATCCATGGCCTCAAAGGCACACAAGTGCATTATGGAACATTTTGAAACAAAGAATTGTGTTGCTTTTCTTGTATAAGAACCAATTTAGATGTCAAACACTTCTTTGCATTTCCTTGCATATTTGCAAACATGACTTTTAGTATTATTTTTTTCACTTAAAGGAAAATAATTAATCACTTTACAGGTTAACAAAGAATACCTTCTTCAGTGAGCTGCACAGAAGAAAAATTAAGACCATGCATTTAGCAGATTTTTCAGACACAGAAAAGAGAAAACTGAATACACACACACAAATCCTGTCTCAAGTCCTGGCATGAAGACCACAACCTGGGCATCTCCAGCACAACGCCCATGTGCGAGGTGGAGAGCACTCTACTCACCCGTCTGGCTGAGCTGCGATGTGCTTCTGCTTCTTCGAGAGACGATGGCAACCACCTTGGCACTCAGGCTGGATCTCCGCTTCTTTCCGCCTGCCCCAACGGTCCCCACAGCTGTGTCAGACTGGCTGCCGTCATTATGCTCCAGTGTGTACATCTCTCCACTTACACTGGTGCTCTTGATGATGGCTCTTCCTGAAGTCCCCATCCGTCTGCCTTGCATTTTGGGGGTAAATGAACTATATTTACAAAGTAAAAACATATATGCATCCATAAATTACAGGTCAGCATAACTGAAACTATAAAACTAAGTTTTTTTTTTGAAGTAATCCAGATACATCTTTTTTTTATTTTCAGGTGAAAGAGCCAGCTGAGTGGTAGCCCTACTATGTCAGTTTTAAGATGACATCACTTTTCTTTCTTTAAATATTCCTTTTATGTGCATGTGTGAGGGCTAGAGAAGACCTGTGTGTGCATCAGGAGCCCATGGGAGTCAGAAGAGGGCATCAGATGCTCTGGAACTAGATGTTACAGATGGCTGTTAGCTGTCATATGAATGCTGGGAATTGAATCTGGTCCGGTCCTTGACAAGAGCAGTAAGAGCTCATAACTGCGGAACCACGTCTGTCTACAGTCCCAATACTTCTCTTAAGATGATTGCAGGGCACAGATTAAGCTATGACATTTAAACACAGAAGTAGCTATGGCATGTCTCCTTCCTTCCTTCCTTCCTTCCTTCCTTCCTTCCTTCCTTCCTTCCTTCCTTCCTTCCTTCCTTCCTCTTTCTCTCCCTCCCTTTCTCCCTTCCTTCCTTCTACCTTTTCTTTTTCTTTTTCAGACAAGGTCTTACTTTGTAGCCCATGCTTTTCTAGAACTTGCTAAGTACACCAAGCTGGCCTCAAATTCACAAAGAGCCAACTGACTCTGCCTCCCGAGTGCTGGGATTAAAGCTGTGGACCATTCACCACAGTGCCTGACTCAAAGTAATAGACTTTTAAACACAGGAAAGAGAAATATCTCCAGTGCTGTCTCTAGGAAAGAGTAAACAACCCATAATATTCTAAATCTTTTGGGTTCTAACAATGTGATGTGACAAAGACCAACTTGGCCATCACATATTAGTCCTTTCATTTTTTCCTTCTTATTTTGCAATACAAAGTCCACATTAGAAGTAACACGGGATAGTTAACATAAATACCTACATTTTATGTTAATAATAACAAATCCTAGTCTTTCTATGAAGCTTTGTAACTTATTTGTGTATATCTACATGATGTCATTTAAATTATAGGGAAACTATCAAAATATGCCTTCAGGAAGATGGAAGGGAGTGACCAGAAAGATCAGAAAGTCTGGGGCTTTCGAATTACTAATAACTGAGAATGACTTTTTTCCCCCAAGACAGAGTTTCTCTGTAGCTTTGGAGCCTGTCTAGAACTAGCTCTTGTAGACCAGGTTGGCCTTGAACTCACAGAGATCCGCCTGCCTCTGCCTCCCTAGTGATGGGATTAAAGTCATGTAGCACCACTGCCCACGAAACTGTCTTTTGATATGAACTGTTTGAAATATTTAAGCTTTAGCTGCACTACTTTCACAGGACAACATCAGAATTAAGCAATATGAAGACATTTTGAGGTATTGGGGTCAATCTCAGGACCTCAGACATGCTAGACCACTGAATTATTCTCACCCCCAATCAGCAATGACGTAATTATCTCCAGTTTTGTTCCAAACAAAATTTTTAAAGTTTTAAACCATTTGCAGATTTCTACTTTTGTACCTTGTTTTTCAAAACATTGATGAGGTGAGAACTACTTGTGCATGGTCAAAAGTTGACTTGTATGTGGTCTATAATAGTAACTCTAACTGAAACAGCAAGTGCAGGGCTGACATGTGTCTGTGCAAGGTCCTCTGTGTATATATTGCAGCTTTTAGCATAGTATTTTTATGGGACCCCTGACTCTGAGAATAAGTGGGTCTTTGATTCTTGTGCCTGCTGTTGGAACTTTTCTCCTTCTGTTGGGCTGCTTTGTCCAACATTGATATGATAGTTTCTGCTTCATCTTGTTATTTTATTATGTTTTGTTGTTATCTCTTAGAAGTCTGCTCTTTTCTCATGAGAGACAGTGAGTGAATCCAGAGGGGAGGGGTTGTGGGGTAGGAATTGGGAAGAGTAGAGGCAAAGGAAACTATAATCAGAATATATTGCATGAGAGAAGAATCTATTTGCAATAAAGAAAAAAATATTGAATGAAAAAATAACAACAACAGCAATAATTAATCTTCTAATAAATGTTACCATGGTGCCCTCATTAATTTATTTGAATGGATTATAATTCTATATCCTCTTTAGGCATACTCTTGCTATCTCCATTTCCTATTATCCTGTCTTTGACTTGCCCAATTCTGTGGTGGATCGATATAAAGT
The DNA here is from genome assembly GCF_037038515.1 of Microtus pennsylvanicus. Lineage (NCBI taxonomy): Eukaryota > Metazoa > Chordata > Mammalia > Rodentia > Cricetidae > Microtus > Microtus pennsylvanicus. Next base: position 44,891,192 of record NC_134585.1, on the reverse strand, counting down.
GTCAGCTTGTTCAAGTTCTTGATCATAAATTATGCACCTTAAACTTATTACTAAGAAATCAACAGCATTGCATCTACCATTGTTCATGTGTGTGTTCATTAATATGCATATGCATGTGTGTGTCCATTTGTGCATCAGTATGTATCATGTGTGCACATGTGTATGTTTATGTGTGTATACATATAGGTTTTCAGGTGTGTATATATGTATGAATATATAAGTGTGTGCATGTGTTCATGTGCATGTATGAGTGTGTGTTTATGTGTATGTGTGTGCATGTGTATGGAGTCAACCTTACATTTACTGTTTTAGGAGCTCTCTACTCAGCTTTCTGAGAGGGTCTCTCCTTGGAGTCTGAGGCTCACCAATTAGCCTAAGCTGGTTGGCCAGAGAGCTCAGGAGATTTGCCTGACTAGGCCTCCCAAATTGTGGGATTTAAAAGATGCCTTGCTGGGTTCCTATGCAGGTGATGAGAATCAACATCAGTTCCTCATGTTTGTGTGTCAGCCACTTCATCAGCTGAACCACCTTCCTAATCACTCACTAGTTTTTAGTTTAGTTTGTTTGTTTTTAAATACATTATATCCAGTGGTTTGTCAAGTCTCTCTTTAATTATTTTCAGTTCTGTAGAAAGTGTATGCAAATAATTATAGTAAGGAATGAACATGTATGTGATTTCTCTTTATTATATCCAAAAATGGAATTCTATTACTGCTATCAACTTATCTTTTAAAAAATATAATTTCATTACTCCTTGGCCTTTTGGCTAAGATCAACTACAAAATGTCATTTCACCATCAGAAGTACTGTGAAACTCAAAGCATCTTCCCTTAAGCCAGAGAGAAGTTAAAAGTTAAGTCAAATGCCTCTAACCATATTCATATTGTGAAATATATTTAGGATAAGCTGGGAGGGTTCAAAACTTTTTATGAATATTTTATTATAGCAATGAAATATTTCACCATGCTGACAAATGTTTTTGGAATAGCAAAAATTTGGGTAGCAATGGTACCATTTGATAGGTCTACATTTTTAAGTTACTGTAAATAATTCTATAAAAAAATTTAAATTATTTCTCCTTGAAATCTGAAGTATTTGCTTAGATGCTTACAGTAATTTTTATATAAAAATGTCTATATCTCTCTAAAAGTCTTAGCACACCTGTGCTGTTCCATGAGAGAGGTCAGGCATTTTCAGTTCTACTGATCTACCAACATAATCAGTCAGATTCATGAATACAAGTTTAGGGTATTAATAGAAATATGCTTTCTACAACACACAGCCTCACTTCTTAAATTCATTACTTCTGCTTTTATAGATCTCCACAAAATGATGGTAAGCCCCTATTACTGAAGACAACGATTACAAAAGTCATTGACCGTGGAGAAGTCTAGCTGGTGTGTACCTAGAGCCTTCACCCTACTGACTCGTGGTCATGTGACTGGAGGCTACTCTGCACTTTACCAAAGGAGAAAGTTACATGATCCCAGCAACAAGCCCTTTGGTGTACAATGGTGACCTTCAAGATGCACTAGTTCAACAGTGGCAAAAAAACTTGTGGGAGTAACCAATACCTGATCCAATTTATAGCCCACTCCATGAGACAATTAATTCCCCAACATACTCAGTTGACCAAGAACCTGAGGCTATTATAGACAGGGACATATGGGAAAATCAAATACTATTATTCTGCTCAAAGAACATAGAAATAAAATTATTCCTAGGGACATTCTGCCAAATTCAGATCAATGTCATACTCAAAGAGACGTTTTCTTGCCTTAGATGAGAACTAAGAAGAACACCCACAATGAACAATGGGCAGAGAGTCTGAGACCGTGGAACGCTCAGAACTTGTAAAACTTGATCTCATTCAAAGGGCTGAGAAGTGATGCATTATTTCCTTAATGAAAGTTGAGAGCAATAATAGAATTCCATTTTATGGACATAATAAGGTGAATGCATATACATATTGATTTAATTGACTGAGTTCATTGAATTGAAAATGTATTTTCAATTAAGAAGCTGGGATGTCTTCCACAAATCACTCTCCTCAGGCCTCAGGGAACCCTGTAAGAAGAGGAGGCAGAAAGAGGGTATTGGGTCAACAAGGTCATAGAAACACAGAAGGACACATATGAACTCATAGAGACCATGGTAGCAAGCATAGGAGATGCATAGGACTGGGCCAGATAGGGTCCCAGTGCTGAGAGGTGGAGTGGACAAAGCTCCCCTCCTGTCCCTAACACAGAAGTTAACTTTGATTGAAAAACGACTTCAAGGGAATCTCACTGGGCATACAAACCACTGTTAAGGGCAGGCTCCATGCCTACCAATAGATGAACAACACAAAAGGAACTCAATGACATTTTTGGAGGTTGTTTTATAATGGTTTGTTAGGGTTCTTCCCCCTTTACAGGTCCTTTGTGTATATATTATGGTTTTGTTATTGTGTTTATATAAGGACATATGTTTGTGAAAATGTGTGTATCTCTGCATCTATGTGAGTTTATTGTGCTTTTTCTTAAGTTCATTATTTTTTTTCTTCCAGAAGTCCTCTATACCTCTTCCTCATCTTTTGTCATTTTACAAACCGAAAATTTGTGTTAGGTTGGTTATTACTTTGCAAGAACTGGCTAGCAAAGTCACCACTGTAACACATAAAGTCAGGTTCTTATTGACCTAGAGCACAGTATCCAGATTTGAACTGATATCAGCAATCATTCTCTCACTCCAGGCATCCTCTTTATTTTCTGCAATGATTGTATACACATGAGTGCATGTCTGCCTGCGTGTGTAATTACACAAGTTTCTGAGATCATCCTTAATGCCTGCTGCCGTTCTGTTCTTTTTCTCTTTGACAAGCTAATGAAAGCACTGGTATTTTCATCCGCTTTTCCTTATCTGAAATCCTCATCTTGAAAATTTGTTTTAAAAGTCACTAACCACACATCAGAGGACTGATCTCCAAAATATACAAAGAACACAAGACATTGGTCATCAAAAGAACAAATAAATCCAATAAGAAAATGGGGTACAGACCTAAACAGAGAATTCTCAACAGAGGAATCTAAAATGGCTGAAAAAAAATACTCAACATCCTTAGTCATCAGAAAAATGCAAATCAAAACAACTCTGAGATTCCATCGTACACCTGTAAGAATGGCCAAGATCAAAAACACTGATAACAACTTATTCTGGAGAGGATGTGGGGTAAAGAGAACACTTCTGCATTGCTGGTGGGGATGCAAGCTGGAACAAGCCCTTTGGATGTCAGTGTGGCGATTTCTCAGAAAATTAGGAAACAGCCTTGCTCAAGACACAATAATTCTACTTTTGATATCCAAAGTATGCTCAACTGTGCAACAAGGACATGTGCTCAACTATGTTCATAGTAGCATTGTTTGTCATAGCCAGAACCTAAATGCCTCTCGACCAAAGAATGTATAAGGAAAATGTGGTACATTTACACAATAGAGTACTAAACAGGCAACAATGAGGACCCTAAAAGAGACATACATAGATCTAATCTACATGGGAAGTAGAAAAAGACAAGATCTCCTGAGTAAATGGGAGCATAGGTACCCTGAGAGAAGGTTGAAGGAGAGGGAAGAGTCAGGAGGGGCAGCAGAGGAAAATGTAGAGCTCAATAAAATTCAATTTTAAAAAGTGTGGAATCCCCATCAAAAATGTATAAATGTAATACTTGGGTAAATCAGCTGTGATGTCCAAGAAGGGCACATTGATGAGTTTGCTCACCCTAGCCTTGTCTTCCTTTAGTCTCCCCATCTAGTGCTGAGATTGAATAGAATCTTCTGTTTTCCTTTAACCAACTTTGACTTTCATTCCCACTTTGGCTTAAATTTGTTTTAATTTCTAGTTATTGGCTGGGGGTGCTCTAATTTTAGATTAGATTAGTAGTAACATTTCAATTTGTGGTGACAACAGTGTATCTATATATAGATGAGGAATTTTGGGTATCAGACAGCAAGGATATATTGATGGTTGGTTAGTAGATGATGGAAAATCAGGCTTGTTGACTTCCTGGTTGGTCTGTTTGTTTACATACTAGCAAAAAGTCACATCACTAAGAAAACCATCTTGTACACACTGAATAGAGAATATAAATATAAAGCATGATGTTGGGCTTTGGTATAACAGATATGTGACAAAAATGAAACTTTTTATTTTCATGAAAAATTATCTTTCATTTATGCGTGTTTGCCTGCAGGGTGTTATGCATTTTCATGCCTAGTGCTCTCAGAATACAGAAGAGGGCGTTGGGTCCCCTGGAACTGAACTTACAAATTATTTCCTGCTTACGTGGGTACTGGGAACCAAACCCAGGTCCTCTAGAAGAACAGCTAGTGCTCTTCACCAATGAGAAATAATTTTAATTGTTGATAAAATCGCTATACAATATATATGTCCTTGAGATACTATTCAAGCATATTAGAGAGCAAGGTGCCTTACATTTAACTGAGGTTGTTTTGTAATCTATACAAATTAATATCTATCTCTATAATTCCAACATAAAAATCTGAAGAGTCTGCATAGAGAAATTAGATAAAACTTCAAATGCTTTGAATATTTTAAAAGTAAAAATTCATTCTTGAGAAATTGCTGGCTCAGAAGAATTTCAATACAAGGATTGAAATCTGCAAAGTGGAGATGTCAAAATAGCTTAATGTTTTTAAAAAGTCCAGTTTATGAAACTATGTCTAGATTTCAGATCACATCAAGAGGATAGTTAAAAATCAAAATGGGCATCAGGAAGTACTTATGAGAATCTGGAGAATCTTTTAAATTTAACACTGATAGTGGGAATGTTCAACGATAATAGTACTTTGGAAACAATGCTTTGTCATTTAGTTGTATTTGGAATTTCATATAAATTAAAAAATCCACTTAAAAGTTAAACAAAGTTACCATAAGACCCAGTAATTTCATTCTCAGAAATCCACTAAAGATAAATGAAAATGTATTCACACGAAGTCATACATGAGTATATAAGAAATATTAGAAAGAAAACAAAAAAACCTCAAGTAGAAACAACTCAAATGACAATGACCACCATCTGAAGGAAAATTTAAATGAGGTGTACTCACAACAGTGTATTGTAACTACAAAAAAGTATGAAATACTGACTGATGTTAAAATACAAAAAATTCAAAAGCATCCTATATGGAAGAAACTAGGGAAAATGACCATGCATTGCAAAAATTCATCTCTGTAAAATAGATACATGTGAAATTCATAAAGAAAGGCATCATATCACTGGTTTTACATAATGGAAGAAGATTTGGTAAACCATTGGTATTGTATGAATTTACTTGGGATATAATAGAAATACTATCAGACAGGAGGATTGCTTGTCTATCTTTGTGAATGCACTCCAAATACTGATGTACACTTTCAGAATGAATTTCATAACACCTCAATTTAAAATAAACAGCCTTGTATCTTTCCTAAATTTTGCTAGTGGGCATATACGTATATAATGTTATTTTAGAAATTTAGAAGATTTTTTTTCTGAAATTCCTTTCTAAGCATTTATACAGTAGCTTTATTTACTAAATCAATTAGTATTTATTCCAAAAATGTTTCAGAATTATGGAAAATGAGAATCTAATTTGTGCTTTCAGTGTGGTAAAAAATAAAACCCTTTGATAATCAGTAGAACACAAATAAGTAAGCATATACAGAACCAACAGCGAGAAAGCCATCACAGGGAACTGGCCTATTCCTCCTGTGGCTGATGGACTTAGAACCATGGGCAGGAACAAGGACAGCCTGGAACGTATCAGAGTCTTTAGATCTTCATTAAGAGAAGCTCATTGTGATAATGCTTTACTCCTACTGTAAGACAATGTGCATATGAACACATGTATATATGTGTGCATATAGATGAGATTTGGCATGCTATAAGTAAACATAAAATGACAAGACTAGTATAAAATCTGTACACATTTAATCAAATGGAAAATGTCATTAGTATTGACAGGATGATTTTATGTAATTTTTAGGAAAATAGTGTTATGAATTAAACTCTAGGATACCATCCATAGTTTTATGGATCATTAAATTTATAAAAGAAATAACAATGAATGTACAATTGAAAGAACAACTCCAAACATTAAATTTTAAGATAAACAAAAGTACAAGTGTAACATCCTAAACTCACTGTCCATAATGTAAGTGAGAACCATTTTGTTCCCTAGAGAAAAAAAGACTAATGGGCCACATAAGAAAATCTAATGTATAACTTTACATGACAGATTTTTGCTGCATTCTTCCAGTGTAAGGAGGCTGGTGCAAACATTTGTGACAGATTAAAAAAAAGGGAACCAAAATCTCCTCTCAGAAGCTATGATGCTTTAAGACACATAATGAAGAAAAAATAGTTCTGTTTGTAAGTTTGCAGCATGTTTAGAATAAAGGTCATATAGAACATATAGGAAATACCTAAATTAAACCATAATTCTGTAAGAAAGAAAAAATGAATAACAGATATCTAATCTATAGAAGTAACATTTACACATGAAACTTCTCTTACATCTCTCCAAAGGATTACAGAAATATGAATCAATGAAAGACCAAAGTTCATTGTGACTTCATAATAAAATACAGAGAGCAGTTAACACAAGGCATAATAAACAGTTAAATTTGTCCTAGACATATGTCCACAATACTGTTTACAATGTTGTTAAAATTCAATAAGTAAAATTATCTAAGTCCTACATTATATTTATAAAGCCTCTATATCCTTAATCATATACGGGAGATAGGACCTGCTGATCAATATCCAGATGCCACACCCAGGCATCTGACTGATAAATTCCAGAAGATACAACATGTGGAAAGATGCTTGATAAGCCACACATATCAACGTGCCTCCTTAAAGTTTCTGAGAAAGTCGGTTCAGAATAGTAACTGGGGGATGTACTCAGATCAGTTTAGATTCAAGCCTTTCAAATAGACCACTCTTCAGACACAATGGCCTTTTAGTATCCATTTATCTCACCTTCATACATATTCACATATATGTTGATAACAGAGAGGTATAAGACATCTTCAGAGCTATAGTCTTTCACTCTGTTTATTAGGTTGTTCCTAAATCTTATATTCATTTCTAGGCATTTTATATTACATAGTATTATATGTAGTGATGCAATATGAAATCTATCCCCCCAATGTTTGCTACTAGCATATGAAAATACAACTCCTTTTTGTATATTGACCTTGGCCAATGACTTTGCTAAAACTGACATATTAATTATACCAGTTGATTCTCCTGATTCTCTTGCATTTTCTGCATTTATAAACATAGAAACAAAGAGTTCTAATTGACTTCCAATCTCCACAGCTTTTGTTTATTCCTTGTCTATATATGACAATGGCTAGGGGAGTCTGAATACTGTTGTGCAGTAGTGGTGTGCGTGGTTCCGGGGAGGAACTGCTCCATGCTGAACTTCTGGGTACTATTAGAATTATTTCACATTAACACTTAGACTCAGAGTAAGAAACACTATTTCCCAGTAGGTTAAGATGGTGTTTTTTATTTACTGGTTTTGAGACAAGGATTCACACTGCAAACCAGAATGAGCAAGATGTCACTATGTGAAGCCCAGGGCAGCCTTAAACTCTTGATATTTGTCCAATTTCAGCTTCCCAAGTGTTGAATTCTGGGATTATCAGTGTGATCCAAGTCTAGCTGTCAGATTTCACTTAATCACAAATGTGTGTTGAACTTGTATGTATACTTCTTTGATAACCATATTGATTAGGCAGGGGGTATCCACTGAGATGATCATTTGACTTCTTTCAACTTCATCGTGAATTACATGGAATGTTAATGCAATTTTGTATTTAGTGTTAATGTATTCTGTCCTTTATCTCTGGCTCTCTAGCCCTTCTCCCCATCTTTATCTAGATTAGCCAGATCTGTCTGATGGCACACACAGCCAATTTCCATAAAGAAAGGGAATCCATTCTACCTCCAACCACACAAAAGCTCTGACCTTTCAAATAGTCAGGGACATTGACTTTTGCTGCTCTTCCACCCTGAGGCATCTGTCCATTTGTGGCTTGCTCTGAATGAACATGTGCACATTTGTGTATGTGTGTGTGTGTGCATGTGTGTTCTAGGAAATATCAAAACAAAAGAACTCTGTAGCATCCACTCATACACAAGACCGTGAGAGAGACTTAGCTGCACTCTTCTCTATTCTCCTGACTGGATTTGTAAACATCATCAAGTATTTTTTATAATATTACTGGCATATATTTATTTATATACTGCCATCAAGTATTTTTTATAATATTAACAATATATATGTATATATCTCTATTATTAATTTTTCTCATCTCATGCTATGCATATTAATTATTTGTATTTATGCCCCCCCTCTCTTTATAATTTTGTTTCTTTTGCAATGTTGGGAATTCACCCTAGGGTCTTATATGTGGTAGTCAAGCATTCTACCACTGGGCTATACCCCACTCCTAAGTATTTAGTTCTGTCACAATTACTGAGAAAACTGAAGGCATGAGGAAAGTCTACTACTGCCCATTAAGTTTCATATGTCCTCCTCATTTATTCTTCCACATCTCTTTTTGCTTAAAGTCAAAATTGTATTCCTTCACAGTTGTTTCACTCTTAGTACTTGGATCGTAGGTTTTCCTACTTTGATGATTAAAATATGCATTCTGACTTACTGAATTCTTCTTCACATGATACGTTTTACTTTTTTCAGAATTGTGCAAGCACTACACAGGAAGGAAACGCCATTACTCCCTACTCATAGCGATGGGAAGAAAAAGACTGAAGACACAAAGAATGTGGGACTAGAGTGCCCAGAATGCCCTCTGTCAAACCAGGGGGTGACCATCAGACACATTCCTGAGGTTGTCTTCTAACATTTACTTACTCACTCCCCTGCTCTCATACACATGAAAGTGCAATAGTTACACACACACACACACACACACACACACACACACACACACCAGGGAGGGGAGCATGGGTCTGACACTTTCTAAGACAGGATCTCTCACAGGAGGCCCGGAGAGCTTCTGGGATTTTCTTGCCTCAGCCTCACCAGAGCTAGGCTTGCAAATGTGTGACACCATGGCCAGCTTGTTGTTGTTGTTGTGTTTGTTTTTAAAGACTGGCTCTCCCTTTTTAGACTGGGCTTGTCTGGAACTAAAACTCGCTATGTAGTTGAGGCTGGGACTAAACGCATGTGTTGAAAGAGCAGAACAAACTCCATTTTGAGAAAGAACTCCATTTTAGATAGGACCTAACTCTCTCTCTGTGTGTGTGTGTGTGTGTGAATGCAGACCAGCAACGTCATAAACATTCCCAAGAAACTGTGCCAGCCCTGGTCAAAGTGATCTGCTAGGGTGTCCAAACATCTGTTTACATCTACTTACTTCAAATTTCCTTGTAGGTGTCTGATTAATCACTGTTTTGAAATTCCCCTATACCCCAACTAACGAATTCAAAAGTTGTATACTTTTACCAACTCCTAAATTGCCAAGGCTTGTGCCACTCCGCTTGCAGCTTTGCCCTTTAAAAACCCATTATCCTGAGAGCTCATGGCCATTCTCCTCCACCTGCTGTGTCGGAGTGATGGATTACAGTTCCCATTAGCTAATTTGTAATCCATAAACCCCAGTGTGTTTGCATCAGATACCAGCTAGTGATGGCCTTGTTTGGGGTCCCATGACATAGGCATAACAGTATCACCATGTCCTTTTCAATACCCAGAGTTTAACAAAGGTGATGTTGTTTGAACTCAGCTCCTCTTGCTTGGAAGACAAGAACGTTAGGACTGTGTTGCCCCAGTTTCGAACTCTTCTTAGTTTCCTAGAGAAACACAGGCATTATCTCAGCCTGTCTGTCTTTGTGGGCCTGAGTTCAATCTGTCTCCAGAGCACACAGCAGGGCTCGGAGCCTCCACTTGCACTTCTGCTTTTCAGAGACTGCATCTGTTTGGTTTATGGAAAACATTCCTTCCGCATGACTAACTCACTAGCCAGAGGAAATCAAAGGCAAACTCTGAAACGCTTCACTTGCCAGCTCCCGCTTTCTCTATCAGTTGCTGAACTGAACAGCCATTTCTTCAGCCCCATAACACCAGGGCTCTCTGCTCAGGTGCTATTTCCCATGCTCCCACACTGAAAAGCACCCTCAGACCAAAGTGGGGTTCACGTGGCACTTATCTTGTGTTTCCCTTCTCTTCCAGTGTTTGGAGAATCTCAAATTACTATTTTGTTGCTTACAAATTCTGCCAGATTTTCTTCTTTGCTCTGGTTTAGTGTTTACAGTTTTGAGTACTCTGCCTCAAATTGTGTTGTCATCCCTGGGGTAGACTGGGCCATACATTACACTGCTCATTTTTAATAAGGGCAGAATTATTAGACCAGCTGCATTTTTCATGAAATATTTCAGATCCTAAGTAGTGAAAACATATATTGTACAGTCAGGCTCTAGCAATAACTGTCTTCCTTCCTTCCTTCTTTCCTTCCTTCCTTCCTTCCTTCCTTCCTTCCTTCCTTCCTTCCTTCCTTCCTTCCTTCCAGCTGCATTTTTCATGAAATATTCCAGATCCTAAGTAGTGAAAACATATATTGTACAGTCAGGCTCTAGCAATAGCTGTCTTCCTTCCTTCCTTCCTTCCTTCCTTCCTTCCTTCCTTCCTTCCTTCCTTCCTTCCTTCCTTCCTTCTTGCTGCATTTTTCATGAAATATTCCAGATCCTAAGTAGTGAAAACATATTGTACAGTCAGGCTCTAGCAATAGCTGTCTCCCTTCCCCTTCTTCCCCTTCCCCTTCTTCCCCTTCCTTCCTTCCTTCCTTCCTTCCTTCCTTCCTTCCTTCCTTCCTTCCTTCCTTCCTTCCTGTCCTTTTGTTTGCCATGTTTTGCTTACTTTTCCAACCAAACTCTCCCACACAACCCTCCCCACCCCCTTTCACATTCATGGCCTCCTTTTTCAGCAATTGTTATTGAGTTGTTCTCACCAGGGTATCCTGATTCTGCACAGAATGTCAGACCTGCCCTGCTTCACTAGAGGGCAAATCTGTAACTATTACGGGTAAGGCATCGTTCCGAGGTTTGTTAGTGTCAGACACCAGCAAGATACTTTTGTTGGACTTTTCAGTTTTGAGATTCAATTTAGTGAATTGAATTTTATTTAACACCTGTTTAGACCATCCACTCCTGACATCTCTGCTCATTTTGATGTCAATTTGTCAAATTTGAAAGCTGATTTCTTTATTTTTTTAACTTAGTGATGTGGTTATTTTCAGTTTCATGTCAGATTAAGTTCTAAGTATTTTAATATAAAATTAGAGAGACCCAATAAAAATCAATCATTTTAACTTTACATCTGTAGTTGTAAGGTATATTTATGTAATTACAGACATTGATGACTTATTTGCACCTGTATTTCAAAAGCAACAACATGGACCCCATAAGGTGATAATTGCTTCTTACTAGGGAGAGATACAGAATAGTCTTAGAAAGTGATAGAACACAGTAGAGTGATAGAAACAGCAGCTAGGTATGGCAATAAGAATAGAAAAGAAAATACACATGACTCCGTAGAGCTCAGGATCATGTCAGCTTTGTTATGTCCTGGGATAGTCACTTTCAGTTATAATATCTGCATAGAAGTAGTCAACAAATGATGACTAAACTACTAAAAAATGAGGCACACGGAAATTGCTAATGAGTTAACACTCTCACTATCAGTTAGCGGCAGTTCCAAGATGAGCGCTGGAGATTAACGTCAGAATAGAAAGCAGACCGTGGGGAAGGCTGGCTGCCCTCATGCTGTCTCGTCATGGGACTTCTGATTACAAGGTCCTCTTTATTCAACCGTTACTATCTCATGTCTGCTATCCTCTCTGTACTGAACTCCCCTCTGTTCCACAATGACTTCCTCACTTGGATACGAGCTCCTTCTGTCCCCATCCCTCACATTACATCTTCTCATGACTCAGTTTCCCATCTCTGCTCTGCCATCTTTCCTTCCTTAGTGTTTTCCAGCCTCAGCTCCCTTCAGCTTCACCCTCTATGTTCTTGATGGTTAGTTTTTTAAACCCTAAGGTCCATTTCAGGATGCAATAGAGCTCTGCCCTGGCTGTTGTTTCCTTCTTGGGATAAATGCTCCTGAGAATGGATTCTTCTCATTCTGAGCAAGTATATGTTTTTCTAATTTATAATTTCTTTTTTTTAATATTAAAACTTTGTGTGCAACTGCTTTAAAATGGTGGAAACCGTGACACATCACATATGTACCCCTTTCTAGAAACTGTTTGGGAGATATTATGTAGGCTTACTTCATCTCCTTACATCTGGAAATGACAGGATGCAGCGAGGAGGAGGAGCTGAAGCATAGAGCTGAGCTCATGATAAATTCTGGTGTCTCCATTACCAAAGGCTCAAAAGAGAGCCAAACGCAAGCCTGCCATCAGATGAGGAAAATGTTCAAAGGTTGTTCTGGATTAGCAAGGTAAAATATGAAAGAATATGCACCTCAGGCTAAGGGTACTCTGTGCCACCATTTCTAGTGAGTGTTTTTTCAAGAAACATTCCAGAATGAAGATCTAAGAGGTATGAAAACTGACTGTCAGAAAATGAGGTGTCAGTATGATGTATTTAATAGGAAATAATATGAATTAATGAAAAAGAATCAATATAATAAAAACATGACATAACTTATTTAAGTAAGGAAGGTGCTCCTGAATCTAATGTGTAAGACAGCCCCATTGGACCCTCCTATGAGCACGTACAGGTGGTTATTGACTTTAAATTTGCTATTAACAAAATATTAAACACTAAATTACCCGCCAAAGCTGCAAAAATGGTATCATTAGCAGAATATTCAGGAATGGAAATGAAATAAAAATAACTTTATTAAAACTAACCATGAAAGTAGAAAAATTAAAATTTAAAAGGAGAAAATAAGATAGTAAATATAATTCTAAATCTTTCAGAAATGAAAATGTATGCTTTTCCCTAAACACCCCACAAAATAAACAAATAGATGGTAGAAAACTAAATGATGGGAAAGTCAAGATGTAGAGAAAGAGTAAAAGTTCACAAGATTAAACAAATATGTTTGATCACTGAAAGAATGCTGTAAATGTATGTATGAAAGTAATTCAGAAGTTGACAATGGAGCATTCTATATGCTAATGGCTCCAATTTCTCTCAAATCAATTTTCATATTTACTATAGATCACAAGGTGTCATTTAAAGCAGGGAATATACCTATTTTAAAATTAATATGTAGGGAAAAAGGCAACAAACAATTTTGATGCTACTGACAAAGACTAAGGATGAAGCCAGGAGATGTTCCCGTGATATTTGTCATACAGTTACAGCAAACTATGTTGATTATGATAATGGAACACTGGTGTAGAAATAGACATGAGACACAGGAAATGTTGGCAACACAATGGCTGGAGCATGGTGACGACCTGGCCAATCAGAGAGCTGCCACTGGAATCCTCAGATGCTGAGGCAAGTCACATGTATGGGGGCTGAGGTAGGGTGGGTGCCAAAGGAATGTAGCTAGCATGATCATAACTGATTTTTTTTATTAATTTTTATTGAGCTCTACATTTTTTTTTGCTCCCCTTCTTGCCTCTCCAATCCCCACTTCAACCCTCTCCAATGGTCCGCATACTCCCAATTTACTCAGGAGATCTTGTCTTTTTCTACTTCCCTTGTAGATTAGACCTCTCTTACTGTCCTCATTTATGTTTAAGGTCTTTGGGATTGTGGTTTGTAGGCATATTTTCTTTGCTTTATGTTTAAAAACCACCTATGAGTGAGTACATGTGATAATTGTTTTTCTGTGTCTGGGTTACCTCACTCAGAATAATGTTTTCTAGATTCATCCATTTTCCAGCAAAATTCCAGATGTTGTTATTCTTTTCTGCTGTGTAGTACTCCATTTTGTAAATGTACCACATTTTTGTTATCCATTTTTCGGTCGAGGGGCATTTAGGTTGTTTCCAGGTCCTGGCTATGACAAATAATGCTGCTATAAACATGGTGGAGCACATGTCCTTGTGGGATGTTGTATTTTGTTGAAAGCTTTTTCAGCATCTAATGAGATATTCATGTGGTTTTTATTTTTCAATTTGTTTACGTAGTGGATTATGTTGACAGATTTTCATATGTTGAACCATCTCTGCATCTCTGGGATGAAGCCGACTTGATCATGGTGGATTATGGTTTTGATGTGTTCTTGGATTCGATTTGCCATTATTTTATTTGTTATTTTTTGCATCAAGATCATAACTGATTTTTAAGCTTGTTGGCTGGTGTATGTATAGACATTTATTATTAATAATACCTTATATTTATTTTAACTACTATATTGTAAATTATCTTTTCAGGTGAAATGGAGGAAAATAATTTGCAGTTTGAGCTTATGTCTCTTACTCCTTCATTCTACAAATCACATGAGTTCAACAGGCTGCAATTCCTTTTATGTTTATTTTTTCAAATGATATTACTAACAATTACATCATAGCAATAGTGATCCTGCACATAATTTATCTGTTAGAATATCGAGTACAAGCAAGGTGACTCAAGTTTAATCCCCAACATCCGTATAGAAAGATGCATGAGATATAGTATACTTCTAATTCCAGTTTCAGGGACCCAGAGAGAAAAGGATCCTTGCACTTAGACGGCCAGCCAGAGTAAACAAACTTTGAGCCCTGGGTCTCTCTGACAAACCTTGTCTCAAAAACCAATGTGGGTAGCTCCCAAGGGAAACCTAAGGTTGATCCCTGCACTCCGCTTGCATGTGCACACACTAGTACATGAACAAGTGCATACGCACACACACACACACACACACACACTCTCTCTCTCTCGCCACATAGATTTTGTAGAAAAACATACTTAATAAAAATAATTTTAAGTCATGTGTATAGTAATGTAGACATTGTGGATTGAATCACAAATTATGAATATGATAGATGAAGAGTGTGATGTTTGTGAAGCAATGAGTCCAAATGAAAGAATAACAATGTAACCATTCTACATAACAGGTAAATAGCTACTAAATAAGAATTTTATTGCCAAGCAAATGAATATTCAATACTGATAATAATTCATGCCCGGATTCATTAAAATAATGAGCTACTAGTGCTATTCTGTACTGTAATCAGCAATGATCAAATATGAAAATATATACATTCACGTTCAAAGAACATGAACATTTCCTTAAATGCTACTTTCTTAACCATTTTTCTTTGCTTCAGTCACCACACAGATCAGCTATGTTAAAGATGTGCAAAGCTACATCAAACAACAAATAGCTAGCTTAAGGAAAACCGGACTTGTTACAAAAAATAACGCAGCTATGTGGAGGTAAAGTTCTACCAGTTTTGTGAAGGTATAAAATTCCTCTGTACCGTTATTTTCTATAAACTTAGATACAGTCTGTTGAGTTTTGTGTGTTTGAACACTTGGTCCCTAATTGGTGGGGTTGTCCTGGGAGGTTATTGAATCTGGACACAGTGGAGCCTTGCTGAAGGTGGGATTTGAGGTTTACAGCCAGGCCTTACATCTGTCCTTGTTCGTTTGCATTCATTCACTCATGCATGTATTCATTCAATCATTCATTCTCTCCTTTTCTCCTTCTCCTTCTCCCACACTGGTTTTCTGTTTCCTCTGTAGTTATGAAATGTAACCACTCTGCTTCCTGTCAGGCCAACCTCACTCTCCTGCCACCATACCTTTCCTGTCCTGATGTACTGGATCCCCCGTCAACATGTCAGTCAAAACAACCAGTTTCTCGTCTAAGTTGCTTTTGTCAGAGTATTCAGTCATAGGAATGAAGAGTAATTAGGGCACTCACTAAGATCTAATTGCCATTTCCACAAACATATCTCATCCTGATAAGATATTCCTGGGTCGTTTCAAAGTTTGGCAATTTCATTACCTGTGACTGAGTGTTTTGTTGTCTATTTTACAGGCAGTCACTAACAGTACAGAATTCAACAAGACAACCTGGTTAATCTCTCACAAACTGGTAGAACACAAAGGTAACATTAACGCCGACAGATTGGTTTTGAACTCTATTGTGTTCGCTTTGTTTCAAAGTATACATTAATCTGCAAGGAAGGCCTAGCAGAACAACTACCCATTCGCCCCAAACATTCTGCAACTGGTCACTGTCAAGACTGTGGCTTACTTATAGTCATATGTCTGCAATATTTTGCTATTAGATGACAGGACATAATAATTTAGGTTGTGGTGCAATTGCAGCATTCATAGGGTAAAGAAGAATGCTATAATAGGTTATTACTTTATTTATTATGCAGGTGAAGTGGTTTTTAGAGAGCAGATGGAATATTCTCTCTACCTCACAGCTTGAATTTATTACTATGGAATAAACTTGATAATAACTTATCAACCATGAACTGCTAAAACCCAGAAGATGCTATGGAGGAAGACAGGAAAATCAAGGAAAAAATTTTTTCTCATATGTGCCATATCTAATATCTTCCCTGTACAAATTTATCCTCTCTTTTTCATCTAATTGCTTATTAGTATGTTTTAGACATATAAAATTAAATTTGGGATTACTAAAATAAAAGTCCCTCTCACTCACTCTTAATTCTATTAGATAAAACAACTGGAAGCAAAAAAGGTTTTATCTATTTATGAAATATTTAAAACAGTTTCCCTTCCATTCATATGCAATTTTTAAAAACCCTAAGGACCATTTCATTAGATTTCTATAATAAATGAACAATCTATTAGGGTACAAGGAGATTTTGAAATGATTTTTGTATCGATTTGCATGCATAACTGTTGTGATTTCCAGAAATACGAACCAATTTGTTAGCAATTTTTGTTACCATTTTTAAAAGCCACAAATAAATACAAGAATCCACCTCTCCTTTGCATAACCTTCCTAATATCAAAGAACAAACTTGTAAATGTAAAGTTATGATAGCTATTTGACCATGGGTGATGATGGTTTTAAATCCTTTTATAACTTTCAAAATCTGAGTCCAAGAAATAATTGCTTTCAATGAAAATAAAAACCACTCTTCCAGAAGTGGATGATAAAAGAACAAAAATTTGTTTGCATCAGACCGTTCTGTCAGTTTGATTGTAACAATGCATCCTGAAATGCGATGTCAAGTTTGATAAAGTCAGGAGAAAACAGACTATAAAGTTTGCTGCTGTGAAATTGTTGGCTTTGACAAATCTTCTAAAATTGTGTAATGTTGCATACGTACTATATGCTAACTGCCTGTACCATTGGGAGGAGAGAGATAGAATGTAGCAGTATAAAGGGTTAAATTTGGTTGGCTGATTGGGAAGGCAGGGTATTAGTGAAACTACATGGATGGATAAAAAACACTGAAGATCTTTTGTAAAAGTCATAAGGAACCCCCCCCCCACACACACACACATACACACAGATACCCTACTATGAGGTAGCAGTGTCCCTACCAGACACCATAGGCTAATATACAAAAAGCTCAGTGATAGGGATTGGTTACCTCTTTGAAAGCTATTGGCCAAGGAGGTCCCTCTCATAGATTTTCATACATTACAGGCTATTGCCCATGCTATAGTTTCCCTCCAACAGCTGAAGGTAAAACCCTATTGCTGTAGTCACGAGGTACTTGAGTCATAGAACATGGAGAAAGCAAACATCATTCTTACTCAGTTGTGAATTCTGCCAGCTGCAATAATGACTGGTCTAAGAAGACGTACCCACTGCTTGCAAAAGCGACACAAACATCTGTGAGCAACCAACTTGTGTTTTTATTGGATTTATCCTACCCCACAAGATGAAACCCATAATTGGCACTATTACTGGTCCAAGAACCTATGGCTAGACAGGTCAAGCACCTAAAGAGAAACTACTACTATTATTCTAAGTGGACACAGTATTAAACCAATTTCTTTTGATTTATCATTACAACCATAGATTCTTGCATCTCCTAACCCTCATCAGAGAAGATTCTTCTTGCAGCTGATGATCATTCACACAGAGACTAATAAGGAGCCAAGGTGCAGAGAATAAGAAACTAATGATTTTTAGCCATAAGGAGTATGTCAGGCCACCTATATCATATTACCCTCTTCGAAGGCTCAGGGATCATTGGGGAAGAGAGGATGTAAAGGGAAGAGCCAGAGATGACAACAGGAAACAGTGTCACCCAGAAACAGCAGAGCAGTTGCACATATGAACTCACAGCAGTGGTGACAGCTGAAGACAGACCACCAAGTCTCAGTTTTGGGAGGGGAGGGGGGCACAAAGTCTTACCCTAGCCGAGGAGTTATTGTCAATTGCCTGCTGAAGAGAAAGGGAAAATCTGTTTTCTTTAAGAGTATAGCCAAGGTCAAGGGAAACCCACAGAGACAGCTGACCTGAGCTTGTGGGAGCTCAAGGACTCTGTCCCTAGAGAACCTGCATGGGATAGAACTAGGCCCTCTGAATGTGTTTGACATTTGTGTAGCTTGGTCTGTTTGTAGGGCTCCTAGAAGAGAGGTCAGGACCTCTCCCTGGTGCTTGAATTTGGTTTTTGGGGGGAACCTGTTTCCAAAGCTAGATTAACTTGCACAGCCTTGATGTAGGGGGAGAAGCTTGGATGTGACATGCTCTGTTCAAGTCCATGGGAGGCTTGCCCCTTTCTGAGTGGAGTCAAGAGAGGAGGAGTGGATGGGCAAAGTGTATATGGGAGACAGGGGGAGGGAACCAGAAGAAAGCAGGGAGGGGAACTGAGGTTGGTAGGCAAAATAAATGAAAAAAAATTAATTAAAAAAAGAGTATAACCTCTGGTAAGTCAATCATATCCATTGGAAGGCTACACATCTAATAGTATAGCAACATAAATTGGACTTAAGTTATAAAGAGGAAGGAGGACACAGAGTTGGGTAGGGAATACAGGTAGATCAGGGTGGAATTGCGCGTAGGGGTTGATTATAATTAAAACACATTGCATGAAATTGTCAAAGAAAAAAGTAAAATATAGAATTGTGTAAGCTCTGAAAGATATTTTAATATTATGCTTATATTTATTGTTAGATTTTGTTGTTATAGGAAACAACTGAAATTTCTTTGGCATGAATGAAAGGGATGCATATAAAGGTGAAAACATGTTTAAATTAACCATGAAAACTGACCTCCTTTTAAAGATGAAGACAGAGAATTCAGAAAGTATATAAATGTTTGGCTTCTAGTAAATGTATTATGTTGTGTGTTTATGAGTTCAAGATAAGTATAGATTGTATGATTGGGTAGATGATAAAGGCTAATGTCAGCGGTCTTTCTCAATCACTCTCTGCTTTTTAAAAAAGGAATCATTTTTAGTATAGACACACACACATACACACATGCATATAGTTTTCAAGATGGGGTTTTTCTGTGGAACAGTGCTGCCTGTCCTGAAACTTGCTCTGTAGACCAGGCTGGCCTTGAACTCACAGAGAACTGCCTGCCTCAGTCTCCCGAGTGTAAGGACTAAAAGCGTGCGCCACCACAGACCAACCGTTTTTCTTATTTTTAATTATTTTTCTGGGTATGTGTCTGTGTGTAGGAACATACATATGAGAACAGTAGCTTATGAAGATGATGAATACCCAAGACCTGCAGTTACAAGTGGTTGGGAGGTGGGAACCCACTCATCCTCTGCAAGACAGAAAGAACCCTTAATCACTGAGCTGGTTCTCCATTCCTTCTTCCTTCTTTTCTGAATAAGATTAGTCATCAAATCTGGAGCTTCTTGTTTTGACTGCACTTGATGGTCAATAATCCCCAGGGATCTTCTTGTCTCTGCTTTCCCAGCTCTGAAATAATGCACACACTGCTGCACCCACATTTTTGTTGGCTTCAGGGTACCCCAACTCAGGTCCAATTGTTCAAATGGCATGCACTTTACTGACTGAGCTATTTCCCCAGCATTAATGTACACATTTTTATTACTAATTATGATACATACTCCTGTCTATACTAATCATATATTGTACTCAGACACAGAAACATCTTTGAGAACAAGTTAGGCCCAAAGAAGCTTCCAAATATAAGTATACACAGAATGCCTCAGAGATACTAGAAGTCAAGTCCGCATTGATGCCTATTATGTGGGGTATTAAGTATTGATTCTATCTTATCAAAACATCTTCACCTTTGTGAACAGTCTGTACCCCATTTCTACAACTTTTAGGTAATTGTATCTTCAAAATATTTACCCTAAGACAAATAATGCAGTCTGGCTTCTCTTCTTTCTGCACTTTCCCAGAAAGTGAAATTGAAAACATGAACTATGCTTTGCATTGTTTTGAATAAAATATTTACTGTGTCAGGAGAGGAAAACAACAAGAGGACTTCAGATTGAGCACACGAGAAGTGGACATGTCTGGAGGAAGGCACGATCTCTTTCAGCTCACGTGCAACTGCCTGATCATATCCAGATGAATCCCCGAATCAACTATGGATGGAGTACTTCCTGCGTGCTAAACATGCAGTAGTCAGGTTTGGGAAAAATTTGGTATTTTAAGTGACAATATCTGATTGTGTTATATAAAAAAAAATCAAGGCCATGTTAGATGATTTCAATTTATAGACCTTCCTGACATATTAGATTTTAGGGTGACTTTTAGGGCAATAAATTGACTTTTAAGAACTCCTATAATGTCCTCTGAATTCTTTTGCTAGCTCTCCCAGTGAAGACCACGTGAGGCAGCACATAAGACAATGGTTTACATCGTGTTAGAATGGCAGGGGGTGTACACAGGTCTCTGGAATGTAAGGTAAGTGTTCAAACATTAGGCATAAAAATTTAAAATCCCCCTCAGTTCTTGGTCTAAGTCTTACACAATAATACACTCTTTAGAGGAATAAAGTCCTTACATATAATAGGAACTCAAAATGTTGATATTAAATACTTTCTATCACTGAGACTGATCGATTTTGTCTTTTTTTTCCAATAGTGGCTTTAAACATAAAGTATTTAACAATCCATGAAGATGTTAACTACTGAATAGAAAGAAAAGAAGACTCAACAGTTACCATTCATAGTTTGCAATAAGAGCGGAGAGAGTATTTTCAATGGGGGACACCCCATGCCTCTTCTACTTCTACCCTGGTTAGTAACTGCCTTGCATTACAAACTCAGCCATCTCAAGCTTTTTGGAGAGGGTTGGTGTTGGCAGCAAAGAACAATGTGGTGTCCTGTGATGCGGTGTGCGAGGGCCTCTATGTATGTGTTGATTTTCTATTTCACTTTATTTTATGGTATGGGTGTTTCACCTAAACAAATGACTGTGCACTAGGTACAGAGGTCAAAAGAGGACATCAGATTCTATGGAACTGGAATTACCAACTGCTGGGAACCCCCATATGGAGGCTGGGAAATGTATCCTGGCCCTCTGGAAGGGTAGCCAAGGCTCTTAACGTCCGAGTCACTTCTTCAGTTCCATGTGTATTTTGCATTTATGTAGGTACATATGGGAAATAATATAGAATAATATATGAAAGATTTTCTAGCTTTGGCGAGTCAGGAGACTGTGACACAAAACATGGGATTGGTAGAAAAGTGGGTCTCATCCTAGCTACAGAGGAAACTTTCTTAGCTATCACATGAGTTTACTTAAAATTCCAGTAACTATTGTATAGGATTGTTTTGGCTATCCTGGGTTTTTTGTTTTTCCATATAAAGTTGATTATTGTCCTCTCCAGATCTGTGAAGAATTTTGATGGGATCTTGATGGGGATTGCATTGAATCTATAGATTGCCTTTGGTAGAATTGCCATTTTTACTATGTTGATCCTCCCAATCCAAGAGCAAGGGATGTCCATCCATTTTTTGGTATCCTCCTCAATTTCTTTCTTCAATGCCTTAAAGTTCTTGTCAAATAGATCTTTCACTTCCTTGGTTAGATTTACCCCAAGATATTTTATGCTGTTTGTGGCTATTGTGAATGGAGAAGCTTCTCTGATTTCCCTCTCTGCTTCCATATCCTTTGTGTATAAGAGAGCGACTGATTTTTTGGAGTTGATCTTGTATCCTGCCACATTACTAAAGCTGTTTATCAGCTGTAAAAGTTCTTTGGTGGAGTTTTGGGGGTCGCTTATGTACACTATCATATCATCTGCGAATAACGAAAGTTTAACTTCTTCCTTTCCAATTCAAATCCCCTTGATCCCATTATGTTGTCTTATTGCTATTGCTAGAACTTCCAGCACTATATTGAAGAGGTATGGCAAAAGTGGACAGCCTTGTCGTGTTCCTGAGTTAAGCGGGATGGCTTTGAGTTTCTCTCCGTTTAATTTGATGTTAGCTGTCGGTTTGCTGTATATAGCTTTTATTATATTTAGGTATGACCCTTGTATCCCTAATCTCTCCAAGACTTTTAACATAAATGGATGTTGAATTTTGTCAAATGCTTTTTCAGCATCTAATGAAATGATCATATGGTTTTTTTCTTTCAGTTTATTTATATGCTGGATTACATTGATAGATTTTCGTATGTTGAACCAGCCCTGCATCTCAGGAATGAAGCCTACTTGATCATAATGGATAATTTTTCGGATGTGTTCTTGGATTCGGTTTGCCAGTATTTTGTTGAGGATTTTTGCGTCGATATTCATGAGTGAGATCGGCCTGTAATTCTCTTTCCTGGTTGAGTCTTTGTGTGGTTTTGGTATCAGAGTAACTGTAGCTTCATAAAAGGAATTTGGTAGTGACCCTTCTGTTTCTATATTGTGGAATACATTGAGGAGTATAGGAATTAGGTCTTCTTGGAAGTTCTGGTAGAATTCCGCATTGAACCCATCTGGCCCTAAGCCTTTTTTGGTAGGGAGGTTTTTGATAACAGCTTCTAATTCTTCGCGACTTACCGGTCTGTTTAGATTGTTCACCTGGTCCTGGTTTAATTTTGGTAAATGGTATTTATCTAAAAAAGTGTCCATTTCTTTTACATTTTCCAGTTTAGTGGCATACAGGCTTTTGTAGTAAGATCTAATGACTCTCTGAATTTCCTCTGTGTTTGTGGTTATGTCCCCCTTTTCATTCCTGATCTTATTAATTTGCGTGTTCTCTCTCTGCCGTTTGATTAGTTTGGATAGGGGTTTATCAATCTTGTTGTCTGGAGGCATTACCATCCCTGACTTCAAACTCTATTACAGAGCTACAGTAATGAAAACAGGGTGGTACTGGCATAAAAACAGAGAAGTCGACCAATGGAATCATATAGAAGACCCGGATTTAATCCCACAAACCTATGAACACCTCATTTTCGATAAAGGAGCTAAAAGTATACAATGGAAGAAAGAAAGCATCTTCAACAAATGGTGCTGGCACAACTGGATGTCAACCTGTAGAAGAATGAAAATAGACCCATATCTATCACCGTGCACAAAACTCAAGTCCAAATGGATTAAAGACCTCAATATCAGCCCGAAAACACTGAACCTGATAGAAGAGAAAGTGGGAAATACCCTACAACAGATGAGCACAGGTGATCGCTTCTTAGGTATAACCCCAGAAGCACAGACATTAAGGGCAGCATTGAATAAATGGGACCTACTAAAACTGAGAAGCTTCTGTAAAGCAAAGGACACTGTCACTAAGACACAAAGGCAACCTACTGACTGGGAGAAGATCTTCACCAACCCCACAACAGACAAAGGTCTGATCTCCAAAATATATAGAGAACTCAAGAAACTAGACTTTAAAAGGCTAATTAACACAATTAAAAAACGGGGCACTGAACTGAACAGAGAATTCTCAACAGAAGAAGTTCAAATGGCCAAAAGACACTTAAGGTCGTGCTCAATCTCCTTAGCAATCACGGAAATGCAAATCAAAACAACTTTGAGATATCATCTTACACCTGTCAGAATGGCTAAAGTCAAAAACACCAAGGATAGCCTTTGCTGGAGAGGCTGTGGAGGAAGGGGTACACTCATCCATTGCTGGTGGGGATGCAATCTTGTGCAACCACTGTGGAAGTCAGTGTTTAGGTTTCTCAGGAAATTTGGGATCAACCTACCCCTCGACCCAGCAATACCACTCTTGGGAATTTACCCAAGAGATGCTCTATCATATGTCAAAAGCATTTGTTCAACTATGTTCATAGCAGTATTATTTGTAATAGCCAGAACCTGGAAACAACCTAGATGCCCTTCAATGGAAGAATGGATGAAGAAAGTATGGAATATATACACATTAGAGTACTACGCTGCGGTAAAAAACAATGACTTCTCGAATTTTGCATGCAAATGGATGGAAATAGAAAACACTATCCTGAGTGAGGTATCCCAGACCCAAAAAGATGAACATGGGATGTACTCACTCATAATTGGTTTCTAGCCATAAATAGGGGTCACGGAGTCTACAATAGGCGAATCTAAAGAAGCTAAGTAAGAAGGTGAACCCAAGGAAAAACATATAGTTATCCTCTTGGATAAGGGGAGTAGACAAAATTTCCAGGGAGAAAAGTGGGATGTTGGGGATGGGTGGGATGGGGGTAAGGGGAGATGGGGAAAGAAAAGGTAGAAGGAAAGGAGGGGGGACTTGGGGAAACAGGAGGATCGGGATAAAGGAAGGTTGGATAGGGGAGCACGGAACCCCATTTCTTAGTTAAAGGACCCACTTTAGGATGGGCAGGAGACTTGACCCTAGAGGGGATCCCAGGTGCCCAAGCTGAGGCCCCCAGTTAGTTCCTTGGGCAGCTGAGGATAGGGAACCTGAAATGACCCTATCCTAGAGCAATACTGACGAATATCATGCATATCATCCTAGAACTTTCATCTGGCGATGGATGGAGATAGAGACAGAGACCCACACTGGAACACTGGATAGAGCTCCCAAGGTCCCAAGGAGGAGCAGGAGGGAGAACATGAGCAAAGAAGTCGGGACCACGAGGGGTGCACCCACCCACTGAGACAGTGGAGCTGATCTACTGGGAGCTCACCAAGGCCAGCTGGACTGTTACCAAAAAAAGCATGGGATAAAACTGGACTCTCTGAACATGACGAACAATGAGGGCTGATGAGACGCCAAGGACAATGGCACGCGGTTTTGATCAAACGCAATGTGCTGGGTTGGTGGGAGTCTAGCCAGTTTGGATGTTCACCTTCCTAGATATGGACGGAGGGGGGAGGACCTAGGACTTACCACAGGGCAGGGAACCCTGACTGCTCTTTGGACTGGAGAGGGAGGGGGAGAAAAGTGGGGGGAAGGGGAGAGGGGTGGGAGGAGGGGGAGAAGAATGAGAGGAGGGGGAGGGAAATGGGAGGCTGGGAGGAGGTGGAAATTTGTTTTTTTTCTTGCTTTTCTTTATTCTCCTTTTATCAATAAAAAAAAATAATTGGAAAAAAAATTCCAGTAACTAAGGGTGTTAAGCTACAGATCAGGGGAAGGGTAGAAACAGGAAGCTTAGATGGGCAGCAGGGAAGCAAGTCTTCTATGAGCTCTTCAGAGGAAGCCTTCTTCCTACAAGTTTCAAATCAGAAAGCTCAGGAGTCAGGATAAACAGATCTTTGTGCCTTTACTCTTTGCTTAGTCAAGCACTCAGTTTTCCTTTATGGTTGGAATTTCCCCCTCAGCTGCACTATCAACCCTCCCACCTAACACTCTTAGTAGGAAGTCATTCCCTATGTGGGATGCCTTTCTCAGCCTTGATGCAGGGGTGGGGGAGGGGCTTTGCTGACTCCTAATGGGAGGCCTCACACTTTCAGGAGTGGATGGGGGTGGGTTAGGGAAGGTGGAGAGGAGCAGGAGAAGGTGAGGGAGGAGGAAATGTGGCTGGTATGTAAAATGAATAAAACATTTAAAAGGAAAAGAAAAAGCAAATCACAGTCCACCGTTAAGCTGCCTGCAGTTTCTTTTCCTTTCTCCCCTGTCTTGATTAAGTCCTGGCAATTGCTCATCTAGATCATGATATCATGAAACTGTTAACAAGATCATGGTTCTTCCTTCAGCATGGAAGTAATGGGGCTGGAAATCCAAGGGGAAATTTCAGGCTACAATTTAATGTGCAGCAAAATGTGGAATTTAGAGTTAAATTATATTTAGAGGAAATATAGAAAAATATTTGTCCCTATTTTTAGCATTCATATTTAGTTAGAAAGCCCTTCTACTCCCCAGATTGCTTCTATAAACTTCTGTTTCCAAAAACAAGGCTCAGGCTGGACAGCGCCTGATGTCTGAAGTTCTTTCTACATGGCTTTCTTCAGGGTACTAGTCACATAAGAACAAAAGAACACTTGGTGATGTAACAAACGGTGCACATGTTTTACAACTCAGACAACGAGAATCAGGGATGTACGTTTCTCCTATCTGCTATGCTCGAAACTTGAAAGCAGACCCATTATTATGACTGAAGTAGGAGTTAAGGAAAAATAAAATCTATAGTCCTTAGGGAAATAAAGAGTTTGTAACTTTTCTATAAAAGTGGCTAAAGATGCATGCATACATACATAGTTACACATGTACACACACATCCATAGTCGCTTATATGCCAGACTTTCACACTGATGATATGGTTGAATAGTTATAACACATACTCTCTATAAACCATAAAATGCTTTTTATATGATCTCTTAAAGAAAAAACTTTCAAATGCTGGAATAAAAGATGCACTCCTGATCATATTATATTATGAGGACCCCCTTCAATTGCAACTCTGAGCAACTTCTAAAGTTTTGACTATGGTAATTAAATTAAGTTTACAGGGAACAGTGTCAAATACTCTATTAGTGATATATAGAATGGGTTGTACACGCTTACCCCCCCCCAGCCGTTATAATGAGATGTTTCCATTACATGGCCTAAACAATACTCTCCAAAAAAATATTCTGGAAGCTAGATGACTTTCATACCATGGAGATGGATATAGATATGATTAAGATAAAGAGCATTGCCAACTCACCTGATCCTACCCCTGGGGCGCTCAGATTGCTCGGACATAAAGCTTGTGCTGCTGAGGCGTGAGGCACTGCTGGTTCGGGAAATGGCGGACACATCACTGACATCACTATCTGATGACTTGGCGGAGACGTTATCACAGCTTCTGTACTGATCTTTATGTATGTTATACTGAAGGTTAAAAACAAGAGAGGATGAGCGCCACCATCGGATCGCGGAACAGAAACAAGTGACCTCGAGGACAATGACTGCCTAAACAAAACAAGTCAAAGATTACCTCTATCGAGGGAAGAATGGAAGCTGATGGCCAGGCCAGCATTAATATTGTAAATCTCAATAAAAATCAGACATCTTTTCAATGATGGGATATGGCTTGTGAAGAGTGAGCACGCAATTAAAGTGCTTGCACGGAAAATGTCTAAGAATCATTTGTATGTGCTGAAAACCTGGAATTGCGTTACTCATTTCTTAAACTGACGTTTCATCAGATTCTTATCTTGCATATCTTTACTTTTTGGGCTTTATTTCCATTATTCAGAAATCATCAGATAAGACACCCTGCAAAATTACAAAGGAGATAATCCTTTTCTATTGTCCTATTGGGATGGAATATATGGTGAATATATTATGTTATAACTATAGAAGCGACAAGTTTTTCCAACCATAAATAACAATATTTAAGTAAGTGTTTTCTTGGTATCAGAATACAGTTTCTGTGTGAATATCTCGGGTCTAAGCTAGCCTGGCGGCAGAGAATCAACAAGCAGCCCCTTCCTCCAACAAAGAACTACATTTGTTTACATAAAATAAAATATAACAATCCCTATTATTTCCCACTAAGCAAGTGAATGTTAGACTGTGAACAATAAATGGGAAAAGTGCTTGTTGGTCTTTAGGACAGTCACCTGTCCTCTAATGCTTTGGAGCATGAATCTTGGTGAATTTGAACTATCTTTCTCAAATATACCATATTAGTGAACTCTAAAACCCTTGAATTTAAGAAGTAATTCAAGTAATTCCACAGATAGTGTTCACATTCATTTTGGGATCCCTTATGTGAGAGAACTTTCTTCTTGAAGCAATCTCGTTTAAAGTCTTTGCCTCTTATGTGTATGAATTTTTCTATGAATTTTGTATCCTGAAAAGTATATACATTTTATGGTATATCTACAAAATAAATTTTCTAAAGTTCTATCACAATGATGTTTACCTCTGAAAGCCAAAGATCTTACTAAGACATAAGGGATATTCACATAAAGCCGAATTAGTATTTACTCTCAAATTCATATGACTCATGTATTCCATGCAATGTGGTACTTCAGTTCACCAGCAAACTCTTGCCATACCTGATAGATGATTCTGTCCAATACAACTCATTTTATTCAGAACAATTTCTAATCTACAGATTTATAGGGAAACTTATAATGATGATTGAACAATAGCAGAGTATTAAACATAATTCCTAAATTGAACTACTGTGAGCAAAGATGCATCATCTATTCATTCATTATATCTACAAATATTAAGACAAGAAATAAGAGAGATCCAATGCCCTGAGACTTTATCTAGGTATCCTGCATGCTCTTCCACTGTTTTGTCAGCCAGAACAAACAGCTAGCAGTATGAAGCATACGGAGAGTAGCATGAAGAGTTGTAAGCAAGTTGTAAACAAGTTGTCTCTATCCCAGCCTACTTCTCTATCCCAGCCCACTTCTCTATCCCAGCCCACTTCTCCATCCCAGCCTACTTCTCTATACCAGCCGACTTCTCTAGCCCAGCTGACATCTATATCCCAGCCCACTTCTCTATCCCAGCCCACTTCTCTATCCCAGCCCACTTCTCCATCCCAGCCCACTTCTCCACTTCTCTATCCCAGCCTACTTCTCCATCCCAGCCCACTTCTCCACTTCTCTATCCCAGCCCACTTCTCCATCCCAGCCCACTTCTCCACTTCTCTATCCCAGCCCACTTCTCTATCCCAGCCCACTTCTCTATCCCAGCCCACTTCTCTATCCCAGCCCACTTCTCTATCCCAGCCCACTTCTCTATCCCAGCCCACTTCTCTATCCCAGCCCACTTCTCTATCCCAGCTGACTTCTCTATCCCAGCCCACTTCTCTATCCCAGCCCACTTCTCTATCCCAGCCCACTTCTCCATCCCAGCCCACTTCTCCACTTCTCTATCCCAGCCTACTTCCCCATCCCAGCCCACTTCTCCACTTCTCTATCCCAGCCCACTTCTCCATCCCAGCCCACTTCTCCATCCCAGCCCACTTCTCTATCCCAGCCCACTTCTCCATCCCAGCCTACTTCTCTATCCCAGCCCACTTCTCCATCCCAGCTGACTTCTCCATCCCAGCCCACTTCTCCATCCCAGCCCACTTCTCTATCCCAGCCTACTTCTCTATCCCAGCCTACTTCTCTATCCCAGCCTACTTCTCTATCCCAGCCCACTTCTCCATCCCAGCTGACTTCTCCATCCCAGCCCACTTCTCCATCCCAGCCCACTTCTCTATCCCAGCCTACTTCTCTATCCCAGCCTACTTCTCTATCCCAGCCCACTTCTCCATCCCAGCCCACTTCTCTAGCCCAGCCTACTTCTCCATCCCAGCCCACTTCTCTATCCCAGCCTACTTCTCTATCCCAGCCTACTTCTCTATCCCAGCCCACTTCTCCATCCCAGCCCACTTCTCTATCCCAGCCCACTTCTCTATCCCAGCTGACTTCTCTATCCCAGCCCACTTCTCCATCCCAGCTGACTTCTCCATCCCAGCCCACTTCTCCATCCCAGCCCACTTCTCTATCCCAGCCTACTTCTCTATCCCAGCCCACTTCTCTATCCCAGCCCACTTCTCTATCCCAGCTGACTTCTCTATCCCAGCCCACTTCTCTATCCCAGCCCACTTCTCTATCCCAGCCCACTTCTCTAGCCCAGCCTACTTCTCTATCCCAGCTGACTTCTCTATCCCAGCCCACTTCTCTATCCCAGCCTACTTCTCTATCCCAGCCCACTTCTCTAGCCCAGCCTACTTCTCCATCCCAGCCCACTTCTCTATCCCAGCCTACTTCTCTATCCCAGCCCACTTCTCTATCCCAGCCCACTTCTCCATCCCAGCCCACTTCTCTATCCCAGCCCACTTCTCCATCCCAGCTGACTTCTCTATCCCAGCCCACTTCTCTATCCCAGCTGACTTCTCTATCCCAGCCCACTTCTCTATCCCAGCCCACTTCTCCATCCCAGCTGACTTCTCTATCCCAGCCCACTTCTCTATCCCAGCTGACATCTCTATCCCAGCCTACTTCTCCATCCCAGCCCACTTCTCCATCCCAGCCCACTTCTCTATCCCAGCCCACTTCTCTATCCCAGCCCACTTCTCTATCCCAGCCCACTTCTCTATCCCAGCCCACTTCTCTATCCCAGCCCACTTCTCTATCCCAGCCCACTTCTCTATCCCAGCCCACTTCTCTATCCCAGCCTACTTCTCTATCCCAGCCCACTTCTCTATCCCAGCCCACTTCTCTAGCCCAGCCCACTTCTCTAGCCCAGCCCACTTCTCTAGCCCAGCCCACTTCTCTATCCCAGCCCACTTCTCTATCCCAGCCCACTTCTCTATCCCAGCCCACTTCTCTATCCCAGCCTACTTCTCTATCCCAGCCCACTTCTCTAGCCCAGCCTACTTCTCTATCCCAGCCCACTTCTCTATCCCAGCCTACTTCTCTATCCCAGCCCACTTCTCTATCCCAGCCCACTTCTCTAGCCCAGCCCACTTCTCTAGCCCAGCCCACTTCTCTAGCCCAGCCAACTTCTCTAGCCCAGCCCAATTCCCTTGCCCAGCCTACTTCTATAGAGACCTTTGCTCTTTTAGAAAACAGAGAATGAAAATCTCATCATATGTTCTACTCTACTGGGAAATGTAATAATACCATAATTATTTTAAGATTACAATTTCTCCCACAATACTGAAGGAAATGAGGGACTTTATATTTACTCTTTACTACTATAATTTTTTTACTGATTTTCAAAAACATGTTAACCTTTAAATAGGCTCTACTTTTTTTTCAACAATAATTATTTGTTAAATTTCCTCTTTAACATTTTAATATTTTCATCCAAACACATTTATTATACATTAAAGAATAAAGTATCCTCAGGGGTATGTATTCGGCCATGCTTCAGGGAAGTATGTCTAGCTTCCTTCCCCAAGAGGAAGCTCTTAATTATAGGATCACAGTTTTCAGAGGCCAGTAATAATAAACACTGCAGGCATCTTCACCAACCCTTGCCGTGATCTTGATGGCTGCTTCGAGATTATAGACAAAGAATCCTTTAAAACGTGAAAACCTAAGCGTGGCTTTATCCTCCAGTTATAAAGTCTACTTATCAGAGAGGCCTTTACTCCAAACAATACAATCAAATAAAAAGCACAGTGATGCATTTTAAAGGTTCGAACGCAGGCAAGCCAGTGGGAATTCCTCACTCAGGATGAGGAGTAGGAGCATTTGCTCCTTTAGAGAAAGACCAGCTGACAAAGGTGGGGGGGATTGTACTCACCTGGTGATGTTTTAGCATGACAAACATAATCTAGCCTTGCTGGCAAGTAAAAAGATTCTGAGAATGGTCACCTCATTTCTCATACGGTCGAATTTTCAACTATTTGTCAAATTTGTTAGCACTGAATTTTAATTATTTTATCAAATATGTTAAGTGCATAAATACTGTAAGGGGAAAGTTCAAAATTTAATATATACTACATATATACTACATACTGACACTATTTTGGAGCAATAGAAGTTTTTTGAAAATTAAAATGTTTTTGATTAAAAAGATAACCCTAACCTGAAAATATAAAAAAGAGTTTTGAACTAATTGAAACAGCTACTATCCACTACTCCCAGATGCAATGATTTTTTTTACGTATAATAAATTCAATTACAACTTTGTTAGAAACGTTGGCCTAGAATATAAATATTTTAGTTGGGATGAATATAATTTTTTTTATTTGATACATAAAAAACACTGGCAGCAATTGTTATTTTGCTTCACACAAATTCATTTATAATGTTCTTTAAACATTTTAATGCCACACCTCTGATCTCATGTTTTTTGGTTATATATTTATAACTGAACTGTATAATTCTATTCTTAATAATAAAATTATATTATATGCAGGTCATGTTTTTCATATTTTTTCACATGCAGATCAAAAGTTAGATGTATATTTTTCATTTATATCTATCTATCTATTTATTTATTTTTATTGTTATTATTATTTTGTTTTGTTTTTCAAGACAGGGTTTTGAAAGACAGGGTTTTGGGGCCTGTCCTGGAACTAGCTCTTGTAGACCAGGCTGGCCTCGAACTCACAGAAATCTACCTGTCTCTGCCTCCCAAGTGCTGGGATTAAAGGCGTGCCGCAACACACTTATATAGATTCATATACCTCATACGTAAGTAAATGAAAACACACAGGGGCCCCTTGGGGAGAAGGAAGGAGACAGGTATGGGGAGACATGGGAATGTGAGCCTAGTTCATTGATGTATGTGTATGATTGGGTCACAATGAAACATTCCATTTTGAAGATAACTTAAAATATTAAAAATGAAAGTTGTTCTTTTTTAAAATTATTTTTAGTTATGTGTTTGTATGTGCCTATGTGTGGGTTTGTGCACATGTGTGCACGTACCCTTGGGGGCCAGCAGTGCTCCGCATGCCTCTCGGAGCTGGAGTCTCAGCAGTTGGAAGCTGCCTGAGGAGGGTGCTGGGAACCAAACTTGGGTTCCCCGGAAGAACAGTATGAGCTTCAGGTCTTACCACGGAACCAGTTCTCCACCCCAAAATAATTTTGTTTTTAAGATATTCAAATTCAACAAAATATGGACAAGGGGTGTCTTTACAAATAAAGAGGAAAACATTAATAGATAATGCAAATGAAAGCCATTGAGGACACAAGGCTATGGGGCAGGCTACACCTCAGTGTGTCCTTAGTGATGTGACAACAGAATCGAGGGGTACCTAAGCCTCGAGTCACTGCACAGAGTCTACTAACTTTGGTAAATAAATTCTGTTTCTTTGAGTATTGGGGTTCACAATGTAAGTGTTCAGGCTGTAATAGGACATTTTCCACATTGCTTTATATTGAGTGAGTGTGTGTGTGTGTGTGTGTGTGTGTGTGTGTGTGTGCGCGCGCGCGCGCACAGGCATGCAAGTATGTGGCTGTCAAAAGACAGCCTGCAGTTGATTTTCTCCCTATGCCAATATGTTTGGGGACTGAGTTTAGGTCCTTAGAATTAGCGGCAGGCACGTTTGCTCAATGAGCAATTTCACTGACACTAAAACAGAAGACAGGTCCTTTCGGGACCTAATTTGCTTTGAGCAGAAACTTTGAGATCTTTCAGCAGGGTAGGTTACCTGGTTTACAAAAACACTCACACTTCAGATGCGTGGAACAGCTCACTGCACAGGTTTTTCTGATGGGCTGATTAATAATTAGAAGCCTGGCTCACAATGACCCCAGTGGCCTTTAGTATTTTATTCCAATTCTTACCTCTTTCTTGCAGCCTACTCTGGCCCCCACCCTATTCATTCTATTTGACTTCAACTATTAGAAGAAGGTTACGAAATCAAGAACAGATTTCTGAATTAACTGTAGCATTTCCCCTAATTTCAACTAACAAAAGCTGTGAAGAAAACTTTACCCTGAAAATTACCCTGTTGTCTCATTCTTAGTGAATTTTCAGTGTGAGCTCACTAAAGTCATGATGCTATTCACAAAGAAAGACTAGCACACTGCTCAGCTGAGAACACCACCACAAACCAGAAGACAGATGTGCGGAGCTGGATCCAGCCACTCCATGGTAGTCAAGGTTTTGCTTGGCGTGTGCATGCATGTGTGTGTATGTATATGTATATTCATTCTTTTTTTTTTTTTTACTGATTTTACCTTTTCAAAAGGTGTCTCAAACTCTTTGTGGCATCCCTGAATCAATGGGCTTTCTCTGCTGCATGTAGGTTTCTGCATCTAATTTATAACATGATACATTGTACCCAACTGCCCGGCTGGCATAGTAGAGGTGACAAAATATATATTGTTTTTGCCTCTACTGTTTGTATTAACCACTGACTCCCTGGCTCTATATGAAACAAACTTGATTATTATTATTTTTAATAGTAACTTTGAGGTTTTATTTTAAACTTAATGTATTGATTTGATGTAGTTTGTACTTATTTCAGTTTCTGAAATGTCATTATTACTAAAAGGGCTTCCTGAGGCTGGGCGGTGGTGGCACACGCCTTTAACCCCAGCATAAGGGGGGAGGGGGGAGCGGAGACAGGCGAATCTCTGTGAGTTCCAGGCCAGCCTGGTTCATGAGAGTTAGTTCCAGGACAGACTCCAAAGTTTCAGAGAAACCCTGTCTCAAAACAAACAAAAACAACAACAAAAAAGGCTTCCTGATATCAATTTGAAATGAAGTAGAACCTAATGTTATTTTGAGAGAAATTTTAAAATAAAATAGATAATGATGTGTGTTTCATATAGTATAAGGCTGTAAATTTTAATTAAACTTTAGCCACTACATTTATGGATATCTAGTATATTCTTATAAAATAATGAAATATAAATTAAATGCTTATTAGCATTTACGTCATTTTCTGAGATATTGAAACAGCATGCTTTTTACCAAAGACAGATAAGTAAATAAGCAATATTGTCAGATTGTATGGCTATTGTCACTAATTCACTAGTCAATAAATACATTTAATAATAAATGACCATCCTACTATTTCATTGACAAATGTCTCTATATACCCTGCTTACTTTGTTAATACAACTAAGGACAATCCTCATCTTTAATACCACTATTTTTCTCATTGGAAAAATTATTAAATGTAATAAATAATATTTCAGTAATGTAATCTACCTTCTGAAAATATAAAGGTGTGGAAGAGATTTGTCAATTTCATGTATGAACAACTATGATGCAAGACTAATATTTAACGACAATCTCCTTTCCATGTCTCAGTGCTCTCTAGTTTTGCAATATATCCACACACATACACATATATGCCCAGTGCATATAGCCTGTTTCTCAGGGCGATACTATTGGCAGGACACTTTAAATTTTACCTTGGAGTATTGCTCGCGATCAAGTTCTTGACTAGACCCAGACCCCGCTGTCTGCTTAAACCGGTGAACTTTCATTTTCATCTGTCTTGTTCGCTCCTCCACTACTAAGCTTGCTGCAAAAACACATAATGGAAGCCCATTAAAATGCAGGAAGCACCTTTAAAGGAAATGGCTGGTTTAAGATTTCAAAGCTTGTGAAACGATTCAAACTAGACAAAATTTGAAATAAACCACAATTCATAAATTAAGCAGAAAGCAGCAAAGACGGCACTGATCATTGTTAATCTACAGGTGAAAATGATAAAATTACACAGAATGGGGAACACAAAATGTTAGCAACAAAAATTAAGCACACTACTTCTTCATCTGATGTGAAATATTTTCAACTCTCGTCATAGGTCACTATGCAGAATCAACTTTAACTGTGAAATGGTGTTTTCTGTGTATTCAACTGGCTGCTGGTGGTTGGCTATGAACAAATCTGCATACCAAACACGCCACACACATATGCACATGCTTGCATGCATGCACACCCACTTGGTATCCTCAGCTAAAGAGAAGTCTCTTGAAACTATTTTATTAATAATCATCTGTTCTTTGGAGGTATTCTTCCTATGTCATAAATTCTGACCAACAGTTTTTGACCACTATTTGTTGCCTATCACAATGCATTTATTTAGACAAAAGAAAAATTCCAACCTCTTTATGACTTGCATGAACTCATAAATTTTGAAAATGATAACCTCTACTTGTTAGCTCTTTTACAATACAGCATGTACAGAAACGTATTCCACTTTAGGCTTTATGTGATAAGAAGCAGGTGTGATAAAGAGCAAGATCGTCTCCAAGCTGACGAAAGCCAGAATCTATCACAATCTAGCTTGAAAACTCTGTCTCTGATGATTGTGTTTTCACATATAGAGGGGAAAGAGCCAAGGCTATAATTGTGTGTAAATCATTCAAAAGCTCATAACTGTGCTGAGTGCTTTATTTACAATTAGCTAGTATTGATTTCTTAGAGTGTTTAACCTCTCAAACAAGTTTTAACTGGACTTATAAAGTAGAAGTGGTGTGTGTGTGTGTGTGTGTGTGTGTGTGTGTGTGTGTGTCAAAATGTATACATGACCTTCGTACCATTCGGCCTTTAAAACACATACTAAAGTGTGTGTGGGTGCATGCATGTGTGTATGTGTGCGTGTATGAGAATGTCTGAAACTTCAGCTTCTGTACTTGAGTCATAATTTTAATCACGCCAGACAGCTCCATTCTGACCTCTACCTTAGTGAACTTAGTATACTAGAGACACTCATTCTATTACAGCAAAGTTCTGAAAATTAAGCACGACACACATTTGCTTTGAATGCTATCCTAAGAGACAATACATGGTGATTGCCTTTAACTAGGAGACATTTCACAAACAGCTTGAAAGGTTTGTTAGTTACTGGACAGCACACAGAGCCAAAGGTAGCATTATGAAGCAAGCTCCAATAAGACAGCTCTTAGGAACTGCAACAAAGCTATGAAAATTAAGATTTTTATGTATAGAATGCCATAAACAGTATGGAAAGTCATATGTAAATATATCTATTTTCTGTACTCCACATGTCATAAATATCTCGGTACCATTTTTTTCATTTTGTTTTTTGCTTTAAGGGAGCTAAAAAAAATCTGTAGTTGTAATGTATAAGTAAAGCTTAAAGCAATACATTGTAACTTCAATTTCATAAATAATTAAATGGTAGTTTAACATCCTAGTCAAACACATTAATGTTTAAAGAAGCATTATGACACTTGCTAGACCAAAACTTTGTAATATTTGCATTTAGTCCTGTGCAGTTTTTAATACTCCTTCCAAGAAAATATAGGCCCAAAACACCTAGAAACAGTCATAGTGGGTGAACCTCGCCATTCCACCCCTTCTCTAAGTAGGGTTCCATTACCTTATGGCATCTGCATTTTAATACTCACTTTGCAAAACTCAAAGCTATACCCTACTAACATACCAGTAATAAGTGATCTGAATGTCCAGTTTTCAGGGACTTTATTCCTAATTTCCAAAACTTCTCAGCATACTGCACTTATTCACAAGAAAGGCTAACAAAGCAGCTTTTACATATCATCAGGATGAAAGCAATCTCCAAATTAGTATTAAACCCAAGATCACCAGTAGATCCACTCAACTTTCCAGCCAATACAACTGTTATGCCATCTTCCTTGCTTGAGCTCAGATTCCAAACAGAAGCCACATTGAAGTAAGCCTGAACATTTCCCGGAGCAATCAAAAGGTTGTATCATCGCATCATGTTGCTCAGACTCCCTTTTGTGTCCTCTTTTGATAGCGCTATGATTAACCTAATATTATGAAGCAGTTGTTTGTACAAGTTATCACTTGCCATTGAAAGGCTACTTTATAACCACACCCTTGGTGTGAATTGCTATTTAACTTTTCTACATGCTTGTATTTCTCATTAAAATGCACACTGAAATAAAATGACATTCTACATGGATTTTAGATATGAAAAGCTAAATCTCTAAACCTTCAGTCCTAAAATATAAGTCTACTAATATCTGTTATTAATAGGAAGAACAACAGAAATAATCACAAGCAAACTCGGTCCTTGGAATGATATCCCAATTAGTCACATATCAAAATTTCCAATATCTTATTTAGAAAAGAACAATTATTCCTTATCATTTAAAGGGCTCTACTCTTTTACCAATTTTAACTCTAATAGCAAAGTTTAAATGTGAAATAAAACACTTAACAGAACAAAATGAGACCCATGCATTAATTTTATATATTAAGTCATTGTCATGGTTTGTAGCAATTCAAATTAACACAAGGATTAGAAGGCAAACTGCCATTTAGTTACAAAAAGATTTTAAAAAATTAAGATCTTCAGAGGTATCCCTGTGATATATTAGAATCAAATAATTCTGACAATAACAGTATTATTTAGTTTTAATAACAATTTAGCTTGTATACCATAGACTACTTTAAATATAATTGTAGATAGCTAACTAAAGTTTGTTACAGTACATTAAATAATTCACCTACTGTAGTTAACATTGTAGTTTTATTATAAATTGTTTTTCTGAGGAGCTGAAAGGCTGACATCTGTCCCAGAAACTACAGCCTCAGTGCTGTAGCTATGCTGGATAAACTGGGGCTCAACACAAGCACATGCTAATGTGCAGAACTGTAAGTAAAGAGATCTCTTTTTCCTTAACACTAATGTCTTGTTCCTTCTAAAAAGTATAGTCAAGAATGGACAGGAGCAGAATTTCCTTTTAGGAGCCACCCTTAGGGCTTCTCTCCTTCCAAAACGCAACAAAAAGAATTCCAATCGGAGCACATAGGGTAAGATTAGTAACTGTAACTTACAAAGTACTAAGTATAATTGTCTAATGGAAAATATTCTAGGGTACTAAAAATAAAGTCTTGGGTTAAAAGACATTCCTCTTCATATTATGTACTTTGCTAAGATTTGTTTATATTCTCTCTCTCTCTCTCTCTCTCTCTCTCTCTCTCTCTCTCTCTCTCTGTGTGTGTGTGTGTGTGTGTGTGTGTGTGTGTGCGCGAGCACGTACATGTGCACACATGCGTGACAAAGGCCTAGGAATAAATGACAGTGGACAATTGTCAATTTACTGGATTCAGTTCTCTCCAGCATAGGGGTCCTGGGGATTAACTCAGGTTAGGGTGTGAGTTTGTGGTCACGTTACCTTATATACTGAACCATCTCCTGGACCCACATTTCTTAACCCATTGAAAATGTGCAAATGATTTCACCTCATTCATAGTTTGATAATGATGCATAGTTGAAGGGTTCGGGCTTTTGTGAATCTACTTATGAATTTCTGCTTTTACCTTTATGTATTTAAATAGATCTGCCTCTCGTATTACTTTAAAAGCCAAGGATACAAATTTTGAGTTTAATTTTATTTTTAATTATGTGTAGATATGTGTGAGTTTGTGTTTGTACACGCACATATGTTCAGGTGTCCAGAGAGGCCAGAAGAGAACACTGAATCCCCTGGAGTTGAAGTTGTAAGCTGGAATATAGACAGTTATGACCTGGAAATCAAAGTGAATTCTTTTGCAAGAGCCACCAGCACCATTAAATGCTGACCCAACTGTACAGTTTTCCATTTCAAAAATTTATTTCATAAAAGTACTATTGAAAAAGATGAAAAGTTCTTAATATTTGTTGAGTACTGTAATTTTTATATGTCGTTTCCAAAGATGGTGATATTTCTGAAATATTTTTGATATTATAGTAATCTGTGATTTATTAGCAATCCAAGTTAAAGTTTTCATGAATTTACATTCATGTAAAAATGAATCTGTACCAATTTCAAAATCTATAAAGCTAAAAATTAACGCACGCTTAAACTTTGATATTTGAGTCTGGAGAGATGGCTCAGAGATTAACAGCACCTGGTGCTCTTTAGAGAATTCCCCATTCAATTGCTGGCCATTGTAACTCCGGTTCATAGCCCCTGGCGCCCTCTTCTGACCTCTGTGGACACTGCATGCATGTAGTGAATGCGTAAATATAGGCGAAGGTAAAACATCCACACTACAATTTTAATTTTAAATGGACAAAGTGAATTTCTATAATTAACTTTCTAACATTAACTTTCTTGGTACTGAAAAGATTTTCTACATTAACTTTCTTGGTATAGAAAAGATTTTCAACATTCATTTTTTTGCAAACACCAGTTTATATGAGTCAATCCTGAAACACAATAACCTCTCTCAGGATAACTGAGTTCACTTTGATGTGCTACCATATTTCACAGTTGAAAGAATTGAAATTCCTGCTTCCTCCTTACATGGCAACATAGTTACGGTATGGCTGGTAAATGACATACCGGAAAGTTGTCCGATATAATGTAACTTAACTGTTGACACCTACAGTCACTCAGGTATTGACAACAGCGTAATGAATTCATTTTTCTCAAGGACTGTATTTCAAGAAGTAAGAAAGAGACAAACAGCAACAAAAGACAGAGAATAGAAAGTAGTAAAACATCAAGAAGATCCTGCTAATTGAACTTCAGTAGGGAAAAATGATACAAAGTCTGAATACAAAGACATTTTAAATATAAACTTTATCTCAAAATAGTCTACCAGGTAAATGGGATGGTATTTGATGATTTAAAATGCAATACTTGAATTTTTAAGAACTCTAAGTGTTTTAAATACTTTAAGTATTCTTCCTTGCTTAGAAGCAATATAGGAAGAGAGTTAAGAAAGGGCGGGGGGTTTGGGGAAGGACTGACTAAATCTAAAGCTGACTCATTGTTCTCAGCTCAGCGCTTCCTAAAATGCATCTATTCGGAGTTTCTATTTGTAAAGTGAAGAGAGTCCTCAGAAAACCTCTCTTGCAATATTATCTTCACACTTGTAATACAAAAACTATAATGACTCATTCTTTGGCTCTATTACATTCTTTCCAGTATATTTTAATTTACCAACTTACCCAGACTGTAGGTGTTATGAGAAAAATGAGCTGAACGCTACCTTATTATCTCTGTTGTGTTTTAAAATGAAGAGATAGTGTCTTCCCTTGATGACCAACCTTATTTTCAAGCTTACACGAGCTACTGAGTCGATAGATCTTTACTTAACTTTCACATCATCACTCTCATACCCACTATACGTAAAAATAAAATCTGGAAAGTTTTCTCACTCTGTACAAGTTCCCAAATCCTAGTGAGTTGCCTTAAATAAAATGCATTCCTCTTTGCAAGTCCAGCAATGTTTTAGTTGTCCTTGGACTGCTGTGAAATAATCCTCTTGTCCACTGCAAAGCAATGTCACCCGGGTTGGTTTAATAAGAAACTGACTTGCCAGTGCTCTTAGATACTAACTAGCATTCAGCATTAATGGAGACAGTAAAAGTTTGTGATTATCCAGCACATGAGTCAAAAGCAGTGACAAGCGAACTAACACCTGTGGAGTGAAAATACCACACTGGCTTTAGGAAAACTAAATGTGACCAAATGAAACTAAATGAAATGGAACAGAGTCATGGGTGAGAAAAAGATTGTTTACATAAATAATTACTCAATCTCACCTCAGTCCCATGGCCTCACATTTTGTTTTTGTATGCTTATTTCCAATAGACTGCCCACAGACCTCCAGATAGCCAAGCCCAGGTGAAAACCTGCAAGTTCCAGCACACCAAACCACCTGTCCTCAACAGACAGGGCCAGCGGCTGACGGAAGAATCATTTATCAAGCTTCTCTGCTCTGCTCAAGGTCAAACAGCTGCCAGGAAGAAATGAGGTTTTAGAACAGTACTCTTTCTTAATAGGCACCCTTGATCCTTTGGCCAAGGCCTGCCGGGGGAATTAGCCCTCTGGAATGTAGGAGAACCAGTCTTTGGAGAACATTTATTTTATCAAAAGTGACCTCTAATATTTAGCCATCCTACTCATTGTTGTAACAACACTAATATAAACTGGACTCTATTTTGGCAGACTTGATGTGATCTAACTTTGATAAACTCAGCTGGTTGGCGTAGTCTCTTTACAATGTTTGCCTATTTGAAGGTCATAAACTAGACGGAGACCATCCATGATTGGACACCTGCTTAATTTTATTTTCCTCTTCACTTCCTTTACAAATCTCAGGAGGAATGCACCCATCAAAGAAAGTCTTTGATCAGTTAGGTATAGCTTGCAAGGACTGTGATGTGTGAAATATCTAGAAGCTTTAATGATTATCATAATATCTTTGCTAGTAAATACACTCAACTGAACAGAACGGGAGGTCAAAACCACATCCTCTTGGTTATGTGGTGTGACTCTCTGAGATGCTAGGATAATATATAGGCAATGATCAACTAAACACCCTTTGAATACAGAAAGTTCAAATCATTATTTATGATATATATATTCAAGCAAAAATACTGCACCAGAATGATTCAGCCCAGAATATTAAGGAACATGAACCTTCAGAAATATTCTCTCTTTCCATTGGCTTGTCTTTGCCCCTCCCTCAGCTCTCTGTTGCTCTCCTAGAATTTCTCATGCACTGAGCAATCACACTACCATAGAGTTTTATCTCAATACTACGTATCATAAATCTTAACCTACAAGAACAGGAAATAACTGACCTGGTGTCTTATGCTATCTATTAAATAATAGCTTGTGAAAAAAAATAATTACAATCTTTTGTTACTATTTAAAGACAATTAAGAAAATGTGGAATTTTAAAATTACAAATCGGTAAACATGGAACTCCAAGCATACTTCTTTCCATTTTACCACTCTAGTTTACTAGTATTATAAATGATTAATGAACTATATTATAATTAATGCAACAGAGTGTAAGAAAATTTTCAGCTTTCACTTTTATATCAT
The DNA here is from genome assembly GCF_037038515.1 of Microtus pennsylvanicus. Taxonomy (NCBI): domain Eukaryota; kingdom Metazoa; phylum Chordata; class Mammalia; order Rodentia; family Cricetidae; genus Microtus; species Microtus pennsylvanicus. Next base: position 44,848,758 of record NC_134585.1, on the reverse strand, counting down.
TTCAATCTAATTAAGATTAATGTCATATTCGCATAAATTTTACTTTGTACCACTTAACACTCAAACTCCTTCTGTCATCATTTAGCAGGAAAGAAAACAGACAATAAGCTTTGCCATTTATTTTAGAAGTTAGATTAAAAGAGCAGCTGACTAGAGGCATGCCTTAATCAGCTCTTACAATCTTGTTACAATAATTATTATACATTCCATTAGTAAGGTAGAAAACAAAAAGCAACAAAACGCCATTTGCTTTTTGTTCCTTTGAAATAATTTAATTCCTTGGACTCGAAATGTCTTTCATTATCCAGGTGCATAAATTACATGTTTTATAATTGAGTGCAGCATATTTGTAGAAAACATAACGTCATGTGCTCCGCTATGATTCAAAATTGTTCCCAGGAGCCAGAGATAATGCAGTTAGGAAATATCTAAAGGCATAGAAAAGAGAAATGTATCATGACAATAACATTTTTCTCACCTTGAAGTCATTTAATTTCTGGTTCACTTTTGATCTTCTTATATCATTATTTCGAGGCCCCCAAACTACATTCATGGGCTCTTTAAAACTGTCCAGGAAATGTAGCAGAGAGGGAAAAAGTGGCTTATTTTTAGAATGAATGATTAAAAAATAGGCCTAAAAAGCAGTCTGTGTAACCTAAAATGCTATCATCTCTCAGCTTTCAGCATAGAAAGAGGCAAAGGTAAATAAGCTGTATGAACATTTCTTTGTCATTCGTCACCTGGATTTTCAACCCCAGATTGTAAAGTCTCGGTCACATAGAAAGAACCTGGTTTTTGTTATTGTTGTCGTTGCATGGGCTATTAAACGAAAAACCAGGTATAGATTTAGCTGCGTGGCCCACAGCTGTGTCAGCAGGTGGCTATATAAAAACTAAGCAGCCCTCTCCAGGATCACTGTGTCATGAAAGCCTCTGCTGCATGCTGAGGTCAAAGAGGACAGAACACAGACTACATGGTCAAAATCCAGGCCTGCCTTACAGCACCCGAGGCAGTCCAACTTAAGCCTTAAGGCTCTGTTTCTATATAGTATAAGTACCCTGTATGCTACTCCGTATGCACAGTAGGCATCAATAAAACACAGGGCGCTGAGTTCCTGTACCACAAAGCGGTTTGGAATAGGGTCCTTAGAGGAGGGCCTACCACTTACCAACTGAGTGACTGACAAGGGGGTCAGGTTTCCAATCTCTTGAACTTAGATGTCTCAGGAAATAAAGGACATTAATACTCAAATTTGGGGTTGTTATGAAAATATGAGATAATGCACAACACCCTTAGTTGTGTGATAAATACACAGTGAATGATGAATTTTGTTTATCATGAATTGTGCTCTGGAACCCAACCAGGCTATTTCTCTATAGGTAGAATGACCAACTGTTTTTCCAAAATCTGTTGCAATTTTAGTGATCACAGTGCTAAATCCTTGGAAAATTGGAGTCCTTAGTTGTGAGATAATTTTATATACTGTCATCAAAACAAAGGCAAATTGATGAGCTTATTGGCCTCTATGATCAGTCAGTTCTCTTGCTCATTTTCTCAGGGAGCAATCATTCAAACTACATAAATTCCCTATCATAGATTATAGAAGAGCTCTGCAGCTCACAGCTATGAGACTTCTTTTTACATTAAATACGTCTTTCATTTTCAGCTTCTAAGATGACTGAAAAAAAATCTGAACTTGCTTTAATTCCTTCTAAGCTGTGAGGATGACTATTAGTGGTTATATTGGTTCGAACCCTAGAAGAAAAACACATCATCCTGGCTGCTGAGTCTTGCTGGGTGAACGTTCGTATTTGTCTCCTGTGTTGATTCCAGTTCCATGTCTGTTTTGTGAAGCGTATCTACATCCTGCCCCAAAGACTTGGGTGAGTGTAACACCCCCCTATGAAAACTTTAATATTTGATGTGGTTTAAATGTGGATTCTGCATACAAACTTTCTTTTGTATTACACAGAGATTTTCTAGTAGCCAACCTGGCTTTTGGTTGATAAGAATATACACAAGACCTCTAATTAAATGTTCTTCTAAGTAATTGTTGGTCTGTATCTTTTGGAAAATGAATGAGACTCATTTCCAATATAAAATCCAAATGCTCCAATTTTGGAGCCGGAGACATGGCTCACTGGTTAAGAGCACTTGCTGTTCTTTCAAAGGACCCATGTTCAGTTCCCAGCACCTGTGGCAGTTGGTTCACAACCATTTGAGCTCACAACTCCAGCTCCTGAGGAATCTGATACCTCCAAGGATATCTTCAAACATGTGAACACCCCACATCACTAAAAATAATAAAAATGAATGTTAACAAAAACAAATAAAAGGTTTAAAGAAACATTCAAAGGAGTCTACCACACTGTTAACCTTCCAAATCAAGCAATATTCTTCTGAATCTAAGAAAAAACACACCGGTTATTTTTGTACTATTGAATAAAAGGTTGTTTCTGATACCTAAGTTAAGAATACAAGGTAGTCATGAGCTTATTAAAACCTAAGGCAATAGCTTATTCATTTCATTGACGGGCCTTTTCCTTTAGTTACTATTTGCTCCTAGTATGTCAAACAGTATTTGCTGAGACGTGCCCTTTATGTGTCTGACACATAATTCCATTCTGTGTAATTTCAGACTAAAGAGAATCGTACATAATCTCCCATACTGAGGGTCACAACACATGCTAGGAATATTAAGATTTATGTGTGTCTATGTGTGTGTGCATTTACACAAAGGGTTCCGGTGAGAGAACTGTGCCCCTGAAACTAGACTTATAAGAGATTTTGAGCTGCTTGATGTGAGTGCTGGGAAGTGAACTCAGGCCCTTTTCAAGACCAAGAAGTAGTCTTAACCATTGAGACTTCTTTCCAACGCCAAAGACAGAGATCTTGACTGGGGATAGAGCTGTTAACAGGACTAGCTCTGAGAGATACTAAAATAAACAAATCAATTCAAGCTGCTTTTAAATATCTGATAAATACACGTATGAACATAACATGGTTAAAGTATTATTAAGATTTTATTATTATAATTTATAAACTTATATTCAAAAATGTAATAACCAGGCCAGGTATAATTATGAAAAATAATTGATGTGGGAGTATAAAAGGTGGAAGCCAGAAACTCAGTTGAAATTTAAGTGAAAAGATCAAAAATAATTTTTGATTAAAAAGTCATAGTAAAGGTCAGAGACTTCCCATGAGAATGAGCTGAATGAATTCTGCTTCCTGTGTTTCTCAGGTAGACAGGATGATTAATAAAACAATCTTAAAACCCACAGCATTACTATGGGTCACTGCTCTAAACAGGCATGAGTACAGTGAAATTTAGAAAGTTCATGAAGCTCATGCTATCAAGACAACAAAGTGTAGGGACTTTCCACTCTGCACAGTAGATGCTAGCCAGAGAGGATACTGGGAAATCAGAATCAAATCCTTTATCTGCGAGAGCAAAAAAATAGAATCAACCCAAGGAAACTCAGCAAGAAATAAAGAACATGTCACCAATTCCTATGATAAAATAAAAATTAGCATGTAAGATATACATTGCTAATTTATAGAAATGTTTTAGTTATCAACATAGATATATGAATTTTACATCAAACTATTTTTAGTTTTAGGGTGTTTTCCTCCTTGATCTACACATTGTGACCATGAAAGAACCGACAAGTGACACAATCCCTCCAGAGAAATAACTGTCAAATTGTTTTGATCATTATACTAATGGTTGCATAGCTCTTACATATCATAAAAGATACAGTATGAATGATTCAAAGTTACATTAATATTTACCTTTAGTAGAAGAGTTATATTTTTCTTGTTCTTCAATGAATTAAATGCACATAATGATGGAAACAAAAGAAAGAAATCAGCAAATTTATAGTTAGACATGGAAATGTGAATTAAGAAAATGGCATGAATACTAAAATGCATAACACATAAGGTGACATGGTAAACTGCATGATAAACCACGAGGAAGTTTTACATATGGCATTGAAATTAATTCAAAAATGAAAACAGCAATTCAAAGATTTAAACAAAACAAAAATATCGGGAAAATAACTTGCTTGATATTCCAAATGCATATGCTACAATATCTTTTCTTGACTTTTAAGAACTCTATAGTTTGGCAACAATTTTACTAAAACATTACAATTTAAACCCACCACTGTTTCACACTATTGAAAGCATACTTAATCTACATAGAAACTTTAATTGTATAATTGCCATTTCCTATGATTTGAAATTCCATGTGATCAATTCCTTTTCCTCTATTGAGTACAAAGTATATAACCTATGGCATGGAAACACTTCTGTAGCATTTCTGTGTGAAATATATATATACATATATATATACATATATATATGTATATATATATCCCAATATAAGTATCTTTTCTTTTTTCCTCAAATTTATAGTAAATACCTCAAGACAAAATTACTAACAATTTTTACAGATTGCATATATGAGATATTTCATAAAACTAGACTTCCCTCTTTGCTGTTATATTATTTACTGAAAAATAATTGGCTGTCACATCAGAAGGGAGGTGTCAGGATGGCCTCATGTGTTAAGCAGTACATATGATGTCTCCACAGACCCACATGCTTGCCTTTGACTTCATGAATGATCTTTACATGCTTCATTAAGAGGCCTCAATGAAGCAAAACTACCTGACCTGTTCAGAAAAATCACACGTTTAAACCAACACTTATAGCTGCCTCCTCCTTACTCTATGTAAAATATACTATATTACATTCAATACTGCCATGTAATCAAAAAATTTCAAGGAACTCTCTACTTTCAACTTTTACATTTTAAGAATAAAGTATACACTATATTTTAATCTACATTTATGTCAAAGTATGTACTGTAATAATCTATTTTTCTGGATGCCTACTTTTATATACCCAGATTTCACATATTGTGTTCATAGTTATATTTCTTAAGGGAAATTTTAAAATAATTTTCAAATACTCAATAAATATATCCTTTAAAATGACAGTCTTTACAAATGGAAAATCGGTTTATAGTACATAAGATACAATAAATACCACTGATAAAAAATTTTAAAATATCCATCAAATCAAATTATCTTTGTAGTCACCCTAAAACAGTAATATAGGTAATTATATACAGAAAATGTATTAATAAATTAATTTATGATTATATCAAGAAATTGTATATCTGTCTAGGAAACTCATCCACTGAAAGGACTTTGTTCTTACCAATCAGTTGTTTATTAACTGAATTACTTTTAAAAACATTAAGTCAGCCCTTTCTAAGAGATTAAACAAGAAGAAAACAAAAGTCAAATGAGCTTAAGCAGTCACAAATAAATTTCAGCTGATGTTAATTCCCACATGAAATTTGTTAGACTGCTGTCTAACAAATTCATCAAAAAGGAAATTAATGACATACTTATATCACCTCTAGAACAGTGAAATTCATCATAAATAAACTGCATTAAGTATTGTCTAGCCCATGATCAAATCACTTCAGAAACCCATTAGGGACAAATGCGTCGCGTGAACTGTTCAGTATGAAAACACCCCTAAGAAGATGGCAGGAGACACTGCTACCATTTACCACAAGCCCCAAAGCATGTCCCAGTGCCATGAAGTGCACCTCAGAATGCATTTACAGGCTTGTCTATATCAGAATCTTCAACGACAAACCGTGTTTACTAAAGTATTTGCCATAATTAATATCACAGTAATGCCATTCCCACTCATCCCGTTCTTCCCACCTCAATCCAATCCTTACACATGGTTGTTTTCTCTGAAAGACAGCTGTGAATAAGAATATCATAAAGAGTAGATATCAACAAAGGAACATAAATTTTAAAAATAAACAGGTAGTCCAATTGACCTTGCAGAAAGATTACTATAGTGCCGCATGGAATGTTTTACTTGCAACTGGAGGAAATGCAAAGAATTTCAAGAAACACATGACTCGCTGAGTTTCATTGTGATCAGCAACACTGGATTGCTAGTGAAGCATCCAAATTTACAGTTTGTTCAGTTGTGCAACAAGAGTTCATGAATGAGTAACTTAAAACACCATCATCTATTTTTTAAAAAAATCAAACTTTTGACAGAAGCATTGTTAGTATAAGTATCATTCAAATAACATTATTTTTCCCTCAATCATCTCAAAATATTTCAGGAAAAAAAAAACAAGCACCTATTAGAAATGTGGATTCCACCATCGAAGTCTGGTATTTTAGAAAGAATTTTCACCAAGACTACATTTTGCTAATTGACTAAATGTATACATTTACCTCATCCTTGACCACTAAAGCATGCTGTACCCACAAGAAACATCATTTTAAAGACACGAATCTGGCTGTTCGTATAGCTTTTATGGTACCCTTTGCAGTATTGAGTTAGTAAGTCAACACCACTTATTCACGCTAATGTTCCTATTATCAAGTATTTCGCATGGTCAAACAGGCCACTTCGATCCCTGAAGCCATGCGATCTGTGGGGAAATGCAAGTTTTACACCAGCAGCAACTAACAGCGTTGGAGAAGTACTCAGGAAGCAAACCATCAGGCTATTTCATGGGGATGCAGAGTGGCAACGGATGTTTTACTATGTTCATTGTTCTTGAACCACAGCCCTGAACTAGAAAAAAATCAGTAATGCGTTTAGTCACTGCCAATATATGCATTAGAAAATACTAATGTCATTGACCTACTAAGAAACGGGTCAGGAGAAATAGTATTTTAGTCCAACATTTCAAACATTTAAGACATATCCTTTAATCTTGGTTTCTACTGTCAAAACAAATCCCCCCTTCCCCCAAACACATACATGGCCATTCTTTTAGGAAAATAACCCATGTATATTTAATGTAAGGAACCCAGACAATGTGGCTCATAGTAAAATGATAAATACATGTTCTGAGTAATTTTTACCACCAAATTATTTAAAACTCAAGATATAGTTAATGACGTTAAAATGGAGAACATTCAATGATCATATTTAATTTTTTTAAAAAAAATAACATAAGCCCTTTTTCAGCACATAAAACAACAGACAGTACTGAGGTTTTCAGAATGTATATCACCTAGTTTTATGACTTTGCAAAACTGTTCAGAACTCCACCCACTCTTAAGCATTCATCTAAATTCGGTCACTCACTCACTCACTCACTCACTCACTCACTCAGCAAACGCTGAGTTGCCGTGTGGCATGGACCACTGAAACCAAGTGCTGGGGTAAAATTCTAAGAAACTTAATGTTGTGTATGACCCAAACTGTGTCATTTCATAAATGGAAGTGGCAAGAGGAGAAGTTTATCAACTCCAGGTGTTTGGACAAAGATCTCTTTTTTTGGATACCTTGTTCTATACTGCCGCTTCGAACTGGCACCTGTGGAAGCTGTCTTCCCCGGCGACTGCTGAAGGATGTGTCCGCTGGTGGAGACCGCGTTGGGCTTCCTTGTCGGTGCGTTCTGTAGGTAAACAGCAAAGGGCGCGTGAAATTCCAATACAGTCTGGCAAAGCATTTTTGCCTTTTTCCAGTCACTACTAAAACAGGCAGAAAACACCTAACTGGGTTATTGGAAGCCAAATTCAATACTGTAAATGACACACTACATGAGGCTGAAGGAGGCACGTACACATTCTAGAGTGGATTCTTGAATTAAGCAGAATGTGATCGACTTGCTCTGAGGCGTGCTTTCTTAAAGACATCCATTGTGTTAGTACCGTGACAGAACTGACCACAGCCTCTGGATCTTAAACTATATAAACATGTATGTAAGGAATTACATGTCTGGCATGTTGCCAGAGAGCTGCAGCTAAACTCACACACGCTTTAGAGTCATGTATAATAGTAAGTTCTCGATGCACAGCCAACTGTTAGTTACCAAGAGGTTGTGCATTCATTTTCAATAGAAACGAGCAACGAACCTTGAAAAGGATTTCAAATGACCTTGGACACGTGCTACAGGATGTCCTGATGTGAGGATTAATGTTGGGAATGAGAATATGAGAGGCATGCAGATACTCATTCCCACCCAGATAAAGCTGACCTCCACCTGCTGGCATTCGCTTTATGTAACTGAGGATGTTTTAAACACTACATGGCTCTATAAACACATATAGAAGGTTACTTTATAAAATTCTCTGATGCTCTAATAAACAAATCCATATTTAATTGTGAGTAAACTCCTCATGAAGCATTTCACATGGTAGAGTATATATGATATGCCACGGACAGATGAAAGGACAGAACACAGCCAGGTTTAGTTGTCGATGGCAGCGAACTGGCAGGAACTGGAGAACTCTGCCAGCACAGTGAAGAGAGATGCCAGTGCGAGAGGATGTGGGTGAGGACCGGGTCACAAGGAAAAGAGTAGGAACCATGGTGTCATAATGATGTCATAATGGGTATAAGCTTCGAGTGCTCAGGAAGAAACAACACCACACCAACACCCGGCAGCAGGACACGAATGCTGGGCGGGACACTGAATAGCAACCTTGTCAGGAGCGGAGAAGGTGGCGCCGAGCCTCCAGGGGCAAGGTGGTGCATAGAACACAGGGTTCTGACACTAGAGCGCTCGCTCGACCGCGAGCGAGTGGGATGCTTTCCCCTAACGACTGCTTGATCAGCTGCTCTTGGGATTGCGTATCCCCTTCTAGAAAGGCATGATGGGAGAACCCTAAAACATTAGTGCCAAAAGAGATCTTCAGTCAGCGGGTTTCATTAACTTCATTCCAACACAGTCGTCCAAGGAAAACCTGGATACTCTTAAAGTGAGTCTAAAGTACAAGAGAAACACTCGTCCCACAGTTATTGCGATGGAAATATCACTGTTATCCAAGCATCTCTGTGTTATAAAGGGCCAACCTAAGTTGCCCTAATATCATCAAATTCTCGTGAACCCCCCAGAATCAAAGAACTCAGCCTTTTTCTTTTGGGAGGGATGGGGTTATTGAATTCTATGTCCAGTGTGCCAAAAAATGGATAATAGAAAACAGGGACAAAAATAAAGATTTCTTGATTGAATGAGTGTTTGAAATTAGAATGATGAATACTGCGGTATCGCCATGATAGTCTATAAGAATGTGAAATCTAAATGTATGTATGCTTTTACAATGTTCATAGTTCTACAGTGCAAGAAGTAACTTTATGGTAAACAAAAAACCAAAAGAACATGCTTCTTCATCTTAAATCCAACATTAAGAAATAAAAATAAAGCTTGAACAGTACTTAATTTATACACCTAATTAAGCACAAATGGTAGGTGTGTGTAAAACAGGTTCTCTTAGATGTGAGAGTATCTGAAAATGTCTTTGTGAATATAACGGTAGTTATCTTCATATGGTATTCAAGACAATTACGAAACAATTTTCTAAAATAAATACTGAGAATTAAATATATATATATACATACATGTGCATATCTCCATAAAACAGATGAATGCTTTTGATCCTTTTATCATATTAGTATTATTTTAATTAAGTGATCATTAATATTCCTGTTATGCATCATATTGACAAGAGTTTGACACAATCTCATTCTTTCATAGCAATCATAGGAAATGAGTTTATTGTTCATAAGTGTGAGAATAACACATATTGGTCACCCAACGTGTACTTATGAAGACTTTACCCCATTAGCTCAATACTCCTGTTGAGTAAAATATTCTTTACAACAAGCCTGATTTTTGCTTTAAGCTATGTCTTTCATTTCAGAACAGTGAAAAGGAAAAATATCAGTTTTCCGAGAACAAGAAAGTGCATCTTACACTTGGAATAAAGGTACATTTTATCCTCTTGGGCTGCAGATTACGGCTTTATTAGATATTGAGTCCTGCTCCGAAACCTCACCTGTCATTGCCACTTAGAACAGAAAAAAAAATCTTCTGATATTCTACACATTAAAATAGTTCACCTATTCTAACTGACCTGCTCATGAGCTTAACTAGACCAAACTGAGATGGGAAGAATTTCTATGACATATTTCCAACCCTAAAGAATGTTTTATTTACCCTTTATAAGTCATTACTATGAGAATCAGATTGTTCAAAATACACGTATTGGTTGAGCTTTGAAATTTTAATTGTGCAATTTTCACATAAGCAATGGAGTGTCTCTTGGGCACTACAATTTTATGATAATCTTACTTTATCCCTTAGTGAAATGTCTAACTCCAGAAGAACAACCTGAGTGTGACTTTAGATAAGAATAATTAGGGTGGACTTTATGTTTCAGCCAGTAATATTAAAATGCTTTAACAACCATTTTCAGAAGACGTGAATAGATTCAGGGTGAATACTTTACTGCTTTAAAATATGTGACTTGGAGAGCCATGTTTGAGCTGGAAGGAGGTTGGCAGAATCTGAAAAGAGCCCAACTTGTTCCAAGTTCAAGATTTTTCACAAAAACCTTTGGTTCTCTTTTTCCTTTACACAAAATAACTCTTCATTGTCCCATTAGCAAAAAAGTTCTTGCTACATGTCAATCATGGAGTACAGCTCAGAGGATGGGTAAAGTCACTCAGAGCAAGAGAGGGATGTGGTCACTGAGTTCCAGGAGGGTGAACTTGTAAAGAGTTGAACACAGTTTTGCACAGAAGAGGCAATGGAATTAAGAATGGTTTGTTTAGGCAGAAGGAAAGGAGACCTGGTCAAGAATTTCAAGGTACAACAGTAGAGAGATGAGAGAATCAAGGCTGTTGAGCCTTGGTCATTTTAACAGAACGGGATATAATAGAAAGAAAGGAGGTTAAAAGGATGGGAGAGCCTCAGAATGAACGTGTTAGAGAAGGAAACCAAGAATGGATAAAAGAAAGAAGAAACAAGATCTAAGAAACAATGGGATAACAATAAGATCTTTAATGTTGGTATGGTGACGACATACATGCTCTGAATGTGTGTGTGTGCATTCACATGGAGACGTATGTGCATGTATCTGTGAACTTTTGTGCTGTAACCCTTGATGCATAATCACTACTGTTTTATGAATACATCTGAGGCCCATTGGTAACTTGCACAGAGACAATGAGAGAAAAATGCTAGATTTGCACAGGTTTGCCGAAAACCAACAGGGGCCTTCTTTTCTGACAGGTGACAGGTGTGTGCGATTTCTTCTTGACTTTTGTTCTGAATACCTGAACCTAAGGCTTCAGCATCTAGATGGAAATTTTACTCATGACAATATTTACTGTAACAGGACTTGTTTCAATACAGAGGGACAAAACAAAAAAAAAAATTACAACAACATACAGATATACATCTAAAAATTGAATGATTTAGTATGGCTTAAAGGAATCATGGTCTCAGAGTTTACAGGATAAAATGTATGCAAATGACATTTAATAAGTCTGCTTTGTATAATCTGTCATAGGTATACACATACACGTATGCAATAGCTCACCTCTGCAAGTGTGTATCTAAATATTTACTTCTGGGTTCAATCGCAGCCTGACTTCCTTCACTGAACTCCACTGTGTTAAGTTGAACTAAACGCACTTCACTGCAAAACCCTAGCTCTTTAGCCAGACAGTTCTAGTTTTTCAGATGTTCCCAGCTGAGGCTCTAAACTAAGATTTTGGTATTTCTGTATTTTATTGACCTGCTGAAGAGGTGAGAATGTACACAGCATGTAAATTCCAAAACGGTTTCTTCTGGGATAGCCTTTTCAGGCCTGTAAGGCTCCTTCCCATTGCTCCAACCGATAAAATAGCACATCTGTAGGCAAATCTAAATGATAAGCAAAACACCCAACAGGCAAAACTCAGGATATAGTAAAATAATACCAATAATAATAATAATAACAATAAGGCTGCTCTCAGCTGAACTCACATGGAGGTGAAAAGTGAAACTTTATTTTATTAGATCATTCTCTTTGGCTCTTTTTATTGTTTTGCCATTTTGTCATATTCCAACTTGTTAGCTTTTCTATTTATCTTATTTCATTTTAGTATTATTCCTTAATAGCCTGGCTGTTTTCTAATAAAGGAAAGAAAGGGTATGCATTTGGACGGCAAAGACTATGGGGAGAAATTGGGAGGAATGGGAAGGAGAAAGCTTAATCTGACTATGATGTATGAAAAACAGTCTCTTATATAAAAGATAAAAAGAGAGGATGAGAGGATAGGGCCGTGCTCAGAGTGATGGGAAGCAGAAGACAGAGTTAGCTGTACCTGCTTTCCACCCCTAACAGGTCACAGTATATTTCACAAGGTTTTCTTGTTAGACTCTTCCACCCAACGGCAAGTTGGCTTCAGATAAACTTAAAACCACAATAATTTCCCAGCAACATGTTTCAGATAACTGCACAACAGGTTTCTGTGTACGGTTGTTAGCTTCTAAAGGTCAAGGGTCAATTTTCAATTTGGGGGTATTGCCAAGTGGTAAAGCATTTGTTTGCCTAACAATGACATGCCCTTGGGTTTCAACTAGAAGCAGTTAGAAGGAAGCAAGGGAGGGAGGAAGAAGAGAGGAGGAAAGAGAAAGGAGGAAGAGAAGAAAGGAGGAAAAAGGAGGGGAAAGGTGTAGAAAAAGAGCCAAGGCACTAGGGATAAATACTGGTGCATGAACTGACTCTTTGGAGCCTATTTCCTATGGAGGAATACCTGCTCAGCCTAGATACCGTGGGGAGGGCCTTGGTCCTGCCTTAAGTGATGACAGACTTGTTTGACTCCCAGTGGGAGATTTCATTTTCTCTGAGGAGTGTATGGGTGATGAGGTGGGGAGAAGTGGAGGGAGAGAGAGTGGGAGGAGAGAAGGGAGAGAGAACTGGGTTGATATGTAAAATAAGACTGTTAAAATAAATCAATGCACAAAACATTCACAGTGTGAATTACTTAACCTTAAGTACAGGTTAGCTCAGAGCTCTAGCAGTCACTACTGTCAATGTGACTTAGAACACACAGGTCAACTCCCTTGTACCGAGCATTCAACAGTTTCCTTAAAAGTTAGTCATATAACTTAGATTCCCATAAAAATCAATCAAGGATGTTAATCACTAACAAAGAAAACCACACATATATCAGAGGCCAGTGTTTGCAGCTAAGCCAAGACTGAAGGCTGGAACGGCATGCATTCATTGCTAACAGCTATCTGTAGTGTTTAATGCAACCATTTCTGCCTCGCAGTCCAATTACTGTTTTGCTCTTTCTTTTAATACTTTTTGAGTCCCCCTATATTCTTGTGTATCTAAACGATCAGTATCTCTTTGGATTAATAGATTCAACCGTGTTTCCCTTTCTCTGTATTAACTAATCCTTTGGCATCCTTCCTCTTATTTTCTCAGATTTAAACTCCGCAAAAAGGAAATGCCTCCATTTTTGCTGACCACTACTTATTCCTTACACCAGAACTCAAGGTGGCCTGAGTTTATGGGCTGAATAAATCACTGAACTGCACAGGTTCTGAGTCATGGTGTCTTCCATCATCTACTCTTAGATATTTTGATGCATCTTCCAAACGGTTTTCTTTCTCCCTTTTCCTTTTTTTAAAAGATTGATTTATTTATTATGTAAAGTGTTCTGCCTGCATGCATGACTGCCCATCAGAAAAGGGCACCAGATCTCATTATAGATGGTTGTGTGCAACCATGTGGGTGCTAGGAATTGAAGCCAGTACCTCTAGAAGAACGGTCAGTGCTAATAACTTCTCAATCATTTCTCAATCTCGCCAAACTGTTTCCAAATAGATCTATATTTCTGAAACTCAAAATCAAACATCCACTGCCCGGGTCTAAGGACAGCATATCATAAACAGAGAGTCTTTAGTACATTAACTTGGCATGGTCATGCCAGTCTTAAAATCTCAAGAAGTCTACAGTTCAAATTTTAGTTTCCTTTCTTTGTCTTGTCCTCTGATTTCCATTCTCCATTCAAGAATAGGTACTTAAGCTAAAAAAAAATTATTTTCTAGTTTTCCATGTTTTCTTATATTTTCCCGTTTCAAATTTACATGAAGTTTTACCTATTGATTTAGTTGAGTAAGCCTGGTGTGTTGAATATTTTCAAATTCCAGATGCTCTATTCATACCTCTGTTTTCACTATGCCTGAAATACATCTGATATTGAACATACCCATTCACCTGTTTCCATCCATGCTTTTGAAGATCTTCTGTCTAATGGCCAACTATTCGCTATGTACATTACTATGACTTTCTAGGTCTTTCTGTGGATGTGTCAAAAGAAGTGTCAGTATGTTTTACCTAAAGTTACACAACACATTTAAAACTGGAGAAATTGAAAATCATCAATAATTCCTTAGATTTTTCTTTGCATGAACACAGCAAATAAGTACAGCTACAAAAAAAAAAACAACCAAGAATCAGATTACACCCTTGTAGAAAATGAGACTTTTTAAAAATATTATTCAAATATATAACACACACTCAAATTGTCCACACTTTCCCAGTTACGATTCACTAAAGCATTTAATGTGATCACAGAAGGAAAACACCCAAGTTCTAATACATGTGTAAGAACGAGTATGTGTCTAGCCCTCTATAGAAATGAGATTGATCATGAAGAAACACCATGTTTGCTTGTCCCTTAACACCTACTATTTAAGAGCAGCCCACACAGTGACATTGTCTTTCTCTTCAGCCACTTTCCTCACATAGCTGTCGGGTCGTTTCCGTGAGACACGTCAAGCATCACAGTTTGTGTCTGTACCCTGGAATGTTAAGGGAGAGGCAGGGCACTCCCGGGTCTACGTAAAAAGGAAGACGGCGGCACAGCACGACAACAAGCCTACCTGTCTGCATCAGAGGCTGTGCATTTCCTAGTCTGTTTTGGGATGCTAGATCTTTCAGACTTTCTGGAGTGCCTGTGGGAATGAAATGTTAAAGAAATACAAAATAGATGATGAATAGAGCTACAGTCACATCCAACAATGAAAAAGAAAAACAAGGCATGAACAATGACAACTTAGCTTACCTAAATGGTTCTGTCAGTCAACACTTTCACAATTTAAAAAAAAATTAAATAAATCAAATATTGAAATCAGAAAGGATGCTGGGTGGAGGACACAGTGGCAGATGGGAGACAGGAGAAGCTGACACCACATTCGTTTAAATGAGTACATCTACAGCAATGATCTGGTGTAGACCCTTACTCAGCGACATTACTTCCGCCAATGAATAAAACAAAACGTGATGGAATCTATGATGGTAAGTGCTACAGTGGTAATGATTTGGTGCTGAAACACCACACGGGGCCTAAGTGACCATTTATTTTGAAACTCTGTGCTCTAGAGAAATTTTGTTTTCCACCACCAAAGTATAAAAAGAAAACCATGAAAGATGTAGACAGTAGTGAAAACATTTAATCCAATCATGAGAATTGCTTTTCAATCAATAATGAAAATGCCTAGGTAAAGTAGGGAGAGATATAAATGCTAGCTACACCTTGTATACCAGAATACAACCTCCAATTTTACTTTCAGAAACCACACGTAACACTTAACATCTGGAAATTAAGATATAATTTTCTCCCAAAAGCAATGTTCATAGAGAAAGTGAGAGTGAAAGATATTCCTTAATGTAACTGACATATACTTATTTAGCCTAAATGCCTGAACTATTATGTGAACAAAATCACTTAAAAATGTGTGGGCATTCATAATGTATATCTGTATATAAAACTTATGATAGCTTTGTATTTAAGGTGTAAACATGACAAAATATGTGTATGTTAGGCACATATATCTAAATGGCTATTACAATTGAATAAGTCAAACATGATTTCACATAGTTACTCATAGCACTACATATTTTACACAAATAATATAAAGCATCATGGCATACAAACACATACATTTCAAACATTGTAAGAATATGTACTTTTGTGTTATCACTGAATCTTCTATAATTTATGCCTATTGCATTATCAAAGTCCTACCTTCAGAAACTGTTGAGGGATGTATTTGTTCTTACTTAGAATTTCACGCGTCTTAATTAAGTGCCCCTGGACACTAGAAACCCACAGGTATTCTCTCTCAAATGGACACACTTCCTTACTTCTTTATCCACCCTCTTCCACCTCTACGGCTGTATTCATACATTTTTACTTCTCTAACACAGGTGTGTTCTTCAGCTGGAGGAACATGCAGCACATGCCTGAATCTAGGGGAGGCAGTGGTCATGTTGACTAGGCACTAATGCTTGTTTCTGAAATAAAGGACATGCCCGAGGCCACAACACAGATTGAAGTGAAGGGTAAGGAAGGGAGAGGTGAGTAAATCAGGTTGAAGGGCATGAGATCAAAATAAATGTAATGCGTGATTTATGGAGAGTTTTTGTGTAGTCCCAGCAGTGATCAGGACAAAGAATCCTTTTCTGATCTTCAGGTGAGAGAAGAATGAGATCTGTTGTTGAAAAATAAAAAGCTATAAACATCTATTAGAAATTGCCCAATTTCCTTGTCCTTCACAAAATATATTAAGGTTTTTAGCCTTAAATGAAATTATACTTTATCTCTGAATTTCTCTAATTCTTCTTCCCCTTCTCATGTCCTAAAACTTAGTGAGGTCATGCAGCAGAATGGTTCCCAAGGTGATGCCAGCTACATTGGCAATATTAAGGATATATGGTTTTTACAAAGACTTCAGCATTTATTTCGCCTTTATTTCGTCATTTACTCTGACCTATCAAAAAGGGAAGGCATGATGTGGGAGTGATTTCTTTCTAATCTGTTGCTTTCATTGGTTAATTAATAAAGAAACTGCTTAGGCCCTTTGATAGGCCAACCCTTAGGTGGGTGGAGTAAACAGAACAGAATGCTGGGAGAAAGAAGCTGAGTCAAGCAGTCACCATGATTCTCCCACCCAACAAGATCTTCCCTGGTAAGCCACTTCGTGGGCTACACAGATTATAAGTAATGGGTTAGATCAATATGTAAGTGCTAGCCAATAAAAGGCTGGAACTAATGGGCCAAGCAGTGTTTAAAAGAATACAGTTTCTGTGTAATTATTTCGGGCATAAGCTAGCCATGCGGGAGCCGGGGCGGCCAGAATGCAGCCCCACCACACATAGTACAACAGAGGCACAGCTCTTTTATCCTTAGACTGAGGCTTTGGGATGTTAGCTCCTTTGCTTTTGAAAGTCATCACTGGAAGCCAGGAGGCAAGCAGACAGTCCATGACCGCAGTGTAGCAGTCTCTGCCATGACCTAACCATAACAGAGGAGCCCACAGTGTGAATTGTAGTGTCAGACAAAATTTCAACTCAGCTGTTCTGGCTAACGAAGTAAATTGGGTCAAGGTACTTGACCTCCATGTGTCTCATTTCCTTCTGCATGCAAAGTTACACTTAATAATACTGCCACCCCCAAGCACATGGATTCTAAATACATTAATTATTACTTAGCATTTGGATTGTGTATTGGTAGTTTTGGAGTATTCCACAGAATCTCTATTTGTGGTTGCTTAAGCACTTCTGAGATCAAGAAAATGTTGAGTGCTATAACCGTAGAGTATTAAATGGTAATAACATTTATTTGGCCCCAAATACACCTACTCTATTGGTATATAATTCAGAGTCAATGTATATTCATAGCTATGGATACATTGTATATGTAATCACACCCATCATTGATATAAACAGAGGGTTAAGATGGGCACAGTAGAAATGTTATTCATATTGTATACAATCAAAATTACTGTTCAGAGGTCAGAAAACAGGTCACAGGGGCATGAAAGACTTCATGCTGTACATCAGCCACCTGAAGGTTTTACTGTCACTATCTTCGGTATAGATGGGTTTTGACTGTAATGTTATTCTTTCAAAATGTCTTTCCTATTTGTTAAATCTTTTGTTTGAAAACTGTTGCTACAATGACTAAATTTTTAATGATTAATTGCAGCAACAAATATTCGGCCAGAATCTGCGGGTTAACTATAGGGTTTAGGGAGAAGGGGGACGTATGATCAATATTATTAGTTATACATTGATAAATCAAGAGGTAGGCTATATTTTAACAAGAGTGAAAAAATTATGATAATATACTTTATATATCTGAAATCTAGAGACAAGAAAATCTTCCCTGCTGAAATAATGATGTATTATTGACCTTGATTTAAGCATTCAATAATGGATACATGCAAACAGAATATTGCATGGTACCCAAACTATATATACAATGTTTATGCCTTTATATAGTAGTTAAGATTATAGAATGTTATTTGTATATTTAGTGTAATTTGACAGTCCACATTTACACTGAGCAAAAAGAAGTAACTCTGAAAATATATTCTGCTTTACATCAAATACACATGTAATAATTCAAATGAACTGTTTTCTGGGCTTCAATAAAAACAGAAAATTCCACAAATAAAGCATGATTTCTGCCTTATTAATACTTTGTGCATAAGTAATCATCAGTTATTTTATGTTAGTAGCCTATGTTTTACCACAATGTTACCAGGGACTCAGGCTCACTCATAGAGTTTAACAGAACATGAGAATTCAGCTACCACATTTACAACTAGCCAAATGTGCAAATAAAAAAAAAAGCTACAAAATGTCACATGACTTAGCCCGTGTACCACACGGCTTAATGAGCTAGCACAACAACCACGTTTTCATGATTTCAGCTTTACAAAAAGACCTAGTCATCTTTATCACTATTACATTGTTCATCTTTTCATGGATCAAAATTAAAAATAGTTAAAACTTGAATTTTTCCTGTATTTCAGGATTAATACTTAATTTGGCCTCATGATTGCTCATAAATATAAAATCCTGTAACCACATGGTGGAGATCAAGTTATTTAAAAGCCGTAAAGACACATCCAAAATAAAGTACGCGATTATTTTATGGTTGAATTGAAGCAAAAGCTTTAATTAGAAGACTGGATCTATCTCTAATCAAACTTGCAATTTTGAAATTCCTTTGAAATATTATTCTTATTTATAGTACTTTTAGCAGTCTCGTTTTTAGTGTATAATTGAAACAGGAAATAATTAACATTTATTTGGGGAATACTTCATTTTTATTTTTAAATTATAATTAATTCAATTTCATGATGTTATGAATAAGAAAATATTTTCTAAAGACATCACCAAATTATTATATGTGTGCGTAATAAAAATAATAAAATGATACACATAGTATACAAAAGAATTGCCAAAGATGTTATATTATTTAATAATATTTGTTAGAAATTTGACATAATATAGCATGTTTTGGTTTGGGATAAAATGTAACATAAATCTACCAGTGGCTGTTTTCATTATATAGAATAGTGGCGTAAGAATGAATCTCTGTGTGTTCAGGGTGCTTATGTTGTATATAGCTTTTGATTACTTATGCTATTTGAAAGTGGAATGCCTACCTTTACCATGTTACTTTTTCATCAATTTGGGAAGAAATTATAAATTCAAGCAAGATTAGTGATAAACATATACATGCATGAGACTAAGATATGTTCACATTTTTGTATGGCCCTGATTTTATATGGGGAATATAGCCACTGCATACACTAAGGTTTCAGTGTCTGGCACATCTTATTCCCTTGTTGATACACACAGCAAAGTAAGTAGAGACTAAACAACAGCACATTTCATTGGTGAGTAGTTGTATACTAGCTGCCTTTGCACGGCAGCTGATGTGTGTTTGTGAATAAAACAGCAAGATTTTTGCTGATTCCATCAAATATCCATAGTCAATAAAGTTCATTTTAAGTCAAAATGAATCACTTGATACGATCGGTGAGGTCATTTTGCAGAGAAGTAAAAATTGTTGGGGAGGAAAAGAAAGAAAATATGGTTATTTGTAAAACAGGTGAGAGCTGCTGCAGCTGAAAAACTCAACTGACACCACTGGACTAAATTTCAAGAAAATAGTGATTTTTGTCAAATATTTTCAGTTCTTTCAAAGAGTCAGTATAAGTTCCGGTACATTCAAAGTACCAGATATACCAATGTGAAACCATTCCAATACAAATCTTGGAACTACTAACTTAATAAAACCTCTAGGAAATCTTTACAATTTTAAAGCCAGAAATGTTCCCTAAGGGTCAAAACTAGTTTTTTTATTTTCATTTTAAGTATCTTTACAAGATCCAGAATTATTTTTTGACCATGTTCAATCCGAGTGTATGGTATCACCTGAAAAGGCATGAAGCATGACTCTTGTTGACACTACATTATGTAGACATTGTTCATTTAAAAGCTAATTGCATGTATGTCCACACATATTTATGCCCATAATTTTGCTGTGGGGAAAAAAAAGAGCAAAGAAGTGTTCTTTCACCCTGATGAAACATCTAGTCCCAATTGTATACATCACTATTGAATTAAGAGTACTTTTGGCTACCAATGTGAAAGGTAAACTAATGCCCATGTCCAATAATTCATTTTACTTAAATTGAATGTTATACTCATTTTATTTGGACATTTTTAGGATACTCTAAATGATTAAGTAACACTCATGTGAGGTGGTTTGTGCTTATTAAGCTTCGTCAAGAGGTTGTCACAAATGCTTACAAATCTGTCATTAGTTAACTGTATTTACTCTCTCATTTTCATGGATGTATATTATCTTTTGTAGCTGAATTAAGTTTACTCTAAAATATTTTCGTTTTCCATAGCAATGAATAATATTTGTATTATTTTAAATCCATTTATTATAGTTATATAGAGGGACTATTTGTGAATATATCATTACAGAGAAGCAAAAGCCAAGCTCAAATTTTGTAAAGTTCATTCCCAAACATCTATCTTGCACCTACGTATACAGAAATTGTGTAGTCATATCACAGATTCATATGTTGTTAATTGGAAGTCATGAGATCTTGTGTATGCTAAGATCTGAGCTGTTATTTTATGTATTTGGTTTAATAAATGTCACTTATTAAGTGTACTTAATAAAAGTACACTTATACTCATTATAATCGGAGTAAGCATCCGTCATTGCTTTAGACTAAATCACTGTTTGTTTGTTTTTTTGCATACATTCAAAGACTTTTGTTCTAAGTTGAAATTGTCAAATACTTCATGGCCATTGCTTTCGCTGTCATAATCACTGACCTGACTTCATCCATCAGAACACAGTGTGGGTAGAGAATTTATTGAATTTACTTTTTATTATTTTAAATGAACTTGCTTACATGTAGACTGAAAGTTTTATTAATTCTAGATCCATAAATTCAATTCTAGAAATCTAAAAGTAGCACAGGGATTAGTTTTAAGTTCTAAATATGTAAATCCATACCATAGTAAGATCTCCTGAGTAAATTGAGAGCATGGGGAACTTCAGGGAGGGTTGGAAGTGAGGGGATAGGCAAGTAAGGGAGCAGAGAAAAATGTAGAGCTCAATAAAAATCAATGAAACAAAGAGGTAGATGTTTTAGAATAACTTTAGAACTTTTATAATGCCAGTTTATGTTATTTCTCACCATTGTTTAATGATGCAAATTTATCTTGCATAATTTAGATATTCTTTATACCAAATTGTAAAGACATATACAGAATACAAATTGTGCGCATATACAGAAAATAAACATTACCACTATGATAAGGCTACAATTACTGGGACATACATATATAATTAATGCAAAAAGGTGTATTCGTAAAACTATTTCTGCTACTTAGCTGCATTTCGGAACGCTTCTGTCTAATTAATACTACGTATGTGTCTGCTGAATTTCTACTGAAATGTCTCACACATCTCAACACTTTTGTGACCATTTGTAGGAAAACTCTGAAAGATGGAAATAATAGGCATGCATATTTTTTAGACATCAGGAAACATGAGAATGTCAAACTGAGAACAGTGACGATGGGAGGAACCTACTGTGATACTTTTACAGATCAGCATGGAGTGGATTCGATGCAGAGAGGCTTTGTTTTGAAAATGTTTCCACCTGACTGACCCTAGCTCTTGAGAATACTTCAAATACAATACAAAAAGTACAAGAACCAGGTGTCCTTCTTTGCACCATGCTTGAAATACACCCCAAATCTTACAATTTCTTCTCAGCAAGTATACATGGTAATAAAGCAAACTAGCTGAGATTAAAGGCAATGTGACCATGAGTATGTTCTGTGGCATAGTCTTAATATATTCGGATGCACGCAAAATTCCTTACATATCCCTTTGTAGACCTAAATGATCCATAAATGGTTTTAAAAATTAAAAATCCTAAAATGAAGCCATATCAAAACAGATCTCTCTTCACTGGACCCTGATGGTATTTCAAATACCATATTCTATGCCTTCCTTGTTCCCATCAATATTGTGAGGCCCTCTCTCAGACTTGTGTGCAGTCACTGGAGGAATCGCATATCTGACTCTGGCTCTTGAATGAAATAATGACATTGCCAACATCCCACCCCTTTTCCTTCCTTCTGTAGCTTCTGAGTCGCTAATGCCACTTGTTTGTGAGGATGTGACTAGTACCTGTCATTCTCCGGAGATGCATGCTGGATTTGAATCCTGGGGCTAGGAGGTCGCCTCCTATCTAGGGAGGGGGACCATCTACCCCTGCTTGCCCAATAAACAAGACAGGAAAAAACAGGACATTTAGTAACTCTTAAAATAAAATAATATACGGAACAACAGGACTGGAATAATGCCATCAGAAGTCAAAATGTTCCTTATTTGTTCGGTAATTTAATATTATATAAACTTAGGTAAGTTAAAATAATATGAAAATGTGAAATCTGAAACCTTTCAAGTGGGTTGACAAAATATTTTGGAAACTTTGGAACATATTCATTAGGTGTTTCATTTTCAGAAATGTGTCTATGTATCTATATATCTATACAAATATAAGCATGAATGTGGTGAAATTTGAAAAGATGAATATTTAAGGAATTCACTTTTGTCTAAGTTGAATGTGTCACGCACGGTAACTGACATCAGCCCTTGAAATAGTGACAAGATGAAGTATGCAAATTTAATTCAAAGGTACAAGTTATGTGTAAGATAAAATATAAATCCTACTTAGTGTAAAAACTATAAGATAAAAAAAAATCTTAAGAGAGCTACTGATAGTGTCTTCAACAAGCTTCTTGTAGAAAACTACAGAATCAATTACCAACAAATTAAAGTGAAAAATAAAGAAAAAAAGAAATGGGACATTAAAAGTTCTGCTAATCTGTATTTACAAGTGTGTCTTATATTTCATTGAATACTTCCTTTTTATTTCAGCATTTATAATAGCATTTTCATGAGCAAGTACTTGAACAAAAGCTTCTTTACTGTTAAATCATTTCAAGATTCAGATTATATATATGCACAATCATTTAAAAAGTCTAGTTGAATGGTTAAAGGAAATAAAGCAACTGAACAGGTCAGGCTTAGACATTTCATATACTAAGTCTGATATCAATATTATAGCAGAATGTGTCTCTGGATATTGACTTTCTCATATGCATTAAGGGACTAACTTGAAAGATTTTATAACTATAGAAAGGAAATTAATGTAGCAGATGAATTAGAAAAAAGTCTTCATTCCTGCTGCCTAACTTACATTTATTGATTTATTTGACAATCTGAATACAAGAAGCAAATTTATCAGTGTGTGACTGGGACATCTGAGGTTCACAGACACTGATGACTGCTAGCCTCACAGGCAGCTTTATTTCATTAGGCTTGGAAAAACATAGCATTATTCAACTGTTCTTTGCCGACATAAAAAAACAGGTTATAAACTGAAGAAAAATCGATGTGCCATTTACCGTTTGGAGAATGATTATTATATTTATAATACTTTGAGCCAATTTTAATTACTTAATCAACTGGTAATTCAAAAAACTTGTCAATTTATTCTGATTTATTTGGTAAACCTGTTTCACAATTTACAATTTTTGTCAATTCCAGAAAAAAAACTCCAGGCTGTTTATTTTGGGTGGAAGGTGAGATCTGATCTCTGCTTGACAAATCCTTTGATATTTTATTTCGCACTGAAATCACTGGAAACTGGGATTGGGTTGATATAAAATGTTAAGTGAGTTGCACAAACTCTCTTTGCTTTGTATGCTGAGGAAATTGTCTGTCTGCCTTCAGCATATGTAACTTTCAAAGCAAGTGGAACTTCAAGGCATCCCTTGTTGCTTGGAATTTCCAAGTAATGGAAATTTACCCTTTCAGATGTATAAGGATTACTTTTATAGATACCAAGTATGCCAGGCAGAGTGCTGGCAGGTAGTTATTTATTTATTTTTGCTTCCTTGTTTTAAGGGAAATGTTTGAAAGTTAGTACACTTCTATAAGAAAGAAGTCACAGCATATGTTACTGAAGTATTCAGTAACCACAGTGTGGAGTGGCATCACTTTCTCTAGGTAGGAAGAAAGTTGGATTGTCATACCCAACTTAAAGTCCCTATAAAAACCTTCAGAATACATATAAAAGAGACAACACATTAAATCACATATATTTACTGAGTGATAAACTCTAATACTACTGAAGATTTTGAAAGTGAAGATTCCTAGTTTCTAATACTGTAAAATGGTCTTCAGAAGATTCAATATGGAATTAATCAGCAGCATCAGATCCTGGACCTTGTGGCCAAATGCATTCATGATCCATTTGCGGCTCTTCTCCAGTTATTTTATATTTACAGTTTCTTCAACTGTAAAATGAGCCTATAACTATTCCTTTATTCAGAGTATGCACCTCAAGGAGTATATAAATGCATGTGAAGAAGTTCTTGGTCTGCAGACCCTGGCACTCAGTGAGGCAGCAAAAAATTACAGTTTATATTCTAGCATAATGCCACCTAGAATAAGAGTTCAAAGGCAAGAGGGGTCCAGGTGTTGCAGTACCTACTGTGTGTAGGCACGGTCTCAGCAAGACCAGCCTGTGTGTTTTTAAATATCTTCTTTTCAACTTAGTAGCTTTGTTTCATAGATCAACTAAAGTCAGCTATTTTAAGAAACATGAACACTATCTATACCTAGAGTATATCTACATATCCAAATTTGTATTCAAGCATCTGGTGACGATTGGAAACATAAAGATAGAGTTAACAGCTTCTTCTGATGCCGTAATTTTAAGTTGACAGGATTATGAGTGACCCTGCTTCTGAAGGCGGAATTCCAGTCCCTATGTTTATTTACACATAAAAGTAAAGAGAAAAAAAATGAAGAAAAATAAAATAACCATGACACATGCCGTGAAAAGCTGTGATGGAGAAAGCTGTACATTTAGAACGAGCAATTGTGAATGCAACTTTCAAGAGGCAACTTCAAACGAGACAGCATGACACACGTCCTTCTTAGTTCTCAGAGTCCTTCTGCATATGCTGATAGGTATAATTATCACAAACGTCCTTCCCCAGCTTCCGTTGCTGAATATGGAAAAAAGCAGGATCAATTCAGATCCACATTTTAACCCCCAAATACATACTATTTTTTGATGTAACATATTTAAAAGTTTTAAATAGACTAGCCCATTTTTGTCTTTTGTAATTTTTCAGGAAAACAATTAAGATCTATTTCTGCATGCTTTTCCTATTTTCATGTTTTAAGAAACAAATCTCAACTTCTAGTTTCATGTCACAAGCTACTAAGTCTGGAAATTTTAGATTTCAAATATCAAATTGAAGTAAATATGCCTCTTCTTGGTTTCATTTTTTTTTTTTTTTGGATAGCCTATTTAAATTTGCTTCATGTTTTGGAAATTACAGTATCTTTTACAAGGTACTCTAAGCTCACCAAAGTAAGAGCATCTATGTGTTGAACAAATATTTTATATAACTATTGTGAATACAAAAAGTCAGGATTGCTATTTTCTAATAGTCTACAACAGCTTCAGAAGACATAACATGGAATTAATAAGCAGTAGGAGATCTTAAACTTTGTGGTCAAGTACACTCTCCAGGTATGGCTCCTTCTCCAGTTATATCTTTATAGATCTAGGAGTCAGGAAGTACAAAAGGTTCTGGGCTTAATGATTAGATTACAAACAATGAGTACCTTACATAAGTAGGGACTGATGCATATATAAGAGAACTTCATAACGAGATATAAAGAAATTGGACTTAATAGACTTCTACAAGAATAAAATTATTGTTAAGGTATTTTTCTCTTGCAGTAGTACAAGGAATAATTGTGTGTAACTCACTGTATAATTAGCACACATACTTGTATGCATACAATTTTCCATGAATGCATATTTTTAAGCAGAACATTACAAAATATCTTAATTATCTATAAATTATCTATAAAAAGGATACAGAGATGTATATTATTCATACCATAAATAACACACATGAAAACCATTTCTGAGATATTAAAATAAAAACCAAAGCCAAGTGAATTAATTGATTAATCAAATATGTGTTTTCATTGTAACTTTTTATTATTCATAACCTTCTATACTGACTTTTCTAATCTTGATTTAAACTAAATTTCATTTTTAAATTAATACATATATTTTCAATACTAAATACGTTTTCTGATGATTTATAAGAGTCATGTCAATTTATAGTGCTTGACGTTTTGGTAGTAATTTCCTTTCCCTTGGATTTCATTCAAGTAACTCCTACCTTCCAAGTTATAGGATCAGCTACCAGCAACTTAGTCATTTTTGAATGCTTCTTTTCTAACCAGGCTGGCTGCTAACAGCAAACATGCCCGTAAACAGACCTTCATAGCTGCCATTAGTTATAGGACCTCATCTTCTAAGGGAAGCATCCCATGATTCTATGAGTTGGTGAATTTCCGACTTCTCTACCAGCTAACGACCCTATGGCAACAGACTGCAAACTTCCTCATTGTATTTATGGAAATAGTTTAGATCACACCCATTCCTACCTCCTTGGTTCTAATTCTCAACTGGACCCACATTTAGGGATGAAAGAATAGAGAGTGTTATGACTCAAATTACACACAAATTGAAGAGAATAATACTATTAGCAGATATAAAAAATACAAGTATCATGTGCTCTCTGACCCAAGCCTTATAACATCACAGAAGCAGAGTTTCTAGATAAAGATAACAGTGGATTAATTAAAATAGAAATACAGGATTAGAGTTTGTTGTGGGTTTTTTGTTGTTGTTGTTGTGTTTATTTTTTTATTTCTTCCTTTTTTTCTCCCTCCCCTTATTTCTTTTGAGATTGGGTCTTACTATGTAGGCATGGCTGGCCTGACACTCACTTTGTAGAATAGATGGGCCTAAAATTCACAAAGATTTACCTGCCTCCACCTTCCAAGTGCTGTAATTATTGCATAAATCACCATATCTGGACAGATTTAGTTTTCCAAGAAAAATACATGTGGACCCAGAAAATGGTAAACAGCTATGACCAGAAACAAAAATTAATTAGTGTGTGGGAGGGGGAGAAGTAACGGAAGAAGACTTAGAAAAAAAATTTAAGTCTTTTTTTATTTAAAAGTTTTTTTTTTCAATTTACATACCAACCATAGTGGTCTTAGAAAAACTTATAAAGAATAAAATAATTGTTAAAGTGACAACAAAAGCAAAAGTTTATTTCAATCTGAAAGGGAGAGTTGAGAGATAAAACATTACAATACACATTACGATTAAGCCAGACTAGGGAGTTAATGGGGCTGGGAAGGATTGGGAGCGAAACTAGAGGGGCATTCAGTTAGGGAAAGAGTATACACCGGTGAAATCAGTGTCATCTCCTGGCTCTCTGAATCAAGGGCTGGAGAAATACTTACAAATTAAGAAGTTAGTTATAAGCCCTTGTTTACTATTCTTTTTGTTTGTTTGTTTGTGGTCTTTAACTAGCTGTGAAGCCTAGGTTGGCTTCAAATTCATCCCTCACCAGCTCCATCCAATCAAGTTAAGGAATGACAAGCCTGAACCACTTCATCTAGCTAGCTGTGTTATCACATGCTTCAAATGGGAAGAACACATAGAACTCAACGATGAAATAATGAAGGTTAGCTAAACATTTTGATATACCGAGTCTCCAGACATCATTTAAAAGTTCGAGTTCATTTCTTAGGAAAGAAAACGTGTCTTGTCAAACCACATAGCAGCATGTCTTTAAAAGCAGCAGAGTGGAATCTTTGAAATAAATATAATTCAAGGGAAAGTATGAGTAGAAAAAGGGGAAGAGACATGGTGGGGATTTTCTATCAATCAATATAGAAGGCATAGAAGCTTACAGAAGGGTCTGTGTCTACCAGCCATTTATGAGGAGCTGTTTAGGGAGCACAGGTTCAACTGACTGGATAACACAAGGAGGATGAGTTTTAAGAGCCAGGGCAATAGCATAGTCCATGCAGGGCCTCTGACACAGCGATTACCAGGGGGAGGCTTTAAAAATGCAGGTAGCAAGTAGAAAACACTTTCACAAGCTTGAAGTAAGGTAGTGATTATGAAGTCAGGTCATAGGTAATCCTCATCCTCCAGAAAAAGTAAGCACCCTTCCATCTCTCCCAGCACCAGTGTCTATGAGTATATAAGACCCTTGTTTAAATCTGGTAAAGAAAAAGTTAAGATCCATCAGGGTAACTTCCTCCTAATCAGGGAAACAAGAAAACTGGCTTTTATCTGACAAGGTGCAAGGGAGAAGCTTCTAGCCAGACAGGACTCTATTCCCGAACAGCACTCCTATATGCAGGACTCTGGGGACTCAAAATGCCCATGGCATGGGCTGAAATGAGAGAGAGAGAGAGAGAGAGAGAGAGAGAGAGAGAGAGAACTGATTTTCCTTTAAAAGCCTAGTAAATTCTGCTGTTAGATAATGGGTTTGTTTGACAATTGCACCCTCATGTTAACTAATATCAATCATAATTTGTTTTAAAATTAGGGAGGGTGCTTAAAGAAATGGTAGTTATTATAATAAACTGCAAAATGAGTCAGAATATTAACTTGTAAACTTTAAAACTGTATATGAAAAGACTATGGAAAAAATAGTACTATCTTGAGAAAATGAAATTAAAGTTTAAAAACATGTTTGGCATATATATATGGGTGCATGTTGGAAATTAATATAATAAGCCTTTTAATCAACAAAGGGGAGGAAGAATCCAAAGGCTTCTAAGGTTCCCTTGCTCTATATTTCAAACAACTTTAGAAGCATCCTATAAAGTGAACAATTACCACTTTTCACACGGGTGCGCCCGCTTCAGAATGGTCCATGGATGTATATAGAAGGGTCCTGTCTTTAAAACAACTTTCACCTACAGCCTTTCACATATACGCTTTCCTTGACAAATGACAACAACAAATCTTACTTATTTTCTTAGCAGCCAAGTGACCTCATTAAATTGAGAAGCAGTGCTGAGCTACCCTCTCTAGATGGTTTAATGGAAATTTACTTCTTACTCAACATACAGGAGTATAGGTTTTTAATCTCCTATTTTTTTTGTCTTATACTAAAAGGGGTACGGTACTTGGATTTCACAACAACCCGTGTAATAATTATGATTAGCATTCTTGTATACAGACTGACCCACATTAATGGTGTTATTTGAGAGATTTAAATTTAAATGAATGGAAACACAGATTTGTGAACTCTTTGGCTTCAGTGTCTCAAGGGCACATATGTGAGACTTACGCTGTACTATAAATGAAATATTCATGACTTACCATACAAAGAAGAATACACACTGTCTCCCTCACCCCTCACAGCTATTACCGACATGCCATAATGCTATTTAATGTATTTAATGCTAGGCTAGGCTTTATTTTGACTTTTTTTAGTATGACTACAGAGATTTTAAAAGTGCACACACATGACTTCAACTGTCTTTTTATCAGCAAGCATTCGTCTATATATTAAAAATGACAGAGGACTGTTACAGTCTGAAAATTTCACTAACCTGATAATTCTACACCCATTTAAATATGTATAATAAATAAGAAACAAATAATAATATGAAATATATTAGAATTACCTGATGGTATCATTGTAATTATTTTGGGGGTAGGATAATACAAAAAAAATAAAAAGTAAGACTAACCACGGTTTTTGAACGGTCTACAGCAATTTCCACTAACTGTAAGCCAAGTACGCCTTTTTCTCCCCAACTTGTTTTTGGTCATGGTGTTTTGTGACAGCCATAGAAACCATAATTATGTGATTTCATTTTTCCTGTTTTAAATTTTATACCTAATAATGCAAAAAAGGTTTGTAGCATAATCTTCTGAAGATCTACTGTTTAATCCCAAGAAATAAACATCTCATAGACTATAAAGATTAGTAATAAAAAAGTTTAAACAATGTATGACCAGGGCTACATTAGTCCAACCAAATGCTTTTCATCAGAGATTGCAGAAGTCACTTATAAATTCCCTGTGAACGGCATCTAACTTAACAAGGACAGTGACTATAACCAAGACCATCAGTTACAACTAAGTTTGCAGGAATATAAAGTTTCCTAATAAGGAAACAATTGTTTCACTCACGTTTAGAAGACACTATGATACACTATTACTGACTGCATCTAGATAAAATTAGTACTTGTTCATCAATCATACAAAAGCTTTAACAAAAATGATCTATGAGAATACATGTTATATGTATTATATTTACTTTTGAAAGATTTCAGGAAATCTGAAATTTTTTTACAAAATAAAATTTAACATAATTTATCTAAAAAGTAGGTTAATTTAAAAGGGCTAAAGATAAGGTTTTTTGTGTTTTTTTGTTTTTTATTTTTTGTTTTTTTATTTTTCGAGACAGGGTTTCTCCATAGCTTTTTTGGTTCCTGTCCTGGAACTAGCTCTTCTAGACCAGACTGGCCTCAAACTCAAAGAGATCCGCCTGCCTCTGTCTCCCGAGTGCTGGGATTAAAGGCGTGTGCCACCACTGCCTGGCTAAGGTTTTTTTTTTTTTTTTTTTTTTTTAATGTTTTTCAAGACAGGGTTTCTCTGTAGATTTGGACCCTGTCCTGGAACTAGCTCCTGTAGACCAGGCTGACTTCGAACTCACAGAGATCCTCCTGCATCTGCCTCCCAAGTGCTGGGAATAAATGCGTGTGCCACCACCGCCCAGTAAGATAAGGTTTATATCAAAAGAATTTTTATTTTGACTTTATGAAAAATTATTATGAGATCTATAAATATTATTTATTGCCACTCCTAATGGGGAAACAATATTCAACCCTTCCAATAACTCACTATCCTATGGCTTTATCAGCATACTGAAGGCTCCTTGAATCACAGAAACACGAAAACTGAACAGAAACAAAAGAGAAGCAGCAGCCAGAAGCATTTACAAGTTACATCAAACCATTTGCAACAACATTCATAGAAATATGCATATGTGTGTTTCGCACATGTCCACATACACATATCCCTACACAGATGCGTGCTGAGGGAGGAAAATGAAGACAGCAAGAAAGTTGGCATGAGTGGATAAGTCTATGAGACTCACATGAAACAAAACAGAGTGGTTTAAAAAAAAAGTCACTGTACAAATGATAAGAAATTCAGAAAGTCTTTATTTTATACCTTTCTCGTTCTGGTGAATGCAAACTAGTGTCTGGTCTCAAGCAGTTGGTACTAGCACTCTTAGCCCTGCCAAGCGAGGGCTGCAGCTCGCTAGTGCCAGGGCATTACATCCAGGGGAGAAGAGAAAGACAAAGGAAAGAAAGGAAGACCACGTTAGAGAGGAAAGCATAAAATAATGTTCTCATTACACAGAATGTCGAATCGCTGCGATTCAGTTCATAAGGGTGTGAGAGAGCCACGGGATGACAGTGTAAACGTTTGTTTAGAAAGTAAACAAATATTATGCTTAAATTGCGTTGCATAATTTAAAAAAATAGAAAAGAATCTCAGACTGAAATATGACACTAAATCACACCTACTTATGAAAAAAAAACCAAATTGGATACAGGAAGCATTTAAAACAAAATGCCTAAAACTGTATTACCAAGGACAGATGCCACACCAAAACAAAATGAAGGACATCATCGGAGAAATAACTGTACAGCTGTTCTAGTTTGGTTCACAGCACTAGACAAGGGGAGTGAGAGTCAGTCTTCACTCCCTGATGCTCTGACCTAATAGACATCAGTAAACGTCAGCACTCTCGATTTACAGCAATCAGGCTGAAGGGGAATGTCCTGTCTAGTCACTGATCTGGTCCACGTGTGTGCAGGCAGAGCTGTACTTCACAAATCAAAGTCACACAAATAAAAGGAAACGAAATTAATCACCACAATTGCAACCAACAAGGAAATGGTAAGTAAGCAGAATTCTGCCTTCTGAATTGTGTTTCGCTTAGATAGTTGTTTTAGAATATATGTTTATAATTAAATCAGGATCAGATAGTCTTAATGAAAGACAGCTTCCTGGACAATTAACTCGAAGCCTAAGGTAAATGACACATGAGGACGTCACTTTTCCGTTTTCGTTGGCTGGGGTTGGGGGTTAGTTCAAGCAGAGCACCTTGCACTGCCTCTTACGTGCTGATGCAACGACAGTTGTTCTGTAACAAAGGCATCTTGGGTGGTAAAGATTTAGAGTGCCTAACAACATGTCTGGAACATGGCAACACAAGCATGCAGGAAAACAAACAAAAAAATATGAAATAAATTTAACTACGGCATTAGGGAAGTAGGAGGCCTGACAAAAGCTAGGTCAAAGGGGTTCTGCTAGTTTTCATAGAGAAGTCACAAAAGTTATTTCAAGGAAAAATCAGAATTAATAAAATATAAAGTGACATGTTATTTCATGTTACTTTAAGTTATAATTTAATCATCTTCTTTGGGAAAATATCTGATAGGTTCTATGAACTACAAACCAATGCTATTCCCTGGTCAAATATATACTTCCTATGTAAAGCAGAACAGCTCAGTGTTGAAACTACAAACGCACTAATAGATGTCATTCCGGAGTTAAAATAAGACTAAAGGAAACTGCGATTGAAAAGCAAAGATTTAACCAGGAAACACTGATGCAGGGAATTAATGCCAATTAATTCACTAATTGGTATTAAGTGGCAGAAACAAGGTCCAAATTTGCCCAAGTTTGTACAAAACCTTTCAGGTAGCTGCACTATCCTATAAGGGGCAAGGTGAATCCAGTTAATTAATAGTTTTTTTATTGATAATCTAGTAATGTTAACTACAAAACTGCACCATCCATTTTAGTTAATACTAAAGCATGACAAATGGAGGGAAGATGTATTTACCAAAGTCTCTAAATTCTAACAGTCTCCCTGTATAACCCTGATGGCACTAATGGGCATATCAGAGGAAATTTTTTGAAGCCTCAATTTAATGACGTCTTAAGAGTATTTTTTACAGTCATACTAGGGAAAGCAATATTGAAATATTCAACCTCCTTAAAACTCTATTCTTGCCATCTCCTGCCCGTGGGAAAGACACTTTAATGACAGTTTTCTATAAAAATTTTCAAAGAACTTGCTTATTTATTTTTATGAACTTGGTAATAGAGATCTACATGAAGTCAGAAGCCAAAAGGAAAATGACATAAAATTTGATGTATAAACATCTTGACTTTGCAACCTACTGATTGAAATCTAGACAATGCAGGTCAAGACTTTAAGTTGATTTCTACATAAACCAAATGGAAGAAATATCATCAGTGAGGCAGGGTGCTGTACGAAATAAATGGATAACATTTATGAAGTATCTAGGACATGCTAAGGCAGGTACAGCATTTCCGGCACACTATGCCACCTGAGGACTTTTACGTTAACAATGTGATTTATGATAGTTTGTTACAAATTGATTAATATGAGATAGGTTTTTAAATATGTTTTCGAAAATATGAACAATGATTTTAATTTGCAGTTTTCAGTCTCAGCTGACACACTATTGTTAGTACAAATACTTCAGAGAATTGTTAGATTCTCTGAAATAAGATTACAGTAATTTTAGTATTTTGAAAGTGTTATTTAACAATTTGGCCATAGAAGGATATTCTTAATAAATTTCTAAAATTTATATGAAATAAAATTATATGGTATATCCATACAAAAATGAGCTTATGTTTGTATATATCTTTATACAAATATATAAAATAATTTTAAAATGCCTGGTTCAAAAAGAGGAGATAATTAAATACACATGCATGTACATACATTTGAACTCAAGTTTTCTCTGACCTTAGAAATTTAGTAATAAGTATTAAGGGGTAGAAGGAAGGGAAATTTTTTGAAAACTCTAGAATAAAACAATACAGCTGCAATAAAAAATGCAGTCAGCAGTTTTACTGAGACCAACACTACCATTATAAAAATAAGAGGCAGAGAAGTCGCTGTAACTGCTTCTTCTCATCTCTACATTTGGAAAAAAATGCTAGCATTTCTACATCTGTGGAGGTGTCAGTCAATGGGCTTGATCAGTCACAGATTGACATTTATTAAATTTTCATATATATCTATGAAGATGACTGACTACCTATATGAAGACCTCTAAAATCATTAGTTGATCCTATCCGTTAAACAATAAAGATACATGGAATTTGGAATAATTTGTGAAACGTTTGTAATAAAAATCAGATTATATTAAATGATGCAACTAGAGGCATGGCATTTTTAAAAGCCCTGATAGGATACTTCACCTTGATAAGTACAAGATAAAAAATGAAGAGAAACCATTTTATTTAGACTGCTGTACATCCAGGCACAAATTAGATCCGTAAATAGGAAAGTATGTATGAATCTTTTCTCCTTTCTTAGGAAAGGAAATCGACAGCAATCGAAGAAAATGTACAGAACTTGTAAATAATTCAATGCTATTTAGAAACATTTGCTGGGAGCCTGAGGAGTTTCGTGTAATAAATGATCTGAGGTAATTAAAAACCTTCATGATTTTCTACTTTAACATCAGTTGATACATAGAATTAACAATTTCCTCACTTATCCTGTGGCCCTACAAAATAATCTGAATAATGATTAGCAGCTGGATAATTTTAGATGAGTACTTTTCAAATAATTCTTGCTAGCCCAGTCATGATCACATATTCAATCAGAACCATGAGTCCTGCAGGAATACAATGAATGCTAAAATTCTCTCTGTATCGCAGGTGAGGCCTTTGTACTTCTTTCCTTTGGGTTTTTCACACTTGGGAGAATCTGGGCTCTTTTCACTCCTCTGCTTCTCAACATTCCGCTGACTACAAACTGACAGCAATGATTAGCTAGCTAGACTCTACTAGTAATCGCTAAAGAGTTATTTTTATCAGATTTGAAACTCAAGATACAAGCCTAACATTTTGCATCATGCTTTAAGCAAAGGAGTATACCGTCCTCTCTCTCCTCTAAGTAACTTTAAGAGGTATTACACATACGTATGCATGTCCTCATAAGGAAGTTGCTGAACTAGTAGGGGCAGGGGCATTAAGGAACCTGAAGCCAAGCCATTAAAAACGAACTGAAAACATTTAAATAAAAACAGAAAGAAAAAGAGAACATAAAGGATAGCAAGTTCCAAAAGGAAGCGTTTGAAAGGCTAAAGCAACAAAACCACAATCACGAACACAGTAAACCTGCCACGCACGGGAGAACAGAGCTTTTGTGACTAGACAGGTCTTTAAGTCCGCGTGTGAAGAGGCGGAGCTCACAATGGGCATTTGCAATCAAAATTGGAGATACTGGTTCCTCGTTTTTTTTATGGGTGTGAAAATATTTCCAACGAGGCTCACCAGTCTTGAATTTTTTTTTAAATATACTCATGTCGAAGTGGTCTGCTTTGATTAAAATGTTTTTGAAATCTTTGCCTAACCTCCATATGAAATAATGTCGCTTTTGAATGGTTGGGGAATTCTACGGTGTAGGAATAATACTGCCAAGGGAGAGACGGAATAGCAGAATGGGAAGCGAATCATCACACACAGTCAGCATCACCAAATCCTTGTATTTACCTGGTCGT
Organism: Microtus pennsylvanicus; assembly: GCF_037038515.1. Classification (NCBI taxonomy): domain Eukaryota; kingdom Metazoa; phylum Chordata; class Mammalia; order Rodentia; family Cricetidae; genus Microtus; species Microtus pennsylvanicus. The sequence goes on along the minus strand of NC_134585.1, from coordinate 44,812,995 downwards.
GTGAAGGCATTCTGCACTTCGTCCTCGTTTTGCTCTGGGCAGCATGAGAAGCTCACTGCACAGACAGGATGGGTGGTGGGTGAGACAGATAAATCATGAGGCATTAAATGACATGGGTTGTGCCAATGGTATGCCAATGAAAACATGAAAAGGGGGAGAAACCAGATCGTCTGCACTAGCGTACTTGCTTGAGAGGTTAAACAAAAAAAAAATAAACATGACAGCGTTAAAAAATTCAAACAATAGAGTAACAAACATTATGGTTGACGTCCTAATGGCTGCTGACTGACTACTTAGTGGTTCAAAACAATTTTATGAAACAATAAAAAGGTTAGAAAAACAGCCTTTTCCCCAAAAAGTATAGGAACACATTTCCCAATACAGTTATTTCAGTAACTAAAATGCATAAATTTGACCTTTCAGATATTAATGGAAAATAATTGGCTTTATTTCTTTTTTAGAAACTTAGCAACATGATCATTTCCTAGTCATTAGTAGCCATTCAGAATGTGTATCATATTATGTTTTTTTTCTTAACTAGGGTTTTTATTCTATAATCAAATTGTTTTAAATATGTCGGTTTCCTTAGCCATGTAGCCCATTGCTGATTGTGGTCCCACCACTCCTCACCGGGACCCAGAATAGAGCTGGCTATGCAGGACCCACTCACTCACTCAACTGAGCAGTAAGAAATACTATTCCTTAGAGCAATTCTGTCCCCCAGTCTCCAATGTGATTCACACTTGAAGGTCACAGCAGCACTTCCCATAGGAACTTAAGATGCTCAGCTTGGGTTTTGTGTCCTTGAGTCCTTCACCTCCGTCATTCCACACCACTCTCCTCGCTCTAGCCCTCCCTGCACTTTCCTCCACTTCAAAACACCAGAAGAGAACATTCAACAAGGTGAGTTCCATTCCACTTTAACTCCAATCCTGCACTACCCCTAGGCTAATCCAGCACATCCATGTGGTTACTTTGATGAGAATGTCTGTGGGCATGAAGAAAAATATGTTTATTATATAGATTCCAACTAACAATTTCCACAGGTTATTTGTTCATTAATAAGTGAAGAACTCATAATGTACACACCCATATAATAATCTATCTGCATATGTAGTATTTCACAGAGGCCTATGAGAAGACACGTGATAAGAAAGTGGTATATAACAAAACATTATTGACGTTTTCAGAGTCTGCAGTGAAAACAACCTTTAAGGTGACCATTATCAAAAACACTTGAATTAGAGAAACAATGTCACTTTTATAATTACAAAAATACAACAATCCAAATATGACCCATGGAGAAAAGTTATTCAAAATTGTTCACGTAGCCTTTCTTCTAAAATTTAGGTCAAAATCCAAGTCAATGAAACGTCACAACTAAATAAGCATGACTAAAAATATGAATATTAGTATAACCTTGACTGAATAACTTTGAGATTTGCATATGTTTATCAAAACTGTTGGAGAGTTCAGCTTTGAA